>NC_051039.1:20911146-21601146 GCF_904848185.1 Acanthopagrus latus | reverse complement strand
TTTGTGTGTGTGTTTGTGTGCACTGGAAGGGCAAAGACGATAGTGTATGTAACACAGATAGTGTTTCACAGATAAAGAGCAAAGGTGGACTCTGCCGTCTCCTGATTGCACAGACGGATGACCTGAGCTGAACTGCGAGTCATCAGCACAATCTCTCAAACTGAGAGCGTGTGTTTTGTAGGTGCTTGTGATTCCCATATATTTAGCACCACAGAAGGGCTGAAACTTGGGATGTCGATGCCAATCAGGTTTTTTTTAATCCCGATTTTTTGATCCCGACCTGAGTCCTGCCGATTCCGAGTCCCGATCCGATACTTTGCCTTAACTAATAGCTCCTTTCCTGGATAATACAGCTGCATTAAGAAAAAAAAAAGTACCTGCATCCAAGCTGTTCCTTAATAGGTCTTGTTATTTTGTTGAAACAAAGTATATACATATGGCTCTTTCTTATTCTGCATATCCTGTTGCAACATTAGCCTGCCACCTTCCTTGTGTTAGCAAGTGAGTCTGTGACGCTGCACTGTGACAGCAGACCCTCGTGTATGTATTAATCATTTGATTAGTCCTTCAGTATCCTAAATGTTAGGATATGCTGCTCATCTTTGCAACGTAAGAAAGTTAATGAAGCTTTTGGACTGTTGATTGGACAAAAGAAGGAATCCTCGTATTAATCAATAATGAGAATCACTGTAAGTTGCAGCCCTACTACAGAGGGAGCCAGGACGTCTCCCCTTTCACTCCCCCAGACATGCAGCTCTTGTCTTGTTCATGTAGTTGAAGCACACACTCGCACACACTCCACTGGTGTGAAGGCTCGCTCTGCTCTTGTGTTCTTATCAGCCCCATCCATGCATAGCTGAACGTCCCCTCCCCTCCCCACACACACACACACACACACACTGACAAGCACACAGACAGATACACTCAAGCAAGCGCTCACACGCCATCAGTCTAACAGCAGCAGAGCATAGCAGGGAGCAGGGTGGTGAATTCCTGCTCTCCTCCCCGGGGATCGTCTCCTTTAGGCTCCCCCCCCCAAAGACAGTTCCTGAGTCTGGGTCGCTCCACCGAGTCAACTGACTCTAAATGTCTCTCCACTCCCTTCAGGCTAGCTGAAAGGCCGGCTCCTGCTAATGGAGCGCTGATTGTGTTATAGCCACAATTATCTCCCTTTACCTCTCAACTCAGGGCCATTAGCAGGATAGATAGTACCTGAGGCCTGTCTGCAGTCACAGAATAAGGGACTGTCAGGATGATGGAGTGTGCGAGGCAAACAGGGTCCAGGAAATGCCATTACATCTTTCCTCCGTGCCCCCACCTTCAGCTGAAACTTGTTTGTAACATAGGCGAGAAGGGAAAGTGAAACAAAAACCAGCACAGGATAACGTCCCGAGGCTTACACAAAAATCATATAGTTCAACAACACAGCAGGTTACATAAGCTGGGGATTTACAACACAAAGTAAGAATACGGTGCGTCTTAATGAGCCTACATCCCAGGGTGACAGAATACTGCCTGCCGCAAGGAGAAAACCACTCCTCAGATGCCTCGACTATACGCGCCAAGAACAGTTGTACTTTTGTTGCTGTCACTTGTTGTGGGTGTAAAGTTATATGAATAGCTTGGCAGCTGTGTTTTAGCCAGTTATCTGTGCATGAGGGGCAGAGAGATGCAAGTTGTATCACCGATAGCTAGTTTGAACTAGTCTGAAGGGGTGAACTTCCCATTCAAGAACCCTCTGAGCCGGATTCCAAATGAGAGAAACTGGCTTGTAACCAGTTGGTGTTCATTCAAAGCGCCAAACGGCAGGGCGCATCAAGCCAAGAGAAGTGAACGCATAAACCTGATCTACGAGCGTGCAACACGTTTTGCATTTTACGGACCGCCACCCTCTGTTCTACACGCATCTAACCATCCTGTTTGTTTCTCTCTACAGACGAGCTCACCTGCGGCTGTGTCTGGAGCGGTTGAAGGCCCTCATACCTCTGGGACCCGACTGCAACCGCCACACCACCCTGGGCCTGCTCAACAAAGCCAAAGCACACATAAAGGTGAGGATAAGTGGGCCACCCAGATGTAAAGTTGGTCCTGGATTCCTTAGTTTGACATGTTAATGTCCACCACAGGGTAAAAGAAGAAATGGCCCATCAATCTAGAAAAAACAATGGTTGCATGAAATGAAATGTATACATTTGAAATACATTTGACCCTGAAGAAATAAAAAACAAAAGGCTCAACAAAAACCATGGTCGTTGGAAGACCTATTTTAGTTTATGGAACTAAATAGAACAGATCTATCTACTACTAAACGTTTTGCTCCTAATTTTTGCTTTAAATGACAAGTACATGCATAAATACTTGAATCCAAGTGTTTCGGCAAAAACAAACTTTTGTGTATCAGGGGTGTGGGTTCCTGATGATGACTCCAAGCCGTAGTTGATCTTTAGTTTCTCACTTAATTTATTTATAGCGCACAGAACATCTCAATTAACGCCGGTGACTTCGTTGACTGTCCGACCGTAAACTCTATCGTAACCATGGAGACACTCACAAACGGTCACTCCCTTTTCATATTGAACTCCATACAGTCGCAAACTTCAATGTCATGTGAACCACTACATTTATGTAATTTAGTTAATAATATTAATATTCTATTTTCATACACCACACAAACCACCAGTCGAACCAGTATCCGGCTGGTCAGTGGTGATCATTTCCCTGGCTGATCGTCCAGTTTGAAGAGTGTTGAGCACGTCACGACTCTCTGCCTCCTCCCAGACATGTGACTGCCTGAGACTGAGCACTGTGCATGCGAGGAGCCTGGCGTGGCATGCATTCACATAACAGAGAGGGGAGGCATAAAGCTGATATTGTTGTCGTCAACCCGCCCCCCCACACCCCCATAAGTACAACTACTACTACTACCACCACTCCCCTGTCAGCCTGAGTCTCTCCATCGCTTATTGACGGCCTATTGTTGCGATCCGTTGCCGGGAGCCACGCTCGTCATATCGGTGACTATGACGTGAGGCTGCAAGGTTAGAACGCAACACAGTTGTAACAGTCCCTCGTGGCTCCTCGCTTTATAAGACGTGAACAGAGGCAGCGAGTGAAGAAGGCGACGCGGTGTAAACATGGAAAATCTGAGGGACACAACAAGTTCGGAGGCTGGATGCTAAAACAGCTGCCTGGTGCTGCTGCGATCGATGTATGTGGATGGAGTTCCATAACAGACTGACATGTTTGTCTTCGGTGTATCAGCTGAAGTTGCTCCTCCAGCTTTCCTTCTATCCACTATTCTTGTCTTACCTTTTTTCTTAGCCACAAACACTCACCCTGGTCCCTGGTACACACAATTAACCCTCTTTCTGTCTCCTCCTCCTCCTCCTCTTCCTCCTTCTCATGACCAGAAACTTGAAGAGGCAGACAGGAAGAGCCAGTACCAGCTGGAGTCTCTGGAGCGCGAGCAGAGGCACCTCCAGCGCCAGCTGGAGCTGCTGAGGGGAGGCAGCGGCGCTTCAGCCCAGAGCAGCCCGGGTGAGGGGGAGAGGATACGCATGGACAGTGTGGGCTCCACCCTCTGCTCCGACCGCTCTGACTCCGACCAAGGTGAGTGGGGCCGCGGTCTTTAAACATGATTTTGATTTTGCCACTACAACACCATAAGACCCTCCAGCTGCTCTCGGGCTAATTATTACGACATTGAGGTTGTGCCGGTCACAGTCCCTCTGGGAGCGCGTGCGAAGTGAGGTGTTGCTGAAAATAATCAACACAGATTTCCAGGATAATGTTTTGGAAAAAAAATCTCCCTCAAGGGAAAGTAAAATAAATGAAGAAAACCTAGTTGAACCAACCAACCGCGAAACATGAAAGTTGTTCTTTTATTATTCCAACCAGCCTCTCATGAGTCTCATTGAGTCATGTTAAATAGATACACATTTATGTACATTATGTAACAGTAATATAAAATAGTGAATTATTCAAATGGAACTTAATTGTTTTACTGTTAGACAATACAATCTGTAGCGTTTTACATCCAAGCAAATTGATGCAAAATGTTTCTCCAGTCAGTGGGGTGTTGCTTAAAGGATTTACTGCCTGGTGTCCACTGAGTCTGTGTTCTATTATATTTTTATATTGTCAAGACTGAAACCAACAAAATGAAGTGTAACAAATCTGCATTCATGTTTGGGTCAAAGGTGCAAGTAACAATTATTACACTGTTGATTAATTCCTCAATTATTAATCGATTCGCTGATTAGTCTATCAAATGATGAAAAGGCTCCAGATGACATCCTCAAATGTCTTGTTTTATCCACAACCCAAAGATGTATTGAGTTTACTGTCACGGAGGAGTAATGAAAGGAGAAAATGAGGATTAAAAAACTGTTACATTTCCTAACTTTCTCTTTCAGTAGTAATAAATGGGCTCGGCAGTCCGAGTTCCACAGATTCAGCGACTGGATCAGAAAATATCTGAGACAGACGCATTGTTGGGTTTGGTTTGTTTCAGCATTGAGAGAATTATAGAATATTGGGAGCCTTATCCTTAAAACAACACCAGCATGCTTCCAAACGCCTTTGACATAAATGTACTCTACAGAATCTGTTTCTTAGTCCTCGCAGTTAAATATTTTTTTCTTTCTCCTCTCTCTCTCCCTCTCTCTTTCTTCATCTCTCTCCATCCGCGGCTGCAGAGGAGATCGAGGTGGACGTGGAAAGCACGGAGTTCTCCCATGGAGAGCTGGACAGTGTGAGCACAGCCAGCACCAGCGACCTGGACGACCACAGCAGCCTGCAGAGCATGGCCAGCGACGAGGGCTACTCCTCCTGCAGTGTCAAACTTGCCTTCTCCTCCTAGACCCCCCACACCACCCCCACCACCACCATGTCCCTCCCTGCCAAACCCACCTGCCCTCCCATCCGTTTATCCATCCGGCCATGCCTACGTACGTATACCCAGTCACCTCAGACGGCGGCCACGACCCCCGGCTAATAGCTCCTTCCTCTTAAGCAGCGCCCCTTCCTGCTCCTAGCCTTTAGTTACCCCCCCACCCCCCCCCCCCACCCCACCCCATCTCCTCCTCCTCATGCGCTGCTGGAGGAGCTCCACTCGGAGTTTTTTTCTCTGAACTTTGAGCCGCCCTGACCAACACAAGGGACCCAAAACGCAGTGATGTGAGACTGCCAATCGGTTTCAATCCTCCTCTGACAGGAGACCAGAGACTTACAAATGTACTCCATCTTGATTTTGAATGATTGATTTTACTTCTTTTCTTTCCTCGAGCTGTCAGATGTCTGAGTTTTAGATTACACAACCCCTAATTTGATCCAAAATGCACTTAAATCATTTAGATTGCGTTTCTGTTCAGGTCTCTCTCCTTTGGGCACGCGCGTGTGTGTGTGTGCGTATGTGTCGAGATGGTCCTAACGTTTGTGTGTTGGGCCTAGATAACGGGAGCACATCTAATCTGGACTATAATGAACACTGTGGGTGAACTTTGCCATATCAACGCAGCTCGGCCCCGATAAACGTCCCCTCAGCCCTGAATTTAATCCTTTATGTCTTATTGTGTTTTTACATGACCTCTGCTCGACACTGCGACAAGCTCAGACACTCGAACTGGTGCTATTGTGAAACAAACCAACCGGGGGAAGCAGATCAGATCCACCACCACTGGGCTTTTAAAGCGAACAAAGCGTTGTCCGCCAAGATTGTTTCAAACCAAGCGTGGAGGAAAACAACCACCAAAAAAAAAAAAAAAAGAAAGAAAATGGAGGAAAAAAAAAACATTCCTGCCGAATGTGGGTGCTCAGTGAGTTTTCAAAGAGCGGATATTGTAACTTGTGTGTGTGCATTTTGTTTTGGTTTCCCTCCGCCCCTCGACAAGCAGCTACAACAAAGCTATCCTGCACTTGCCTACTTTAGAGCTGTCCATAGAAACGGCACAAACCAAGAAGTGGAAAATAAAAATAAAAAAAAGAAACAGCAACAAGAAAAAAGTCCAAACAACAACAAACTTTGGAATAGATGTCCATCCTCTTTCCAGCAGTAACAAGCAATAACTCCTGTAGTCCTTTTTTTGTCTCGTCAGTTTTTGTTTTCTCCCCTAAAAGACTGTGTGGCCGTCCAAAAAAAGCAAATTTTCTTTTCTTTTTGTACATATAAATAGTTTAATAAATTAACATTTTAAAATGAGTTTAAGAAAAAAAAAGGTAGAGCTCGTGGATAGAACTATTGCCTCTGTTACTGTTTGACCTGTGTTTATCGTGCATTTTAAATTAATTTTTTTGGAAAGATTTTATCCTGGGAGGCAGCATGGACACTGTTGTTTTGTTCAGTATTTTGCTGGTTGAAACATTGGAACGTCACTCAATCTGTTGCTGCACCGACAAAGGAAAAGAAAACTCTTCAATGATGCGATAAGAACGATAGAACAACTTCTCACCCGGTTGCGGAAAAGCGACCCAGTCGGACTTCTGTTGGAGGATGCTGAGTCTGAGTGGCGCTCTTTTTATTTATTTGATTTTTTTTTCTCTCTCTCTCTCTCTTGTGTACAATGTTCATGAATGGGGGGGAGGGGGAGGGGAACGCTGTATACAGCATTCCACCGGTGGTCAGGTGATCTGTGGAGGAAAAGTGTTTGGGGAAGAAAACGGGTGTTATGATGTCAATGTTCGCCATCCCTACTCCACTGGCATTAAGAATTGCACTTCAGCCACAATTCTGTGTATTTTTTTTTTCTCTTTTTCTTTTTTTTCTTTTTCTGCCGTCATCTTCTCTCACAGAGCTCTCATGAATCCTTTTGTATGTGAAAGAAAAAGAAAAACACCGGCCTTTTAAATATTTATTTCTCGATCCCTCAAAGAACACAAAGCAATGGGGAAAAAGAAGTTAACTTATTTTGGTTCTGTCTTATTTTACTCCTCTTTTTGATGCTTATTCCTCATTCCTTATTTTAAGAATTGTATATTTTATGGGTTATTGTTTTTTTGGGGGGGGGTGGGGCTTTGGGGGTGGGAGGGATAAGAAATGTAGCCATTTCGTTTTCATTTTTCTGATGTTTTATTCAATGGACACTTGAAATGTAATCGGCCCCTAAGCTGCTCCTAGTGCTGAGCCTCGCCTGTTTAGAGTCTCCAGCCTTGTCCGGAGTCGACCCCCCCACCCCCCGTCAATCGACGATCACCGACCTGAAACAACCGGATTGGCTGATAAAATGACAAAATGGCTTCCCTCCGTACCCCGCCTCCTGACACAAGGTGAAAAATCCGCCATCTTGTTTACAACTTCTCCCATCCGGTTGTTTTTTTATTTTATTTTGGCGGGGGTCATCTCTGCACAAGGCTCATCTTTAGCCAAGACTTTACTGGCAAATATTGAGCCAGCTACTACACAATAAAAAGGGGTCTAAACTCCACTTTCCTCTGTTAGGAGGATTGTAGTCTCTATTAGACTTGTGTTTTAGATGACAAAATGTGTCTTACATTTACAATACAAGGCCTCTGAGTGAGGATCTCAAGACAAAAGAAAAAATAACCACAAAGAACAAATCCTTTGGTCTCTCTGAAGGACATCATTAAGGTGTAGATGTTGTAAAGCTCTCCGCAGAGCTATGATGAGGTTGTTGGACTTGGCACTGAATCAGAAAGTCACCACATTTGGTGCTTGACTATTGAAAAAAAAATGCCAAAACCACCTCAGAACACCTCAGTGTCCTCTCTTTCTCTTTCTCTCTTTCTCTCTCTCTCTGAGGGACAGTTTACATTTATTCTTCCCCTGTTTAAGTTATTAACCTTCGACTCCTTTTTGTTTTTATATGTTGGTTTTATAAACCTGCACTGCTGACAGGAAAAAAGGTCCCGCGTTTGACGACAAGATGTATTTCACTCCCTGTGCAGACCTGGGTCACATGCTGGTGGTGTCCAACCCTCTCCAGAGTTGTTGTTTTTTTTTTTTTACTACACTGGGACGATTGAAAATGTGTGAAAACTGGCTGGCGTTTGTGTCGTCTCGTGTGGAAAACTACTCTGGTCCTGTATTCCAAGAAGGGATAAAACCAACTATAAGAACTGATTATGCTGAAGCCAGGTCTGCCCTCTCATGTGAGTGTGGTGTGTGAGAGAATGTGTGTGTGTGTGTGTGTGCGCGCGCGTGTGTGCTCCATGTTCTTACTAAGGCTGAGCTTTAGAGAGGCAACTGGTCCGTGGCTAGCATGCACTGATCTCAGTTGGACTGATTCCTAATCCATAAATATCAGACTTCTGGAGAGTCATTAAAAAGACAAGTTTATCCAGCGTAAGATAGGAGCGTGTTAACTGAGCCCCACTGTCAGTTCAGTGCAAACTGGTCCTGGATCAGCCTGTGTCAGCTGGGAGGTTTTGACAAAGAGTTTCTGGCATTGCTGCAGAGTCAAAACAATAGCATATCTTCATAAGCTGGTGATCACAAAGCTATATTTTTACCTCTGTGTTAAAGTTTAGGTTTTAGACATGCAGTCCTGACTGTGGTTCAGGTCAGGGTTAACTTTTCCTTGAGTGTTGAGTTCCAGTTTTGCAGCTTGGCCAAAAGTGCACCAGCCCGACAAAGTGGAAGTTGTCTTTTTTGTAAACCGCACTCCATTCAGACGTCGGTCTCACAGGAGCTCGACTTCGAGCAAATGGGTCCACGTGGGTCGAGTCAGCCCAAATACAATCGAGCAGTCCCGCGTAGGGAGTCCTCCCGTTGTTCCGAACCTGTGGCCATCCTTTGTAAAACATGCAGTCTGATGATGATGATTCTAGCTGTGTAAGTTGAAGATGCAATACTTACAATAAAAACACCAAGATTTTCAAACCTGAAGGACTCAACCGACTGCTTTATACTGTGTGATGTTCCAATACTCTTTATATTAGCTTATCTGTTATCCAAATGATTCCCACTGATCAGAAAGCACATAAACAAGTTCATCTTTTATTCATTCCCTTATTTTCTGCAAGAATCTTTCTGCCAGGGACTTAATATGTCAGAGAATGATCTTTCCTAAGATTGGGGTCAGGACACCTTCAGTGAGTCACAAGATGATATTAGGAGAGAAAAAAAACATCTTCCATTTAAAGTTATGCTTATTTTATTTTTTTTTTCTCCCAGTTTTCTCTCATCATGATCATTTCTCTTGGCCACAAAACCAAATGTTAACATATTTTTAACCAAATACCTCAGTATCGATATTGTGAGAATACCATACGGGCTATTGTCACTTTCACAAAATAAACACCATGAAATGTCTGAAATATAATCAGTAAAGTGGCTATAATGATTAGGTAAGTTACCAGTCTGGTAAGTTCAGAAAATTACAACAGAGGAAAAGACAACACTTACACCGTACCACAAAATATATATATAACTCTGAGATGATAAGAAGCAATGATGTCTCCAGTTACAGTGCTGCAGCTGTGAGAACAAATGAGAAAGGCTCAAAAGGAGATATTGCTGCATTTTCAATGGGTCACAAACCAAAAACGTGAGGAGCAACGGTCATAGAGCATGCTTTATTGATTAGATGCAAAGTCTAAACTGGAAAATGATTTTTTTATCATGACCTAAATTCTGAGCATTAAAGTTCTTTCATGACCGATGTTCTGGAAAGCAGCCAGACATCTTACTTGAGTAAAAGTAAAGATACAAAGTTTAAATATTACTTTGGTAAACACAAACCACCCATATGAGTAGTACTTGAGTAAAGTATCTGACACCGAAATGTTCTTAAGTACCAAAACTGCACACAAAGTAAATGATACTGTACATATATTTACATGTCCGTATGTATCAGTGGTGGACTCAGGATGTTTGAGAAGCCCCGCCCCCCCACCGAGACCACCAGTGCTGTGTACTGGTTAACAGATATTCAGTATTTCTCTGATTGTCAGAATCAGTGTTTGTTTTTTTTGTTTTTTTTAATCATCAATCTGATTGCTGATAAACTATATTTAAAATTTACGCCACTTTGGCTCCGATGCAGCATGCAGAGTAACTACTATCTAAAGACATAAGTACAATATTTAGCTCCAAAATATGTAGTGGAGTATTAAGTCACAGAAAACAGAAATATTCAAGTACTAATACCTAAAAATTGAACTTACTTACAGTAGTTAACATTCAATCACTGCTTTACCCGGAGCTTTCATACACATGACACAATCGTCAAAAATGACAATGTTTGACAACAAAGCCAACGCCATCCATCAGTGAGGACAGTGACATGCAGCTGAAAGTTAAGTTAAAGGGGCAGATTTGGAGTAGAACTTCAGACTCTTACTATTTATATAAACAATATTAATGAGGTAATAATACAAACTCAGACAGGTGTTTCTTTTCTATAACTGAATAAACAAACTGTTCTCAGAGGAGCATAAGGTCCCCGGAGCACTGCTTGCATCTAAAAATGTGGCAGGGTCCGCCACATATAAACAAAGAAAACCAGTGTAAATTTCAGTCATGAAACCAAAGAGAGTTTGTTTACTTAGTTTGCTTGGGCATAAAGCATCAGTTGATTCAGAGCTTTCTCTTCTGTTTAACATTTCTTCCCCAAACTTACATAGTGCACCTTTAAGATTTATTTTTGTCAAACATTTCAGTCCTGTTTCAAATGATTCTCCTGACAGGAAAGAATAAAAATGTGCAAGGGAGATACTGAATTCTCCTCCTCTTTTCTTTTTGTTTTGTTTTTTTTAACATGATCTAAAAACATGCAGTTGGGTCCGGAGGGTCAGGGGTCATGAGAGCTCATCCCTTACTGATGGTTACTGTGAAGCGTCCTCTGATAATCTTACACAGTTTGAAAGACCACAGTGTGGAAGTTATCGTGTGGTGTCTTACTCGACTGTCTTCAGGTGTCACATTAGTCGACACGGTGTGCTGCTTGTTACACCTCCTCCAGCAGTCTGCATGCACGTGCCGTAAATCTGTCAGAGGTCACATGATGTCTGTGTGATCAAAGCAGTCTTGCGGGGAGACTTACAGGTTTTCTTTCTTTCTTTCCCCCCCTCTCTCGTTAACAGACCACATGAGATATTCTTCTCGAGTGATCACAGCTCGTGAAAGACTGTCGAGAGGCTCGACCTCCCAAGTGGTGGCAGGAAAAACCACCGTGTTACACCGCAGTGAGAGAGACGCAGTGATGGTGGACATGTTTCACCCCACAGTGAACTACAAATGATTTGGCAAACTAGAAACAGGGACGTGTTGGACTGTACACACACTGTTCTGACTGGAAGGAGAAGTGCATGTCTCATGAACAAAGAAGTACAATACAGCGTCTCTTTGTGCAGGCTCACACTCGATTTACATGTTGAAATAAAGTGTCAGAGCGGACACATCATCCATTTTTTTTCAGGGAAGTTATAGTTTCATATACGTGTGTCATCGGTTTTGCCCCCTCCGAAGGGGTTGAACTTCTGTTTTTCAGAGGGAACATCATGATAAAGCCATCCTGTGGACGGTGCAGTAACTGTGGGCAGCGGTGACACAGGCTACATCCTGGCTGCTTCATCACACTGTCACACTCACAGAGATGCTGCTGCCACCTAGAGGACAAAAAACACACAGCGTTTCCTGCTGATCTGCTGAACTCACATCTCTCACCCTTTTTCTTGCTTTCTTTCTTTTTTTTTATTTAGCATGAAAAAGGGAATGAGAGAATTCACTGCTTGTATGACGAGGATAAGTGTATCCAGAAAAAAAAAAACAGAAAAAATATATAGAAAATGTCTCTTCAAACCAATTTGGGATCTTTTCATGTCTTTTTTCAGCTGTTTTTCATATGTTTTAAAACAAATCCCCATCTAATTCTGTTGTTTAGAATAACTGCTGTTTTTGCTGTCAAGCTCCAGAAATGTAGTTAAAATGTATTAATTTACAGCTCAAAGCCAGTCAAGCACTGCGCATACACTGAGGCAATCAACATATGGATAGTGTATTCAAAGATCCTATCAAGCAACACAAAAACAAGTACAGTATATCTCCTCCTATTCAGTTTGTTTTCTCCATGCCAATAAATCCCTCAGCATATTTCCTAAAAAGATGATTTATTATCTATTAGACAGATACTGAGGGGTATATTGTCCCAGTCTGTTACAGCTCTGCGAATCACAACTTTTGTTTTAATGAGTTGAACAGTAGGAGAAGAATAGCAGATTCTACCAACCGAGTGTTAAAACTACAGACTCCCTATAAACACTCTGTGGGCTTAACAAATAAAATGAGGCAAGGTGACGTCATCATTCCAAACACAACACAGCATGAACCACTAGGAGGCACAAGAAGCCTGGAAATGATCTGTGTCGCCTGTTCAGCCTCCACTGACTGTCTGTGTCTATATTTAACCAGCGCAGACAGAAGTCTGCTGAACATACTGCTGTACTCTTTACATTGCCGATTCTTTTTCTTCTCACAGTGATTCAGTCAGGCCAATCAGATGACCCTGAAGATGTCCCCTCAATCAGCCTTCCAACAAAATCATTTAGGGACCAACACCTGCACTGGTTTTAAGCAATACAATGTGATTTCAGTGATTTCTTCACTGATCACACTGCTGATGTTTTAAATATAACATTTTCACAACATCACTGTCATCTTAAACAAGTCAGATTGAATCTGTCTTTAGAATAGGGTCGATTTCACATGAGATCAGTCCACTATCTGATAGTCTGAACATATAAAAGGCTTATAGAGGCCCATATCAACACTAAAAGAAGCCTCATTTAGAAGCAACAGATTCTGTACAAGAAGCTGCAATAGCTGATTATTAATTGATGACTTTAATTCGATGACTTTCTCCACAGTGGTCTCATGAGGGCTATATCATAGTAATATATATTCACTTTAAATTTGAGTTAACTGTATCTTTATTGTCAAGAATGGACTTGAAGAATTGAATGAAACAAACCAAAAAAAAAAAAAAGACATGCAGACCTGCAGGACTGACCCTGATGACCTGAACGACTGGAGGAGTTGTCTTTGGATTTGTTTCACTGCACCACCAGGCTGCACAAAAGCGCCATGAATGTGGCGGCTGAACAGCCCGGGTAAACTCTGCCTCCTACGTCAAAGACACTGAGTGAGGAGAGCATGAACAAACAGCAGCCACAAATATTTTATGACTAAGTTTGTGTTTGAATGTTTTCCAATCAGAATCGCTGTGAAAATCAGTCCAGACGACGACTGGATGGCTGTCATTTTGAACAGAAAACCATCTGTCCATTACAAAGAAAATGCAAACATCAGCCTGTTCAGTCATTACATGTTTTTTTGACCTATTTGCGAGAGTTAGATGTTTTGAGTGAGCGCACTGACTTTGAGACATTATCGTCACCTCAGATGTCCACATTTCTGAATAACCATGTTTTATTAGTGTCAAAGGAAGCCCAGGGTTTTGTGTTATGCAATGGACTGAGTGCTCCGAACATCACAGGAATCCCAGTGAGGCCTGTTTGAGTTTCATCAGAACTAAACTCACTCAGAGCTTTCCCGGAAAATGTGAGTTTCCTGAGAAAATTTAAATATATCTGTAAATAAATAAATCCCCTTCCTTATAACTCTACTTCTTCATGTTTGGGCAACAGCTTTAAAAAAAAAAAAAAAAAAAAACCTTGTTTGATAATCAACACACTGTACTGTACTCTAGTGCAACATTGCAAGAGCTGCAGGATACTCAAAACCATGAATATTTTAATTGATCACTATTTAATTATGTCACCGATGTTGCCATCAGCTCAGAGAAATGTCATTTATAATTGCTGCTTCCCTGCCGTCCTCTCACTCAGCTGGGAGCTGCTGCAGCAACTACAGTAGGGCAAGTTTAACATGCTCGTGTAGCTTTACTGTGTTCACCATCACAACACAAATCCACACTGTCGACTTTCAATGATTCGATACAGGTAGTTTAGCGGCACTTTGTGGTGGAGCCATCCAATCAGAGACTGATCACACTTGAAACACCAGCTGAAAGCACTGAGCTGCTGCTTACATTACATTTTGTGACATTGCAAACTTCACAAAAAAACACGGTTTGACTGCAGCCCCTTAACGTGAAAAGCAGTATATTCAAATATGTAAGTATTAAAGACACCCAGATGTTGAACATCCATTTTTGCTGCCAAATAGCTGAACATCAACACTGCCTGATCTGAAGTCTGCATCATGTTTTTGTAGGTAAAAATAGAAGTGTGACTTTTTTTGAAAAGCATGGCTTTATTTCCCAGCGGTTACACTTCAGTCAAGGTCACCTCTTTCAACACCAGACGTCCTCCAGTCCTCTGGATGGCCTGAAAAGCATTACTTTTTGGTCGCGTTTCTATAAATACTTATGCAGCTCTTTGCACAAAGTGCTTTGGATCGGCTGTGCTTGAATTAGAGCACCCAGATCCACTGACAGAGGATGGTCTTCAGAGGTCACGTCGGTCGGGTGTGTGTGAATGTGGACGTGCTCGTCACTGACAACTGAATTACCAGTTTTGTGTGTGAACAGAGAAAGTCGGCTCTGCTGCCTAATTAAAATGTTTCTGGCATGCTTTTGGTTTCCTGGATTGAAATAAGAGACAGTGACTGTTGGCTTGTTGGCTGGCTCTGCTGCTTGTGAGGAATGTCACAGGAGGAGCTCTGCTCCACTTTCACTCCCTTCATGACTCATACTCCGCTGGACCTCGTCTCCATATTGTAGTTGTTGTTTTGTTTTTTTTTCAGCCCCCCTCCAATTCACTTGCCGAGAAGCAAACCCATGCAACCAATTACTGTGCTGATGGTTCCATAGTGGGAGTCCACAGGGGGAATATGAGGAGGTGAAATGAAGCGGGCCAGTGGGGCTGAGCGTGTGGGGATATGCTGGGAGTTGGGGGGTGGCGGTGGGGGTTCCTCCAATGATGCGCATGAGTCATCGTCCCCACGGCGACTGGGCTTCTGACATCACAGCGGCCTTATCAGTGGAAGAAAGCAATTCCCCACAAATGTCCTTCACTGCTGATGGATGAGGCAGGCAGGGGGGGCCTCACAGCATAACAAATTATGCATCATGTCTCTGTGGTGGCTGGCAGCATGCAGTCAAGACCTGAGGTGTGTTGTTATTCTGAAATGAGAAGGTAGGTGTGCATGTGTGTGTGTGTGTGTGTGTGTGTGTGTGTGTGTGTGTGTGTGTGTGTGTGTGTGTGTGTGGTGATGTGTCTGTGTGTATCAGCATGACAGACAGTGAGAGTAATTGTTGTTGCAGGGAGAGGAACTGGTTTGGAGAGCCTGGCCGACGTCATGCCCCGACAAGGCTCCAGAGCACCCAATCAGCCCCCTCCATCCCTCCGCTGGGGGGGTTACTCATGCTGTCAATGTGCGGCGCTCCAGCAGGCACGTCGGTCCCTCCCTCACCTCACATAGTCCAGCCTCAGGAGTCCTTTGGCGCGCACAATATCAAGAGCCTGGATGGATATGTTGTGACCTGTGAGTCACCCAGACATGGGAGACCGTCGAGAGGATTCAGGCGAGGTGCTCCTCGGCAGCTTGTTCGCCAGTTGCGCTCAAGTGGCTAATCCAGCAGGACGAGGAGGCGCTTTGACACAGAGTGTGAGAGGGAGTTTGAATAGATTTCTCCACAGTGACTCAGAAGCTAGAAAAGGTCATTTATGCTAAAAACAGGTCTCAAAATGACTTGCTGAGCTTTAACGACAGAATATTTTGTTGACTTGGCTCCAATGCCCACAGCAACTACAAATTCATACCATTCTTGTTCCAAGGAAAACAACTCCAGGCCCGGGCAGCGTGACTGATAACACTTATGGTAGAGTACTTGTCCACAGGGGCGTTTTTGGATGCAAGGGCATTGGATGCTTGGCCGAGCGCCACTTGTGAGCCATATCCTCTAGGATTTCAAACAGGACAAACACGGCAGGAAACTTTCTCGACAACTTGTGCTCTGATCTCACTGAATCTTGACAATGGTTCGTTCCTGCGGTTGACACGCCATGCTGATGGCTGTTGGGGCCATCGGTGAGCCTCTGTGGCCCTAGATATTGTGTTGTGTCCTGCACTGTTGGCCTCTGTAGAATCGGCGCCAGAGAAATCATTCTGAATCAGTGAATGTGAAGGGAAACGGTAAGTGAAAGGGAACGCTCTTCGAAGGATTTGCTGCTGTATCAAAGATTACACCCAGTTCCACCTTATTTTTGCCTCTGCCTCTTGGTTCCATGCCATATGCAACTTTTTTTTTCAGACCTATTCTCGATATAAGATGTGGCTGTTTTTTATTATTAGTGAAGGTGGTGTCAAAAAAAAAAAACGCTGCTTCATCAACGTATATCTGCACCTGCAGGTTTTCCCTTTCTGAATGACCAATACAGACTACCTGGTGTTATGGAGAGAACTTTCGTCTCGCACAGGTGGCCGTAGCCTTTGTAGTGTGTCGATGGCTGACACAAAGGTGACGCAACAGTACTTCTGTCCATGGTCTATGTGCCTCTTGAATAAATGTGATTGCTGTAATTTGAGGGGAAGTGCAGTGCAGCTTAAGAACATAACAACTGGTCCCTGTGTCCCATTTATATTCCCATAAATACGTCTCCTGTATAGCAGATGAGGAAGCCTGATGAGTCGGGTGTGCTTTGATGTGACATTTTGAAGGGAAGGCAGTTGAGTGTGACGGAGCATATAGATCAAACACATTATTCTTGCCGCCTCCCACAGGAAGGTTCACTAATATCTCAAGTCTATTCCCACCTTCAGTAAGCAACCTCTCCCTGCAGCCACTTCATGAAGAAGTGACAAATTTAGACTCAGGAGGAAAATTAACGTGTTCGTCCCTGTGTGAAACACAAGTGACAAGCCAGGTGACACATTCTCTTCCGTGATTTGCCAGGTAATTCAACAGACAGCAGACAAACATACATGGACAACCAGAAGTGACAGCTGCCCCGGTTATCACCGGGAACCCATCTGAGCCTCAGTCAGGCAGAGATTGTGGATGCTGGAGATGATTAGATCAGCCACCAATTTAATATCCCAGCAGAGACATGATCATACATCACTTTCTGTCTTTCTTCGTCGACACCGAGGCTTGTGAATGAATGCTGGTATCCTTCTTATTCCCCTCTGACATTCCAATAGAGACTGGCCTTAGCTGGGCGTCAAGCCTTCAGAGAATGGAGATGCCTATCATGCTTTCAGCTGTGTGGTCACACGTTATTAACATTGTGAGAACACTTCAAAAATCTTAGCTATGCTTCAGATTTGTGGTGGTCGCAGCGAGTTGTCTCACTCCTTAGTAACTTGCTGCATCACTGCATGACGCATTAGCTCCTCGTTTTCCACGATGTTATTTCAAAATGTATGCATCGGGCTTCATCTAAAATGCATGTTTGATGCTTTCAAAGCTAATATTCAACAACATTTTTAAAGGAGAATTTCGGTCGAGAGTTAGCATTGACAGCTAACAGCATAGGGTCAGAACTTTACACTGTGTTTTAGGCGTCTTAACATGCTCCACATCTCACCCCAAAAGTTATGCAACATCAGCAGACACCTTACAGCACAGCACTGTAGCGTGCATGACTCAAAATGAATAAAAAAGTAGTTAAAACAGTGTGTTTGTGCAAGGAGCTACATACCGGTTTGTTGACATCCGTGTCTTCCGGTAGCTAGACCAAACTAGTCAATTCGTTCATTTTGAGTCATACATGCCACAGTGCTGTATGGAGGGGAGTAAAGAGGGGGAGCTGTGATATCATTCAAAACATGGTGGCTCGCAGATGAGACGTCTCTGCTGGAAGACATCCACGGTCGTGTGACAAACGACAAAGAGGAGTTCAACCCTTTGTCACCCCTCCGCAGCTGACCAATCACGGCTTGAGGTGGCTGTGAAAGTCACAGAAACATGACCTGCAACCACCATTGGAAAGGTGTGGGAGGAGAGGAGGTTCTGAAGCGATTCTGCCATCTGACAGTCACTTCCGACGGTAGCCTGAGTGACACATCGAGTGTGTCGTCAGTGCGTGGGGGAGGGGAGCCGAGGTCAGGGTTTGCATGTCTCAGCCTCACGAGCGTTCAGGTGTGTGAATTTTATGTACTGTGTTTCTTACATGTCAGGCATCAGATCCACTCTTACAGCCTTGAGACAATCAACAGGTTTTTGAATGACTAACAACCAGCGCTCATAACCTTCCCGTCTGCCTCCCAGCGTGACAGATGATTAGCCATGACAAATTTGTCTTTGTCTGCCGTCCCCCTGTCTGTTGTGCTGAGCTTCGTCTCTTTAACTGTGATTGTTGTAAAAATGGGAAGTGCCACTTTGCTGATGGAGTGACATGTCATTTCCACTTTCCTGCTCCACACACACACACACACACACACACACACACACACACACACACACACACACACACACTCTTATCCACACAGATAACAGCCACTGACACATGTGGGTGACACACGCACACACACACACCCTTCCATTGCGCTGACTTCTGGTCACGATGTCACCCACCACACAGACAGGCTGCCCTTGTTGAACACTCAAGGTTGGCTGTGAGCATTTTTGTCCAGCTGCCATTACAGTGATGTAAGGAGTGACCGTTAGTCGTCTTGTTTATTTCTGATTTCCTCCTCCCCTCTTTTTCTCCTCACCCTGTTTCCCATCTTTCTCTCTCTCCCTCCCTCCCTGTGTCACGCAGTGTCACTGTGGGTAGCCGCTGGAAAGGTGACGGCCGCTCAGCTTTTGGAAGATGGCTGCAGGGATCCATCCTCCTCGCGTCACTTGCCCTTGAATGTGTCTCCCCTCCTCTATCGTCCCTCCAACACTCTTCATTCACGCTGAATGAATCTGTGACAGTGAAGTATGACAGAGGGCACATCTTGAATGGAGGGATATTATATAAGTATAACAAACTGAAGAGATTTGGGGGGAAGTCCTGGCATCTCATGTTTCATCAAGCAGGACAAAATAATGAGTCAAATAGTTGCAGTCTTCTTTAAATGAAGATGCACGGCAGAAACAATCTGAGGCATTTTCACAGTGGGCATCTTTACTTGACAAGTACAACTCTTGGTGTAAAGAATAATAATAATGAATGGAATTCATTCATGGGATTTCAGTCTCTTGTGAATCCCTACTATTGTGATCTAACAGTGATTTACATGTCTGAACATTTAGCGTTGCTCTTTTGGTGGGGGGTTTCAGCAGAAAGTTGTCTAGGCTCAAATTCCATTGTGGGAAGTTGGTCAGCACTATTTGACCCATACTTTATTAACATCAGAATTCAATATGTACATGTATATATTAATGTTTCCAAATGTTGGAAGAACTGCCATGTATTATGCAGTTTCATATTTTTATGTTGTTGCTGTTTTTCACTTTAACAAACCACTTGCCTGATGAAGGCCCCAACCTCCTTAACCCATACTATTCACATCTATTTCAACGTTTAATTGTATTTTTTCTCTGCCTAATCTATTTATTAATATTTTTATTATTATGTTTTTTACTCATTAGCGACATGAGAGACCTGGCCAACGTGTCTGTCATGTTTGTCTCCTTTGTGTGTAACTTTCAATGTAGGGATATCCTCTAACACATAGTTCATGGTCTCTACGATAACAGAAATCTAACTTCCTATCTGTGTGTATTTCTCTCTCTCTCTCTCTCTCTCTGTGCGTGTGTGTGTGTGTGTGTGTGTGTGTGTGTACCTTTTGTGTATAGGATTGCTGAGGTAGAGGAAACTCCTGTAGCTTAAAAGGGCACGGCAGGCAGAGGGGACTGAGCCAGTTGCAGCAGCTGCCCTGGAGATGTCTCAGATGATAATCATCCACACTCATGTTGTTGACTCAGACTTCTAGGGCTTGGCAGGTGATGTGTGCAACCACAAGCCTGTTTGGAGAGAGAAGAGCGTTCTGTCAAACACATCATGTCACAAAGTTTCTGTTCCCTCATGAAAGGACATAGATGATATAAGTGGGAATCTGACAGCTAATGCGAATTACCCAATTGTTCCTGCTTATTTTCAGCCGAAGAGAGTTTTTTTTATTGAACTTGGGTCAAATCCAGGACTTACTGAACATGCAAATCCTTTTTCTAGGGTAGCAACAGCGCTGCTGTGTCACACCTGGTTTTGCTGAGGCTGATTCGCTGGTAGTGCACCTGGTTTGTTTTTATGAAAGCAGATTTATGAATGTAGCTCTGTGTTTGTGGTACAGGGAGTGAGAGTATGGCGGTCTGATTACAGCAGCTGATGAGTCAGTGCTGAGACAAGATCGCATCATGGAAAGTGTCAGCGGCACATCATCCACAGGCATCTGAGTCTGTGTATGTATAAGTGTCTGTGTTTGGGTCTGACTTGGGCTGTCTTTGGGGACACATTTTAGACTTAAGGCCAGTTATTGGGGGACAGCTGTGTCCTTAATCGCCAGCTGTATTCTGTGTTTAAGTTTATGGTTAGGGTTCAGGTTAAATAATTTGTGGATAGAGTCATGGTTTTATGAATTATATGCCTGTCACACAAAAAATAAGAACCACATTCTTGGGAAATGCACTTGAAATTTACTTAAACATGTCTTAGACGTATTATGCACATTTTCAGGTTCATAATTTTACTGTGGAATATGTTTACATGCCTTAATGCTAAAAAAAAAACACAAAATCACTTTTCTCAAACTGTCTAGTGCTGCAGCATTCTATTCCTTCTGTCTGAAATACTCTGTTTTTGCTCCTGTCTCTTTAAGGCCCTTCCTCCTGAATACCCAGTACTCCTCTGATTGGTCAGCTCACACATGCCTGACCCAGCATTGTGACAAAAACAGAGCAGCTTTGCCTAATCAATTTTTATGCACCAAACTAGCCATGAGGCATAAATGATTCAAATGTGTGAGACGGCAACATAGTATGATGTCACAAAGTCACAGACTTAAAGGCGGGACTACTGATGAGGCATTTCAGGAGCAGTGTTTTCTGTTGGAGAGCGCAGCTTCTGTTTGTGCGGACTTTGAACATTTCTAACATTCAAGATATTTCACATGCACAAGAACATTTAAAACTATGAGGGAAAGGGGGAAAATCTAAAAAGCATAAAAGGTCTCCTTTAATTTTACTTAATAACAGGAATTTGGCTATATAATTCACTTCAAAATAGTTTGGACGCTGCCTTCACAATGTTTCACAATGTTTTGTGAAGGCAGCGTTCAAACTATTTTGAAGTGATTTGAAAGTTTGAACTATTTTGAAAGTGATCAACAAGACACATAAAAAAGGGAAAAGTGATAAAAAAAAAAAAAAAGGCCCAGAGCTGAGAAAATGCAATAGTGTCTTGCGCAATGAAAGACAAAGAGGGGGCCGACGAGTCATACTAGCATTGTTGGTATGTATGACAAGACACAGCATTGGCCCAGTCATGTCTCCAACAGCCCATCCCTCCCTCGCTCTCAGTATTTCTCTCCGTCTCTCCCAGGTGTTGATCTGAGCTACCAGGACCACCTCATGACACAACAGAGCACTGAGCCCCAGGCCAGATGACGGACAGAGAGGGTTTGGTTGTCTGCACTGAGTAGTAATAGATATGGCGTCCACTGTGTGCTACATTCACCCATTGCATCGTTCTTAATTGTTCCACAGGCAGTTTTACTAAAATATTATGGCTAGGTCTCAGCCAGAGTATGTCTTTCAAAAGATTTCAAATGATCCATTGAGTTAATGTGAAACCCAAAATGTCTGGCCTGTGCTGCCTCGTGGAGCATTGCAACCTATTTTTGACTTATTATAGAATATACTTTTTTAGGTTTCTATTCAAAGTCTAGTAGGATTATGTGACAAGATATTTTAGACATATCCAATATGAGACAAACTGGAGCTGCTTGGTTCTACATGAGCTTTTAGAGTCACTAACAAATATCTGCTTGCTTTTCCAGGACACATTCTTTTGTCATATTATACATATCATATTATTGCAATATATTTTGTGTGTGTGTATATATATATATATATATATATATATATATATATATATATATATATATATATATATATATATATATATATATATATATACTGTATATATATATACTGTATATATATATATATATATATATATATATATATATATATATATACACAATCATATATATATATATATATCAATCTATATCTCAGTCTCTCTATTTATGCATCAGAAAGACCAGGGCTTGCTCCCAAATAAATTTCATTTTTGTCCCTCTAGGGGAAAAAGTTTGGGCATCCGTGAGATTGACAAAAAGCTTCAGATCAATGGTAGCAGTCATCAATAATTTTTCATCATTTCTTTTTTAAATTTTATTTATTTACTTTAATTTTGACCTACTTGCATTTCCATACATCATTGGATGGATCTGCTGCTCACAGGTATTGTGAGCCTAAGTGCTCTGACAGCTGCATTAAGCCTCACAGGAGAGACGAAGGAAGCTAAAGGAATACACCTGCTGTGGAGGCACTTTAAAAGTTTTCATCCCCTGTCGTCTCCCACAGCTCCTGTAAGTGAAGGTGTCCGCCTCTCTTCAGCATCATCGCAGCTCCGACCCCTAAATTAACATATCTGCACACCAGATGACTGCTGTGATGATAGAGATGACGCTAATATGAGGATAATGACTAACTCTTCTTCTTCTGCTGCTCCCTTAATCCTTGAGGATTGGCTATAATACTGGAGCACGAGAAGGATAATTGCTACGTCAACACCACCGGCAGCCCCACTCCCTCCTCCTACAGTAGAGGAGGAAAAACTGTGTGAGTGGAATTCAGATTCAGTGTGTCGTCTCTGTGCGCTGCAGGTACAGTGCGAGGGCGTGAGTGTGTTGTGTTTGTGCGTGGAACACTTGTGCGTGTGCATGTTTATATAATAGCTGTGTAGCCGTTCTGTAAAATCTAGGGCTCATGCTCGCGTGTGTGTTTGTGTGCGAGGCTGTGTGGGTTTCGCATTTGTGTAAAAGAGTATCACAGACATTCTTTTGTTATTTCATGCTTCCTCGTGTCAGAGCATCCTCCAACCAGGCCGCATCTACTTCAACAACAACAACAACAACAACAACTACATGGGTAAAGCTGCCATCCATCCAATTAGACATGAGACTGGGCCAGTGTAAGATCTGGTACGCCTGACACCCAACGTCATTCACACCTTATCATAGCACACTAATGAGAGGTTGGCCCCAGGTGACGGTGTTCTTGATGATGAAGGAGTCACGTTTTCGCCCACTCTATCAGCCCCTGATCTGCAGCGGCCTGCTCTCTGATCTCTTTGGTGCTTTGTGGCTCTCTGACTGTGGTCAACAGGAAATGAGGAGGGGTGAATCACACTGGGAACACACGTCAACACATGTCTTAATAAAGCCTTTGTGATAAGACTCGCATGTGTTGGTGACTAGTGAAGATTGGACTTCATGAGGTGGAAAATAAATTAAATTGCTGTGTACACTCAACACATTCTCATACCCGAATGATGGAACAGTTTGATTGCCAGTGACAAAAAATGTCACTGCTCCCAAAACAGCATGACTGTTGCAGCAACAAGCGAACCGAATATTTGTCATTCGGTCACATTTTGGTAAGGTTTGGGCACTAAAACTACCCGGCTGGCATTGGGAAAACATTGTGGTTTTGGTAGCGTGGTTACAAAATGCCCATGTTACAAACATAAGTTGCACTCGACAGGCGGACCGTGTTCCGAGCCGACAGTGCAGGACTACAGCCGGGCGAGGTGGGCTGGACACAGTGTTCACAACATTGATGGACAGTGTTTCCCAGATGTTAAACTTTTGAAATGAAGACGCCGACCACATTATCACCACCATCTTGTTGCTGCTGCTTAAACGCACCCTCACACAGATTCAAAACATGCACTGCCTGTTTATGTATTGTACATTAATTAGTGTAGATGTTCTGTTGTGTTACGAATAATAAATTAGCTTATACCTTGTGTTTTAAATTGACAAACGTCATTAACTAGGTCCTATGTGGGACTCCGGAAGAGGAGGGACTTCTCTATTACTTTCTACTATGAATATGGCCAAAACGTAGGGCCACGCCTGTGTAATTCATATGTTTTCCGATGTTGGTCAGCACAAACAACCAACTGTAAGATGTTAGCTAGCTAGCAACAAACATTTGCAGAGACCGTGTATTTTCCTCCAGCCTCTTTCTTTTTTCTTTTCAACTTCTCTTCAAATTCATTCTCTTCATGACCAATCATGTCTTGCTATTGACTTTGTATGGAATGCACCACCTCTGAAATTGGGTATGGGTGATATATAACTGTCTGTCCACACATTTGTCCCATCTTTAAAGGTCCCATATTATACTGTTTTTCATCAATTTCACACAGCTGTCAGAGGTCCAACAACACTGTATTCAATATGCATTACCCCAAACTTGTCCATGGTCCTGAATTTCAGCTGTCTAAAAGTCGCTCTACTGAGTTCTACAGAGAGCAGGCTGTTTCTGTGCCTGCACCTTTAAATGCTAACGAGCTCCGTCTGTCAGCGCCTACTTTCCTGCTTTCCTCACTCTCAGGAAGACGATGCCGCTTGGGCTAGTGGTAGCATGCGCTAATGTTACATGGATGTATCTCTATGGCTCACCGAGATGCTTTCTTTCACGCATACCAGTTTGACCCAGAATTGGACCCAGAAGGAGAGGCTCCTGAAAAAGTACAAACTCTGCGGCTGCAGCAGGACTTTTCAGAATGGTTAGTGTGTCTGAATAATGTTAGTTTGTTTGTATGTGTTGTTACAGTTACTGCCATGTAGCTAATGGCTAACATCTAGTGAAAGCTGTGTCCAAAGTCTTGGACACTGTTCACATCGTCTCTGTCTCCAGTCTGCACATGTTTCCAGACTGTGACAACCAAGCTCCATCATAATATTATTAACATTACATTCGCTTCAAATGCCATTGCATAGCGGACTGAAGCGGAGCTAACCATTTAGCCAGTTTCCAGCTGACTTTACCACACTTGTAGGCAGCTGTAAATACTGTCAAACCGTGGCGACACTTACCTGTGGCTCGGGTGCAGTTGCTGGGTCTGGTATGGTTGAGACTTGAACAGCCTGTAGGAGCACTGTTTTACCAGTGGGTGGGCTGCAGAGACAATGCAGGAATCGCTTGTTTTCCTCATTCTGGGAGTTGGCATGCTCAGGGAGGACCAGCTTATATATCTAAAGACCAGAGAAAACATGTTTTTCATAATATGGGACCTTTAAGTCACATTTCAGAGCAAAATGCTCACATTTTGATGAAGCGTATTGACTTTCATGACCTCATGTAGATATACAACACAGAATAACAAAGAATCAGTCTACAGCTAGACACTGCATCATACACAAAACAAACAAAGGTGTATTTGGTTCGCCAGCCAAATTATATCTAAGTAGCCCATCAGAATGTGAAGCGATACCACCAACAGTCATATTCTGATAATATCTCACATCATTCATGAACTGTTGGCCAGACCTGCACTGAATTAAATGCACTAATGAGTGACAGCTTGTATGCAACAGTATGTACTGAATGACGGTCTTTCCTTTCAATGAATGAACTCTTTTATTTTACCTTCATTGTTTGAGGAATACAGGAGGAAACGTGGCTGAAACCAGAGCACCATCATGTTTCAGACTGAAACAAAAGTGTGATTACCAGAATAAAGGTATTTACAGCATAATTCAACATGGGGGGGTTTAACAAACACATTGTGCTTTGGTTGAAATAGTAATACAGAAGGAACTGAGAGCAAACAAGCGAATTAAGATTTAGCAGCTCTTTGCTCCTACCCAGGCAGCCAATCAGCTGATGCACTGCCCACTAAAAATGAGCACATCTGTCAGCCAGCAGGCCTGATGTTGGGGAGCATTTCTTGTTTCAGGCGAAGGAAAACACACAACATGTGATGAGGAGAGAGGAAGACGTGCAGAAGTGAAGTGAGGTTCTTCACCCAGTGGGTGACGTTCTGAGGCGGGCCCTGATTTTTGGAGGGTCACTCCCTGTTACATCAGCCAATTTGGGGTGGTGGGTCACCCTGCCATCTCAGTCCCTAGAGGCCTGCCTCCTTCTTCTGCTGCTTGAAAAAAACTGGAGGAGAAAGGCAGCAAGGGCTTTGTGTTTTGGTGTGTGTGTGTGTGTGTAAGTGTGTGCGTGTGTGCATACATGTGCATGTGACTGTTTTGACAAAAGAGCATGAGTCACCACTTGATTACATATTAAAGCTTCTTCTTTGTGTGTGCTGCTTTTCTTTCTTTTCTTCTGCTTCCTCTACCCTGTGTTTGTGCCCGCAGCCCATCTCTCTCTCTCTCGCTTTCTCTCTCTCTTTCTAATTGACTTATGCTCTCTCTCTCTCTCTCTCTCTCTCTCTCTCTCTCTCTCTCTCTCTCTCTAAATGTGTGTTGGGGCCAACGGGTTTGTCAGGGTCTCTCAGTTTTTCTTACTCCATCTGTCTCACTCCCTCTTTTTTGCTTGAGTGTCTGTGTTTTTTCGCCCATAGGCTTTTCTCTCTTGTCTCCTGTCTCTCTCTTCTCTCTTTTGCTCTGTTTGTGTGTGTGTGTGTGTGTGTGTGTGTGTGTATATCTTTCAGTGTGTCATGACTAAAATGTGAGTTGCAGCATGATGTATTTTATGTCAGTTGATGACACTGAACAATATGTTTTGTAATGATACGCTCTTTTCTGTCCCAGACTAGTGTTGCTCATATTGTGTGATGGGAATACACTATCATCTGTGTTAAAATGGTTAATTTACTATTCTTCAAGCACACACACTCAAACGTTCATCCTAATGCTGTCTGACGTCAATATTGAGCCATGACATGTTTTGAGTCAACCAGACAAAATTAAATTAAGAGGCGGGGCTTTGGCGCTTTACTTGACTTGTCATTATACATGTTCGTATAAAGTGACGCCAGTGGGCAGGTGTCGAATGATGATGTCATTGGTAACCTTGCGTCAGGCATAGTGAAGCAGACAAAGGAGGGGGTTATGCTGTCTGATGCTGGATGTTGATGTATAGCTTCAGGGCTCCTGCCACTGGTGGCTTGAGCCACAGTCTGACATCTTTGAAGTGTTCGCCGGGTTTGCTTTAAAGACTAAAAAAAAAAAAAAAAAAATGTACACTGCTTAAACATTTGAACTTCAGGATCAGAACAGATTTTTTTATGGGGATACTTTGATTCTAAAACACAAGTGACATATAACCTCTTATAGTTAAAAGGTAGCTTTCTTTTTTTGCCCCAAATACAATAAATTGGGGCATTTGTAAATTCCTATTTGATAAAATAAAAATATATCATGTGTAACTAGTATAATTAGATATAATAATAAAGTAGTAATTTGCCTTTGTTCCAGACTCTCTGGATTACCAGACACATTTCCCATTTGTTTAGCAATTTAAACACTTGTGATATTATGCTCATTGACAGTTGTTTACCACCAATAAAACCTTTGTAGGATTGAGAATAGAGACACCATTTCCCCTACTTTCCTGGCTAGTTAGCTACATACATGAAAAATACCAATAGACTTTAGACTTTTATTCATCCTACGTTGGGCAAATTCACTTGTGACAGTAGCAGGTAGATAGACATACAATAAGTACAGACATTAAACAAGTAGACTTAAAAATACAAAAAAGATTTAGACAAGAGAAAGTTTTAAGGATACAATATGGAAAGCACTATACAATATGTACATTATATACAGGAGGTAAATGTACATTATACATTTGAATAAAATGTAAAAGTATTGCCTTGTTGAAGCCTGGATGCATAAATAAAAACTGTGTTTGAAACAAACAGACCCAGTGTAAGAATACAAGTATGTAAAAAAATAAAAATTGTATTATTGGACAGGATAATTGCACAAGATGGCGGCGGTAGAAGTGGCAAATAATGCGAGATAAGTAGGTGCTTATGGTGCTACATTAAGGGTTATTGGTGTTGAACAGTCCGACAGCTGTTGGAATGAATGATCTGCGATAGCGTTCCTTTTTACACCATGGGTGAAGCAGTCTGTTGCTGAAGGAGCTGCTTAAGGCCCCCACAGTGTCATGTAGGGGGTGAGAGGGGTTGTCCATAATTGATGTCAGCTTGGCTAACATCCTCCTCTCACCCACCTCCTCAATGGAGTCCAGAGGACAATCCAAGACTGAGCCGGCACCCTTTGACCAACTTATTGAGTGTCTTCCTGTCCCTCTCTGAGCTTCCACAGCCCCAGCAGACCAGCGTAGAATATCGCTGATGCTGCCACAGAGTCATAGAAGGTTTTTAACAGTGTCCTGCACACACCAAAGGACCTCATCTCCTCAACAGATGGAGACGACTTTGGCCCTTCTTATACAGGACATTCTGTGTCGTGTGTCCAGTCCAGTTTGTTGTTTATGTGAACACCCAGGTATTTGTACTCCTCCATGATCTCAATGTCCAAACCCTTGATGTTCACCGGTGTAGTCTGAGGAGCCTTCCTCCTGAAATCGATCACCACCTCCTTTGTCTTGCTGGCGTTGATGCACAGGTGGTTCAGTTCACACCAGCCGACTAAGTTGGGTGATGATCTTCCTGTACTCCAGATTGTTCCCCTCTTCCACACGTCCAACGATGGCTGTATCATTGGAGAACTTCGGTCACACACAGTCACATACTGCAGTCTGTTTGTGAGGTAGTTGACTACAGCTCCTTCCAGCTTCCCCCTGAGCAGTGATGGTTGGATTATGTTGAAAGCACTGGAGAAGTCAAAAAACATGACTCTCACAGTGCCACCGGTGCTCTCCAGGCGTGAAATGGAGCCATGGCCTTAAAAGCAACCATCTGATTGGCTGGAGCAAAACTATATTCAAACACCTACCAAACATGTTATTGTGGATCCCTCTGGATTTCCTGTGAGACCCGCCCTGCTTTGCCTTTGATTGGTTGGATTCGTTGGTTGCATTCTCCACGCTTGACTCAAGCTGTTAACTCCCACAGTAGCTCTAACTGTATCAGTTTTCCTTGTGGCTCTGATATGATATACGGTTAATGAGCTGTAGTCTTTTAGGTAAACACGCCGACTTCTTCGACCTCTCTCCCGGTCTTCTGCTGCTCCTCTCAGGGTCACTCATCTTCCAGAGCTGCTCTTCCAGGCTCTGCAGCTCGCTGTTTGTTTTACAAACCACCCATGAGAAAAACACAGTCACAACCTATTAACAACAGACAGCCATTCATTAAAATCAAAGCGTATCATATTCTGTGATTTGTAGTCGCTAGTAATGAGTTCTGGTTAATTTGTTTGTTAGCACATATCTCGAGGCCGTACGGTGTCTGAAGTGAAGTCAGATGTTTTCAGCCTTGCCGGATGTTTTGACACAGTAGCTTGTGCGTGTTTGTCTACAGCACATTACAGTGAAATTTCTTTGTCAGTCATTTACTATGGTATGAAATTGCCCAACTGGTGTGATGTTGTTTTGTGCCTGCATGATGGATCTTATGCAATGAACAAAATGCCATGCACTTTTTCGTAACCCAGGCACTCAATGACAAGCCACGTTTTGGCTGCATGCTACCTTCAGTTTGGAGCTCTGAGTTCTGAACCTCAGCATAACATTTGGCGAAGACGAGCGATCTTTAACTATCCTGTCTTTGTTTTAGCATGTGAATAATCAGGACATTAAAGCTGTAACGCTCGTGATTTTACGAGTTAAACAAAGGAGCTCTGAAACACAGAGAGCGCTGACACTCCTTTAACTTGATCAGCTTTCTTACTCTGTGTCAGGGTTTCGCATAGGCTGCATCCCATTTAAATTCCTTCAACATGAGTCTCCAAATGCGGTTCCACGAGCATAACAATGCAGTATATTGGTTTCGCAGTATGTAAATTCATGTGTGGAGATGCCACCAAGGCCCCCCCACCTCAGCTGAGCGCTGCCTGTTGTGATGTGCGTCATCCAAGAACCCTTTGAAGACTCACGCAGTTCATGTATTGACAAAGAGGCGGCAATTGCACCCACATGTGCACGGACACACACACAGAAATACACACCCTCCTGCTCTCATGCCTCGCTATCTCTGTCACACATATTCTGAGGTGTATGCTCACACACACTGAGGCTCTGCTTCTCGCCCGCTCTCTTACGCACATACAGATGCATGCAGAGCAGCATTAACCGTGTGCAGAGGTAAGCGTGTGTTTAGTGGTATATGATTCAGCCGTCAATGCAGAAGAGCACCGCATATGTCAATACAGCCCTCCTCCTTGTCTTCGCCCAACACCACCAACTAAAACCGGCTTTACGTGATGATACACCTCCATACGCAAGCAGGGAGCTCAAAATAACACCCTGCCTTTCATCTCCTGCTATGAGACCCAGCTTTCCTCAAAGGTCCAACCCCTAAGGGCTCGCAGGAGGTTACAAAGCAGCAGTGGTAACGATTGCGGCCTTAACCAGCCTGCTCCCAGGAGAGGCTGAGATAACAAAACTCTCCCCAGCTGAAGACTATCTGGTTTGAGTCATCGAACGTCTCAGGGGGAACGTTTCTGCCTCGGGGAGTCAGGGCAGGTCATCAGCGTTGCCAAAGACAGCACAGAACAAGAATGGCATCGGAATCTGAGGGAGTGTATCTGACACACAATGACTAGGTGTTTTGGTCAGGTGTTTCAGCAGCGTCACAGTGATGACTTATAAAGATATCACAACATCCGTGGACGAGGTGTTTGTTTAACTTTCACGGAGTTCTGGTTCACCAGGACTAAAGAAGAAAGTCGGTTTATCTAAAAGGTTTCATAAATGTCATAGAGCCACATGAAAGGGCCTTCAATTTAGATTATTTCTGGGCGTTTTAGCCATAAATTCATGGTGTATACTCAAAAGGGAGGACAGGAAATGTGGGGAGAGAGTCACAAGGATATGAACATCCAACAAAGGTCATCAGCTGGATTCAGACTGGAGGTGCTGTGGTTACATGTTTTTGGTAACACCATACAAATAGTGCAAAGTTTATAGATATCATATTAATATTTCATACAAAAAGACTTCTTAGGGTTACAAAGTCCATGTACCCTTACGATATCTTAAGGCTATATGGTATAATCTAAATTAAAGTCCCGTCTTAAGTCGTTCTATGACCTTTTAGATAAACCCACTTTCTTCTGACTATTATTCAATGCAGCTGTCCAGCGAACAATTTCACCATGTCAACAAATAACAGAAAAGTCAATACATCCCTTGCCCTTAAACCGCTACTACTTAGCCCTTGAGGTAGGGTGTTTCGATTCTTTCTGGGAAAGTCTGGGAGGGCGAAGTCTTAAAGATACATGCCCCTCCCAACGCGGTCTCTATGTATTATGGTCCTTTGTTTTATATCAAGCATATAACGATCACTACTCGTTTACTCGCATCTCTGAAGCAAGTTACTTTAGCTAGCTAGCTAACATGTTATTGCTGATCGGTGCGTGATAGCCCCGCATGTTTCAGTGTTGTTTCCTCTGTTATTATTAATGACAGTGAATTAATGACAGCAGTGTTTGGACAAACTTGCTGACAGATTGAATGACTGAAAGAGTGATGTCATGTGACACCCGACAAATCATCCAAAAACACAAACACATGTGACTCACGAGGAAGATATGTGTGTACACAACACAAGGGGTGTGTCCAGATGAGTATTTGAAGGTTGGTGTGTGTACAAGCAAAGGGCATGTTCATCGAGTGTTGTTTAGTGGACACTCCCCTGCTCTCTGTATGTCGGCAAACATGAGTCAGTATATGTGTGTCACATCATAAATCACTAATGCACCTTACCTGTTAGAGTTGTTTACACTTGCTGGTCCGTGTAACCAATCAACAGCATCTTCCCCGTCGACCACCATCAGTACTCAGACTCCATCAGGAGAACTCACAGCTGTATGTACGGTATGTAAGCGGTATGTTTACAAAGTTACTGTAAAGTAGCAGAGCTGTGACAAATTCTAAGCAAAAAGACAACGATGAGATGTAATAGGTCACTGGGGAAGAGAGGTAATTTGTAGGAGTCTTGTTAATGGCAAAGAGCTGTCACGGCTGAGTCATAGATCTCAGCCTCGCCTATGAGCAGTGCTCCCTGTGTTGTTAATGAAGGTGTCATCGCTCCTGCCCGCAGGCTATGAAAGTAGATGTCTCATGTGAAACTGAACTAAATACTTCTTCGATCTTTATTTAACTTCGGATGTTTGCCCAGCGCACCCTCTCTTTTCTTCCGGCACTATCATACCGAAGAAAATTCCTGAAAAGTTTTGTGAAACCAGCTTAAAAAAAAAGTGGAGAAACTTTACTGTGTAAACGTTACATGTCAATTGTTGAAGGCGTAGTGTGACATTTGGGGAAATACTCTAATACGAAGGGTTGACCGTGTACTTTCAACATGCATCATCTGACTAAAATGTGTCAATAAAGTTTATTTAAAGTTATTCAAGTTTATAAAAAAAAACACATACTCATTCTGCCTAATGGCACCTGTAAAGCTCACTAATGAACAAGTTACATGTCGTTTGTTTAAGCCGCAGGTTGTTTTACAGAGCAGGATGCCAGAGTTTTACTTGTGTAGCAGTCATAAGCTGAGATAAGCTAAGCTAGCCAGCAGCTGGCAGCTCAGTCGAACTCCCTGCAAGAAATCAAATAAGCATAATACCCAAACTGTTGAGTTGTGGTCTTGATCAAGTAAGAAGGACTCAAGAAAACATCACTCACAGAATAAGGTTTCCGCGCATCATTGGAACCTGTCAGACTTGAAGGTCGGGTTGAGAAGTTTCTTCTGCAAGTTTCCACATGTGGAAATTCTAATCCGCATGTGAAAAAGAAAAAAAAAATATGATCATGTGTAATTCACGTGAAAATGGTAATTTCTCATGTGAAAATGTTCATTCGTATGTAAAAAAAAAAAAAAAAAAAAAAGCCAACCAGTGTAAATGAAGCGTTCACACTTGACATGCTTTGGTTTCAGATGTTAACATTTTGGTTCACATGTGAAAATAACCAATAAATTGTGAAAATTTGGAATTTGGAACTTTCGTGTGATTTTTATGTGCCTTGTTTTGTTTCCACATGTGGAAATTTGCTTTGGGGGAAAAAAACACCCATTTCTTATGTGACATTACTTTGTTTACTCATGTTAAAATTGTGATTTACATGAAAAACTTTGATTTTAACATATGAAAAGGGAAATGTCACATGGAACACATTCATAAGGCCCCACCAATCCTGGAAAAGTGTGAGTAAATGATTAAGGAAAAGGGACTTGAAGGTGCTTTCCACGTTGTGTTTCATTTTCAACTTGCGCCTCCATATGTATCACTCTGACTTTTCAAAGCAGGGAGCACATGCTCTATATTTAAAGATATCAGGCTTATTTCATGAGAAAATGACATTCAGTAAACACCAGCTGTCATAGGACAACCACATCCTCTTTTCATTTTCACCATCCAGCTGCTGCTCAAACTGCAGTCACAAACCCAGAGTCAATAGTTCATGTTTCAGGATGAATTTCATCAAAACTTGTTTTCTGTAAAATTCAGAGCTCTGGAGCATCAGCCGGCTGGCCACCTCTAACTCTTCTCCCCATATGGGATCCCATTTGCTACTGTATATCAGCTTCGTCATCTTCATCCTCACCCTCACCGACACTTCTCCCCGTTATGATCATCCTCTCGGATCACGCCTAGTTTAACACCCCGGCCGGCTGCGTGCGCACCGTCCGGCTCTGCGTGACGCGGGTTGAGCTCTTGGCTCGGGGGTGCGGCCTGCTGGGAAGAAGCAGAAGCCAGAGCTGTGGAGGAACAGATTGGACCAGATTACTCACTGTTGTCTGAGTCTGAGGCAGGCCTGTTTGTGCAGGATGTTGGTGGGTAAACAGGGAGAATTAGAGGCCTAGAGTGTTAAGGCCCAGATACCCCGCAGCATGTCTGCTTCCTTCCCCCTAGAATCTAGACGATTTGACGGGGGTGTCCACCGTGTGAGAGGAGATAGAATCAAGTCAGAAGGAAGCACAACGAGCAACAATAAAAGAACTGAAGGAAAACCTGCTACACCTTTACAAGTTTGTTGAAAATATGATTTTGATTTTTGTACCTATAGAGCACACTCAAAAAAAAGTCAACTGTAAACAGGTCAAAATGTCTAGAATACACTTTTAGGTGGGACGAGCCCTCACAGATGTCGGGACCCAAAATGTCTGTGTGGTTTGGTGGGCTGATGCTATTAATTTGAAAAACTACGGGTCTTTGTTCATGAAAGCGACCAAAAGATCTTAAGAGTAGAGATAAAATCAAAGGCGTCACTTTGTGTTCAAACGTGATGGGGTCTTTTAAACTGTCTTAAACATTTACAGTTTAAGGCAACCCTACTTATGAGGTCAAAGTAGGATTTTTACAGTGGAGAAAAAAATGCATAATATTTATGTTACCATTTCTTAGTTTGGGCTTTTATAAGGACAGTTTTATTACCAAATTATGCTTTTGAAAAGTGATAGGGACAACACTGGTGAAGATATGTTCCTAGTGTCCCTAGTGTAAAGGAACCCTATGGAAATCATTTTAAAGTACTGTAACTGTAGTCTAGTCTTTTCTTCGTTTGCCTGAATTTTCCAACCCAGAAAACCCAATTTTTCCTATATTGGCAGACAAATGTTTAGACACTTATAGACCGACCTTGTGGTAAAACAGACTTCAAACCTGTCTCCTGAAATGTCTGTGTATGTACAACTACATGATCAGGAAACAGGTTTAATCAACATGCACTCTCTTTAAAGCTGTAAAATATTCATGTGGAACTCTGATCATTTTGATAGACACCCTCAGTGTCTGGTTATGGCGACGGTCTTTGTAAAACATGGAAAAAGTAAGTGAGAGAGGACAGGGCCAGTTTCAGTTCTCCATTTCAAACCATGATTTTCCCCAAAGGAATAGTTTGACATTTTGGAAAAATATGCTAACTTTCCCATGAGCGTGCCGATGATTAATGAGTGTATTTCCCAAAATGTCAAACTATTCATTTAACCAAAGTGTTACTTTAACTTAAAGCAACATAATGTAGGAACTGCCTTTTTGTGCAATTTGAGTGCAGTTACGCTGTCATAAATACAAATCCCAGGTCTGTGACAGTTTGTCAGATGTGATGTAGGTGCTGACTACAAACAAAACTCATGACGTCTTGACAATGTTACGTGTTGAAACCTTGTACGTTGAAGTAAACATGTATGTAAGGCTGTGATCCGACCCTCTCACTGGAGCTACATAGTGGAGAAACAAGTGATAGAGACGCCATTCACCCTGTTACAAGACACTGTACCATCAACAGGATTTTAAGGATGTTATTTTAAGGTTAAATTATGACAGAATGTTGTTTTAACAATTATTTTTCCCAAAAAAATGTTTTGATATTTTGGGGGAAAAAAGAAGGAAATTAGTGTTCTTCCCACAACGTCAAACTATTCATTCAAACAGAGTTTTAGTTTAACTCAACCAAACTTAACCAGACAATGCGAAGAGGCTGTGAACCATGATCTTTGGCTCACCCATCCTGACTGTATCCTTGTGTGTAACATTCATTTTTAAACATTCAGTTTTTTGAAAGTTGTGAGGGTAAAGCTTGTGCTGTCGTAGCACACTGCCGTGGTTGTACAGGTTAGCTGGACACACCGGGTTTGGATTTAATTGCTTAACTTTAAATGAACTATGTGTGCATTATGAACGAGGACACTTCAAGATCATAATACGAGATTTAAACTTTAATTACATGGCTGCTGAATCAGCACATGGAAATATTTAGCAAAAGTACACTAACTGTTACTAAGAGCAGGTCATGCGACATTCCATGTTTGCTCAAAGCCGCGCGACTCATTCAGAAACTCTCACACACACTCGTGAGCACGTCTGTGACTTCCTGGTCAACACCGTGATAATTTGCATATTAAAATGATTCCTAACAGACTTCTTTGACTAAGAGAGTGTACAATAGGAAGTGACACTTCTTCCAAAGAAACAGGATCTGCCTCCGGTAACTGCAGTCCTTCCTCATCATAGATCATAGTGACATGTTTGTCTTTCACTGGACAGCGCTAACAGTGCAGTAAATCCTGCACAGATCCACGGACTGACACATACTGGGCTCATATGTAATACAAACGGTAATATGCAAAGGCTTTCTCATTTCTTTTTCTCATCATTATTTCCTCAACATGCCTAATTATCTGCACACGCACAGCCGAATCCCTCACACACACACACACCCACACGTACACACTCAGATGCATGTGAAGTCATTGACAGGACTGAGTTTTGTTGTCAGTTTCGGTGGAACTGAAGCACCCCATTCATGCTGACAGGCCCTGAGGTGATGACATGAATACAGCCTGTGGTGGTTAGATTCATCTGTTCATAGTTACCACAGATCACATCCACTTTAAGTGGAAGTTAAATGAAAAATACTTCTTTAAGCGTTTAAGATTACATCCACAAAAGATCTGTTTCTTTGTATTTTTTTTAAGATCCTTGACTCTCCAGTGAATGATCAGTTGAAGGCATTTCTATCCAGAGCCTCCAGCCTCAGCCCATTTCATTCTGGCTGCAGTGGAGGCGATCACTTTGGTTTGAAATGATGTCATATCCATCACTCAACGATCTTTCTAAGACATTTGATACTGTTGACAGCCTTCTTCTGCAGAGACTACATGTTACTTTTGTGAGGGTTAGGGTTAGGGTCAGGACACCATGACTAACATGTATATTGGTAATCATCCTTTTCCTGCTAGTTTCTCATGAAGCGGGTGTTATACATCTTGCTTCCATGAAGCACAAGGGTGATGATGCAGTAAGTGACTGACTCATACGTACGTATACAGCAGTAATCCAACACTTTTAAATCAAGCGATATACGAGGGGTACATCATTTTATCACATGTAGTTAAGAATTTTCACATCATTTTTCACTCTTCCACAATGTTAACATATTTAAGGCCATCCTCCTTTAAATACATTTACAACATGTAGAAAGTTACTGTTATATATAATATGTGACCAATTGTTCTGACAGCACACTATTCTGAACCCACTGATCTGAGCAAAAGTTTTGTTTGTATTTTGTCTGACAGCCCGTTATTGTTATTATGAAAAAAAATACCTGCTCTACTGGGCATTTGTTTTCAGAAACTGGGCTGTCGTAAGAATGGCGTGGCACTTGACTTATTCATGTTTTAGAACTGAAAAGAGTCTAGCTGTTAGCCTGGACAGGCAGTACAGTGACATGATGGAGGGGCTGGAACTGGATGGTCATACTTGGAAAAATGTAATGAAATGGATGACTATGTAACGTTCCTCCTTCAGCATCAACGTTGCCTGAGCCAGACATTTGACCACCAGTTACCACAGTGAAGGTGATCAGGCTGAATGATCTCATATGTTTACTGTATAAACAAGCCAAACAGAGTAAGGATCTTTTGTAAATATGAAGTTAAAATAGCAGCAAAATCCTGTCTCGAGATAAATAAACGTTGCGTTTGGCTCGGTATCCAAGCTTCGCTACCCAGCCTCAGACCTCCGAACAAAAGCGATCCCATTTCCTGTTGTAGAGGAAGTACATGGCTGGTTGTGTGTCACTTACGTGAGTGGGGACAGGAAGAGTTCGCTGGCCAACAGGAAACTGTTCCCTCCTGCATGCCAAACATTGTGCACTGCAATGTTTGGACAACCTTTCTAATCACATCTGTGCTGAATCCACAGTTTTTTTTTTACTCTTGAACTTGTCGGTCGTCTTTTTCGTTGTTGTGGCTTTTGAAATAACCAAAGCTTTTTCCAGGACTTCAGTGGTACACATTCAGATGCTCACATTTACTGTCTCTGTAATTTGTTTTATTTTCAGTATCGTCACAGGAAAGAGCTTTTTTAACATGTGGGAAAAGTCAAAACAGTTCCCATAGTGAAAACAAGAAGATTCCCAGAAAGGACAGCCCCCACTGTATGCTGGGAAATGTTTTTATCATGTTTATTTAGATCAGATATTTGATCAGGTTTAACGAAGCCTCAGGATTTCAAAACTTGTTTAACAGGTTGTTTTTGTCGTATCTTGTATTGTCTTGTAAGTCACACAGAAGGCTGTGAAGAGTCAAGCTGTTTAGAATGAATAATTTCAAAATAGTTTCATTTCATAATTTACAGCAGTACTTTTTTTTTCACCTTCCTGTCATCAGGCCAAAAACAAAGCATATGTTTAATGTGTTGGAATGTATTCAGAATTTCCTTTTCACCACTTTTGTTCAACAAACTTTCTCATGCTCTGGTCATGACACAGATGTCACACCTGCTTTCACTTCAGGGGAATTTAAAACTTTGAAACGGCCACCTCATTTGATCAGGGAAGTACAGAAACCACAATACAGTTTGAGCACCGAAACTGAAAAAGTGCTTTTGTTATTTCTGTCATGGTGCATTCCACTACCACAATCGAAATGATGTAACCCATTAAAAATAAACATTGTTCTAATGTGTTAAGTGCAATGATTCAATCAGTAATTTATGTCAGAGAAAAATTTAACAAAAAGCCAGATTTATAAGACAAATGAATTCTTGTATTTATTAGAGATGTTTTGTTAATGGTGTTATTTCTTCATTTATTTCACATTACAGGCATGTCGTTTTGGTTTCTTCTGTCTATTTGAAGTCAAGTTGTTGCCTTTTTTTTTTAAAGAGAAGACAGTTTTATCAACCATAAACAGAAATTTGGCAGGAACTTTGTGTGTGCTTCTACAATGTATTGTTACATCCGTCAAAAATGTGTAATTTTAACAACACGTCACAATATTTATAATTAAAATTCTGACCATTTTTTTTGCAGTCCATCCTGAATTATGAAAACAAATCCACCACAGGCACTCCAAACAAGATAAGTATATAAACTAGAGAGGAAAAATGATTGTTAGCTAAATTGTTAAAAAAGCCAACATGTTTGGAAAACCACAGTCAGGCCCAGATACCCCCACTTTCACACGTCGCAATGAGTAGGTCTCACAAAATTGTGAGAAAATATTTACATTTGCTGAGTCTCAGTTTTACGAGACAGTTCTCATCTCAGGTTTAATTTTAGCTCATGACCGTAAACATGGTCTTGGTTACAGATGCTCAAAAACAGACTATATGAGCATCACATTATGGATCAACAACTTTAACCTCCTCCGTCTCATATATTTGCACACTGTCAGCGTGTCACCACATTCTCACACAGCCCCTCCTCGTAAACTCTGAAATCACACCAAAAACACTGCAATCAACTCGGCGGAGTCTCAACGTGACCTCAGACAGTCATCGCCACTGAGGTCAGCAGCATCATTACCATGCTGACGATGGCAGCTGCTAATAAGAGTGTGAATGCAGGCGGGTGGCGGCGTGGTGGTGACTCATTGGGTGATGCCTGGCCCCCACAGCCAGACAAAATGGACGCTGGCTAAAGGGAATCTGTGTGTGTTTATGCAGCTAGCAGAGAGATGTACTTGCACGGGTGTATTCACAGCCAAGAGGGATAGGCAATTCATTTCAGCGTTTTAACGTCAGGTAGAATTGGTAAGCTGGTAAGGAGGAGCACACAGCAGGTGAAGCTGACTTTGGGGGAAGAGAGGGGGGTCGCGAGCAAAGAGTGACAGCAATTTGAGTTGACATTTATCAGGTTTGCAGCGGGTGCGATGGGTGAAACAAAGTGCAAGATGGGAGGATGAGTCAAGAGGCAAGGTAATTGCCATCAAACGAGATAAAATAAGCTTTTAAGGCATCAGCTGTCAGCGAGCAAGAGTGTCGGTGGGGCGGGGGTGGACACTCCTCTGACTCATTCATTTTGTTCACAGCGGTCTGTCATCCATGCGACTGTAGCTTGTGTATGTGGAGGCTCTTCTAATCACCTCCTTCACATATTAGTCAACCTGAATTTCACATGCATGTCTCTAGGTGTGTGTGTGTGTGTGTGTGTGTGTGTGTGTGTGTGTGTGTGTGTGTTGGGGGGTGTTCGTGATCAGCTATAATTGTATTTTTCCACCTTGTCTCCCATGACATACATTTATATGCAGCCACTCTGCACCTTTGATTCACAATCTACGGAAACCTTCAGTGGCAAACCAGGAAGTAGTGTGGCGTTCATATGGCTAAAAAGTAAAAGTGTGCCAACATGAGACTGTCTTCCCAACAAGGATCAGTTGTCTCAGAAAGTATCCCAAAACAACTTTTGTTCACATTCAAGTGACAAATCCCTTGAGCGAATGTATCCATTTTGGCAGGTGCAAAGGAGGAAGTCAGGTGACGTTGTCGTCAACGTTTCAAGTCAATGAAAGGAGGAGGTCGGGTTGGATGTGTGGATCACCAAAATACCAACTGACAGTCAGCGTTTTTTTAAAAACATGATTACTGTTTTGACACATAATTGAAAACACTTTTGGAATGCACAGACAGACGATGTCGACCTTCCAACAGTGGCACCAAATCTAAAACGCTTCTGTATGTTGGTCGAGACGGCATGTACTCAGAAGTCCAGATAATAATTGGTAATTCGCAAACAAGTCCTTCCAACCTACATGACAAAGAAGGTTTAACAATGTTAAAGTGGAGTTTTGGTATATTTAAACTAGGGCCATGTTCCCAAGAGTTTTGGGAATCGGTCCAGCAGATCACCTCAGCTCACACAGCTGCGACGGCTTCAGCACGGTCCTTTGGGGTAACTCCAACCGTCAAAGTTATCAACTAAGAGTCAGACTGACAGACTGAGATTGTATTTCTTAGCGTCAGTAAACATTACAAACCTTTTTATTAAAATGTAACATCTTCTTTGTAACCAGAAACACATGTCTTGTTCAAGGAGAATGCTCCCTCAGGAAGGCGGAAAAGCGATGGAGGGAGGAGTTTGGCATTTTCCTTGAGGAACTGTCAGCAAGAATTTATTTCCAAAGTCATAGCTGAGTATTTAACTGACTTTGACGATCTAGATGAGGCAACTACTGTAACAGCCCCCCTTTTGCAAGATCTCAAGGCAAGAGTTCTCCTTGAATGTGACATTGCTGATTAACTGGACTAATTCCAAAGCTTTTGATGAGTATGAATCATCTACACATCAAAACATGTAAATACAGGGCCCAGGTTTAACGCCAAAAAAGCAGAATTCCCCTCTGAGGCAGGTTTGGTAAAATTTGATTGGATTCAACTTTGTGGTGGTTCAGGAAAGATTGTGGCCACACGTAATAAAAATGCAAAGATTCAATGTTGTTATGAGACAGGACATAAACCCTTCATTACCACTGCATGAAGATCAGACACATTATACACTGATTTTAACACCTTGACCACCACACCCACACATTCCACCTCTCTACATGGAGGTTGCACTACATCCATAAATCATGAGGTGCAGGATCGTCTAATATCAAGACCATTTCTGAGGATGCTGGGCTGGTTTACCTGACGAAGATCTCTTGCCATGCATTCAGATCCTCTTTTGAGCACAAAGGTGTAACAAACAAAACATTATCGCTCCAAAAACCCTCTAATGAGAAGGTTCAGGCTGGCTGGTTTGGCATCCAAAAAAAAAAGGCTTTTTACAGAACAAACCACTGTTTCCATTACGTCTCCTACTAGCTGTCAGTGTTGGTTTCTGTATCCGTTATGATTATCCTCCCCTAACCATATCTGTTTTTGTTGCCTTAACCTTAACCATACCTTCATTTACAAACTATCATTCATTTGCCATAACTACAGTCTTGCTCTCACCTTAATCGTTCCAGTAGATATATTGAGGATGCACAGATTTCTAAAATGCTGTATTAACCTAAGCTGGGGTCACACAATTGCAGTGTTCATAGGCAACCAACTAAATTGCATAATAACAGAGATTTTTTTTTTTTTTTTGGACCTTGCTTGTCAAAAGGGCTATGGTGTGCTGGCATCATGTAACGTAAATAAGATAAAGAAAAAGTATTTATTTCTGTTCTTTACTGAGGAAAATAATGTGATTAAAATACTTGAGCGACGGCTGTTCAAACCGCGACGGGCGTTTTATGAGGCGAAACAAATAACGTTTCTATCTGAGTTCTAAACAAAAAAAATTCTGACGAGATTTCCCTTCTCCACACCCTGGGTGGCCAAGTAATCCCTTAGCAACTGGAATACATACTGAAGTTGGGTCATCGCCAGATTACACATGACATTCTCCTGGGGAACTTTCGGGCAGAAGTCCTTTAACGTAACAGTGCAGAATTATAGGATACCATCTCGTTACTTCCTGCTCACGGATCCTCTCTAGGAATTCCACTAGGAGGGGAAATGCCTCACTAGCATCCAGCCCCGCCCGGCTCCCCTCCGCTAGGAGACGTCTGCCTGCCTCGTCCCCTTTCATCAGCGCCAGAGGTACTTCATGATAACAAGCTTTAGCTCCGTCACTGATTGAATTCAGGTAGGAGGGCTCATTTCCAGGGCATTGATCGCTTCCTTAATGAGCAGACACCACGGAGCCTTTTGCGTCAAGACTCCTAGTTTTACATTTATTGGGGTAAAACTCTGACAAACAAAGAGCAGAGATAACCTGGCTTAGAGTGGATCTGCCCTCCACTTAGTGTATCAGGAAAGGAATCCGTAGCAGTGGTAGATTAAATGGCCATTAGTCTGCGTCAGTGGCCTGACTTTCAGGGGACAGGAAATTACCTTCTGATCTTTTACCTGTTTTACCAGGCAACTCGTTTTTTTTACAACATGGAAACAAACACAAGACAATGACTTACGAGCTATCTGAGAGGCTGGTAGGATGGAAAAACAAATTACCCCAAGCAACAGTTTACCAGCAATTCAAGAATAACAGCTGACCAGTCTGCTGATGCTCTTCTCTGATCCGGCTGACGATATGTGACTCACAGCAAGAGTGCACATTAGTCCTCCATGTGATTTCATTATAATGTATGCCGAGGGAGATGAGACGGGGAAAAGGGAGGTAAAACATCACAGTTGGATGTTACTTGGAAAAGGAAGTGATGTTCCTCGTTATAATTTAGGAAAAAATGAGTTGTCCGTTTGGGACGTTCTTTGGCATTATCACATTATAATGTTCCAGGAGTTACTTTCTAATGAAGTGTTGGAAGTGTGCATGGGCTTGTCTTTCACTGGTTCCATATCATTTTTCTACAGAATGAAAATCAAAATCTCTGAGAGAACATGACTGGACTTGTTCAGGCTGAGGGGTGGAAAGGAAAGCAGTGTTTGTGAAAGGAAACTGAGAACGTGAAGCATGTTTTATTCATCCTGGTCAACTGAGGCATCAAAACGCTTTTAGAAAGAACCATCCTCCTCATCCTTTTTGTCTTTTTTTGGAGCGGTACGGTGGTGCAGTGGTCAGCAACAAGAATGTTCTGGGTTTGAACCTGAAAAAGGTCGGCATGAAGTTTGACTGTTCTGCTTGTGTCTGTGGCCTTATTAACATGCGTGTGTTACAAGCATAAATACAAATTGCAGCTCATTTAGAATAAGTCAAAACTGATTTGTGGCTGTGCTTACATATGACACCTGCTCCTGCCAGTGTAGTAGATGGAAACGTATTTGGGCATCAACAACCAAACTTCAGCGCCGATTGTGTGTATGTCATGCAATGCCTCTTTTACCCTCTTCCATTAAAGACCAAAGCGAGATGTTCGTGGGTGGTTTTTTTGTCCGGTGTGACAGGGGTTTATGTGTCACAGCCCTGTGATGAATGGCATTCTGTCCATGGGGGATGACCGGTGTCTGCTGGGTTTGTCTCAGCCCCCTGGGACCCTGCAAAGTATAAGCAGCGACAGATGATAGATGGAAGCTGGATGTTGCTGCAAAATTGCGAGTCAAAGTCAAGTCAGTCCGAGTCAAAGCATTTGATGTTTTAATTCTGCAGGGCTAACACCAAACCTTCACCTCAAATCGAGAATCTGGACGAAGGACTGACGGGCGTATTACGAGAGCGGCTTCTTAATAGTCACTGTGAATACAGATGAGCTGCAGCTTCATGTATGTTCTATAGATACCGCTGGTCCCCTCGGTCTGCTTCAGTACTGAGGGGAGCTCTCTGCCCGCTGTCCCTCTGCAGAAACGGAAATGACTGTGCGAGGGTATTCCCTGAAGATGTGATGTCTGTCTGATTCTCGACTGCGTGTGTGGTTCCTATCCATAGCCTGTGATGGACTTTTGTTGCACATTTCTGTCTCGGTGACTCAGGAATAAGATTTATATTTCAGCAGGCTGACTCATCCAGGTTGTTTTGATCACCATCTCAATAACCGTCATAATCTATTGGTAGAAGGAAAAAGGTTGTTCTTTCTGACACTCACACTTTACATATGAGTCTGCTCTTTCTCTCGCTCTCTTGTAACATCTCTCCATCGTTCTAACAGCCTCCCGTCCATTTATGGTCGGGATCTTCTCATTAATGTGCGTGAGGTTTTGGAACAGGGACACAGATCTTAAGGTCTGTATTTCTCATGGCAATTTTATCTTAGCTATCTTTCATTTTTTCTGATTTTATTCATGTAACCCAAAATCACAAACTTGCTTCAATGGGCTCAACAGTCTGAACAACATAGACCATCTGTCCCTCAACGTCATGATGTAACACACACTCATTTATTCTAACTTGTATTGGTTTGTCAATTGACATCCATTCATCAGTTTAACAATTCATCTAAGGAGGTAATCTTGCATTGGAGGAAGAGGTCAAATGACCTATTGATCAGCGTGAACAGATCAATGGCGTTGGATCAATGTATTGACCCATTGTTTCTTTGATGCTAGTGGACGACAACTATGCCCTTATATCAAATGTGATGATCACCCTGGAAAAAATCACAGAACTAAGCATATTTGAAACTTTTTTGTGGAGTTTCAAACATGAGACTCAGACGATCACCTTTAAATGGGACGGTCCAGGGCTAGCTGGTTAGCATGCTAACTCCGCAACACATAGGCATCTTTGACATAACATCAACACCATTGTTTCTCATTTTTCAACTAAGATCCTGGTCATATATTAGAAGTTGCTCATTTAAAAAGTTCAGTCAGACAGCATTAATTCAACAAAAACAAAACTAATGCACATGAGGACAACGTTGGTGGGGGGAAGGCAGCTCAGGCAACAGAGTTTCCAGGGGAGTTTCAGCAGATAGCAGGAAGCTATCAGAGTTATAATGACAGGCCATAGGATACAGATGTGTGAATGTGATTGGATGTTATTAGTCAGCAGGTAGCCACGCAGCTGATGAAAGAGTCAGTGATCGTGAGGCTGAAAGAAGCAGCTGATGTCAGTAAGATAATGTTAGCCTGATCGACTACTACATTATATTAAAAAGGAGTGAGCATATTGTATTGACTCTATATTAACAGGTCAAGGAGGCTATTGAAGCTATGCGGTGAGTTGCAGTGAGAGTTGTTTTATAACTTGAAACAGGGTGACTGAAATCAGTCATCAAACCATGCAAACACACACACACACACACACACACACACACACACAGCCCATGCTCCTTCAGCTTCAGCATCTCTGACCCACATGTCTGCCCTCTTCTGCCCCTGCAGGATTCTGGAGGATTAATGTCTTATTCTCACTGATGACGGCACAGCAGCTTAATGTCAGTCTGCCTCTACATTTACACATATCAGCATACACCCCCCTGTCTCACAAACAAACACACACAAACATACACACACCCACATTCATACTGTATATCTATACTTCTCTGTCCCTGTCTCACATGAATGAGTCATTATTGGGGGTTGCTTACATGAATACAGATGGCAACCAATCAGTGCTTTTGAGGTTTTGTTTTTATTATGAAGGTTTGAAATAACAAAAGTCCTTCCTGGTGGTGCAAAATAACCTTCACAAACAAATATAATGTATGTATTTTCTGTGATTAAAGGCCTATTGGTCAATACAGGTGACTCACCGTTTTCTTTCGCCACAAGCCAAGATCCCCTGGTTTCAAAACTCACGTTCTAAAGCACCCTGGAACAAAAAGAACTTTCCTCCCATAGATGTTTCAAGACACTCCCAACACCAGCAGGTACAGACCTCTCACCCCGGTTTCGTGACATTAGGCTTACAGTATGTGTTGGGACACAGACCACTGGCTCGTTATCAAGGTTTTTGAGAGATCAGCCCTGATGTGGTTTGTTTTGGACATTGTCCATCGCCCACATGGGCAGCTCTATCAGCTGTGACTCAGTCATACATGAGTGTTACTGAAGTGTGCATCATTCAGACCAACCCATGTTGGCTCAGCTATTGGTGAGATATGGAGCAAAGGTTGATGTGCCCCTTTGTGAAATCTAGACTAAAAATGAAGAAACACATGTTTGTCCGCCATGAATGATACGTTTTCCTTCAAGAGACAGGCTCCACAAAAAAAGGGTGAATAGAGGCGCTGCAAAAATGGACCGTATGAAAATTGTGGCCGACAGTTTGTTTTCTCTTCCTCTCTGACATGTGGTTACTCATAGACACATGGACACAATTCTAAAATAAATGTACAGAGGAACAGAGCTCTTTAACTTTTAGGTTGTCAGTGAAATCAATAAGAGCGTGTCATGTTTCTCACTCTGTAATCCAACCTGTCCAGAACTGTCGATCTGGACGTGGCCACTTGATCACAGCTTGGTTTTCTAGTGTCGTCCATTTTCTGTTACGTGTCTTTCCCCCTCTGCCCCTCCCTGCACCGTTTCAACACCTCACCCCACCCACGGATCAGCTTATCAAGAAGCAGCGGTTCCTCGTAATCAAGGCAGCGGGTTATCCAGATAAAATTAGTCCCTCATTCTTTCTATCTGATAGCTCTGCGGGATGTACGAGGGGAGAGAGGAGAGAGGGAGGGATACCTCCAGAAATGAGGATGCCTAACCTTCGTTTGTTCTCAGACAAACTCCTCCCCGAGGTGGCAGCCAGAGGAGTTACAGCCATTGTGAGGAGGGAAATAAAGAAGAAACTGAGAGTCAAACCTCCCACATCCTTCCCTCCCTGTCACTGATTGGGGGAAGTTAGATGGAGACAGACAACGTATGAGTCACCAGCCCAGCCCCTCCCTCTGCTCCTGTGAGAGATCGTCAATAGAATTGCATAGAAAGAGGAAATGTTATAACCCAGCTGATTGTCTGCGCGCCTGATTAACCCACCGCTGATTCATTGCGCTTCATCACATCAGCTGGAGCACGACCACCGTGATTACACACATGCTAACACTGGAGCAGTGGCCGGCAATGGTGTCATTTTTTGTTGTATGATGGTGTGTCTCTTATTTTTGCAAATCTGGGAGGAAACTGGCAACCCTGTCCTCCAGAGATGTAGAGATATGATGTTTATAAATCATCTGCAGCAGTAGATACAGTTTGGATGAAGTTAACCCTCCCCCACCCCCACCCCCCACCCCACATTACATGTTTTATTGGAACGCTTCTCACCAACTCATCATCGCACACCTATACTTTGTCGTACACGCCAAAGGTCCAAACATTTCAAGATTTATTATACAAATATGCAAGTAACACTCGTGAACTGGCTAGTCCTTTTTCTGAACCTACCTTAGGAAACATTACCGTGTCGGTATAGTTCAAAATGGCCGAAACACAATATTTTTATTGCTTCACATACATGACAAATGAGTTCTTTTTAGTGAAAACCGATCACAGCTAAAGCCACCTGGGCCCTCTCCCCTCGGTCAGAGAAGAGGAGCGGGCTACGGAGGTAAACATCTTTCTTACAGTCAGATTTCTTTCATTTTCAATCGTGTTGTCTTCCGCCCCAACTGCAATATAAATTCACTTTTACAGCCAGTCCAAATTCCATCACCTGAAACATCAAAGCATGTTGTATTTCGCAATCACTGAAATCAGCTGACTCAGCAAGTACAATAAACGTCATATCCGTGCCACGAGCTCCTGACAGTTTACAGTAAACAAGACTGATGTGTTTGCATTTCAGACTTTAATGTGGCTCAAGACCTGATCAGTCCAGAGAAGGGATCTTTGTCTGCTGTTTAACACGGTGAGGTCTGAGTCCTGCGGGGTACTGAGGCAGTGCACGGTGAAGAATAATGAGGTGAAAATTTAGCAAAAACAGCACTTTGATTATGAAACAGCACATGGTGTCTAGTTTCATACAGGTCTGTGGCTGCAAACCAGCTGGGGTTTCACCTTATGAAGGGGCTTTACTCCACAGTCTGAACACAATAGAGTTGGCAACAGGACTGTGGCTCATCGTGGAAACAAATAGTATGCAACCTTCACGGGAAGCCATGACAGAAACCCTCCCCCACACAGATGTACCCAGATAAGGGATTTTTTTATTTTTTATTTTATCAAAGACCGGAAGTAAAGAGTCACTCCTGCACCATACCCCCTTCTTGTCTGTCTGTCTGTCTGTCCTTCTCTGTTTTACTTCCACCCTCCTCTCTCACCCCATTGTTGTCCAGCATATCTCATCACCTGTGTGGGAGGCACAAAGCCAAAACCACTCAGCTGGAATTAAACTCACTTGGACCTTACAGATTGCACTGCTCCCCTTTAATCACACACAACACACACACACACACACACGCACACACACACACACACACACACACCTGCACATAAACTCGTACAAACACACACTGACACAGACTCTCTCCCACTCAGTGGATGGAAAGACCGAGGCAGGGATGGAAAGATGTAATAGATAGGCGCACTGGGAGCCGGTGGTGACAGGGGAGTGCCAACGTCATAGGAAGTAGGTATAGACATCACTGTCACACACACACACACACACCAACATTTCACACAGTACATAGAGTTCAAATACACACATACACACACACAAACTGTTATCATTGGGAGCAGGTGCCAGTGTGTCAGAGACATAGAGGGAAAACTTTTGCCGCAGAAGTTGAAGTTATTCTGGATATGCAGAGATGTTGCACATATCATTTCCCTGTTGTTGGCAACTGATTAAAGGACAATACACTGTTACCGTTTGCTGATATATGCTATATCCAGCTACTTATATAATTGATTTTATGATCAAATATTTTGGTTTTATGTTCAGTTCCAGCCTGGAGCCCTGTGCTGCGTGTCTTCCCCTTGGCTGATTATCTAACGAGCAGTCCCTGAGGTGGATACCAAAAGTAGTGCTGTGACTCTGTTGACATCACTCTGAAAAACTACCCTGCTTTTCCAGCTTCTCTCACTGGCTCAAATTCATTCTATTGAAATGAACCCTCTTGAAACTCATAAGGCATTGATTACATGTCGGTGATGAATTATACATGTCTTATAATTGAGCAATAAACATGTTTATGATGCCATTATAATACTTTTAGTCTTATAAGCACTTGAGATGTTAATAAGCATCTTGTGTCATAAGCATGACTTTTCATAACAAGGACCTTAACATAATACTATAATAATGCATCCCTGGGTCACTTGTGGTGTGCTCTCCCAAATGAAGCGGGCCTCAGTGACCTACTGAATTCCTCCATGTTTGATTATTGGCCATCTGTTTAAAATGCGATCCTGTCTCTCTTGACATTTAGAATTTCTTCTCCCAGTTTACTCATAGTCACTGCCTGGTTTATGCTAAAGTTTACTATGGTTATAGGCTACACTGCTCACTGCACACTTTCACCTTTCAAAACACACACACACACACACACACACACACACACACACAGCTGCAGATACAAACATTCAATTGTCGACAGGAATGTTTTTGCGCTCGCAACAGAGTGCGTTTCCTTGAACAACAAAGGCCGGGGTGCCAGCTATCGGGAAGTGCTCGGTTGAAGCCAGAAGCTGTTTGGCCTGTAAATCACTGAGGTTTTTCCGAGGGTTTTGGCAGATGACAGTGTCTACAAAGGTATTTGAAGAAGGAAGTACTGCACCCACTTTGCAAAGCTTCTTGAGAACAGTTCCCCAAACGTGTTGTTCAGTGAAAGTCCCGGGAAATTTTGCGTGTGTAAACCCTCTGGCCTTTTGTTTGCTGATTGTTTCCTGCATCTTGTATAAGTATATTCAGAAACCGTGCTGCTTATCATTTTATGCACAAACAAAGGAGAACTGAGACACGCAGCCACTGCGGCTGTAATGGCTTCTCCCCAGTGGCCCTGATATTAAGAAGCCCCGCTGCATTCATACAACTCGGATTATTTTGTTTCTTCATGTAAAAAAAGCTTGACGCACACAACTGTACTCAGTGCATGACGGGATTTATTCTGCAGAGCTCAGAAGCTGATGATCCATTGACTGACTCACCAGCAAAGGCTAAGAGTGATATTCATTGCCGTCTCAAAGTAACATTAACACCCTCAGTGAGGCAAACACCAGCTACATTTTTCAGCACTGCCACTTTGTTTATTTACCTTCTGGCTTCCTTCTTCATTTCCTCTGTGACCCACTGTACTCAGCGGCACTGAAGACTTATAACAATATAGTGACATATATGTGTATTTATAGACACTGAAAAGACTTAGATGTAACGTCGAGAGGAAGGCACAGCTTTGCAGAGGCATTGTTACATATAATGCTGAGGATGTGGTGGAATAATGCCGAGCAGGCAGATATACGGGCGGCTGTAAACGTTCATACTCTCAACTTGAATAATCACTGAGGCCGTGAGGCTGCTGTCAGGATGCCTGTCCGCCCATATTTTACACGCCCATTGAAACAATTTAGCGCAAAAAACGATATATCTTTCTCATGGCACAAAATGACCAACAACACATAGCACTGGGGATTGATATCAATGATAACTCTTGTCTGGCGGAGGACAGTCTACTCTTTCCTCACACGATATAAGAAAAAACAACAATGCGCTGGTTCATCATTCAACACTTTCTGACTTCATCCTGTCTGTCGCAGGCTCATCCATTCCCCCCTTAACTTATAAAACCTAAAAAAGAGGTCACACATATACAAGTACATTTTTTCACAGTTGGGCACAGTAGTTTTTAGCAAATTGTTACCCAAGTAGCAGGAAATGGAGTATTTGTCTGGGACTTTTTTTAAGCTGTGGATTAACACACATTCGTTGACTCACCAGCTTTAGCCTTTAACCTTCTTGAATGCTTGTATTGTTCTAGATCACATAACATGTCACACATCGTTGATCGTCAGCGTCTCCAAAAACAACCTATATCACCGTTCTGACTGTTGCAGTATGGTCAGCAGTTTTCACTGGCTGTGCCACTGCACGTTTCAGCATCATCCTCTCCGCTCTGCTCTGTGGAGAATACACGTCAATTCTAACTACCTACATACACCTATATACGTCATGCTGCGTCCATCCTTTACCTCCATCTTAAAAGGACTTTTCCCTCTTTATACTACTTCTCTGCGCCTCCTCCTTTCAGCAGTAATTATACTACAGCCGCAAGACGTCATCGCCTACCAACCATTGGAGTATGGGCCGTAACGAGCTGTTCTCATTCTTGACATATATGATCGTTTTTCTCATGAGGCCAGGCTCCAACACTGTATCTGTTTCGGGTCACATTTTAGGCGCAAAAGGCCAGAAAACATCTTAACTCGCCAAAATAGGAATTGACTAGACTGTTATTTGTGAAGATTTCTGTTGCATCTCTAATAATCTCTAATAAGGGGCGTGAATTAAAGACAAAGAGGACTTAAAGCAGCTTCGTGCTTCCAGATATGGATGTGTGTAAGTGTGAATGTAAAGCAGGTGAAGAGCATGCAGGCATCTGGCGTGGCAGCTTTCGCAGTTCTGCATGCGCATTTTGTGTTATTCTAAGGCATGTGTGATATACGTGGGCCCCTCTATAAGCGTCCTCCTTGATAACCAGGTCATGCTGTGATTCAGGCTACAGTACAGCACAGAATTCAGCTATTGTTGCAGTTACATCTTGTCAACCCGATTGCTGTCTGCTTACACTGAATGACAACATGGGCAGATTAAAGAGATAACAATAATCAGAGGTGTTTGTTGTTCTGTATAGTCAACACATACAACACCTCGAGCTACGCAGTCAGCTCCCACAGGACTCTTGCCTCTGCAGCCTGAACAGGACGGGCCAAGTTTATCACCACCCGAGGCCTCGACTATTTTTACGCAGTGGAAACTTCACCCGTAGACCCAGAATGACTTTTCTTTGGAACAATAACTGGGGGCTAAGAAAGGGTAACTCTGTTTAATCTGCCAAACACACACACACACACGCTTTCTCTCTCTCTCTCTCTCTCTCTCTCTCTCTCTCTCTCTCCTTCCCTCCTCAACGGTCTTGCCTAAGAGTTTGGTTTTCCTCGAAGAGTCATGACATGACGGTGAGCAGTGGGTGGAAATGGGGGGGTGAGTCAAGACTTTGAAGCTGTGTGTGTGTGTGTGTGTGTGTGTGTGTGTGTGTGTGTGTGTGTGTGTGTGTGTGTTCAGCATGTGTCATCTGGGGCCATCATATCATGACTTGAAACCAGGAATACCAAACATTCTTGTTCCATAATGAATTTGGCAGCGGCTGGCTGACTGGTGCATGAGATGTGATGTGATTTGATTGTGCGGTTACTCACAACGCTGACGTTTGTTTTTGCTGTCTCTGCTCGCACACGGCATCAACAAGAACTGGCGTGTGACTACATGTCATCAGCAATCCCTGCGATACGTTTTGATTGAATTTACTGGGAAAAGCTTCAGGGTTAGCAGAGTTTCTTTGCCGACAGCACTTATGGCAGTCCTTATGTTAATGTTCACTTAATATTCGGCTTGTTATTTTCCATGACTGCCTCTTTTTTCCACCCTGTACCCTGTTGTTTAGGGTGGGTTGGGATGATTTAGGCTGCAGTACTCTTTGTACTTGGTAGGTTTCCGCTGATGGAAAGTTAGGCTATATTGAAAAGAAAAAAAAAAAAAAAACAGCACCTCTTCCCATCTAAGTTGTATGATTGCATGAGATCACTGATAGTAACACCCAGGTCTACATTCACAGACCGATATCTGCATTGTAAAATCTGAGTGACTTTACTTTGAGGATTCCTCAATATTATGTAAAGTGGAGTTAAAAATTGATATTGCCAATTGTTGGTTTTTGTATGAGACAAAAAAAGGGGACTCCCAAAGTTTCATAAAGTTTCCATTAAAATTAAAAGAGCTGGTTCAGAGGAAACTCAGCCTGAATTGCTTGTATTGTATTGTATTTTGCTGAGTTGACATAAACAAGCTCATACTGTGGGACAGACTGGACAACTTTCAATACAGCATACTAATAAAACCAACATATCAATAAAACATTTGTGAAATACTAGTAGAAAAGATAAAACAAAATACATGAATATACACAAATAAATTAAGCGAGACATTAAGATTTGCAATTTGAGGGTTGAATAATCCAGTAACACTATAATACATCATCATTAATATGTGCTAAATTCACAGTTTGTAATTATAATGATTATAATTATAACTTTGGTTAATAGTCATTTACCAGGTGCTGGATTAAAATCATCTCTAAAGGTCCTACTTGTAAGAAAAGTTGATTTTTAAATCTCCCTCCCAACTTGCGGCAGGTTGGGATTGTAGCTCGGGTTGGCCATCGTCCCAAAGCAAATGTTTTGTTGAAGTCGAACTTTATAAATGAATAACAGTGATGGCAGGGAGTTTGAGTGAACTTACTGTGGTGTTTCCTGTTTTCTGCCAACGCCAACATGCAGCAGAAAGTGTGTTTACGAGCAGAGAACACATCATAGTTGTCTCTGTGTCTGGGTTTACATTCTGTGGGAGACATTACCAGAAATGAGTTGCCGCTGATATTATAATTAACGTGCTGCCAACCATTAATCGTTGTTCTACAGTGAAACTTTGAGTCACTTTTGATCCCCGAGTGGAATTCCAAGCTGGACTCAGTGGTGGGCTGAGGGAGCTGAGATGAGTAATGTGGGCCTTCTTGGGAAACAGCATCATCATCTGGAGGCCCTGTCAGCAAACCAGGAAGCACCTGCACAGCTGAGGGGGGGAGGGAAGGTGCATGTCTCTGCAAAAGGCGACCTATTGTGTTTGGGTGCTTTTTATAAGTCACATGGAAAAGGGGACATTCTGGACAGGAAGTGACTTGACGCACTCACATACCGTACTAATGGAGTGTGGCCAGCGGTTATTGTCTGGTGAACATAAAAAGTCTCGACTCGAGTTACATGCAGCAAGAAAACAGACACTTAAGGATGGCTTCAGTATAAACTATTCTGTTGACAAGTAATGTTAACTAGAAACATGCAGAAAGATTCTCTTTGCTTTTTTGAGTCATCAATAATACTCATAAACAGTCGGACACCTTTCACTGATTTAGATATTGGCATTTTGACAGCATCAAAACATAAGAAAGTTGCAGTGAAGTTCGACTGCAGGAAATATTGAGAATTTGTAGGCCTTGCACACAGTAACAGTACGTTTTTGGATGTGTCCCTCAAAATAAAAGACATAGTGGGTCTTTCTAGGTCCCGCGTTTTGGAGCAGTGTTCAACAATGAAATAGCAAGAAATCAATCACAGAAGAGGCAGAAAAAAAGATATATTTTTTTCCACCAGCAGAAGCCTCAATATACTAGAAAATAGCCCAAGATTAAGACTTGAGGTTCTGTTTCTGTGAATCTTTGACAAGAGACGTCAAAGTATTTCTTGGAAAGAAGAAGAAGAAGAAAAGGTTTATACTTGTGGGGAGAGCAGTTCATACATATGTAAATGAAGGCTAAACTGCAAAATGTCACCATCAATCCAATAACAGACTGAACACCAAATATAGTTAATATCTGAAACTGTAAAATGTGCTTGTGTTCATCCATCCAGCCTGCTTGTTATCCCCCCTGTACCACGAACAGTTATCTGATGTTTCATTAATGTTGTTACAAAAGATGTAGATGCATTTATACATTTACAATGAATGAGCAGACCAAGTGTGTCAGTTCTCAAAGCAAATCAAAATCAGAATGACTTTAATAATGATGTGAATGACAAAAGAAATTGGGTTGTGTTATATTTGTTGTTTCTAGGATAGAAATGAAATGGTATAGAGACATGAACAAAGTCTAAAATAGAGAAGAAATTTTAAAAAAATAAAATAAAATCACATAAAAATAAGTACTTTGGAGGGATTTTTTTTTGGGGGTGGCAAGTTGACCTGAATTAACATTGAGGAACATGTGACAAATAATTAGAGACCAAACATTTAAATTGTTCAATAGTCATTCTAAAATCCTGAGGACGTTTATTTATGGCCGTCTTGCCTGTCAATGACAGAAGACTGGTGGACCATGGATGCAGGAACTAGGGTTGCCTATTGTCTCTGTTACCAGTGGCACAACAAAATTTATTTCACAAATTTTCTCACAGTCCATCGTCACTACGCTTGCATTATTATAAAGTGTGAGGCCGCTCATCCCTGGCATAAACAGCTTGACTTTTTAGAGATGTGTCCCTGATGCACGTCCTCTGTGGCTGGCATTGGGTGTCTCATCACTTGTAAAGTCAAACAGAGCTGATATGTACTCTTTACTCATCAGTGCTGCTCCTGTCTCATGTGAAATCAAAAGCGAATGCTGAGTTAGTAATTTAATCCGGACCGTGATCCCTTCCAAAACCTAACCCAGTACTTTTATTGCCTAATGCTCATCAAACTGTGACTGAACATTGGAACTATTGGTTTAAAGAAATGCCAACATGTTCTTGTGGCAGCTGGGCATGTCTTCATTGATATTTAACAGACATTATACAGATATGGTGGACAGTAATGAGACAGGCACAAGACACCATTCTTACAGATTAATCGACTGAAGCTCAAACATTGAACAAAAGCATAACAAATATAGGCAATTCAATTTGACCTGTTACACTTGTGACCTGATGACATCAGCGCACAGATGACACACTTTGTGGAAACACTGATTAGACACAGTCACAGTCGATATGACAGAGTCCTAATAGCTGACCAGCTGACGACAGGACTCTGTGCAAGCAGGATTTTGGCTGTGTCTTAAAAGTTGCCTGTCTGCTTCCTAAACATATCAGCTTTACTACAGAGAGGCTGATACGCTGAAGCAATCCTGTTAGACACATGTGTACGGACACAAACCATTGATGTAAGAGGGAGGGGGGAGGGGGGGGGAGACCAGAGGAGAGAGAAACAGGGGAAAGCGGAGATAATAGACTAGGAGTGGAAAAGAAAGCCAGGTCTTGTTTATCCGGCTCGTCTGGGTCTACTGTTGTTATTTACAGCTGACACCAACAAACCCCATAATGAAATGAGAGCGCGGAAACGGATGGTGGGCCTCCCCGCTCATCAGCCATGATGTCACAAGCCCAGATTAGACTGGACCATATGGCACGCTGCCTGCTGTCCCTCTAATCCTCCGCTGCCATCCAGGCATGTCTCCACCCAACCTCAACCCATCCAATTCATCCTCCAGTGCATCTATCTATCTATCTATCTATCTATCTATCTATCTATCTATGGTCACTCATTCATTTAGCTGCCTCTTTTGTCAATGACATGGTGCAGCTATCTTTTGTTTTGTTTAGTTTTCTGTCGGCTAGTGTCTGTCCATCTGTGTCTGTCACCACGTCTGTTTCTCTGTCTGTCCACGTCTCATTTTTCTCTTTCTCTCGCCCTCTGTTTTGATCCCGCCATCGTTCCCACGCATTTGTGCAGCAGACGCAACATGATGTAACACATATTTGTTGGATCCACTTGGCCAAAGAGGCTTTCAGTGCCTGCTGTTTACATTATGTATAGGCAACATTTTATGTAACGTGACTTTGCCCTTAAACCCTGAACTTTCATCACACTGGGTGGGAAACTATCCACGGAACAAATGTTATTCAATTGAATACGCGTGCAATGGCAGTGAACAGTGAAAGCAGTCCGAGGAGCAACTGTGACATTATACATCTTATTCAGCTCATCTTTTGAAAGGTACCAAAGTCTAATCTATGAGCACCTAAAGCTCATGCTAACGCTCTGCACGTAACCCCTGGTAACATGGCAAATTTTCAGATTTCAGTTTTTACTTACTCAACAAATGAAAAAGTATAGTATTAGCTTTAGGTACTGGTTTTCTGTACCTTTGGACAGAGCTTGCTATTTCCACATGCTTCCAGTCACAGTGCTAAGCTAAGCTATCTGGCTGCTGGCTGTAGCGTTGTATTTACTGTACTGTAACATGAGATTGGTATTGATTTAAGCATTTAATCTTGGGGGGAAAGCGTACAAGTATTTTCCAGCCTGTCTACCTGCATGCATTCTGCCTTTGCACTCACCACCGATGACCAGAATCCACACGGCTCGGACACAGGCGGTTTGCTTTGGCTTGACAGGAAAAATTGCTTGTATTGCTAAAGCTAAGCTAGCTAGGCAGACAAGAATGACAGAGAACGTGGCTAGCACAACACACACACACCCACCGCAGTGAGCAGTTACTGCCCAGACGACCTTCACAGACTGAGGTAAGTTTGCCTGCATTTATTTGGCTGTGGCATTCAACTGATCTATTTATTTTTGTATTTATCAGACCGCAAAAGCTCAGAGATCTTGTTGAACGTAGCAAACTAGCTGTTAACGTCCCAGCTGGCCATCTGAAGCTAAAGGGCAGTCTGTGTGCTGAGGCGGTGCGGTATCAGTGGGATTAAAGGCTACAGTTACATTTCAGACACACTCACACACAGGCAAACAAAACTCAAACACAGTCCTGAGCACTGTATCAGGGTTAGTTGTCATGTCATGTGAGCACACACAGTATGACGTTAAACCTGTTAATTCATTTGAGGGATTAGGCTTACATGCTGAGGGATATAAGGCAGGTTCACTGGGCTATACATGGGACAGAGCGGAAGTTGGGGGTTGCGTGTGTCAGCTTCTTGTCGCCCAGCCACTGAGCTCTCCTTTAAATTCCCCACAATAGTCAATACTACAAGAAAGATTATTCAGAAGTAACCTTAACAGTTTGGCCATTATAGTACAGTGAAAGTGGAGTTCACCGATGAGTTTATAGCTTTTGAACATTAATATTATGAGGCAGTTTTCATTTACTATTCTATTGAAGCTGGGGTTGAGGGTTCAGAATTTTTTTAAACTGTATTTATAAACAATTTCTCAACATCCAGGCAGCAATTAAAATGTTTTTTGAAGGACCTTCAGTATATCATATTACACTCTGTGCAAGATTATTGCAATATTTTTCTGGAATGTTTCCCCAAAATAGCATGTATTCATATGTATTTGGTGTACAGTATGCGTATGTATATATGAGTCTGTGCATACCACATCGCAAATTTCAACAGCTCAGAAAAACAGCCTGTCATCAGCTTTGTGATGATGTATTTTTCATCTAATCCAAGAGGTAATTTATCTCACAAACTAGGAGAATTGGCCCTTTATTAAACATATTATTCTCAACCTGGGAACCAACTGCATCAGACTATATATTGTTGTGATGTGTTTTATTTTTCTGTATCTAGGTCTGTCTGGATGTCTGCCCTGTTTCACTGTGTAAGAAAGGTATGAAAAATTGTAATCTGAAAAGCAAAAGAAAAAACTACTGTTGACAGAAAAAAAATCAAGAAAGCTACAAGTAGGCCAACTCAAACTCGTACATAATTCGAGTACCTGAGTGAATGCACTTTAGTAGTTACATCCCACTGATGGGGAAAAAAATGTCTAAAATAAATTTAACTTTAACTGCTGAAGAGCAAGCTACTGCAAAATGCAGTTTAAAGCTGCCGTAATGACATTGCTGCTCCCCTTTTCTAACACTGAAAATTGGTGTCCTCTGTGCTCTGCACATCTTGGTTGGACACAATGAGACAGTGGAAGATGTCACCATGGAGTCTGTAAAACCAAGACAGCATTTCTTATTATCCTCTCACATCTTGCAGATGACACGACAAGCTGATGACATTACTGTTGAAGCCTTACTTCCCTGTGATGTTCCTCTGATGCCTCCTTTTTGGATAGAGATGTGTTTGTGTTGCATTATTCATCGTTCATCATGAAAAGCCTGTGATGGCTGACAGCATCCTTCCAACACATCGCCTCTTTTTATAGCCAGGGTGTTTAACAGTGTTGTAGGATTTGCTCTCTGTTAGCTGGAGTCATTCTTGTCACAAAAGAAAGAGAAAACTGTGTTGTTTTTTATATGTCCAGAGGTGTCCGCTGAACACAAAGTGGAAGCTGAAAATGAGAACATGGTGCTGCTGGAGGACACACAGTGAGTAATAGCTGAATCGAGCACACTGCAGTGTGGTTTTGACTTGGCAGCACCGGGGGCGGAGCCACAGTCCAGTCATAGCAGTGGGTGGGTTTTTCTGCTGCGATCACACCTCGCCGGTGTCCATATATGGTTCCTGACGTCACGCGCCGGAGGTTCCATTCACATAAAACTGATGGGCCGGAATCCCCTTGGAGGACATGTAGGCACAGACGCGCGCGGGACTCCTCACTCGCCCGTATCCGCCGCACAGGAGTAATCCAGTTCATTCTTTAGGCAATAACAACAACTCAAGATGAAGGTGTCCAGCATCGACTGCCGGCGTCTGAGGAAGATCATCAGGAAGGAGTCCGGGAGCTGCCTCATTGTGGATTGCCGACCCTATTTCTCATTCACGAACTCCAACATCAGAGGCTCTGTCAATGTCAATCTCAACTCAGTGGTGGTCCGGAGGTCTCGAGGGGGGCCGGTGCCTCTGCAGTTTGTCATCCCGGATGAGAGAGCCCTGTTTCGGCTGCGGGAGGGGAGCATATCGGCCATCATAGCTCTGGATGACCGGACGTCCCACTGGCAGAAGCTGAAGAAGGACAGTGTAGCACAAATAGTAATAAACACTCTGTCACATCTAGCGAGCGGGGCGAACATCTGTTTCCTGAAAGGTGAGAGCTTTGAGACTTTTTAATCCAGAAAAATAAGTGTTTCAGATTAGTTGATGTTCATGTATGAGACTGTGACAACAAATTCTCAGCTTACATGTATATGTATGTGTATATGTATGTATATATATATATATATATATATATATATATATATATATATATATATATATATATACAAATTCTCAGCTTACATGTATATGTGTATATATATATATATATATATATATACACACACACACACACACACACACACACACATTGTTTTTTTCCCCTCAAACTTAAAATATAGGCCACTCTTATAGCCAATTAACAGGTATCCACGTGATTCATAGACTGGGAATAAAGAATGGCCTTCTCAGTATATATAGTTTTCTTTTCACTGTTCCTAATAAGCCGGATCCGTTAAGGCCAAGTCATCTTCCTCTGATTATCGTCCTCGCTCGCGTTGGGAACATTTTTCTCTCACTTCTTGGAGAGATAAATGTCCTGCGTGCGTCAACGGAGCGGATGAGTCAGTGCGGGAGTAGCGCAAGCAAATTGGTGGTGCAGTGACTTTGATTTATATATAAAATGAAAAAAAAAAAAAAAAAAAGACAACCCAGACACGTCACCCGAGACGTTTCTTTAAGGTGTTTGTGATAATGTATTTGAAACTCATCCATTTCCGACTGTCACCTCTGCGTCCGCAGGATGTTGCTCCTAAAAGAATTACCGGTCCTGCCACTGCGTCTAATTAATTACGCGCTTATAATCAGGTTATAAGGGTTATAATCCGGTGCTGAGACTGTTTCATAAACGCTGCTATTTCACAAGAAGTGTACTTTTGTGTGTGTGTGTGGAGAATTATTCTAAGCTTGTTTATCACGGTAGTGTGCTCACGGTTTATTTCCCCTCCTTCGCCCTCTCTCAGGAGGATACGAGAACTTCCACTCTCAGTACCCTGAACTTTGCACTGAGGTGAAAACCGTCGACCAGAGTGGAAGTGAAACCGAGAAAAGAGTGAACAGCAGCCACAGCGAGAAGCTTTCTCACCACAAACCAGATTACGATCAGGTATGGAAACACCCTTCACAACACAGTGCTTCTCTCTCTCTCTCTCTCTCTCACACACACACACACACACACACACACACACACACACACTGGGTGACAGTTTTCTTTCATTTTATTTTCTAACCTCATCCAAAAAAAGAACAAACACACACCCTGACGAGCCCTACTGGCATCAGACAGATTTATATTTGGCATCAAAACATTTTTCTCAACATACTCTGATATTCTGTGACCTTCGCTGCTCCCTGGCCATCTCATGTGCGGCTCGCAAAAGGGGCGAGAGCACCAGGACACCTCACAGAGAAGAAAAACCCTCTTTCATCTCTGACCTTTCTTCTATCTCCTCCACTGCCCAGATAGACAGCACATGCTGTGTTGTGTCTGTGGCTGACATATTATGAGTTAATTCACTAGGGTAAAGTCATTCCTGCAGCTGTGTCCGGCCATGCGTTTTGTCTGCAGATGAATGTAATGTTGTGGGTCTGACAGGTGTTTGGATGTTGTGGCTTGGACCAATGAGTGCATACTTACAAAGCTGATGCATCAAAATCTGCCATCCAGTGTTTTATCTTGTCAGGTGGCTATGAAATCTTGTATATTGTGCTCCTTACCGACATGAATTCACACCCCCACCTCTCTCTCTCTCTCTGCCTTTCAGGGTAAACCTGTAGAGATCCTGCCTTTCCTCTACCTCGGTAGTGCCTACCATGCCTCCAGACAGGACTATCTCAGCGACCTTCACATCACAGCCTTGCTCAACGTGTCACGCAGGGACCTACAGCCGGCGAAGGGCCACTACGACTACAAGTGGATCCCGGTGGAGGACAGCCACATGGCTGACATCAGCTCCCACTTCCAGGAGGCCATAGAGTTTATTGGTGAGTTGAAGGGAATGGCTCTCTCTTCACTATTGTCTGATTGAATCTGAAATCTAAAAAGTGAAGGGGTCAGGAAGATGGAGTTCAGTCAGCCAATTAGCCAGTGAGGGAACTAAATACACCGCCACCAAGATAGAGAGCCTTTTTCTGGAATACCATGAAACCCCAGCTTCACTGTATTTATAGTGCAACATCACCCCAAGGAGTCTTAAAAAAAGCAAAACCTCCCTAAGCTGAGTCACCTAAACATAGGTGTGTTTATTTCTGCATGTCGGAATAAGCCCCCTTGTCGCTGCCTCTCACCTGCTACCATTCACAAATAGAGGGCTATAAGAAACCCAGCTGTAATCAGTTTAACTTGATCGCCTGCCTCCAATCCCTCACCGACGTATCCAGCCAGTCTGCTTTCATTCAGGATTTGCTCACTGCCCCCCCTCCAGTTCCCTTCCGACCTCTCTCCATCCCTCCCCCCACGTCTTAACTTGGAAAAGACGCTCCCATGCCGTCATCGCCTCCCAGGCCTAATCTTAGTGGCTTTACTCTGCCGGGTGTGGCCAGTCAGTGTGACAACTGGGTGAGCTGTCCGTGTTCAGTAATGGGTGGGTGGAGGAGGCTTGGGGGGTTGGCGGGGGCAGGCTGACACACACAAACACAGTTGTTTATGACGATAAAAGCCAGCCGGCTGACACACAGTGAGAAAGCACAGTTGTTGGCTGCTTGCAGGTGGAAATCATTGATGGGCCTGAGGGCAGCAGGTAGGCTAATGTGCTACAGAGGAACAGAGAGCGTGTGGGAGAGGAGAGAGATGCGGGATAATAGCAGCAGCTAGCAAAAGATGTACACAATGTGCTGGTGGCTATTTATAGCCAAGCATAACCAAGGACAAAGCTCACCAACGAGCAGCCTGGCTGACCAGTACTGGGTGGCTGCTATTGTTGGTATTATGCATTGTTTGGGGAGGCAGCCCACATTTAGAGTGTCTTTTGTGTAAAGCCCATCTACGATTACATAAGGCCGAAAATTGTTCCGGGGGCAGGTTTAGCCTACATTCAAAGAGGAACTCCAAAATTCATCAACCATGCCAAGCGATTAGAAATGTGGTGCACACAAATCCTCAGCGAGCCGCAGCCGCTCCCCAAAAGGAAATCAATCAGCAATCAGAGAACGCGTCTGACCTAGTGGCTGATGTACAGTCAGGGAGGAGATAATAAATATTATTGACACCCCGGATGAAAGCAGCTGTCAGAGGGTGTCATGACATCTGCAGCCAACGCTCGAGGTTGGTTATTAAAACACCCACGGCTGCTGTCACCCCTCTTCCCTCTCTTGTTACATCCTCCACTCCTGATGGGAGGTTCATGAAATCAGAAATCATCGTTGGTCCCTGCCTGCAGTGGCTCTCGGGAGCGAGGCAGAAGTGGCCCTTGATGTTTCTGTTCAATAGATAGAGAGAGGCATAGGTGTAGGTGGAATTAAGCATCTGTAGGTAGATCAAACTTGAATGAGACAGACAGTGCGGAGACACGTAGGTGTTGGCAGTAGTTCTAAGAATTAACAGGATCTTGAAATGTGTCATGAGCGACACTTATACAGATGACAGAGAGGAGATTTTTCTGTGGGCTTCAGAACATACAAATTGAACTGTGCCGCAGCACCCAGTGCCTCCGCAGACGTGTAGGAATAAGAACGTCTCATGTGCAGCTGCACTCTGTGACTCAGACAAGTCTCACCCCTGAAACTGGTATAGGATGTGTGTACATTTCTGTGCCTACAAATGAGATGTACCGACAAGATTGGCGTTCCTGTTTGTCCATAATATGCAGCTGTCTGTGTGTGAGAGAGAAAGAAAAGAATGTATTATGTGAAAAGTGTTCACATAAATAAGCGAGTGGGAGTAAAGTGTAGGCAATTATTACACAGTGAAAATGTGATTTTCCATATTTGTTGTTATTCTGTTTAAACCTCCCTGTTGAACCTCTTCACTGCAAAACTTGACCTAAGAAAAAACATAGATTACAGATAAACACAAATAAAAACAAATAAATCAAATGTGGCTTGAATTACTTTACAATAGTTAACCTGATGTTTGATTTTATGTCACAGTTTTACTGATAATCACCAGCCCCCTCTCCACACAGATCATTAACGTTGGCTTTGCCTCATCTTCTTCTCTTTCCAGATCACGTTAAGCAATCAGGGGGAAAGGTCCTGGTCCACTGCGAGGCAGGCATCTCACGCTCACCCACCATCTGCATGGCCTACATCATGAGGACGCAGCAGCTGCGGCTAGATGCGGCCTTCGACATCATCAAGCAGCGCCGGGCAGTCGTCTCACCCAACTTCAGTTTCATGGGTCAGCTGCTGCAGTTTGAGTCCGAGGTCCTTTCGACCGCCCCGGCTCACGCGGCCACACCTGAACCAGCCACACCCTGCGCCCCAGAGTCCGCCTGCTTTTTTGCCAACGACTTCACCACTACCTTCAACAGCAAAAACTTTGAGCCATCTGTGTTCACCCTCCCTACCTCTTGCCTGCAGGCCCCGGTCCACCACCAGTTCAAACTGAGCCCAATAACTGCACTGCCTTAAAATGAACTGTGACTGCTTGTAGTCTTACTTGAAAGAAAAAGAAAAAGAAAAAATAATGCTGTCTGTGTGCCTTGTGTTGAAATCAGCAGAGCAGATAGACCTGAGATCAGTAACAGAAAGAGAGAAGATAATAGTATTCAGTTCATGGGCCCATGAAATCTATGGGCTTACACAGTCTGATGCTGCTTCCCTGTCCTCTACTCTGCAGCGATAAAACAACACAGCACAGTAATAAACTGCAATATACATGCCTTAGGTTGTTATTGTGATTTATTTGCCTATTCACAAATACAGTCAGGCATTGAAACCTAATTTATTTGAAAACTACTGTCTGTCTGATGTTTTTTCAATAATGTGGATATAAATATGTGTTTAATAAATGTTTTCACCACGAAAATAAAAGCTGTTGTCGTGTAATCATTCTAGCTTTGTGTTTGTAGTGAGTCGATGGGTCTAAAATGAGAAGTTACATATAAGTAATAAGCCTGTTCCCATAAACAGTAAGACAGAACAGAATCCATTGCCTACTTCATAGACTTTGCATTTAGAGTAGAACTTCTGGCAGAACAGGCATACATACAACTGGAGGGGCAACAGTGACACCTGCAGTGACTGCACTGGCCTTCAGAAGCAGATATAGAACAGCACCATTCAGTCAGAATTCTAGATTACTGGTCAACATGTTAGTGTAAGTGGAAAACTTAATGAAAACTAATGCATTAGATTATTCTAAACAAGGTGAAAGAAAAAGAAAAAAAAGTCAAAAGTCCCATTATAATCAGATTGGCAGTGTGCTAATAAAATTCACAGATATAATAAAGCGTTGCATTTGTTAATAATTATTAAAGCTACCGTTATCTATTGACGGGTTGTTGTTTTTTTTTTTTACTTTCCTTCTATTTGCACGTAGTGTGTCATCCACACTTTTCTGTCTTTGGCGCCTAGAAGACAGACAGGAAGACTGTACCAACTGTACAAATAGGGAGGTCAAAATACAACGTCGTGTCAAACATATTATTTACGTAAATTTGTATAGTGACTAAAAGGTAACCGTCATGTATGAACGTGTATGCTGCTTTTCCGTTGACGGATTCGGTCTAAATAATTTCACTATTGCATATAATCTAGTATACATTTATTACTACAACCCTGTTTTCACACAATGGTATTGTCCATTTTATCCCGCCCCCGCCGCCATTTTCCATGTTATTCTCTGTTGCCACACAGGGTTTCACCAAATTTGAATGCATTTATTTCGAATATTTTGTTGAGTTTGGGTTATTAAACACCCGGCTTCTCCAATTTAGTGGAGGAGGGGAGCATATCTCCAAATTCAGCCAAGGAGACAGCCTGCTTAGACAGCCATGTACATCAAACAGGTAAGCTAACGGCATCAGACTTGTGCTTGTTGCAGGCTATCACTGGCCTATCGATAATAAGGCTATGTTAACATTGTCATATAGAGTGATTGTCACCGGAATAACGAGGTCTCGCACACAGTCTAACGTTAATATGTTTGCATTGCTAAGAAAAATCGCACCAAAGACGGCAACAAGTTTAAGAGCCGGCTTGCTAAAGCTAGCTAAGGCTACATTGATCAATCTTGAATTGGACAGCCCGTTCTCCTTCTCGGGATGCTAAGCTAACGCTAACGTGCAAGGCTAACGTTCTGTTAGCGGATTTGTCTCGTTTCTATTAATGTTGCACAGTACCACTTAACACAGAATTTCATTACATGTAAATATGAGCGTTGATAGTATTGTGGTAGGTTAAACTATTTATTTCTTTGTCAATAAGTATGCAAAGCGTTTACGTCCTGAATGAAAAGTAGCCCGTACAGGAGCCGACAGTAACGTAAAGGCCCCGGTGGAAGTCGTACACCGCGTATGATCTATGTGATGCTGCGCTTGGCACACAAGTTGTAACATTACAGCTCAGTCGACTTTGCATACGAGGGCACAGGTTGTTATAAAGCTGCATTTAGGAAACGCTCCTGTCTATTAGCTTCACATAATCACGTCTTGGTACAGTACATTTAACGCAAACCTCAATATGAGGATGTTGAATGACCTTTTTACTTACGGTGGTCTCTGGGTTCTTGTGCAGGTCATCATCCAGGGGTTCCGAAGTTACAGGGACCAAACGGTGGTAGACCCTTTCAGTCCAAAGCACAATGTCATTGGTGTGTATGTGCTTGACTTCAACTGTCCACTCATGTTTTTTTGTGTGATATATTTATATTGAAATTATATCTGGGTGTACTTTGAATGCACCTATACAAGCTCTCAGCCAATATTGGTACTCTAAAGACTTGTCTCATGGAGGTGGCTGTGGACATACCTTACCATGTCCTCATTCTGTGTTTCTTTTCTGTTACAGTTGGAAGAAATGGGTCAGGAAAAAGTAACTTTTTCTATGGTAAGATGGCCTCAAATGATTATACAACACAGCTGTCAGACAATTTTCCCTCAGTGTTTTTGTTCTCTAAAACTGTGTCTCCTCTCTGTTTTCTTAGCCATCCAGTTTGTGCTCAGTGATGAGTTCAGTCACCTGCGACCTGAACAGCGCCTGGCCCTGCTCCATGTAAGTAAAGGGCAAATGTCAGACCCACTACAGATCCCAGTGACTGCAAATGAAGTGCCCCCCAGACGCAGTGAATGTGTTCTAATTCCTTGTCAGACATGCTTACGCTGACAAAAACTTTCATAACTTCCTCATATTATGTAAGGGATTACGAAAGTCCTTACATGATTAGTTGCATTTCTGTTAAAATTATGAGTTTGTTTGTATAGAAGTTTGAGATAAAAATAAAAGGCAAGCACTATTCATATGTGAAAACATTTATTTTTTGTATTGAACATGTATTTTCTCCCTGTCACTGTAGGAGGGAACTGGTCCTCGTGTCATTTCAGCTTTTGTGGAGATTATATTTGACAACTCTGACAACCGGCTGCCGGTAGGAATGGCAAACAGTTCATATTAATCTCTTTACTCTTTCTGCACACACACTGATTTATTCTTTCTGACCTTAAGAAAAGTCTTGTCAATTAGTATTTGACAAATACTCTGTTGCTCTGATTTGTAAAGCACCAAAGCTAGAGTGTACTGGTATATTGCATGCCAGCTAGCTTGGCCAATTTAAGCCTAAATGTATATATTGTTACGGTGAATTTAATTCCCCTATTGGTCAGCAGTTGCACTGGTGCTTTAGTGAGCAACTCTTGTGCTAAATCAGCATAACAGTTGTAACATTTAACTTCCAGATGACCAACCGAATTTATAAAAAGTTTGAGAATGGAACAGATTTTACACATGTAGTTGTACGACACTTAAGAAACTTATAAGACTCGTATATAATACAACCTATGCATGTGGCAAAGAACCAGATGTGCCACCACCTTTTGAAATTTTGTCTTTACTGTCTTACAATCCTTATATTAAAGTATTGCTTTTACCTGGATGTAAAACTGTAATCATGCAGCCATGTAATAGTGTGACATAACCTGTTGCTGTTGTGTGCGTGATTCTCCTCTTGACCAGCAATAAATTTCTTTCCCTCTAGATCGACAAAGAGGAAGTCTCCCTTCGCCGTGTCATTGGTGCAAAGAAGGACCAGTACTTCTTAGACAAGAAGATGGTGACGTAAGTATTGCTGTGGGCCAACTGTCCATGTAATCAAAGGAAATAACAGCTCTGTGAATCAGTGTAATCACTTCTTTGATTGCGTCTGTGATCGTTGCAGTAAGAATGATGTCATGAACCTCCTGGAGAGTGCCGGCTTCTCTCGCAGTAACCCCTACTACATTGTCAAGCAGGGAAAGGTGAGAACGGAGTAGATGCCAACCTCACACGTTTAGCACATTATAGTTTGTTTGTCATAGGTTAGTATGTCACTGCAGCATTTGACAGGGCTCCAAAAAGAGTGTTAACTGTTCCTTACTTTTTCTGTCTTGTTACCAACATGACAAGAAATCATTTATGCATGACTTTTTAAACAGAATGTCAGTACTACATTGAGCAGCAGGGTATTCAATCTCACGTTATGTCAATATTTCATGCAGATCAACCAAATGGCCACAGCACCGGACTCCCAGCGTCTGAAGCTGCTGAGAGAGGTGGCAGGGACACGTGTGTATGATGAGCGCAAGGAGGAGAGTATTTCTCTCATGAAAGAGACCGGTAAACACTCTTTAATGTCATTGTTTCACAAACTGCCAAGAATTATTATTGCTGATTCTATACCCTTTGTTCACATTTAAAGGGATTGAGTCACAGAGTGACAGCCACTTGGTTACACTTAAAGGTTTTATGAAAAGGTTCATGGTCATTTGTGTGTTACAATTACACAATTTAAAATCAGTATTTAAATAGCATTCACCATTAAATTATAATTTTAGTCAAAAAGGCCAGTTCCAGAATATGAGGTGTGCAGTTAGTGGCGTACATTTTTAAAAAGCAACGTGTGTGTGTGTGTTTCTCAGAGGGGAAGCGAGAGAAGATCAACGAGCTGTTGAAGTACATTGAGGAGCGTCTGCACACCCTGGAGGATGAGAAGGAGGAACTGGCTCAGTACCAGAAGTGGGACAAGATGAGAAGAGCCTTGGAGTACACCATCTACAACCAGGAGCTGAATGAAACCCGCGCCAAACTGGACGAGGTTTGTGTTTTTTGTTTGGGTGAGAGAGTTGGAAATTACCCAACATTACCCATTATTCGTTCATGTCTTACACATGCAAATATAATACAGAATATTAATCAGAGTTTGGCTGAGACTAGTTGAACAGGTATGCAGTCATTCAAAGGTCAGTTGGTTAAAAAAAGTGATCCTTGTTCAAATATAAATCAATGCAAGAATTCACTTGTCATTGTATCCTGCTGACCCTAAATGTTAAATGCTCCCTCCTCTGTTGTGTTAAGCATCAAAATCAAAACAATTGTATTTTTTTTATTTTTCAGCTGTCGTCCAAGAGAGAGACTTGTGGGGACAAATCCAGACAGCTGCGAGATGCTCAGCAAGATGCCCGAGACAAAGTAGAGGTAAAGAAATCCAACTTGCAGAACATATAGAGCAATTTCAATTGTTAAGAGTTTTTACGATGTGGAAGATTTATAGTATGGATCAATTTATTCATCACAGAACCAGTTTGTGGATTACAGTGTCACTACAGGATGTGGCTGTAAAGAGAGATTATAAATGATGTTACTGAATTTAAATCCAGCCATTATCAAGGCTGCAAAACCTAAAAAATTAGAACCAGTGTTCATTTTGGCCTCTGGTTGTAAGCAGACAGTCTGATTTTAACTGTTCATATACTTGATGAGAGTGCATTGCAATTAAAACAAATTAATACATCATTTATTTAACATACTGTAAGAGGGCTAATGTATCCAAATTTGCAGACAGAATGCAGCCTTGGTAAATGAATACAGAGTTGATTAATCACTGAAGAGTAAGTCAGTTGTTGTTTTACACTCTGTTGAATTGAATCTCACAGCTTTTTTCATAATTTTGGCTCCTTTTCTGTAGGAGACAGAGCGTGTGGTGCGAGAGCTGAAGTCAAAGATCTCAGCCATGAAGGAGGAGAGGGAGCAACTATCGGCGGAGCGCCAGGAGCAGATCAAGCAGAGGACCAAGCTCGAGCTGAAGGCCAAGGACCTGCAGGACGAGCTGGCAGGCAACAGCGAACAGAGGGTACGGAAGCCTCCCATCTGCGTCACTCTGCACACGTGATGCTGCACCAGCAACAAATCCCCCTCCCCCTTCCCCTGCAACGGTAGTGTCTGTAGAGACGGATGGCCATGTTTTTATAATTTAAACCACTCTGCTCGCCCATGTTAGCAGTTGGAAAGTGCGGCACTTGTGAACAGGTTTGTTATTTGCCCTCAAAGTTCAGTTGAACTATTGGATTAAGAATTGGGGAACAGGTTTTGAAAGCTTACCAGCAAATGTTCTGTGTTTTGATATCCGTGCATACTGCACAACTTCTATGCAGATACCAATATATATGTGATAGGCCAGTAATGTTGATTGGTTGATTAACTTAATCACTTAATCAACTAATCAAGAAAGACTGATCTATATATAATAGTCTGTGTTAAATTTAAGTTCCCTCTGAAAAGGAGTTGGCCTATTGTACAGACAGTTTTTAGTGCTAAATCTTTCAGTGGGACATTTGCTTAGATGAATTGACAAACAGCAGAATAGCAGAGGAAGCACCAGCCTGTGCATCAAACTCTTTTCCATCAGCTCCACTATACATCATTTCTGGCACCAGGTTGTGTACAGAGCTGGCATGGATCGCTCTCCGTATGGCCTTGTGTTCAGTGTGTGTTTGTGTGCACGTGTGAATATAAGGACGATAATCATGCAGAACGGCTTTATTGGCTCAGTCTGTGTGTGAACCGTGATGGGTCCCAGGCCGCTTGCTGGCTTGTTGGTTGGATGAAGCCCACCTGGCGATGGCTGGCACAGCATCCGCCAAAAGTTATTGGAGCAAAATGAAAAGCAAGGGAAGTAGAACTGCGTCAATAGTTTCTGATGGTTCTCATTTGCAGTGGCATTGACATGACAGCGAAAGTGGAGGAAGACCTATGGGGTGACATCTTGCCATCACCACCCACATCAAAAAATATGTCAAAACCAGCAGGCTACTGTTGTTTATCTATCTATCTATCTATATCTATATCTATATATCTATATATCTATATCTATATATCTATATCTATATATCTATATCTATATATCTATATCTATATATCTATATATCTATATATATCTATATATATCTATATATCTATATATATCTTGTGACGGCCCCAGGCACGAGCCGGTCGTAACAATCTATATCTATATATATCGCCATCCATCATCACGTTGGCAAAAAGGCAGGAGTTACTTTATGATTATAATATGAAAATGGCATCTGAGTAACACAGGATACGATTTGTGGAGCTGTTGGTATTCTTGTTTTGGCATTTTCACCAATTGTGTAAACACTTAGACTTATCTTAACTGTTGGACCATTATGATGTGGCAGGAGCAGATATAGATATTAGATATGTGGGAAAGATATGAAAATAAATGTTTGTACTTTTTTTTTAAAGCATCCCTCTGCCGTCTTCCTCTCACACAGCAGACCATTCAGGTGTCTCTTCTTTGTTTGGTAAAGTGGTATGCTCTTGCTCTTCCAGAAACGCCTGCTGAAGGAGCGACAGAAACTGCTGGAGAAAATCGAGGAAAAGCAAAAAGAGCTGCAGGAGACTGAACCCAAATTCAACATGGTGAAGGAAAAAGAGGAGCGGGGCATATCGAGGTAGGGATGACTCATTCTCAGCTACAGTCCCTTGAGCAGCCTGTGACTAGGTATAGCTTGATGAGTCAGTCATCACGCTTTAAATACATTTTAATGGGGAGAGATCAGGAGGTCGATGCACATGATATATTTGTGGCTTCTCCTGTAAAGTAAAAGGGCACATGCATAGAGTAATTGAAATGTAAATATGCACGCATCCACATGTACAGTTAGCAGTACAGTGGCTTCCTGTGTGAACTTGTAGAATTTGTAACACTTTCCATGGATACACTTTATTCAAGACTGGCCCAGGCTACACAGGAGAGGACAGATCTGTATGCCAAGCAGGGCCGTGGCAGCCAGTTCACCTCCAAGGAGGAGAGGGACAAGTGGATCAAGAAGGAGCTGAAGTCTTTGGACCAGGCCATCAATGATAAAAAGAGGCAGATTGCAGCCATTCACAAAGACCTGGAGGACACAGAGACCAACAAGGAGAAGAACCTCGAGCAGTACAATGTAAGACCGCCCGAAACTGTTACAGTACCACTCCACTTCTCTGTGAAGATGATGTGGTCCTCAATCTGTTTTTTCAGAATCAATTTTAGAGGGAGATGCAGCTGAAGAAGTTATCACTTTTTGTAGCTAAGGTGAAATTAATCCAAATGCCTCTCTTACTATTATTAGGACAGTGTGTACTAATCATTTCGGTGAAAGGAATTTCAGACATGGCGATAACACATTCAGTTATTTTCCTAAAGTGTATCAGGTTCCTTATGTTACAGAATGTTCCTTATTCGGAATGCAATATTTTCTGATTAAGATATTTAGGATACGCTGATGTTATTGTCACTCTGGTAAGTTTTCCAAAGGGAGTATGGCTACTTTTTAAGAATGTAGGTTGAATTTCTTCTCTATTAGCCATGTAAACTGCTTTATAAGAATATAACTATTGGGTGTATTTTAAAGGGACTGCTGGATGCCACTGTTTGATATATTTCTCATTTAATTCCTTTAAAAGCTTTCTGCAGATTAAATCTAACCTCTTGCCTCTTGACTGTGTATCAGATTTACTTTCATGTTGTCTCTTTTAGAAACTCGATCAAGATCTAAATGAGGTCAAGAACCGTGTTGAAGAACTGGACAAAAAGTATTATGAAGTGAAGAACAAGAAAGATGAGCTGCAGAGCGAAAGAAAGTAAGAACCTTCCCTATCCCTCTAACCTTCTCTTTGATCTCACATCTTGGACTTTCAACCTTGGCTCGTGCTCATGCTTCTTGTTTGTTTTGTATAGCATCAGTTGAGTTCACATTCATCCTTACATGAGTCATGCCTGCCTTTTGGATTAAGATTTAATGTTGAATTGTTTACCCCTTCTTTAAGCCAACATGCCAACCTTTAGTTACTTACCAGAGTATTGTCCTCTGTGAATATCACTGGGCCTTCTCTGTCCCCTCAAACAACGAGCTTTATTTATATAACAGAGAGGATGATGCATCGTGTCTCTGCTGCCAGACACCTTTTTGGGTTTTAAAGGTCTTACAGTGTGGATGAATTGTGTTGCGGCTTTGTGGTGAAAACTAAGTCAAGACAGATGCTTGTCTGCCTCTTGAAACACAACAGAGCATTTCCATTCAAGTCTTGCCGCAATTGAGGCAACGGACTCAAGGCAAAAGATGTTTTTTTTTTTTTTAATTTAAGTGATCTTTACAAAAAAATTAATTACACTGAATTCAATAACGGATACTCATTTCCATCACTAAAGGAAACAGATGTCATCAATATTTTGCATCTGATATTGACTCTATCGTGCACCTTCCATTTCATTGTGATTCATTGTGGAGGTGAAGTGGGTGAAAAAGGCAGTATAATAGCAGCTTTGAGAGAAGGAGCACAACATGCTGATGCCACAGCTGCAAGCTGTTAGCAGTGCATGAGCTTAAAATATGAATAAAACAAAACAAAACTATTACCTTAATGAATAGAATATGGGCAGTGTTTTGGAAGCTTTATCATTTTCACTATTGAAATTTGATTTATGCAATTCTGTTTTACTTGAGAATAATAACAAATGGACAAAAATGATTTGAAATAATGTGAAATTTATTAAAAGTTATTTACTCAATGCTGCACATATATATAGAATCTGCAGTTAAGGACACATTTGCTGTGTTTCTACTTATTTATATGAAGAGAAGTACCTCTCAAACATAAAATCAGTTAGTATTTATTGATATATTATTTACTTTTAAAAAGATTGTCATGATTTGTTTGTCTGTGAGTATCATGGCTGCAGTTTGGTTCTGTTCTTTCTGGTGACATAAGTGTAACAGTGTGTGATTATCTGTGTCTGTCCAGCTACCTGTGGCGTGAGGAGAACGCAGAGCAGCAGGCACTGGCAGCCAAACGAGAGGACCTGGAGAAGAAACAGCAGCTCCTTCGAGCCGCCACCGGCAAGGTTCGTGTCACTGTACATGGCTGCGTAATTATTGACTTGCATAACGCAGCTGCAGGATATCTGATGCTATTGTCTGGACATACACACAGACACCTCATCTCAGGATGACACTTGCAAGCCTGAGATAGACTTGCCACATGTCTATCAAACCTTTACACATGTGCTTACTTGCTGAGCTGTATGCTGAGAGAGGAAATGGGCAAGTGAAGATAAATCAAACCAGAGTGAAAAAGTGTCTCCCCTGAAAGAGCCCACCTGAACACTGCGAAGGACTCACTTTGTGACTCAGCCAGTTGTCAGGATAGGTATATCAAATAGAACCATTCATCTGCCTCTCCACTGGCACCGTATCATAGCTAGCTAAATTTACATATGACTCACTCCTCTCTGCCCCATGCAATAACTGCCAGCTCTTCTGGGCAGATACATCAATCAAATATCACTTCTGAATAATGTCTGCTCAGATGAAAGGAGGCTGTTAGTGGCTTCATGGACAAATATCCTGCATTTATTTTTCTTTCATTGGTCCCGGCTGACTCATCTTGTCTCCAGCCTTTGTTGAATGCGATCTGGCCTCTCACAGTACAGGCACGACGTTGCAAAACACAACTTTGTCATACTGTGCCTCACAGTATTAGCTACATTGTATTTGTCGGTAATACAAAAATGTATTACAAATTCAAGGGTTCATCTGTTAAAACAACTTGTGTGGTATTAAAACACCAGTGTATAGGATTTATGGCAATTTATCAGGTAATGGAACATAATATTTATGAAAATGTTTTGACTTGTTTTTAATGTCCTGAAACTAAGAATTGTGTATTCATAACCTTAGAATGAGCCTTTTGGGGTTTTTTTTTACAGAGGGAGCAGGTCCTCTTCCATAGAGTCTGCATGTTGCACTAAGATATTTCTGCAGTAGCCCAAAGAGGACAAACCAAACACTGGCTCTAGAGATTTTCAATTCTTTCAATTTTGCAGCAGCCAATGAATGGTAGAATGAGAGGAGGGAGGCCGTAATCTGCACAGCACAGCTAGACGCCAATAAATCGTACACACTGCACCTTTTAATTGTAACACTTTTAAGTTCTTCGACATCTGCAACTCAAGTGCTTTTTCCCCTTAGGACAGGAGATGGACACACGCAAATAGCTGGGGTTGGAGAGAAAAAGAATGCTGAAAGACTTGCTGGTTATGTTTTTGAATTTGATGATCAAAACAGAAAACTTATTTTGATCAGTTTTCAATTTAGGATCAAAATCGCAACAACCCTAATTAGTATGGAAAATATGTTCCAATGTTGAGTGTCATTTACCAATTGTAGGATCAAATATAATCTTTTAATCAAGGTGAGAATCATTCTTGTCTCTTGTGGCCCTCCAGGCTATCCTGAATGGCATTGACAGCATCAACAAAGTCCTTGAGCATTTTCGTCGGAAGGGCATCAACCAGCATGTTATCAATGGTTACCACGGCATCGTCATGAATAACTTTGAGTGTGAGCCTGCCTTTTACACTTGCGTTGAGGTGACTGCTGGTACCAGGTGAGGGCAACTTTTTGTATTTTCACTGTTAGCTCTTTGTGTTGTTTTCCTTTAAAATCACATGTTTGTGATGGGTATTACAGTTTTGCAATAAAACACACAAGGTCTGATTTTAAAATTAACAGTGATTCCACTTACTGCATGCTGATACAAATGTGTCCTGTGTATTTAATCAGCAGGGTGTTTTCTTTGCAATTCGAGTGATCAGAGTGTAGTAATGTGTTGTGTTAAGTTGTTTCAGATATGCATATATTTGTCTTTTTTACATCAACACTTCCAAACCATCTCCTCTATTAAGTTTATTGTTCATTTTCTTTGATGTTCCTTTGTGTCTGTCTGCCTGCTCTTATATTTTCTAGACTGTTCTACCACATAGTGGAGACAGACGAAGTCAGCACCAAAATACTAATGGAGTTCAACAAAATGAACCTGCCGGGAGAAGTCACATTCCTGCCCCTAACCAAGCTGGACGTCAGGGACACTGCCTACCCAGAGACCAACGTAAGGAACATACATAGATTGCATCTGAAACCTTGAATGTAGTCAATTTAGACCTCAAACAAAAATGAGTATATTTAACTATGAAACAACTAAAGTTAGCCAAAACTTTGACCATGCAGGATTCTCTGCTAATCAGCACCTGAATATTTTAAGAGACCCATGTTGGCAGTCAAGCACAGAGTGAACCTCAATTATTTATTCAAGGCTACTGTTGATTTTCGCATTTGAAACATCCTTTCCACCAATACCCATCCCACGATAGAGAGATTTTGTCTGATGATGTGTGTAGTATACTGTATGCCAATTTGTTCATAACAATATTTTTCCCCTTAAGGATGCTATCCCCATGATCAGCAAGCTGCGCTACAGCACCAACTTTGACAAGGCCTTCAAGCACGTGTTTGGAAAGACCCTGATTTGCCGCAGCATGGAAGTTTCCACCCAGCTGGCCAGAGCTTTCACCATGGATTGTATAACTCTGGAGGGTAAGCTGACCTGTGACACACAGCACAGTATACCACTACGACAAGAAAATAAAAGTTTTACACGGCTTGGTATCTTTCTACCTGGTGATGTAGCTGCTTACTCTGGGCCCTCAAGTGTATCCAATATTGACATTATAATCAGTATTTGTGCTATCTTGCTGATGAATTGATCTGCTAGAAGAAGTGCAGAAATAGGCATCGGAACAACTATTATCTCTATAATTATTTGAATTCTGCCCGAAAGATGTTCCCAGTTAAACTGACCTTTAGTGGATGTGAAGAGGTTTAGTAGTGTCGGCACACTAATTCAGGATCCTTGCCTTGATTTTGGAACACTGAACCTTGTGCATCCTTGTTCAGTTTTTATGTAGCATTAAATGACATATTTAGGACTAAATGTCATTGTACTTCCAGTGTTGTAGATGCTCTTTATCTCTTCTATGCAGTACATTGTGTTGTGACCTCCTAGGTGACCAGGTGAGCCACCGCGGAGCTCTGACAGGAGGCTACTACGATACCAGAAAGTCTCGTCTGGAGCTGCAGAAAGACATGAGAAAGGCTGAAGAGGAGCTGGGTGAGCTGGAAGCCAAGCTCAATGAGAACCTGCGCAGGAACATTGAACATATCCTTTCTATTAAAACATTTATCTAAAGGTCTTACTCACTCTCTTTCTGTCGGCTGACTGGCTGAGTTTAGAATCAATTTACTCAAAAGTGAGTTGTGCAGTTTCTTTAAATGCTTCACCAAATGACCACTTTATCACTGAAAAAGATTTTTTCCTCCCTTTTGAGGCATATTGATGTGTGATATGTGTTGAGTCACCAAACAGTTATTATGTCAGTGTTCATCTCATGGGGTGTGCAGGAAGTACATGTAATTAGAGGAAATGTTTCTAGATTTATTATTCACCTTTAATGTCACCGAACAGAAATCTGTTCCTCATCTTTTTGTCGCAGTTGACGAAAATTGTTTTATTTTTTTAAGATGGAATTAGATTTTTCTGAAATGTTAAATAAGTTTCATTGCAAACTATTTTCCACACATTTTTTACAAGTATTTTAAGGATGGTTGGCTTCATAAGGCAAGCGACTGTATCTGGATTATACTGAAATAAAACAGCAGATGAGGTATGTGTGGGCACTCTTGATACTGGAATTTTGCACCCAGCCCTGGACAAATGGAGGCGGAGACACTGTCACCTAAAGTGTTTTTAAAAAAACAAAAATATCTATAAAGAAGACATCATCATTTCCTGTGTGTAAAGACATATTTTAATTCAAATACCACAAAATAGCGTAAAGGAGCCGCTCAATTGGAACCCAAATTCAAAGATGTAACACTCCTGAGTGCAGCTGCTACTCAATAACAGAGTACTGTCAATAGGCTAAGCCTGTATTTTAATTTAAATCCATCTAGGTTATGTAGCCACCTCAGCCAGCAGCAGGCTGGCCTCTGAGAGGGTCTAAGCAGCTCAAGAAGGATTAGAGTATATTAGGTCATATTGGCCAGAGCCATGACTCACTGCTGGACAGCCCATGAAGGCAAAACAGGCGGATCAAAAAGGATTTGTGTCTGCGAGTACGTTATGTATGTTCATGAATGTGGTCACTTCCGCTCAGGTATGATTATCTGTGTGTTTGCACACCTGTGTGAGCGTGGGTAGCGTCTCACTCAGAGCCCAGTGCTGTGTATGCAGCTTAATGTGTGCACCTGGCCATTACGTACATGTGTGAGTAGGCAGGGGAAACGGATGACTGAGCCGATGACACGGCCCTTGTCCTTCACTTCTGCAGCAGTGAGTCAGAGAACAGATCAATCATTTAAGGACAGTTGTGATCCTGATATCAGCTGTTCCATTCATTAAGAAGATTACCATTAACCATCTATTTTCTTCATCTGCTTGTGGCAACAGGCAAGGCTGTCCTCTGACTTTCAGTGGCCCCTTTTAAATCAGCAGATTGATTGACTTCAGTGTTTTTATTGAGTCCAACAAAACCTCAAAGGCCCAGTTGAGTGTTGTAGTCGTGGAACATCAATAACTCTGTCTATTAAATTAGCCTAATGATGAGTATGCACAGCCCTCCTCTATCCTCTGCCTTGGTATAAGTGATGATACAGTCTTCCCTTTCAGACCCAATGAGTTGTACTAAAAAGCCTGCGAGCAGTCCTCTGACCTTTTTTATTTGCTAATGAGAGCAGACACTAAGAAAACAGTCTGTTCTTTTGTTCATTTGTGTATAACTCTTTATCGTCAAACTCTTAAGCAGTAGAAGTAAGAAGTACAGTGTGCAGTTTCAGCAGTCTGAGTCTTGCCTGAGGTTAAAATCGTTCATAAACATTTGTTTATACTTCCTTAATGGCTGCCTCCACGCATCAACAATGAAATCGACCAACTGATGAACCAGATGCAGCAGATCGAGACACAACAGAGGAAATTTAAGGCCTCCAGAGACAGCATTCTGTCAGAGATGAAGATGCTGAAAGAGAAGAGGCAGCAGTCAGAGAAGACGTTCATGCCCAAGGTGCTCATCTTATGACCAGAGTTCAGCTTGTTACCTGCTCACAATCTATCTGTGCAGTCCACTCATGTCTGGCTCTTTCTCCTTCTTCCACTACAGCAACGCAGTCTCCAAAGTCTGGAGGCCAGCCTGCACGCCATGGAGTCCACTAGGGAGTCACTGAAGGCCGAGCTGGGAACAGATCTGCTCTCGCAGCTCAGCCTGGAGGACCAGAGGCGCGTCGATGACCTCAACGATGAGATTCGTCAACTCCAGCAGGTCAGCAAGAAGACGAAACAGCCATCTATGATCTGTCAGTTTTTTCTTTGCATGTGGCATAGATCGTCACAGAGCTACTTTTCTCTTTATGTTTAGGTTCAAAATGAACTGAATCAAAATCTGTCGAGAATCTTGTTATCACTAAATTAAGTCATAAATGTGTGTTTTTCTTTTGGATCTCGACTTGATTTTTCTTCTTTTGAGTTGGGGTTAAAAAATATAGATTTTATAGATGTAATTAATTACCCAGATATGGAAACGTATATAAGAATAATATATATTAGAATGTTATTACATCTCAGTAATGTGAACAACAGTAAACAATAACAATAAACAACAATAAACTGCATTATTTGATTTTAAATCAGCCACAGTGTAAGACATCAATTTAAAGGGTGTATCTGTCTTTTTTGTTTATTCCCTCTTAGAATATCACGACAAGCTAAAAATAGTGCATGTGTATACATCCCTTTGGTTTTTATATCTAGTTCTATGCGGTTGCCTACACGTTGTTGTTTCTTTGTCTCACATCCCTCATTGCATCCTGCTAGTGTATTCAACAGACCTGAGTGAGGTAAGAGCAGCAGCTGTGAGTGGGATGTTCCTGTGATCCAGTGTTGCCTCCTCTTTCTCTTACACTGCCAGCTGCTCTCAGCCCTCACCTCAGTGAACTCTCAGCCATTCCTGCTGTTGTTGCGCAGAAACTCCGCCTTCGCAACATGGAGCCTTTCATGTATGGTTCTCCAGTGTTGGCGGTTGTCAAATTATATCACTTGCAACATAACACTTGGTCAGAAGATGTTGTTAATTTGGTGTTTGCCTGTGTGAATTCAGACACAGGGGTGTTTGTTCCAAATTCAGGGGAAAGACTGTACGGCGACAGATGTAGCGGATATTAATCAGAGGCTGTTTATACACAATTTTTAGCACCAGTTTTATTTAGTTCACATTTCAAGCACTCTGGTGGCATCATTCTGTGCAGCAGATTTATGCCATCTGATGCATAGAACAAAAGAAAACTTTTTTTTTTATAAACTTTTAGATTGGGGATGTACTAATGTCTTTCATTATCTGCACCTGATAAAGACCTGACAGGAGCAACTGTTTGTGTTTTTATGTGTTGACCACCCACAGGACAACAGGCAGTTGTTGAATGAGAGAATTAAGCTGGAGGGCATCATGACCAGAGTGGAAACATATCTCAATGAGAACTTACGGAAGCGTCTCGACCAAGTGGAACAGGTACACCTGTCTTAAGTCTCATGATCATTACAGCTCTGCATACAGATTGTTCTATGAAATGTAGCATTGATGTGTTACTGTTACTTTGTCTTTTATTTTACTCTTACAGTAAATTATGCATTTTTTTTTTTTGCATAGGCAGTAAGTTCAGAGATTTTAGCATTTGCTGCTATTAGATGATTGAGTCTCAGTGGTGCTTTTTTTTGCGTTCGTTGCTTTCATTCATTTAAGTCAGAGGAAGGGTTTTTGAATGCCCATGACCCTCTTTTCATTTTCTGATGTGGCCTAATTTTCATTGACACAGGAGCTGAATGAGCTGCGAGAGACTGAGGGAGGCACAGTACTGACAGCTACAACATCTGAACTGGATGGCATCAACAAACGTGTCAAAGACACTTTGGCTCGATCAGAAGGTACCCATTATACTAAAGACACAACACTGGGACAGTGGTGGCAGCATAATGAGTGAAGCCAACTTGTAGAAGGAGAAGCGTTCAAATGCACCAAAGCTGGAAAGTGCTTTAAAAAAAAATCCCCACTTTCCATTCAGAACCTTTCAAAAAAACATAGACCCCAGTTTTTCCACAGAGCTGATCAGAAAACACCATTGTTGGTTGTTAAAGCTCTCCTGTGAAACGATATACCCCGAATGAAAGATCTAAAGAAAGCATTGCAAGTGTTTTATAAAGACGAATTGCTGCTGCCACTGCAAAAAAAAGTCATATTTTTCTAGGTTTAATATCACGGACGAATGGCAAATTTAAGTTGCACACAGTGAAAGCACTACACCCTATGTTATCTTGAAATTGATAATTATTGTCATTACTGCTATTTGTATCATTTCTACAAGTCACCATTCAAGTTGAGTGACTGAAATCCTCGTCATCCTATTCAAAGGCTCCAACAGACGACTCATCGAACCAGGGTGAAGTTAGTCTTAGGTTGGATATTCGGCGGATATTCACTTGGGCCCAGTTGCAACTTTACTGAGGTTCGCCCAGTGTGAGCAGCAGGAGGCCGGTTAGCTCACCTCCCAGAGCCTCGTGCTGAATCACTGGAAACTGATTTAGGGACCGTCATTAAATTACTTAGCATAAATATATTGATATAAAATAATTAGTTTTTTCAATATCTTCCATGTTATGTGGCCCAGTGACTCCAAACCAGCAGCAAATTGTATTAGTAAACTGGATGAACGAGACACACTGTTTTTTTATTTTACTTAAGTGAATCCTCTATTTTCTATGAATATTAATATGCAGAAGTTATGATTTTTTTTCTCCATAGCTTCCATGTCATGTGGCCCACTGAATTCTGAAACAGATTCTGTTTCCATAAATTATACATGATAATAAAGAAGTAGTAACATATTTTAAAGCAGCAATGTCAACTTCTACACTATTTTGGCTCATGTCTTAGATTCTGATTCTGAAATTCTGAAAATGAATTTCTTTTTTCTTTTTTTTTAATCTCACCAGTAGTCACCATTTAAAAGGTTATTTTTTTTCAAAATGTTCTTGCTGCTATCAAAAATCTTCATTCATTTATCATTTAGCCATAACTGTGCTATCTGTGTTAAGAAACTGCACACAATCCCGTTAGTACCACCAGCAGATGGTGAGAACTGCTGTGATGTGTTTGACTCACATTTAGGACTATATGTTGCTCCAGTCAGACTGGCCACACAGTTTTATAAATGTTCTAGTGGTGCTGTGACTCAGACAAGGATACAGTTGTCAGAAAGCACTTGTTCCTGAATAGAATTAATTATCATGGACTCTTATGTAATAACTGCCAATAGCTTATTAAGACATATTCACAGCATGAGCCTTTTCTTAAATAGGAATTATATTCAGTCCTTTGTTCTAAACTCTTTGCATGTCAATTTGCCATTTATGATTACGTGAACGATCTGGTTTTCTTTAGTCTTTCTCCCACCAAAAGGCGGGTGGGGGGTGGGGGGTAGTAACCTCCACATTAGTTGGTTGTTGATGAAGGCTTAAGACAAAACTTGTACCTAATAGGCATTTATAATGTCGGAGACAAGTTGCCTCTTACATGTATACAAAAATGTATCATCTGAAATGAAAACTGTGACTTTTACTGCACCACTCTTACCGCCTCCTGAATCCTCTTTCCCAGATCTGGATTCTATGATTGACAAGACAGAGGGAGAAATCAAGGACCACATAAAGAGCATGGAGCGCTGGAAGAACATTGAGAAGGAGCAAAATGATGCCATCAACCACGACACCAAGGAGCTGGAGAAGATGACCAACAGGCAGGGCATGCTGCTCAAGAAGAAGGAAGAGTGCATGAAGAAGATCAGAGAGCTGGGCTCGCTGCCTCAGGAGGCCTTTGAGAAGTACCAGACCCTCACACTCAAACAGGTATACACACACACACACACAAACATGAATGATGGTTTCTTGCTTACATGTTTAATTAAGGCAACATCATCACAATCATTCAGAGATGAAGAGTGGCTTTATATATTATAATTTAAGGTTACATTTTTTAAAGTCTATGTTCCAACAACAGCCAGCTACCTGTTTGAAAATTGTGTCAGGATGCACTTGCTGGTATCAATCCTCCTGTTTATACTTGCTGTTAAGAATTTGCTTGCTCATGTGCTTCCAATGGGAGTGATGGGGGAGAAAAGTCATCCTTCTGTGCAGTGTGAGTCAGACAAATTAAGTGGATATCTTCCTAACTTGCAATCTTTCCCCCTGCTAGGGGAACAAGCTGTAAATGCAACACTGACCTATAATCACACATATTTAAGGTAAAGGATAAAGATGTTATGCTGAATATGATGGCAAAACAGTTACCTATTTACACATTCAGCCAACACAGAGTAACATTAGCATCCATTTTAGGGTTGTGCTTCTGCCTATCGGAAGCATCTAGGTCCAGTATCCATTTGTGACACTTTGTGCTCTGATGTATTCTTCCCTGAAATCCTGAGGGAAATATCTGGCTCTTTAAGTAGAAAACATTGTCTTTATGAGAGCTTGCTTTTTTTTCCCCTCTCTCTTTGAAAACAGCTGTTGACTGTGGCTGGAAATTTTTATTGAGAAGAGCAATGAGACTCAAACTATGAGTACATTTCCTTGCTTTGAAACCAAAAATGATGCACTGAAAGATGTTCAAAGCCTCTGTCTAGCTGAGAGAACTGCAGAGAGGTGATAATTCTCTGTTGGATTGTCACTACAAGGTTGAACATTACACATAATCATTTGAGCAATTGTTGATATAAAGAAAATTATTGCAGCTTTGAGCCTCTTGAGTTGCCAGAACTTTCTTAAGCCAGCCCCGGCTTCCACTTTGTAGTCACAACATTGTAGTCCCTAAAACTGTTGTTGTTGTTGTTGTTGTTGTTGCAGCAACATTGACAGTACATAAGAGCAACAACAATAGCATCTATGTAGGTAAATTGAAGGTCAGTTTTTCTGTGCATCCCATCTTACTACCTTAGTGTGCACATACATACACACACACCAATAGACCCAGGTCTGATAAGGAATAAGGCCTTAGGCCATCACATCCCACCCACTCACCAGTGACTCAGACACTAGTTAGTGTTCTGCCTCTGATTTTTTGTTTTTAGCCAACTGCCTCTGGGAGCAGACAGAGTTTAGTGGACCTAGTTGCATCTTTCGTAATGTGTGTGAGTATGTCTGTGTGTGCGTGTCATCTCCCCTCCTCTACAGTGCTGAAAATAACCTCACGCTTTCTCATAAACACTCCACATAGTTAATCTTTCTCCACGGGACACTGCTCGCGGATAAGATGGTGCCATTGATTGCAGAAGTGGATGAGGGGGCCAAGTAATAATGGCACTTGCTCATGTTCCCTCTGCCATTAGTGATTCAGACGGATGAATTTATAGTTTGAGAGTTTGGAGAGTGCATGTCACTTTTGAGCCAGGCTAAGCTGGTTCTTAATTAATCAGGTCACGTCCTCTTCAGATATGAATAGAGTCTGGCAAAGCACTTTTAGATTCTTGTTCTGAAATGAATAATGGATCTGGACTCATGCCCCTTGTTTCAGTCAACAAGTGGTACCATTACACATTAGTGGGATACAGTTAACTTTTTTAGCAGATGATACTGATACACAGGTTTATTGGTGGATATGGTGCAATATATGCACATTGGTGTGCATATATTTGTTAAAGAATCTCTACACTGATTAGTTTGTGTAATAATATTAAGAAAAAAAATTCTAACTCAAACAGATTTCACCTTCTTGAATGTTTTCCTTTGTTCTTGAATATCTCCGGGTTGAGGGCAAAACAAGACATCTGAGGACATGAGCCTGGGCTTTGGGAAACAAATCGATATTTGTCACCGTTTTCTGAAATTTTATAGAACAATTGATAGAATAACAACAAAGAAATCAACAGTGAGGAAAAAACAGGTCCAGTTAATGATGATAATTTTTGTACTGTATTTTTTAACCTCTGCCAGGAACAATTCAGAGGAGCAAGTCAAGAGAAAGTTCTGGAATATGAGAAAACATTTTACTAATCTGGATAAGAATGATATACATAATAATCAATCATTATTAAGATACTCAAAACCCACATTGTAGGCAAGACTCACAAGAGAAAACAAGAGTGTTTAGAGAAATATTTTTAAAGATACTGGCTGACTGCCAGCCTGACTTCCACCGAATGATAATTTAATCTTTTTTCCTCCCAAACAGTTGTTCCGAAAACTGGAGCAGTGCAACACAGAGCTGAAGAAATACAGTCATGTCAACAAGAAAGCTCTGGACCAGTTTGTCAACTTCTCTGAGCAGAAGGAAAAGCTGATCAAGCGTCAGGACGAGTTGGACCGTGGCTACAAATCTATCATGGAGCTCATGAACGTCCTGGAGCTGCGCAAGTACGAGGCCATCCAGCTCACCTTCAAACAGGTATGTGGCATGTCACACCTTGTTCAGAAATGGTTACATACATCTATTATGAAGTAGAACGGCATTGATGCCAAGGACTGTAATAAGGTGCTGCTCACTGGTAGTAGACTGGAAAGTAGTAAAAGTGTTGCACACTCTGGCTCCATATGTTTTTTTTCCTTTAAAATCCTGTGACATTTCGATGTCTATGCACCAATCTGTCACAACGTCATTTATTAGAAACAACCCTGCTACTTCACTGCAATGTCTGTAGTACCCCTGTGTGCAACTTGGGAGATTTTCTTTTAACAGCAGAAGTAGCCATTATTCACAAAGTGTGACTTGTGTAACTTCAAATCGGTTTTGATATCTGGAAGGAACAAATGGTATTGGCACATCTCTAGTTCAAACTCTATGCAACAATAAAGCAGTTTAAATGATTGCGGCAACATTTTAGTGTTATATAAGATGCATTTTTTTTCACCCAGCAATCAGTAATATTTAGCTGCACATTGTCTCACATTTACATACATTTTTCTAAAGTGACTTAATTTAATGCTTCTTCCGGCCATATTTTCTCCCACTCAGGTGTCAAAGAACTTCAGTGAAGTTTTCCAAAAGCTGGTGCCAGGTGGTAAAGCTACACTGGTGATGAAGAAGGGTGATGCTGAAGGCAGCCAGTCTCAGGATGAGGGCGAGAGCGGCGCAGACAGTGAGAGGGGCTCCGGTTCACAGAGCAGCGTTCCTTCAGTTGATCAGTTCACTGGAGTCGGCATCAGGGTGAGGGTTTTCTTCCATCATTCATTTTCTGCATTTTAACACTTTGACACTTTCCCTTCTTTTGTTGCTGATGAATGTAGTTCCTAGCACAACATTTTAAAAAGGTGTTTCTGCCTCTGGTCCAATCACACCACCTCTCCTGTGTTTTGTAGGTGTCGTTCACAGGGAAGCAAGGTGAGATGAGAGAGATGCAGCAGCTGTCTGGAGGTCAGAAGTCTCTGGTGGCTCTGGCCCTGATATTTGCCATCCAGAAATGCGACCCCGCTCCCTTCTACCTGTTTGATGAGATCGACCAGGCCCTCGATGCCCAGCACAGGAAGGCCGTCTCAGGTAATGTGCTTGTTAAAATACATACAGAAAAGGAATCTCCTTGAGTAACAAGAACAATGAGAGGCTTCTGTACAGTTTTATACAATCTGTGCCTCAGAATAACAGCAAATACTTTATGATCATTTCAGTTTTGTTGTCATTGTCAGATTTCTGTGAAATATATGGCTGCAGCTTACAGTGGAGTTGTAATGGATGCTATTTTGTATTTAAAAAATTGTTTTCATTGATGATGACAGCAAATCATGGTTCATTTGTTTATGAGAAATTAACGATTTCTACTTTGATCTTTGATTGCTAACAAATGTAAGAATGTCATGATCACAATCTTTATACTGCATGTCTATTTTAGACATGATCGTCGAGCTGGCAGGCCACGCCCAGTTCATCACCACCACCTTCAGGCCTGAGCTGCTCGAGTCTGCTGACAAGTTCTACGGTGTCAAATTCAGAAACAAGGTGAGTCTCCTGCTGCAGGGCATGGTTTGTCCACGAGGATTCATTCAAGTTGAAGATTATCTGAAGAAGTTGTATCACAGACGGGGGAGGGGGTCTAAGCAGTGCCAAAATGATTCTCATCAACTTTGTTTTAATTTTACAAATCATCAAGTTTAACAAAGGTCAACAGTAAATGTGCAGCATTTGCAATTATAAAATGTAATAGTGAAATTGTGAACAATATTACATTTATCGTGAGTAACAGCCACAGTTTTCAAGGCTAACTGTTGGTTGGTGTTTCCATTGTTGACTCCTTCACAGTTTCTCCCTGTAAACCAGGTTCTGCTGAGCTGCCTTAGTGAAAATAAAAATATTTCCTCTTGAGTTGTTGAGGTTTCATAACATAAATGATTTACTGATTAGTCAGAGCAGCAGAAATGGAGGCATTGATTGGTCATTAATTCTGTGTATGTGTTTAGGTGAGTCACATCGATGTGATCACAGCGGAGCAGGCCAAAGACTTTGTGGAGGATGACACCACCCATGGTTAACAGTCTTCGGCTCTCCATCATCAACTCCGCCTCCCTCTCCTCCTCCTCTATAGTGCACTGCGTAGCTCGAAGCCTTCCACCGTCGGGCCCAAAGACAGAAATATCTCACTCTATCTATCCACCAGCCTGTTTTTAGCCCCTCTGTTGAAGATAAACAATGCAGCACATCTATGCTTCACAGACCATTTCTGAAATTGTTAATTGTTGCTTTGACAACGCTCAGCTCAGAACTACTGGTATTTACTGTTCACTTTTGACATCATTTCAGGCTGGTAAAACTACAAATTAGAGAATCCAAAAGTGGTTGTGTTGAAACTCTGCCAGCAGGGGACATTAAATGTCAAATTTTCCTTCTCTGCCCGACAGATGACAGAAGTGTTCTTTTTATATTTTGTCTGAAGAGGTCCTGAAGAGAGCACTTGTTACCTTTTTTGTGTTACTGTGTTGAGTTTTATAACAATCAGTTTGAGGGGAGTTTTGGCAATTTGTCATTTTAAAGTGCCAGAGAGGCTCTTGAAGGTAACAAGCTTTCAGAACCTTTTCAGACAGCAGATCCTCTTGTGTACAGTTGAGACAGTTTTGATATGACTTAGATGAAAATTGTTGAAATTATACTTAAAAGCTCAGTGGAGATAGGAGGCTCTTAAGCTGATCCAGAGTTTTGTTTCTGTTGCCCCCTTGAAAAAAAGAGTTTTTTTTGTTCACTCTTGTTTCTGTAATGTGTATACTCTTTGTACTCATGAAACAATGCTAACTTGTATCTGTCATAACCAGCCTCGTGGCTTAAAATGTTCAAAGGTTGTGGTTCCTTTTTATGGTTGTTTCTGTATGGCGTAATTTCCTGTTTTTAGGTCATTTAAATATATATGAAGGGTTTAATTCCAAAGCATCAGATATCCAGATACAGAAATCAACCCCACTCCATGAGTTTGATCAGTCAATAATTTCAAAAAGAAGTGATTCAGCAGTGAATAAACTAAATCTATTTGGGTCCTGAGGTGACTCATAATTTTAATAAGAAGACAAATTTAGCTTTTTCTAGAATGAAACGTTTGTTTTGAATTCCTCACTGGAAATGTTGTTTGGGATTAAACTCCTCATATGTTGTACCTAGTTTCAAATCTGCTTTTTAAATGTTTTGGTTCCTTTTTATGTAACTAGAAAACTTACAAAAATAATAAAAGGTTTAAAAATAAGCTGTATGACACTGTCAGTGTTACATCTTTCTTGATTAGACCACTAGGTGGTGCTGCTCCACTGACACCTGACATCCTCGCATGCAAGAACTGTATTGAAACAGAAAAGGGCTGTCTTGAGGTGGAAATATGCACTTTTCAAGAGGGTTTTAGTGAAACCTGAATGGATTAGGTTTAAATTAAGCTTCTCAACATTTTCTCCTAATTACAGCAAATTATGAGAGTATGAAGCCACATTTACAGCACAGTAACTATGAAAATCAAGTGTCACCAAAACAAAACAATGATTTCTCAACAAAGAAGTGCTGAATTTATGTATTCTAACATTATTTCACACATTTTGTTAGAAAGTTATACTTTTGGACAACTCAGTGATTCCAGTCACATACAGTTTGTTGTCACATGTCATGAATGTATTCTGTCATGTTTTTGTTTTTTTTTTTTATCATTTCTGTTGCCTATTTATTATACCATGTAAACCTGTGTTCAATCCCTCAGTTTAAATGCCGACTCCTTACCGTATTCACATAATCCCTCTTGAAATACACAAGGTCAGTAACTGTCTAGCTGCTGGCATGAAGGTCAGAGTCTGGCTCATTACACAGCCCTTACACTCACGATATATTTTGCTGTTGATATCAATGAGCCTGATGAACTGCAGTGTGCCAGGGGAGATCGCACATGTCACGGCTGTCATTCTACTGTAACATCACCTTGCACTGGCAGCGAATCTGAAAGGTCTTGACCTCCTGAGACGGATTGGTGGACTCCTGTTGTAATACCGCAGACCTCCAGAGCATCTGGGTCCGGTGCGTTCGCCAGGGCTCATTACGTCAAGCTTCGGAAACAGAGTGCCCACAACTGGATTTTCATTGTACTCCTCTTTATTACACCAGTGTTATTGTCCATTAAAGCCAAAATACGTTCCTGTCCGGCTGTTGAAGAGACAAGAATGAAGCAGAGCAATCAGATATTTCCTGAACCTACTTAATCTTGGTAACCACTGCTTCACATCACGCTGTCTGTGATGTGCTGCTCTCCCACAGCTTCCTCCACAACTCATTCACACTTCTGATGTGAAAAATAGAAATAGCCCCCTATGTCACTGCCTCCTCCTCTCATTTTCTTTACCATACACATTATTCTGGTATATAGGGAACATGTATTTACATTTTTACACTCCAGGGTGTGAGAAACACTATTTCACATGTTTTTTCCATTGTCTGATTGTCAGGTGTCTATTCCATAATGGCAATCATTCAGGAGGTGAGTTTATTTGTATCAGACCTTTCAACAACAAGGTAATTTAGAGTTTGTGTGTTTTTTTCCTTAAGATATGAAACCGAAACACAAAGACACAGAGGAAGTTCAAAGATGAGTATTTAAGCTTAAAAATGATCAGAATAAAGAGATGAGCTGTGAACAAGGAGACTCACATGTTGTTGTCTGTTCCACATAATGATCTCAATCCAAGACACTTTCCAACTCAAAGAGATTTTTAGATATAAGCTATGGACAGAAAAGTTACTGACTGATTCTATTTTTTATGATGAGATCTATACATACAGTGGAGTTGTGGTTATATCAGAGGTGTGTTGGGAATGTAATGATCTGAAGCCTTTTTAGACGTTTGAATTAATTAGAGTGAGTATTAGTGTTCACTTTTTTCACCCACCCAGAAAAACCTCAAAAACTACCAACATAAAGACTCGATGTGTGATAATGCTCCACATTATATAGAGTATATATCTCCGTACAACAGTAAGTGACATTTGACTTCATTTGTCTGTTTGCACCTTACATGTGTTCCTATGCCCTGCACATCATACCCGTATCATCTGCAGCTGATGTTTTTCTAACCTAGCAGCCATCTGGCCAAAAACAATGCCAGTGACCCTGGTGCGACACTGACAGCTCACCTCATCCCTCACCTCATCCCGCGGCTGCCAACAGGGAGCAGATTCGTTGCTCTGGCTTCCAGATATTAACAATCCTGCACGCTATATTTCACCAAGCCGGCTGACAGATGATGAGGATCAAGGGGAGCCACGCTTCACATCGCCACTGCCATAGTCTCCAAACTCTCTGCGTAACAATGTCCCTGATCCATTTAGGTCAAACTGCCTCCTCTCCTTTCTCCTGAATGTTAAATGCTTACATAATGTGAAGACATGTTTAGTGGAACACAGCACCAGTTGAGTACAAATTTCCAAAAGTCTGGTGGATGCTGTTTTTTAAAAGGAGGAATGCATTTTCCTCTAAATCTGTAGTGTAATTATGAATTATAATTTGCACCATCTGTAATATATCCCAAAATTCGTCAACCAATGCTTGAAATCTGTCAATTTAAGTTCAGTTCAACCTTTGTTTTTTTCTTCTCTTCTCTTCTTTTCTTTTCTCTTCTCTTCTCTTCTCTTCTCTTCTCTTCTCTTCTCTTCTCTTCTCTTCTCTTCTCTTCTCTTCTCTTCTATGTAGTATTTCCACTACCACCTAATCCAGCCCCCCACCCCCCTCCCTTGGCATCCCCTCGTCCCTCCACGCTCTGACAATAAACACCATATCTTTTTAACTGACCGCCTGCCTCTCTGCCCTCTGGTTTCAGAATATGGACTACAGTAATGAACAGATAAGACCAGCTCTCATAATCAAGCTCCTTATCATAAAAAAAGGCATAAAGCTGTCCTGGTTTTTACAGTCAACAAGTTAATTTGTTGTCTAACAGGTGCTTATTAACTGCGGTGAAGAGTGGGAGGAGGAGGAGGAGGAGGAGGAGGAGGAGGGTGTCCTGTGAACAGACTAGCTCTGTCCTTGCACTTCAGGGTGGTCCATTTGCCGTGCAGGCCTGACTCAGTATCTCTCTGCGTTGCTCCAAAGGCATCCCCATATCTGTCTGTTGTTATCTGCCTGTCAAATGATCAGCCTGTCTGTCGCCTGTCTTCTTGTCCCACTGCCTAACACAGCATCACAGACACGTGATTCTGTTCTGTGTAAAAGTTCCCCATGTAAACAGGGTACCGACCCAAAGCCTGAGCTGAAGCCTGGATGTGGCGGTGAGGGATGAGTTGCAGGCTGCACAGCGGAGGATCACTAATGAGTGTTTTGGTTTTATGGGTATTTTTTTTTTGCTCTGGGGAAAAATAATCTCATTCATTAAGTTAATTCTCAGTGAGCACGGCCGAACACCCACAGTTTCTCTGACTGATGGAGTTAAACTCTGGGCTGCCGTAGCAGTATGTGTGTGTATGTTCAGCCGATGGGGATTAGAGACCACTGTGTGTGTCATACACTGTGGAGGCCGAGTGTGAATGCGCTATGACTGTTGAACTCCCTGCTTTGATCTCTCTCACACACTTTAATAGACTCTGATAGAATTGTGGGTTTACACAAATCCAGTGAATAGTCTTATCATCCAGATAATTAGAAATGAGTTAAATGAGAAGCACTTATAACTTGACAATATATTTGAGTAATTAATGGTGAGTTGCCATTATAATTTAATACACGTTTGTGGATAAGAGAAACCAAAACATAAAACCTTGTAAATGTCCTCCATGCTTTTAGCTTGTATCATGTAATGTGTTAAAAAATGAAATAAAGCAGGGACAACTAAAAACCTGCTGTCACGGAAGTATCCCCCATTTCCGAGTTCCTGTGAACGCATCATGCGTCGGTGGCACAGAGTGCTTCACTGTCAAAGGTTAAACTCCAGTTATCAAAATTACTTAAGTGACAGTCTGGTAGAGTGACCCCTTCATTGTGGTCCCCTACATGATTTAAGTGAGTTTATTTTGTTTTATTTAATTTATTTTATCAGCACTTTTACCAGTAGTTAGTTAGCTAGGTTAAAGTTAACTGGCAATATAAAGCTGCCTACCATGGTAACGCTCAGACAGTAGCTAGCTAACATTAGCTCAGTTCCCATCAAACAGCTTGCATGATATTATTTACGTTATTTACTTAACATTTACGTTTCATGTAACTAACTAGCTAGTTAGCTACTCAGTAAAGTCTGAAATCTAAAATCCTAAAAGTGAGTTAACATGAGAAGCTCCTTTTATTGCATCAGACAATCAAATGTAAAGCATCATGAAAAGCAACTGCTGTCATCCCAAGGAAAAGACAGAGACCAAGAAATAAATTCAATGTTAAGAAATTAAGTTCTCATTCTTAGATACACATTTAAATGATTTGACCTTAGTGCTTCACTCATGCATTGTTAGGCATGTTGCTCTGTATCCTGTGGTCCACACCTGCCACAGAACATTGGTCCCCAGCCAGGAGGAGACCATTAAGAGACGAAATAACTCATGCCAGGAAGAAGTACAGGTGCTACCAATAACTTTAATGGTGTCTGTTTTATGAGAGTGTCTCAGCCATGACAGCCAGCCAGCATGCACCATTTCCACTGCTGTGAAACCAAAGCAGGGAAATCTAATTCAGCCATTATTCAGTTAATTACTTACACCTGTGTGTTTTTACTATTATAAATCAAATAACCTCCACTGGAAAATGCCTACCACTATTGCAACCAACTTGTTTACAGGAGTAAAGAGGAAAAACAGCTTGACAGCTTCTTCTGAGGAGGTAGGGGAGATAAAACGCCTAATGTGTATTTTAATAGCCAAACAGTAAACCTTTATACCACTTCGGTTGTGTTAGACTAAACGGTGTGGAGTTTGACGGTAGAACAGGTCTTTGTTGTTTGTATTTAACGTGTGCTTTTATCTGTGCGGTTCGTTAGCTAGTTAGCCTAGTAGCCTGTAACTGTCTACGTAAATACTAGCTAAATAAAGGATTAGTGCTAGCCTAGTGTAAAATCCCTGTGATGTAATAGAAAAAATAACCATCATGTTGCGCTGAAGCAAACTTGACGGTAATAAATTAAAGCTGCTGTAAATGTTTTTTTGTTTTTTTGTTTTTTTTTTAGAGTAAGTCTTCCTTGTCCCCCTGCTAATGCAGTAAAAGAGAAGAGAGTAAGTTAGCTTAAACACAGCAGCTTTAAGTGAAAAGCAGGGGCCTTTTCTCATAAATGGACATACAATTGGATTTATTTTTGCAGCGAGTGATGTAGCCCCCTGCTGGCCATTAGAAAAAAAAATGCAGGTCAAAGGCACATCTGCATTGGCTTCATTTATTAGATTACGAGGCTCCGTCCTTATTCATACAGTGAAAATGTAATTTGTAAAATATTGGCAGAATTTGAGGGTAGCTCCAAAAACACAAGGGCAGCAAATCATGTCATGACGTGGCCCAGCTCAAGTGGGTTTGGCTGCCTAGCATTTCTTTTTCTTTAAGGAAAACAGAAGGAAGAGTGTTTAATATCTTGACATTTTGCTTCTTTAATGGTACTAGCTGACCTTCAAGATTTTGCTGGCTGGTAAGGGACCTAGTTAGCCAGATAAGTCATAGATAGTTAGCTATTTATCAAGACTAAGCATATAAGCCCATACAACCTGCACCAGGCATTTACATCTGCAGCTTCTGACAGATTCTCCACTTTTTTGAGTTTAATATAACTTACTGGGTAAGTTTGTAGCTTGTCTTAATAACCTTTTAAGGTTATGCTAGCTACTCAGTTAGCAAGTTACTTATTAAGCCATATGTAACTATAGCTGATTAAAAAAAGTATTTAGGTAAACTTTTTAGCGTCCAAGATGAATGTGATTTCTCAGCATTTTATCAGCAATTAGCTTCAGTTACATTTTATGAATATTCCTGTAACGAATGTTGATTTAACGATAAAGAGTAGATTTCTAATTGAAAAACAATATTAGTGTTGACTCCAGGGGTCTTCATGTTTTTTTAGCTGACACCAATCTACATGACAGGCAGACAGGCTTTAACCCCTGTTGGCCTGCTGTTGAGCTGCAGGAGGCCCTGGCTTAGACAACATGGAACCAAAGGTCACTGGCCGATCTGACCCCTTATTTCACTACATGACCCAAGCTGATGGCCTGAGGTAAATAGTGATATGCTTGAGGCAGATCAGTATTGTCTTTGGATTTTTCAACTTGCTGAAAATTACCGTGATTTGCTGTAAAATGTTATGAATAACAGGACAGTTTTGAAGTGGTAATCTTTAAGATTCAGTATGCTGTTTCTATTATTCTGTAGTTCTAAGCTGTTGTGGTGACTTAGCTGACTCTGTGGCTCCTTGTTCTTACTGAGGCTTGAGTCCCAGCCTGGGGCCCTTTGCTGCATGTCACCCACCCATCCTGTTTCCTGTCATATCATAGCTGTACTATCAATAAAAGCCATACGAAGGCCAAAAGAAAAAAAAAAAACTAAAAAAAATAGCTTGAGTAATGTTTAAGTCAAGTAATCGTACCTTTGTTTTCAGAATAAGGTTTTGAAACTCTTTTCATCCTTGACAGGAACCTTGACTGAAAAAGCTCCTGGCTCGCTTCTGTCTATCAAAGGATTTTGATGGCAGTTTTAAGGTATGTGTGAAGTTGTAAATTCACAGTTTGAGTTATATTACCCAGTAGGAGTTGGACTACCAATATAAGAGCAAGAATCTACACAATCTTATTTACAAGACTTGACACTTAGTTGTTTGCAAGTTAGTGTAGGGCCTTTTCAAGTCTGTAAAATGTGCATGTGTTAACAAACTCTCGTCAGTCTGAGCTGTTTAAAGCTTCTCAGGTTTGGGACTCAACCCGTTTAAACAGGATCTGATGCAGGTTCCACAGCTGCTGTTAGTGTTGTTCAGGACTATAAAACTTTAACTGTTTATACACCATGTTCTTTTTTCTCTTTGTCCTCCATAAAGCCAGTAACATTATTGGGAAATGGTGATTCTGTATGCAATGGCAAGGCTGCGTCACTGTGTAATTTTAGTACAACAATTAAAAAATGCAACTGCTGTCATGAACAGTGGAATTTACAAGCTGTTGTCGTCAGTGATTGCTGGTGCCTCATGCCTTTTTTAAGCTCGTTTTATGAGGTCATATGTTCTCTAGATCCTTGGCCAAATGCTGATAGCGGGTCATAACTTCTTCTGAAGTCTGGGTTAGCCACGAGGGCACCAATGTTAGTCCTGCAAATGACAATTGCCAAAGTGTTTTTATGTTGTGATTGAGATTAAAATTGGAATATAGGTCTGTCTCTGTCTCTGTGGCTGTGGTTGGACAGTTCTTTAAGTCGATTAAATAGCCCACATATGATATAAGAGAGGTGAAGCTGTGTAAGTCGAGCCGCTTCAGGACTTGCAGTGACTATACATGCCTTTACTTTAACAAGATAGCAAGAATCCAAAGAATTTTCTTGGTATGGGCATTGATGGCAAGTTTTAGTTTTATGTGAGTGTGTAAGTTCTCTGTCAAAGACTATCCCATCCTGCAAAGTATACAATTCTGTAAGAATTTGTAAATTACATTAAAATGAAATAAAGGACAGTGTATTCTTATTGGAATAAAAATGTTCATTTGAAAAGATATAATTCATAAATAGCTTCAACCCAAAATAAGATACACACTGTGTATTGTGTATGTGTGCAGTAGTGCTCTCCAGCGTGCCCATTCATGTGTGCACACAATAAAAGGGGCCTACTGAAATGGATACCGTCTTCTCATGCAATAGCCATAACCACATTTGACCTTCAGTGTGTATGTGTGTATGTATGTCACATGTGTTCATGAATGAATTTGTGAGTCTCGGCTTGTCACATACTGTAGCCTGCTCAGTTCTGAACATAGAGGTCTCACTCTAATGAGGCTAAAGGTAGAATATTAGAATGGCTTTAATTAACAAACTAAGCCTGCTTAATGGCTTCACACATGTCAGCTTAAACCCTCTACAAAATAAACATTCCCATCTTCATGGGAATGCTCAGCTCCAAAGTGGCATTCTCAGCTGCACTTCTGGAAAACTGATCGCATGGAAAGGGAGTTGCCTCTTACTTAGCACAGTCTTACTTTGGCATTTGGCAAACGGTGTGGATTGTTATGGTTGTCGCTGTTTCACTGAATTATTGTGTCACAGAATATAATGGTGTCACTGATACAGAGAAATTGTGGTATCATTACATTTTTTCATCCAACAAGATTAGCGCGAGGGATAAACCATCTCGCTGTTCCCTTTGTCACTGTAATACTAGAGAGACTCTAAATGCCTCTTAATTTCCTAATGATGACTTTATGCATCTCAAGATTTTCTATATTCCTTTAAATCCACACATACCAGTTTGGACAATCTGTGGGATAAAGCACAAACACACACGCTACATCTGGCCTGATATCTTAAAACCCTGCTATGATAGTTTTGCCAAAATATTTTCTATCACACATAACTTTACAATATATTAGAAGGCGTGAAAAACATCATATACACGTATTCTGTAGCACTTCAAGAATAGTACTGGTAATTCTTCAAAAATAAAACTTCCATCCCATAAACTCCCATCGCATATAGAGTTAACGATTTCAACTGTAAAAAACACAATCCAACTCAAGACTAAACCATTTTCTCAATGTACACACTAATTAGACTGAAATAAGTTAAACACATTTACACACATTGTTGTAACTGATACCTTTACTGATGAATAAAGAACAGGAGTAGTAAGAGGCAGCCACTTGTTTGATTCAGGCAAATCCTTTTGGCACTGAGAGCTGTACCTTTAAGACCTGACATTCTCTAAATGCTAAAGTTGTGTAGTAGTTCTTTGCAAGGTTTCTTGCTGTCTGTCTTTATCATCAAAAAGGACTTTTTCTCACTCATCTTTTCTACCACAGCTGGCTATACTGACTATGGCAGATCACTTCTCAGCATGTACTCAGTTCACATGACTGTGCTAATGTTAGCTGGTGAGGCTGCAGTGGTGAATTAGGGAAATGTGATTTGATGGCACAGTTTAAGAGTAGTGAGAGGGCTTTACAGATTTTCAGATAGACTACAAATACCATCATGAAAAGAACTAGACAGCAAGTTTACATAGACTGCACACAGATGGACACACACACACACACATACATAGATTCATGCAGATGTAGGACTGTAAAGTTCTGTCATGTGGGTGTCACTGTGGTATTTTTCTAGGATTAGAGTAGCACCAATGATGTTTGATTTGTGCATGTAGGTTTAGTTTTCCAAAACTTATTTTCCATTCCCTAAAAAGTTGGTGCGGCAGTGTAGTGGCTCATACTCATACTCAAAAGGATGATCTACCATATATGACAACATATGACTGCATTAAACACTTTCACTATAAGTCCCTTCCATTGTTTAGTCGTACCCCAACATCCTATTTAAACTGGATTTATATCTGACTAAAACAGGAAAATACAACCTGCTGTTACCTTTTCATGTCCGTCTCCTGATTGTTGTTGCGTTTTCTGGTAAGGCCCTTTTGTAAAGCCTTTCCTGAATAAGGTAAATTAAAGTGAAGTGAACTGTTATACTATAAGAAACATCCTTTCAGAACATCTGTGGATGCAACTGTTATGTTGTGGATGTGGAGTTTGATGGTTTTGGAAGATCGCAGGAGATCCACTGTACAAACAGTTTAATTGTAATACACCTCTGTTACTGCCAGGCTCAACCCTGAGTCATTCAGGCATGCACCATTATAGAAACCACTTCATGCTACAGTGGTATCTGCTTTCTCACAGGGCCAAAAATAAGTGCAGGGATTGTTATGTAGAGTGGTCACATGAATATATGTTCTTGCTTGCACACACACAATGCATAGCAAGAGTTTTCTGGTGGTTGTCAACAAGGAATCTTTGAATTTTGTCATTCATAATGTAAGCAGAAAATGTGACAATTACCATGATTTATAATTCACATCCTTGTACACAGATGGAAAGGAGGCAGTATGCTTTTGCCTACATCAGTTGAGTCTTCGACTAATACATATTATCGTTCTAAAGAAGACAGTAACTCTGAAATATACGACACACATTTGAGAAAGACCATAAACGTGTCTTCAGACAGAATGTACAGCAATTTTTTGCCTTGCCATATTTGCTTGAAGTTGTCCATTGGACTGTTTTTTGCAGTCTGTTTTTTTTTCTTTAGATAGCAAAAGTATCAGCAAATGCTGTAAGCTGTAAGCTAGTTTGCAATGTACACACACCAAACAGTGTGTGTCTGTGTGTGTGTGTGTTTATGTGGCAGTGCAGACTGTTACTGAACTCAGATTCTTTGGATTTTCCTCAAGTCTATCTTTTTTTCCCTCTCGTCTCTGTACATTTGTGAAGTTAACTTATAAAGCCCCAAGATAAGTCCAGATGTCTGATTACACCTTAATAATGCTTGAGATATTTGATCCAAGGCTAGCTGTTGCATTTTGGAAATCTTAAAGTCAACAATTCTTTTTAAGGAAATATCTAGTTTCAAATTATTATGTTTATACATGGAGACTAGGTTTACGTTTAAGGAAATTTGAACTCAGATTTCCAGATTGATCCTTACAAAATATTCCAGTTTGCGAGTCATAACATAGATTCCCCTGCCGAATGACAGTTACCCAACCTAAACAATTAAATGAATAGATATGTCATTTAAAATCCAACCAGGCAACACTTGAAGCCAGACCCTGTTTCTTATTTTTGAGGTGTGGCGTTGTCAAGGATTGCTGATGTGCTCTCACTCAGTACTATTCTCCCCCTAATCATGATTTATTACTAAACATGCCCTACCTTTTGGCTCACAGATGTGAAACTTCAGACTGCCAGGCCATTACAAAATGTGAATAATCTGACACCGTGTTCCAGGGCTGGAGACTGGATCCCTCCAATGATTCAGCAGCTAAATTGATCCCGACACCTACTGAGTGACTGATGGCATTCCCAGAACCCCAGTGCATCCCTTCATTGGCCAGACTATGCGATGGTGTGTGTGTGTCTGTGGGTGTGTGTTTGTGTGGGACTGCAGAGGTGATAATCAGCAGTGGCAGGAGGGACTTTCTTGTCCCTGTTGTTGTGCCGCGTGGAGCTGTCCCGGTCAGGGACTCCCAGTTGGTCCCTGCAACTCACCCCCCTTCTGCTATCCCCTGAGCCCACCTCGTCTGTTATTCCCTCTTAAACTTCACTCAGTCAACCTCCTGTTTCTCTCTGAAGAGGCTCTGCTCTACTTTTCCCATCTTTTGACACTGGCAAGAAGACAAGAATTGAAGGAAAGTCTTGCAAGGGCATAGAGCGTGGTTTATAGGGAAAAAGACTTAGAGAGAAAAGGCTAAAGGGAGCTTAGTTGCCTTTGCCGTTGTCGATCAGGAGTGGCTGAGTTGAAGAGCCCCTGTTGAAGTGCTTAGTTGCCATCTTTTGCCGCCTGCTGGCCTTTCTGTCAACTGTCTATGCAGTTAGGGGAGAGAACAACAGAGCAGGCTAAAGAAAGTTGACTCATCACGGTTCGCTGTCTTCGGAGTGTGGCAGTTATTTTTGAGGAGGGTGTTAAGGGAGGTTAGGGGTGTTAAGACTGCAGGTGGTGCTAGGGAGTTTGTTTTGCCATTTATCAAGCTTGGGATCGGACAAGTAGCACTGAGAGTGTCAAGAAAGGCAACACAAAAATGCTGGGAAAAGGACAAAGTGGTGGATATCCTCCCGAGACAACGAATGAACTCTTGCAGAGGTAAGAGGAAATAATGCCCACCACAAAATCAGAAGGTGTATAAGATACAGACACGTGTGCTCACGTGGCAGCATGAAAAATTCGATTGAACCACGGGGATCTGAGTGAAGGCATTCATGAATACACTGTAATTTCCAAAAGAAGCTCTGTTGGTCAGAAGTATCTCTGGAAGATTAATTATATTTGTGAATGTCCACCTTCATGAAATCTCCCACAGTGTGTCTGGTAAAAAATGTTGTTAATATAACTAGTATCTGCAGTCTGTCTCAAAACTAAGTATTTCCTAATTCTTATGAAGCATATATTATAGATACAATAGAATACCTTCTTGAAATGAAACTGTAAATATAAAGGACAGTATGAACAAGTAGTGTTAAACTTAGATGATTAGATAGACATAATAAATTCTCCCTATCTACCTGTCCATTCTGTGACCTAATATTCAGTAGTTTGTCTTATTGAAGTAGCCTTATATTTCTTTTTTAAAAAGAAAAAAACACATAAATGTCAAATTATATGTAACACAAAGATGTGTGTGTCTAAGTAAAAACTGACCTGAGTACATCTATATAAAGGTGAGAGTAGATCGAGATCATTTGATTTGAATCTTTTACAATTAATTTTCCTTGTTACCTAAAAAATGCGAATAGGTTGTAAATAAAGAGAATGTAAACTGGCTGTAAACTATTATTTAAAACACCTCATGTAGGGTTAGGGTAAGAATTGGAAAAGATGTGTTGAATCTATACTTAATTAACTATTATATGCATTGTTTACATCAAGGAGAATACAGCATCGTTTTTAACACTTAACATATAAGGGTTTAAAAATGTTTAATGGTCATATATTCAATATAATTAACTGCACTGTCATTTACTGCTGTGTTGTCTTTATCTTTATTCTTTATTTCTTTATATAACTACCAAATTCCCGTTGAACATAGCATACCTCATCTTTAAGACTTAACACGACACTTGAAAACATGCTTATTTGGAATTGGGAAATTATGACGTATTATAAATTAAAACAAAAATGCATCTGGGGAAGGCATTAAGTCAGACCACTTGCTGTGAAAACATGCCGAGGGACTACATTTAGTCCATTGGCATATACGCTATATAGCACTGAGGTTATAAGAGACAGCTAAACCAAAGTCCGTTGCTTTGGAGCATTACATTTTAAGTTAGGAGTGAATGGTCCTTTTTAAAAACTTTAAGTGATTAGTATTTTTGTCCACATTTGCAAACAGTGGTGGTGACAACCATGTTGTTTGTATTAAGGATTATATATCAGATTGTTACATTTATAAAGTGTTGTCCACAGCAGCCTTAGTGTGCACTGGATGCTACTGGAAACTGGCTTTAATGGTCAAAGAGTTTTCATGGACCCAGTCATGATAATGAAAAGGAGCATGGAATGAAATTGTGTGTATTTTGTGTAAATGTGTTGGTTGCAACATTAAGTACAAGTCCAACACTCCATACATGGATTTTAGGTCTGCAGTTTATTTTAGATCATCAGCGAATTAAGGATGTGCTGCCCCACATGATATCCTGCTGGGTTGTGTAAGATTATGTGTTAGCAAATAAGAATACTTCTGAGAAATATTTTTGTATAATGGTCTGGTAACAGAAAACTTCTTAAAACCATAAACACTCTGGGTTGCATATTTATAACATTATAATTGCAGATACTGTATGTTACCATTGTATTTGATGGAATGATACCATAGTGTATATTGCAATAATTTATAGTTACACTCAAATTGATAGATGTGGCCTACAATATAGTTAACATATATTTTTTTTACACTACTTGTTTACAGCTTTCCCAGTACTTGTTGGTTACAAAATGGTTAAGTATTGGAAAACCTCATGTTTCAAAATTGATAAATGCAGCTGAGCCTCATGCAACATTGCACAAAATTGAAATATTAAAACGTTCTTTGAAAATTGAGGATGCTTTAAGTATTGTAGGTAGGCAAAAAAGTAAATCACAAAATAATAAATGACAACAAATTGACCAGAAAGTTGTAACATTATGAAGACAAATTAAGATATAATAAAACCAATGCGAGTCAAATTAAACATGCCCATACAGAGTAGGAATAGTGCACATAAACATAAAGACCAATAGCAGTTCTTCATATGGACCAGGTTCAAGGGGGATAAGATATGCGATGTGAGATAGTTATGGAATAAGTGAATGGGGGCAACTTGCTGACCAGCTGTCTCCATCTTAATGTTTTTTTTAACACTAACACACTTTTTTTAACAACTTCTTATGGTTTTCTTTAATCCCCTCTAAATGTCCACTTTGAAGAAAAATTACAAACAACCTCATAAACATATAGTTGATAGGAGTGAATAACATGGACCTTGTTTGGTTTGAGTTCTGATTATAATGCAGTAATAGTCATCAATATACTCCTGACAGCAACTACAACTACAACTCTTCCTTAGAGAAGGTAGGATGCTTTTGTCATTGCTTTAGCAAGTCCCTGAGTACAGCTGAAGGACCCAGGTGGCCAGAGTCATGGTTGAGGATACACTCGCTTCTCTTTGGTTGATGATGAGTACTCTGCGATGGATTGTGCCTCAAGAGAATTGTTAAGAGAACAGAGATTAGTTAAGCATGGTTAACATGTTTTTCCCTATCTTTTTCACATTATCATTCATCCTTTCCCTGTTTTCCCAATTTCACTTTCCTCATCTAACCGCTCCTTCCCACCTGCTGGCTCTATATCACTCTGACAGCATGTGACAGAAGGGAAAGTTGTCTAAGCAAATTTTACCTTGTGCCACAGTCCATGTTGCTCCTCTCAGTACACTGACGTGTGAAAATGCCACAGGAAAGGTAAATATCACTGGGTTGTGTTTTTTTGTCATTCATTCTGCTTTATTGGGTGTCATGGTTTATGCGTTTATCAGTTAGATTTTTTTTCTTGTACTGTGGTGCCAGCAAAATGCATTTCACGGCCTGACCTGCCGGCACCAGATGGTTTTTATATTGCTTTCCTGACACTCAGTGGTGTAAAGGGTACCTTTTGCTGTAAAGCAGTATAAAATAAATCCTTCAGATGTTATGTTGCCCTTTCTCTTTGTAGTTAGTTATAAAACCCGCTAGTTAGTTGACATGGGTCCTGTGTTTGTAATTTTAACACATTTAGAACAGAGTAACAAGTAATGATGGCGTAATGGACACACACATATATATATATTTTCAAATTCTTTTAAAAATATTTGTTTTTCATTTAAATTTGGCTTAATACCGTTGGTATTGTCACTGATTTAATGGAAAACATGCATTTATTTTTTCTGCAATTATCGTATTGTACATTAATGCCATTAATGTTTATTAGTTGAAACCTGCACTTTGCTTTGTTGTAATGAAAGAAGATTTTTCTGTCTAGAACAGGAGTTTTGATTTTACGTTGTTTTTACTAGTTCCATAACTGATCTATAATTAGCCCATCTATCTCCGTCTGACTGATATGTGGTTGAATCTTTAGAATGTTACAAAAACAACAAGTAACCTTACTGGTGAAGGGAGAGTTTTAGTCCTGTCCCACTGAGCATGATTAACAAGAACTAATCTGGCGGGCTTTCCTCCACCTCATGTAACTTGTCTCAACGCTTGTCTGGACTTAGATGTGACGATTGATTAGGGAGCTGGCTTTACTGCTCTGTGACATAGGGGAAATCTGTGGCATTTGTTTGAACAAGGCTAAGCAAAATCTGATGGACACAAATGATTTTTCTTTAAATCCTGCAACTCAGATGTGGTTCACAGTTCAACCATACAGGTTAGGTGGTGATAGGAAGAGGAAAGGAAGTGTTTATACAGTGGCCAGTGTTGCCTCCGTCAAACTGTTTTTTGAAATGCTAAATAGGTTATACTCTTTATGGTTGTTATTATTAACATAAAAGCCTCACTGGCCCAGGGTTAGATGTTATCTGTTCTTTAGCAACAGTTCCTATCAATAGGCTACATCTTATATGGATTCAGTAGGTGTTTCTCTTCCTTTGCTTACAGGAATTATAAATTTATTGCTCCACCTTCTGTAGTCTTACTACCATCTCCCTTCCCACCACCACCTTAAGCATGTGTTCATTGCTGTGTTGACACGTGGCAACAACTGTGGCTAATCTTGATGTTAAATGGCTGACAGTTGCATGGCACCAGGCAGGGGCCTCCTAACCCTCATAGTTACTATTGCCATTATAAAAAAAAACACATCCAAGATATCAGCCTAAATCACAAGGAAGAAGAATGCCCAGTTCCCTCCAACTTAAAGATAGTAAACCTTTATTTATCCAAAAGTAATTCTAATGGCAGTATCAAAAATGTCACAAGAGAAGGGGAACATTAAAAGTCACAAAGCAACATAATCTTGCCACACAGCTCTCAAACATACTTTTAACTTTTTACTTGGGTTGGTTTGCAGTCTGTAAAATATGTTCACATGTTCACAAAACACATGTATACAAATTATACCCAGTATTTATGGAAACGCTTCAGTGCAAAAGTGTGTATTCATTTATAAATTGCTAATTTTGGCTACTTCAGCTTTAAAGGTTCTGTAACTCTTCTGCTTAGATTGTTGTATTGGTTTGAGTTAGTTTGTGGCATTATTGCACACATCAAAAAATTGTGTTAAGTCAAATTTTTATTTGTCATTTGGCTGTCTTTTACTGTTATACCAGAGTTTGTGCAAGCTGCTGATGTCTGATTTCATCAATAAAATTGTCACCAAATATCCACCAGTACTGTAGAGTTGATACAGTCTGTGGTTCTCATGCTGAAGCCTACAGTATTATGCCCTGGTGGGAAAGGGTTTACAGGCGATGAGTTGGTAGACTTAGCAGGGCTAACTATCTGGAACAAAGGGAGTGGGCAGAGTTAAAGAGGCTTAAATGTCTTTATAAACTGTACGGACATTAAAAGATAGCAATGAGAAAAGATAGTTGTCAAATATTTCCATCTGTATATATTTACCAATGAGATTTGCACATAACTTGGACAGGCTTGAGTGGGATACGCCAGTTAATCCTGAAATCATCACAGTTTCAGAGTTTGGGTCTGGTGCCGGTATAAATGTATCTGTAATGTGACTAGTGGTTTCAAGTGATTGTCTTTTTACGTGATACAGAAAAATGTCAATCAGTTAATGAAATGAGAGGCTGGCATATCATTTCTGGTTTCATGCTTAATTAAATTTGTCTGGAGTCATCAGTAGCAGAAGCAAACTGACATACAATAAAACATAAGACTGGTCCAATACTATAATGGTAGTGAACTAGAACTTCAACTAGTGTACAGAATTGTCATATTCTATCAACTTCTCATTGCTATGTAACCTACACACTTTGCTCTTCAAACTGCATTAATTGTAATATAGTTCTGTTGTGTGACTGGCTACCACAGAACAAACCAGAATGTTACAGTTTTGTCAGTACAGGGTTCCAAATAGTCAATATTTTATGATAAAATCTTAATATAACAATGGTGAATTATACTTACATTACATTGCACTGAATTGATTTTTCGGTACAGATGTGACATTTGAATAAAACACATGACTGTAATAGTTTATATCTACTTTCACACCAAAAAGTTACAATCATGCAGACAAAGCGTTAACTTTGAGAGACATTTACTCTCTGGATTATTAAGCAGGAGTTGACATTAGCTCTAACTACAGGAGACAATGAATCAATCAGACCTTTGGGATTAACTCTTCATCACTACTCTCCCAGTCCCTAATGCTTAAATATATGACCTGGCAGAGTTTAAAGGTCTCAGTGTGAACACAGTCTAAATTTAAAAGGTTGTTCATATGAAACTAATGAAGTGCACAGCCCCCCAGGAAATATAAGGTGCAGGCTGCAAGTGTCATATTAACATGAGACAAATATGAAAGTGTTTATTGTTAGATTAGATTGAAGATCTGAAACTTGTGTATCTGTCTTTATGTGTATGTATAGGGACTGTTAGTTTTTTTCATTTCATGTGTTTGGGTTTTAAATGTGCTTAAATGAACATATCTATACATTTTACACATTAATTTTATTCAATCGAAATTTACAGAACAGCACAATTACTAGGGATGTTTTTACCAATTATAGGGTATAATGTTTTTTAGTAACTTACTGTACAGTAAACATTCTCTATGTCTAGAAATAATATGACATTGTAACTCACATTTCTTTGCTTTTGTATTGCAAAGACATCCCCTTGGATGCTTAACAGTATTATGTTCAGAAAGAAAATGCTGGAAATGGCAGACAGAAATGACAACAATTTTCTCCACATCCAAACCATATGGCAGAGGCATTCCTCATGCCGCATACACATTATTTTGTATCATTGTATTAATATTAACCAGAAGCCAGTCATTCGACTAAAGGATGACTGACAGATCATATTGAACAAGTTCCCCCTTGTGACAATCAAATCTTGAATATATTCCAATATCTTGAAAATTCTGTGCTGAAACTGGACCGTCAGTGCAAATGCAAGATTTACTCCACTGTGCTGCTGTGAGGATTGCATGAACAAAATAGCCAAAATAGCAGTTGTACATTATCAAATTGTTGGAATGTATTACTGTATATAAATGAAAATGTATAATTTGCCTGAGATCATAATCTGAATTAAAGGTTTGTACATACGGATTTTTTGTTCTGTGAGTCGAGAGCAGTTATCCCATTCTTCTGTACCACCTCCTTTTCTTGTTTCTTATATTTATTCATTTGTAAAAATCTGGCAAATGATTTAGTGAGACCTAAAAATTGTATGTCCACAAATTTAAGCAAAGAATGTTTTTTTGGAAGGGAAGTTTAGGAGGGGTGGATGTTGTCCACCAAGACAAGACAATTTGGGAAAGACTGTAATATAATGAATAATTGACCACTATTTAGTGTATTATATCTTGTGTCTTCCAGTATAAATCATAAATCAATCATTCATCAAATCTGAAATACAGCAACCATTAGCCAAGGTCACACATCATACACAGAGTTCACTGAACCGCCTCAGCTACAAATTTTGAGAATGTACTGAAAGCATGTTGCCCTGCAGTTTTACCAGGAGATTAGGGGTGTCTAAGTGACACATACACCCACCTCCTGTTTTAAGTCCCACGCAGCCGCTCTACTCTGCTCTGCTGTGTTAGGCCGGCACCAACAGCTGAGACCAGGGGAGATTGTAGCACGTGCGCTCACCCCAAAGGCATTTTGCTTTCGTCCACATGAAGTGAGGGCCAGAGAACAGGAAATCAAATTTACTGTACCTCCGCCACACACAGGTGCAGCACACAGACAGACACACACACACAGACACAAACACACAGACATGTTTACGCGCACGCGTGCAACCACACACACGAACACACGCACTTAGTTGATTAACTTCTCTCAGTGATTCAAAGGAACTGTATTATATTGAAAGACTCTGTCTCACATAGTCATTCTCTATTGTGTGTGCATAACACATTCAAGTATTTCTATACCGACTTGTTTGTTGTTTCGGTAGTAAAGAAACATGTGTAGGTTTTAAAACAAGCATCCAGAGATCCAGATTTATGAGTCTGGAGTCAGCAGTGTCTAACAAGGTCACAGATGTTACTTTGTAATAAAGGAAGATCATTACAATCAGTAGTTTTTTACAATCAAATTACCTTTTTATTTGTTGTCGCCAAATTATTACACTATCTGTATGAGACTCTAAAAAACAAGTCAGAGAGGCGACATAAGCACTGTTCACACTTCTATATGCTTTTAATCATATGTGGCATTGAGTGGCAGCTCGAAGGGCCTGGTGATTTGTGGTTGTATTATGATACAGTTGGTCATGTAATAGGGTTGGCTCATGTTGCTTTTTGACCCGTTCCTATTTGTTTTCTCTCATCTGAGGCAAGAGTGAAAAGCTGAGGCAATGGACTATAGCGGCTGTTCTCAGTCTGGCACATTCAGAACATATGCTATCTGGAGGGTACCAGGTGGGCAGTGTATAAATTATCAGACTTGCCATTCCTATCCAGCCAAACCTCCATCCCTCCCCATCTTCTTTTACCAGCAGGTGTATTTGGAATACTGGGTATTCAGATTTGTCTTCAGAGTTGGAAGTTAATATAAAGCTGTGCAACTCAACAATTGTTATTTTCAAATAGGATCTACAGCATTGCTAATAGATAGAAATGTCTGATATTCACTGTGGAATATTGGGACTCGATTGTTATACCAGCCCCTGCCAACTGAGGAAGCAGGTGAACAGGACCACTGATATTATGTTGAGTTGTTGACAGTTGAGAATGCCTTGTTGCCTTGCGACTGGTGTCAAAATAAATGAAGGCTATTGATACTAATGTGCTATGGTAGATAAAAATGTCAGAATATGTTTTTTTTTCCTTTACAGTTAAGCAAAATAATCATCAGCAACACACAAATACAGTGAGGCGGCTGTGGAGTAATTTAGGACAAAAAGCCCGTGTCTTTGTCTTTGGATCTTACACTTTCTGCCAGCGTTAGCCCTTTAACCTTATGTTAACTGACACTGACTCTATTGTGCTGGATTACAAAGTCGACATGGGATCAAATGTGTCAATGCTCTCCCATTTTCCAACTCCACTGTCTGCATTATAGCGAGTCATAAGCAAATCCATCTCATTCATCTTCTTTACTTCCACTTAAAACAAACTTTATTTTGTCTTTGCTTAGATGCATTTAAATGGGGACAGGTTTTTTTTTACATGAATGTTCAACTGTTAATTCTTGACCTTTGAGACAACTGCTGGCTGAGATGATCAAAAGACTTTATTTGATTGCTTGTTATATCTGTCAGATGTTACAAAGGCCCTACCAATGATTTATTTTCGGTTTATGTATCCATCATTTTGCAGTCTAAGTTAAATGAATAGAACCATTACTGCCATTATTTTAATATACATTCCCCTTGCATGCTTTAAACCGAAGGTATTAATATACAACTATAACCCCTTTCATTCAAAAAAATCCAGCAAAACCCAAAACATCTGGATTTTGTATTAAATGTGGGCGCAGTTGTCATCAACTCCCACGTCAAATGACTCAGCAGTAGTCACAGGTGATTGTCGGCTCCATCTGAGCAGCTGTCATGGAGACACTACACTGAGGTTGGTGGCCACCATAACTTTTGCCACTTGTCAGTCACAATGACCTGTATAAAAGTTAAGGACACTGGCTTGTTAGAAAGAGAGATATTTTCATAGTAAAAACAGTACCATAGTCGGTGGGTTCTGTGTAACTATCCAAACCTTTTCAGCGGTCTGATCAGTAGTCAGATCTGCGCATATGCAACTCTCAACAGAGATGAAAATGAAGCAAGGTGCCTCAGTCCTTAGCTCCAGCCCTCATCAGCTCCAGAAAATAATATTTGTCTAATTCAGAATGCTATTGATTTTTTTTTCCTTTTAAGTTTAATGTCTTCCGGATGAAGTCTGATGAGGCATATGATCTGATGCCTTCTACTGTTCTGTTGTTCCAGAGTCTTTGTGATGATGAACGTGATACACACACAAAAAAGGAAAACGAAAAGAAAGAAAAAACAGAAATGCGAACTCATCTACTGTTAATGGAAAAGATGTAAATCGCCTGTTTTTCATATTAAGTTTTACGCATGTTAAAAAAACATACATTTTGGTGTAAAAGGTTGAATTTTTGAGCTTACCTTTTAAATTGTGTGATGATAGTGGCTTTTAGCTAGATATACAAAGTACACATTTGACTTGTGTAGTAGTGTTTCTGTGGAAAATTATTGATGATGCTGTCCACACTGTCTTTCAGTTGCTTTGGTGAGTGCATAGTTTTATATTGCAATTTGTGTCTCATGGGTACTGTAAAGAGTACTACTTGTGCAATAAAGGAACTCTGTTTTGCAGAAACACTGTAGCTATAGTTACACATTAACTTAACCACTCTTTCCTATTTAGCACTTTAGCTGCAGATTTTACACCAGTGGGATCCACAAAACTTTGGAACAGAGTTACATTTAGGGATTAGATTTAAATGGGCTAAGCATGGTGGCAATAAGAAGAGTGACTCTCATGAGACTTCATCGCCACCAGTGAGAACCACTCAATCTGTCATCAATCCCACTTTGTATTATCTTTCCTGTAATCAAAAACCATGGCACTTTGCCAAACTCTCTGCACCATAATAGTAAATGAATTTAGGGTAGTCGTTTATGAATATGTTCCAAAGTCAATAACTGAGTTAATTTCACAGAGAATGTCTGCAAGGTTGATTAGCATCTATATCACATGTTTTAGCAACTACATCAAAAAAAGATTCCAGGTTTTCAGAAGAAATTGGGAAGCAGGATATTAGAGAATGTGTTAATGTGTTGTGCAATAACGTGGTGAACAGGCATTTGCATGCAGTTGGTCAGCAATCAGAGGTGCCCCATTAACATAACTGAATGGCATATTTAAAGAGCATTAAAAGCAATGCTCTATAAATTCCCTGTAGTGATATATGACTCTGCAACTTGAAGAGTTTTATTTTTCTCTTTTTGGTCAGAGCAGTTAGGCTGACGACTTAGCTCAGTGATAGGAATGGCTCTGTAGTGGGAGAGTGCAGAGTATTTTTATACTGTGTCGGGGTTTTACAAATAGCTTACTTGTCTCTCCTGGCTTTTCTCATATAGGGAAATTCACTTATTAGATTTACTCATTTGAAGAGTAAAGAGTTGCACTGATGGAGCCTGCAGAAATCCAGCTGAAATGTTTTAACCGTATCAGTCCTAGTGAAGCGCATTCCTATCCACCATTAAAATGAGGTTTATAAGGAGGTGAATGTTGATTCCAGCAACATTACCTGGGAGGCTATGTGCCTTTGCACTCTGATGCAGGAGCATAAATCTGCCTTTTTCTACAATCACCCCTTGATTTCAAGCGTCTGATCTGTGATGAAGCTCAACCTCTTAAATTTAAGTGCCATTGTGTGTCAATGTGTGGAGCAGCAAAAGTTCAAAATGTAGTATATTTTGGGTGTAGTGGTGAGTCATGTAAAGATTTATGGGTTTGGAGTGAGTCACAGCAAAAACCTTACATGACACCAAAATAGTTACTTTGGAAACTAGGTCAGGCCATGCATCATCATTGCGTGGATGTAACATGTTTGAAGCGCAGAGAAATATGGTGGGTGTTGGGATTATTATTTAAAAAAGCTCTAAGCGCTTTAGCTTTAATAACTCTGTTATAATTGTTCATTAATCTTGCAGGTTAATGGCAAATGAGTGAATGAAAGCCAAATAATCCTCTCCATTCTATCATTACACTTGACTCGTCACTGTTTTGTAACTCATTACAGTTCCTTTATTCTTTGACACGTTCTTTTTTCCACCAATTTAGACTTTTTCTCTTTTAAATGTTTGTGCCTCAACCTGGAATTAGAGTTTACATTTGAATTCTTAAACTCCACATTTCCAACATTAGCTCATATTGCTGGCTCGAAGGTAGAATAAATCTTAAGTCAACCTCCACTTTCCTGGCTTTTGTTATTAGTCTCACCGCTGCTGCAGTCAGGATCAGGTATGGATGAAGAGTTGTGTGTGTGTTTGCATGACTAAAGAGAGTAAGAAAATAGGATGTAAGAGAGGCTGAAACAGAACAAATTTAAATAGGCAGAGAGACGCTAAGAGAGCGAGTTGTAGATGCATACACAGAAAGAGAAAATGATAGAGCAGTGTTGTAATGCCTGGCAGTGGGGGATAGATTAGAAATCAGGCATGCTAATTGGCCACCTAAAATACCCTGTGTGACGAGGGAGGAGGCCTAGAGGGTCTCTGTTTGTCAGCACAAGGTCAAAAACCATACCAAGAGCTTCCTGTTGATTAACCTCCCAGGTAAACAATTGCCCCTCAGGGAGGTGGGAGGGCACATGTGGCAGCTTATGAGCTGCCTTTTGAGATTGTTGTTATTAAGTAATTTTGCTATAATTGCACTGCTGATGTAAATCTGTTCTTCCTTTTTTTATCGGACTAACATGTACTGTCATAGCTGAAACTTGTAGAGTGAGAGTGTGCTGTGCAAATTAAATAAATAAAATTGCTTACATGTTTGCGTGTGTGGGTCTCAGATGCAGCTGTCAGTGACCCATCATTTGAAGGTAGCTCAGCAGTAACCTTTCTGCCTCATTGGAGTGTGGATATTTCCCCTTGGAGACAGTAAAGTGAAGATAAAAACTTCTCCATCTCAGATTGGCTATGTTAAAAGGTATTATCTTGCACAGGCGTTAATAATACCTCCTCATATGATTCCCTTGCATTTTCTGAACAAATAAGTCAATCCTACCATGTCATTTATTCTTCAGTTGTGACACGCTTGGACTGGCAGGTTTCCCCCAGTGTCAGATACTGTGTTGAAAAAAACATAATTTAAGTTTAGTTTCAAGTTATACACGAATGAAACTCAAGCAAGATCTTGATATTGTATATTTGTGACCATTGAAATATAAAACACAAAATGAAAAGTGGGTTAGGGCTTATTTTGTTGTTTCTATTTTATGAGAGTGTATTATTTCAGTGACCAGGCTGCGTAGAGAAATCCCTCGATGGTCATTACTTCAGGGCATAGCCAACCCATTCTGTCCACTGGCTTTTAGAGGGATTTCTCACTTACACTGGGGTTTTGCTGGGCAACTTTCTCTTTTTCTTTTTCCCTCTTTTGTTCATGTGTCAGTTTGGGGATTCTGCAGAGCAGCTGTTTGAAAAGTTGCTGAGTTCAGTCACTTTCATTGTTTGCGTAATTTGTACTAATGGCTATTTGAGCAGCCTGTGATGCCAGCAGCTTCCTGGGATGAGACATGTTGAGCCATATGGCAGCACTGCCCTTCCTGTCACTGTCAGACCTGTATTGTGTCCACCACGTGTCTGCGTGTGTGTGATTGGCTGTTTTCCCCTAAATGTTTGATCCATCTGTTCTCTTCACTTTAAGCAAGATTGCCTTGTGGTGTGTCTGTTGATTTATTTCTAAAATGTGATGGCATGATACTGTGATTCAACATTTCAGGAGCCTCGAGACAACCATATGAATCCATTTTCATTTAATTTCAACTCAAGATGGCTGAACTATACTCATTATTTGTGTGGAATCCATCTTAGTTAAACAGTGGTCAGTGCTGTAATTTCAGCAGAAATGAACAGATTATCAAGTACAAGCATCAGCATTCTATTATTTACTCCAGTCCTCATAACCTTTTGACCATGTCAGTTCTTAAATGTGGCTTAAATGTGACAAATATTGAACTTGGTTATGGGAGTCAACGATAGGCCATACCATTATTTATAATGTCCTTATCTGTCTCTGTCTTAGTTTAGACATTCTGCATGCGACTGCTACTAACCAAGGAAGAAACATGAACATAGCGGAGAAAGTCCAGCCTGTATGTCATTTCTAAAGCAGAAGCTCAGTGCCAATCATATACAAATTAAACAAAATATACTAGAGGTATACTACAGTAAATTGTTTAACTTTTGTGAAACTTTGAAAACTGATTTAACACATGTAGCTTAAAAAAATCTGATAGTTTCACAATTTGAAATATTAATCCTACTTGCGCACTTTTCTTCATCCCCTTGCAATTTTCTTTGAAAATACCCACAGAATTGTCATTATGTTTGAATATGGCTTTTGTCCTCCTAACTGTGCTTTCAATCAAGTTCCTCTCCCTCTGAACATAATTAAAATAAGATATTAGATGATTTGTTCCACCCAGGAAGTCATTCCAGAGGTGAACATACTAAAATGCAATTTCCTGCATCAGGTAGTGAGAGTATGAGTACGTTATATTTTAATTATTATACATTACATATTATACATTTTATGATTGCTCTTAAAAGGGAGGATATTACACTGAATGAACAGTATTATTTGTCATCTTTTGTTTCCTGAACAGTAGTTTTGACCCACAGGGCTTCCCTTGGCAAGCATGTTCAACCACCTGTCGCAGTCATGCTGGGCTTGGACCGCTTGTTTCCTCTCAATAATTTTTTTATTTTTTATTATCACTAATCCTATATTTGATTTATCTTTAAACCTTAATGCTAGCTGTTCAAAAGGAATGAAGTAGTTTTGAGTGATGGGAGGTGAGAAGGGTACTGTTATGCCATTGGCTAGGAGGTCAGCTAGTGGGATGACGTAACTGGGTTTCATTGGTATTTGTAAGCATGACAGCAGTGACAGATGGTAAAATGCAATACTTGCTTTGGACAGAAATGGATCAGAGTGGGAGTGAGGTAAGAACTTGGGAGAGAGGGTGATATGAAATGAAAGAAGGAGGGAGCGAGGGATTGAAGGAGGGGTTTTGGGAATCATTGCTACGTCACCTTGTACACCAATATAGCTCTGATGTTGCTGACCACTGTCAGGGAAGACTCTAGTTAGGTGTTTGTGACTGTAACCTGTAGCTACTCATCAGAAGAACAAATAATGCCTGTGAAAAATGTAACGTGAGATTTCATGTTTATAACGGGAACTGCAGAATTTCATAAATGAAAATTGAACAACACAGCAGCAGCCAGTGAAAAAGAAATGTACTGTCTACACCCGGGCAGCAGCTATAAATAACTATTTCAGAGCAGCAGGAAAAATGGCTGGCCAGGCTCAGTTATCAGAGCCAACACAATCTTCCTCTCACCTCATGTTACTTCACCTCAGAGTTTTGTGATTGTTTCTGTGGTTGAATCCCTACCTGGGAAATATTTCTCTAATAGACACGACCTTAAATTCTGCATTTTTTCTTTTTTTAATCTAATATGGGCTTCCAATTTCCATATTTCCAATTTCTGTAATTCTGCCCTGTGCTCACTTAATTCTCCTTCATTTGTTTGACTGACCTGAGGATTAAGAAACAAGGACTATTTTTTGTCACCCTTCAGGCTACTGTATCAGGATCTATAGCTGCTGTAAGGTTAGACTGTCCCTTCAGCCTGTGCTCCATACTTCTTTTTGTCGGCAGCAACTTTTACAAGCCAGCAAGATCTCTGATGTCACTCTGTCCAAGCAAGCTGTTCGGAGACTTAGTCACCTGGCCCACAGCTCTCAGCACCCAGTTTGACACTCAATGTCAGTGGATCCCAGGTAACTGAAGGGCTTTTCTTAGCACTTGTCAGCACTCTCACATCAAAACTGACCACAAAACATCTGATTGGCCAGAAATAAGGGGCAAGTGTTGATAATCTGTCAGAAAAGTGGTGTTGTTGGAATTTATGGTTTACTTTGGAAAAGTGCACTGTGAACATATTTTTTTAAAATACATAAATTGTGTTTTACGACATTGTTAAACATTCTTCAGGTTTGTTTTTGTTTTTTAGAAGTTTGTCATCAAGCTTCAAGTGATACTTTATTGCATGGTAAATGCCCTTAACAGATGTTATCCTGAAGTTCTCATATGAACATTATATCAAACAAGGACTAAAGGCTAATTGCAGTTTTCCTGCTGCGGGACTTTTTATTGGAATGCTCTTAAAGTTCCACACTTGGAAAGCAGCTGTCAAGTCAGAAGGTTCCTTTTGACCTGTATGTTTCTCTTTGACCCCAGTATCCTGTGTTACACTTCCCTAATGGTTGAAACGCAATCACCTACAGCTACCACGTGTATATGAGAGACAAGTGGAGAAGAATGTTTCTCCAGCGTAACCCTCTTAGAGTTTCGTTGCGTGTATTTGGGTTTGTGCGTGACTAAGTCAGCAACGTAATGTCAAGCCTGTGACCCTATGGGCTTATTTGATAGCGTTTAGGCCACATGCAATTCTAGTTACCTCACAAAGTTTTGTTTCCTTTTGATATCACATCATAAAACCATTTAACTGATCCCCAACATAAATCTAACCATTTTACAAGCATCATCTGAGAAACTTGGTATGAATCAAAGTGATGCTTCACTGTGGACGCGCTGGCCTTGTGGTGGTCGTGAGGGGCCAGACCCGATGTCTCTGTGGCCAAGATATCTCAACCATTGCTAGGGTGCCATAAATCAGGAACCACCCCCCTTTACAACTGTGCCAAATGTGGAGCACAGCAAGTTGACCCTGCATCCTCACTCATACCTCGCCCCATGAAACCGTCTCTCATGGCATGATGGTGGCTATATGTTGACTATGCAGGCTGTGGATACGTGTCTGATTTGTTGAAAAGTTAAATTAAGGCTCTGGCATGTCAGTAACTGTCTGCCATATTGGGAAGAGTAAGGTTGCATGTTACCCTCTTGATCAGCATCTTGAGTCACATATTCTGAAGTTCATGTGTCTGCGCATTTGTTGTGAGCCTGTGTATATGGCTGTGAAACAGTCTTTTAGCCAACTGTGTATAAGGCGTTGGAAAAAGATTATTGTAAGCACTTAAATCTTATTCCAAAGCTGACCTTACCAAAGTGGCATTGTGTTTTAAGTCACAGTTTGTAAGTAACTGCCTGCAAATGTAAACATTGTGACTCTCATTCTTGCCTGCTGAAAAGGAACTGTTGATGAAATTGATTACAGTGCCCTCCTATGGCAGGCTGACGCACCCCTGCCAGACCTCCAGGGGCCAGTTATGGCAATATGTGGCACCACCTAGTGGGCCATGGGAAGAGTGGTTTTTGAGCCCGATGTGTGTAGGTTTGTGCCTTTTTTTCCCATGACAGGCCTTTCCATGATCATATACTCCTTCCTGTTCTACTCCACAGTGGCAGGAAAAAACATATTTGCTAAACAACAATTACAAATAAACAAAGTGGAATTTAAAATATGATACAATTTCTTAAGCATCATAGAATGTAATCAGCAAGGAGTTGAAGGTTTTAGTTAAATACAAGTGACTAAGGTGTGATACTGATTTTAATTTCAGAAAAGTTCTGAAAATATATCCTGGCATGTATAGTTATACATTAATCATTATCATACATTGGTCATACAAAGTTATACGTGTGTACTAGTATAAAATAGACTGTGTTATTGACAGAGATGGTATGGGTCGGATTAATGTAACCCTACCATTGCAATAGTGATATAAATAGTAATAGTGATAAGAATGTACTGTATTGTTTGATATTATCATATAGCATTTATGGTATTGGCACTGGATGAAAAGTGGCTTGTTCTCTCTTTGCTCTCTGGGTGTGATGCTAACAGATGGAGTGACTGTAAATCTGTCAGGGTGTTACCTCCCTGGGAGTTGAATACTTGTCCGCTTAGGTAAAGTGCTCATTTACAGCTGTTAAAAATCTGCAGATGGAGTTCTATAGAAGAAGGCAGATAGGAAAAGTAACTGCTACAGTAGATGAAATAAGAGGCCTACATGAAGCATTGTGCTGGAAAATGTATTTTTAATTTGACACCAGTCAATTTTACAGTGCACATTTATCAGACTATACCAAATGTTATACATAATTCTGAATAAGGTTGTTCGTCAAAATAAATACTGTACCATGCCAAAGTAACACAGTCAGCCAACATAGGAATACAATGAAAAAAGTGTCCAGCACTCTCATATTATTGCTTCCTTTAATTGAGTGATTAAGTGAAAATAAACAGCTATAAACAACACCCAAAGTAAATGGAATATCGAAAACAATTATGTTTGTATGTTATGTTGCAATTGTATCATAATTAATTAGAAATAATTGGTATTCACCAAGAAAGTACATTATTTCTTCTTTCAACACCTTTCATTCATTTATTTTCTACAAATATAAAGAAGATATCCTTTCAATTGAAAAAGATCATTCAATTTCCTCTCATTCACACAATGAAGGCACAATGAGTAGAATTCACTCTGCAGGCTGCAGTGTGTTGAAGCTTGCCACACCTTTAAGGAGAAAACAGAAATTAGGGATGGATCATTCACAATTAGTTATTTTAATCAAGTCATAAATCTCTGCATATATCATTATATCAAAATAGCGTATATATCATTGTGTGTTATTAGAAATGTGGTTGTGCTTATAACATGTGATATTCAAGATGATCCTCTGACCTTAATGACCATTTTTTAATTTTACTCAACATTCTTATGAAAATGAGTCATACTTTGTTTAATAACTCATATGAAGAGAACCTTTTTTATTGACTTCCTTATGATTGACCAATAAAACATATCTTATAATTAAACTTAAAATTATACAAAAATGTGGTTTGGGTTTATTTGCTTTGCTAGTTAACAGGTAAACCTTAAATATTTTGTTTCATTTGTAAAATGTCCCCAAAACATCTCATAAGTTAAGTCAAGCTTCTTGATACTTGATACTAAAAGCAGAGCAAAAGTCTAAAATGCAGATAAAACCTTGCCCAGTAAAATAGAATTAAACAATAAACTAATTATTTCAGATTCAGTTTTTACTGTAGTTGCTCAAAAAGAGTAATGCCAGTATGTCTAAATCTGTATCAGCCATCAAGGAACTCTTTGTCTTTACGGTTTTAATTTTAAAATTGAGAGAGAGTTTTTTTCAAAGCGCAGAGAAGCCACTCGTACACTATAAACACTTCCACAGTTCTATAAAAATCCATTGGTTGAGGTCTTGTCACTGTCTAGTTGGGTGTTACATAAATTAATGTGAAGATTGCTTTTTTGCTCTGTGTCTGCCGATCACTCAGGAAAAAATGTAAATCTCTGCCAAGAAGGCATCCATGAAAACCGCTTTGCCTCACAAATTGGGCTGTATCTGTGAGTGGCATATCATTTGGTGTTTTTAAAAAAGTGTGTGTATTTCACACCACTTTGAGAGAAGGGACAGAATATTTCATTTGATACATTACATGCAGTATGTGGCGAGATCTGATGGATGTGGTTGTAGGTCAGCAGTAATCAGACATTTTGCTGTTTTCTACTTTGAGCCTGACTGCCAGCTGTCCATTAAGCTTTGGATTGGACGAACTGCTGCTTCTGTGGATGCAGCAGCTTCAATGCATGACTGCACGACACTACCCCAAGGCCTCCTCTGTAAATACTTTCCTCCCTGTTGGTCTACTCCCGTCCCCACACACATGCTAACCACTTGTGACTTTTAATCACATGTGTCTCCTCTGCCTGTCCAGTGTTCAGTAACACAACGAAACAGCGTCTCTCACACAGGGTGAAGACCACTGGCAGTGATGTTATGCTAATGTACATGTGCTAGCATTAGTCGTCATGTTAGAGGGTAGAGACATACGTCAGTCTCAGCTGCTGAGCAGAGGTCAGGCTATAGACAAGCAGTGCAGAGTTTAGTATCAGAGGTGCAACTTGGACCTCCGCTGCCTGTCTTTTTAAGGTTAGTATGTTTCTTTAATATCTCCAGGTGAACATCTTAGCGTAAGCCTGTTGTGGTGTCGTGAAAGTGGTGGTAATTTCGTCAGCTATACTGTCTACTGTGTTGGGGAGCCATGTTGAGGCAGGATTTATAGCTGTCTGTGGTGCAGCTGCAGTGTGTTTGGACGTTGTAGGATATTCTGCTGGACGTCTCATTGGAGTCAGTGGAGGGCTATTCTGTAGTGGGACTGCACTTGAATCCTTCCTGTAATTTGTTACTTCCTCCGTGAATCTGTGGACTGATTGGGCCCATGTGGCATTTTGTTATGACTATTTAGCTGTCTTTGATCTTTTGAAAGTGTGTGTGGTTTTGTTGGGGTTTTTTTTGGTCACAGAGACAATAGTAAAATTGCTATCAAAACTTGATAAAAGTCTGCTGTGCATACATTTGTTGAAATTTGTAAAGAGTATTTTTAAGCTTTCAGATCAGCTGAAATGTTTCACAATATTAGTGCATATTTAATATTAAAATTAAAAGCTTTAGATATATTATAGGAAACTATTTTCATTTAGTATCTTTACATGTCAGCTTCTTATCATTGGAATTTTTAAACTGTATTAAATCTTAGATGATTTTTTTTGCAAACTAATCAAAGATTTAGTTATTGTCATTTGATGCCAGTAAATGTTTATGTTCAAATGGTACATTCAGTCTTTTGTTCATTGTATAATTTAAACATTTTTTTAGGAGTTGTGTTACTCATTGTGAACATACTTAGAGCCTTTAATATAATTTAAGTTAGTACCTACTATGTATTCTTAATTAGAGTTGTTTTTATCATTTCATAATATGCAAACAAAGATAAACATCATGATGTGATGTTATGCTTGTAAGATATGTGTTATGCAGGAAAAGAAGGGATACAACGACTATCACATTTTCTTCCTAGTCTGTGTACCTGGGTCTTGGCACTGAGCAACAGAATCAGTAAGAGGTGATTTAAATATCACAGCCATTTTTGATGTATAATCAATTTGCATAACAAATTCCCAAATTTAAATTGTATGTTTTCACAACTTGGTCACTAGACAGTTCCAATGCACAAGCTTACACATTCTCACTTAGCAGCAGCAAATATTTTCAGTTTCCCATGCTCTTTTAGTAGATACTTTTGAAGAAAAAGTAAGAAACTATTTTTCTGGACTGGCACAATTAGTGAAAGAAAAGTCACATTACTGAGCCAAAATGGGTGACTCTAATGTGAAAAGTCAATAACAATACAATTTCACTAATGTCCTAGCGTTTAGTTTTTAGATTAAAGTCATAATACAGTAAAGTGGACACATGCACATTATTGTTTATGACAGCTCTATAATTTCACCAAACATTTTATGGTTTAAGCTTTGTTTTTATTAAATATGCTCTATGGCTGATATGACTTGACCTGTATATCTTTCTATCTAAGCTATTTGAGCTGTAGGTTAAAGCATTGTGAAGCGGGAATAGGGTTGCAGTGGTATACTGGTATCAAGTTATACCACAGGAAATTGATGGTTATTAAACGATGGCCATTTGTGTGCCTACAGTATTGAATTATGCAATTGTAATGTTATTTTAAAAATGTATGTTTTTGTCACATTTTATGTCTGTCAGAACATAATAGTTACATAAATGATAATAATAATAATAATAATAATAATAATAATAATAATAATAATAATAATAATAATAATAATAATATAATGCATGCATAATACCATGAAATTGTGATAATTCTTGGCTCTTTAAATATTGTGCTGTTGCAAACCTTGCTGTGAAAATCAGTGCTTAGAACACAAATCAAACGCAATTGACTTGCAGTTGTCACAAATTGTACTTTACTTTGTTGTCATACATTCTCTAGAAATGTTATTTTTTTCTGTCATCAAACCTGATTTATATGATTTGTGTGCTTTTTTGATTTTTAATTGTGAAACAGAAACAGAAATACTTTGAGTCACATAAATTTGCAGATTTGTTATAAAGACTTAAATACTGTGTTGGCAAAGAAGCATTGCTATGACATGGCTTTGACTTTGAGAGGCTATGTTTCAGCTATGAAAGGTTAACAGTAACAAATGCAATGCAAATATGGAATGCCATGCAGTCTGGCATATTTGAAAAAGCTCTTTGTGATGTAAATATATAAATGAATGTAGTGGGATTGAAATAATGGGAACATACACCCTCCAAGGTCTCTAGTACAAGTTAGAGATCTGTTGAATTGGATATTTGGTATATTGTTATATGTGATGAGTTTATACAGACATTTAAGTCTTTGTGTGCCCTCTTTCTTCTGTATGGAAGTAAAAGTATGTATTTTATGTGCTCTGATTTACACCAAGGGGGATGTGTGGGAGTAGTGTGGCTCTGTGAGTCTTTCAAAACAAGATGATAAAATCATGGTGAGACATTTTGAGACTTTTCTTCATAATTCAATTAGCGAGCCTTTGTGTCTTGTCATCTTTATCTATAATCCACTGTCTTACTTCCCTTCCACACCTGGTTGCAGTTTATTTGACGTTTACTTTCCCTCTTTTCATCACAAGATTGGTCTGAAGTGTCTAGCACACTGTGCCAGCTGCCCCGGAGTCCATATTAGTCTATTAAGGACACTGTGTGTCGGGACGGCAGAGGCAGCTCTAGTATTTATAGCTTTGAGTCATAAGCTGGAATGGTGTAAGTGTATATCTACATCAGCATGCCTGTTCACCTTAGTGTGTGTATAGTCGGCAGTGAAACTAGGGATTGTTAATTGTCTAAAGTTAGTCACTTATCATAATTTAATTTGGGAACTCCTTAGACCATGGTACATGACATAAACAGTTTGTGCATGTTTTTGATACTGCATGAACCAGAAATATTCCAAACCTAATCCATGAAAAAAAAAAACCATTGATACCACTGTTTGGTATAAACCTTTTATTAACAAAATTACAAAGTGCTTTACTTGGAAAAATGCAGGCAAAATGATCAGATTTTAAGTCTAACATGTTTATTAGGTGTGTCAGACTTCTGCTGAGAACAAGAACTTAAAGTCTGAACTGGTGAGCAGTCTGAATCCCTGTCTCTTTCAAAGTTGAATAAATATTATGGTAATGCCCATAATACAGTGTATGACTGGTAAATAGAACAAGTATGCTGAAAGTAAAGGTATATCAAGCGATATAGACTTGTGAGCAGGTAATCCATTATCAGATGACTTTTTATTAATTTTGGATTATGAGTGTTATTATTTTCCAGCCATTACACCACATTGTGAAGTTTTACATTACCTGCATTAAAAAAATCTTTAAAAATTTAACATAAATTCTGAAGTCTGCTAAGTCAGGAACTTATATTGTCCTTTGAGTTTTCTATTTCTGTTTCAGGGCTGTGATCTTAGGACCATATGTCCACAGCAGGTTAGCTTACTCTCAGCAGGACAATGAATTATGGTTGTGATATGATAAGTTTATGATGTGGCAATGTAATTGCAAGACCACATCACATCTACAGAAGCCAGTACGAGGACAGTCCTAGAGGTGATAATCCTCCACAAGATTCAGTTGCATAGATTCATATTTGAAAATGTGTCTAAACTTTTTTTATATTCAAGGACAGCCACTACCTATTTTATAACCCATCTCTCAACATGTGCTCAACTGTTTAAGAACAGTCTTGGTAAACATGATCACAAGTAACTATAATTCCATCCCACTGGTGTTTCTGCATGCAAAACTTCACGGCTGATATATCTTTGTCTTGAACAAATTGTGATTTCGTCACGTCTAATCCAATTGGTCTGTCACCTGTCTGGGGGCTTGGGAGCAGTGGCTAGATAGGCCAGTGTCAAGTGCTTAACATAGATGATGTGATGAATAGCTGAGTAGACTAAGTTTAGACAGCATGTGAGAGCATTCATCAGAAATTGAAAGGAACAGACCAGTCAAACAGGGTCATAGCACCAATGGGAGGTTCTGAGTGGTTAAATTATAGCACTTTGTGTTTAAGGAAGCTGTTGTACAGTCAGTATTGTATAGAAGTAAAAAAATGTGCACTTAGACTACCAACCTCTTGATATTTTATCCATGCTCTATACAGCTGTCCCTCTTTTATTTCAACTACTATCTCTTTATTCAAAAATGTTACATTATGTTACACGACCTGGTCCGTAATAGAGGGACTGTTACCTCCCTGTGGAAGACGAAATCCACAATCTTCCATGTGTTGGTGAGAACTAATTGAAATCATTTTTGAACTACAAAAGACTGCTGAGCTTCAAAAATTATTCTTTTTATATCATGTCACAGTGTTGTGAGTAAACAGCTATCTCGCTGGCTGAATGAAGGTAGCCTCTTTGATGATATATTAATCATAGTGATCAAATTACACGCTTAAAGTAGTAAGAACATAGATTGTATGACATGAAAGTTATTACCCACTAATTTGCTTTGCATTGCCTTGTAATACACTATATTACCAAAAGTATTCGCTCACCTGCCTTTACTCATTCTATGAACTGAAGTGCCATCCCATTCCTAACTCATAGAATTCAATATGATGTCGGTCCACCTTTTGCAGCTATTACAGCTTCAACTCTTCTGGGAAGACTGTCCACAAGGTTGAGGAGAGTGTTTATAGGAATTTTTGACCATTCTTCCAAAAGCGCATTGGTGAGGTCACACACTGATGTTGGTCGAGAAGGCCTGGCTCTCAGTCTCCGCTCTAATTCATCCCAAAGGTGTTCTATCGGGTTCAGGTCAGGACTCTGTGCAGGCCAGTCAAGTTCATCCACACCAGACTCTGTCATCCACGTCTTTATGGACCTTGCTTTGTGCACTGGTGCACAGTCATGTTGGAAGAGGAAGGGGCCCGCTCCAAACTGTTCCCACAAGGTTGGGAGCATGGAATTGTCCAAAATGTTTTGGTATCCTGAAGCATTCAATGTTCCTTTCACTGGAACTAAGGGGCCAAGCCCAGCTCCTGAAAAACAACCCCATACCATAATTCCTCCTCCACCAAATTTCACAGTTGGCACAATGCAATCTGAAATGTACCGTTCTCCTGGCAACCTCCAAACCCAGACTCGTCCATCAGATTGCCAGATGGAAAAGCGTGATTCATCACTCCAGAGAACGCGTCTCCACTGCTCTAGAGGCCAGTGACGGCGTGCTTTACACCATTGCATCCGACGCCTTGCATTGCACTTGGTGATGTGTGGCTTGGCTGCAGCTGCTCGGCCATGGAAACCCATTCCATGAAGCTCTCTGCGTACTGTACTTGGGCTAATCTGAAGGTCACATGAAGTTTGTAGCTCTCTAGCAATTGACTGTGCAGAAAGTCGGCGACCTCTTTGCACTATGCGCTTCAGCATCCGCTGACCCCTCTCCGTCACTTTACGTGGCCTACCACTTCGTGGCTTAGTTGCTGTTGTTCCCAAACGCTTCCATTTTGTTATAATAGAGCTGACAGTTGACTGTGGAATATTTAGGAGCGAGGAAATTTCACGACTGGATTTGTTGCACAAGTGGCATCCTATGACAGTTCCACGCTGGAATTCACTGAGCTCCTGAGAGCGGCCCATTCTTTCACAAATGTCTTGTTTCACAGTCTGCATGCCTGAGTGCTTGAATTTATACACCTGGGGCCAGGCCAAGTGATTAGAACACCTGATTCTGATCATTTGAATGGGTGAGCGAATACTTTTGGTAATATAGTGTATGTTAGCCCTGGTTTGAACAGATTATATATCAGCAATATTGGTAGCGAGAGGAATGAGACTGAATAGTGGAGCAGAGACAGCCAGCCATGTTAAACGTGCCACTCTAGTGATACAAGGTAGTTGTTCTAGGGAGGCTGCCCATTTACATCGATTGTCTGAGAGGAGAATTTAAGAATGAGTTGTCTCTCCAGATGTTCACTGACTTAATAGGTGAGTTTTTTTGCCAGTAAAGTGGACTAACATATTGTAGCTAATGGGAAATGTAGTAACATCTGTGCACACTGCAAGTTGCATCAATTAACACTGGCTCCATTTATAAGCTGACAAAATCATCTTTCCAAACTCCTGTCATCAGGCATACAAGCAAAGGAAAATGCATTTTCTGAAAATAAAGAAAGTCATTGTTAGGTTAGAGAACAACTTCATCAGTAGTGAACTGCTGTGTAATACCTCTTGGCAGGGATTATTTCCTTTGGTTTATCCTAAACCCAGCAGCTCTGACAGACAGTTGATGGCTGTGCCCAACTGCCGGCCATCTGCTGGTCGATCACTTGTAAGACTCGCCTTGTTTGCTGATGCTAGCTGTGAGGAACACAATTGTGTGAATATGGAGAGCAGGAGAAAAGCACTGTACTGAGTACTGGGTAAATGTCTTTGTGTTACCCAGTAATTAGTTTTTTTGTCTTCGTAGTTTCTTAGTTAATGAAAGTAGTGAATGTAACATTGCTGCTGGTGGTTACTAGTTAGGCTCATGTGAATGTTCATTAACTCTATTGAACTGAATAAAAGTGATCATTGGTAGGTAGTTTGTAATAGTATATAATTTGCATTGTCTATACTGTATTTGCATAAAACATAAATACTTGTTCTAGGCAGTCAACCAACGTAACTAGAGCGTAAATAGAACAGAGTGAACAAAATCGCATAGGGGCATTTATTGTTTTAAGTGATTCCATATCCTGTTAACCAGTAGTTAATTTTGAAAGACAAATGTCTTTGCTGTTACTTGCTGATTCTCAAAAGAGACATGCATGGCTTGCATTGTAGTGTTGGCACCACTTCACTTCCACCTCAGTTCCACTGGTTCCTACTGGCATTATCTCTACATTAATCCAGTTTAGCTTGGCTGGATTCTTGCAAATGTGGCTGTATATTAAACTTGAGTGATAATGGTTTCTGGGCTGGTAACTCAGAACGTCTGAGTTGCAGACTAGATCTGCATTACCATTTGTAATGAGGATTAAAGAGAAGCCACATAATTTAAAACAATCAGTTCAAGACAGCTAGTCTGAGCCCCACTTTAGGAGCATGCATGTGATCAGAGACAGAAACATTAGTGGCCAATTTCTCAGCTATTGTGTTACATCTTATAAAGTCAGTCTGTTTGTCCTTCGAGATTTATACGAAATGTGATGTCTTCTTTCTCTTTATAGCATCAGTGCGGTGCCTGTCGACAGCAGTGATAAGAAGGGCCTACAGGTGGGGGGCCAGCTGCAAGGTGTTGTGCAGGCGGGGCCTCACCAGCAGAACCAGCAGCTCCTCCTGACTCCAGCAAGCCTCCAGCTCGCACAGCTCCAGGCCCAGCTTACCCTCCATCGCCTCAAGCTGGCTCAAGGGGGCAATACAGCCACTGCCGCCACTGTTCTCAATCAGGTTCTTTCCAATGTCGCGATGTCCCAACCCCTGTTCAATCAGCTGAGGACTTCGACTATGGTTGGGAACCCCCAGAGTACATTCCCCACAGGAGTGCTAGGGTTTCCCTCTGCTAATTCAGCCTTGGGGGCCTTGGTGGGTGGGGGATTCAACCAAAACCCAGGGAATGTGAGACTGAACCATCCTGGTGGAGGTGGAACACTGGGCCAACAGGGTGCAGAGTATGGTAAAAAGTCAGGGTCAGTGTACCCCTCCGATACTGACAGGCGTCTTCAGTACAACTTAGTTGGGGGTACATCTCCAGCATCAGGAACTGCTGGTGATGGTCAGTACTCAGCGATTAACTCTCAGGTAAAAAACATGAACAATGTTGGTTTTCAGAGAGATTTCTATGGGCATGATATGTTGGGGCAACAAACTGGGTTTAGTGTCAATGAGCAGAACATGAATGTTTATAACTCCACTGGGCATAAGGAGCAATGGAAAGACCCCGCTAACCCGAGTCATACTGGACAGATGGATATGGTTTCTAATGCTGCCAGTGTGTGGACAGCAGCTGGGAAGCCAATTCGGTCCAGAACAGAGCTGTATAACCCAGAGGAGCCCACCCCTGACCCCAAATTCAATCCCAGTAGTGGGATTTCCTCTTTTGGTTCAAGTGGCACGCAGGGGTTTGGGGGTTACCAGGCCCTGCGTGGAAGTGAAGAAGCTCTATCTTCAGGTACCAGGACACTTCAGCCTTACCAAGTCAGTGATTACCACGCTGTCACACCCACTCAACTGCCACACCAATGTAGCATCTGTGACAAGAAAGTCTACAACCTTAAGGTCAGTGAACTCATAAATCCTAAGCATAGATTGCATGTATGTTGATGTGTGAGGAGTTACTTGTAATTGTCACTGTGGCTGTAGAAGACCTGAACATTAAGAAAATTGTTCACCTGCATATGTAACATTTGTCTGTCCACACTTTAATTAATGGATGGTGGGAAGTTTAACAAGCCATCCAATTCTCAAGTATTTTGTCTTTAAATAAAACAGGGGTGAGTGATGCTTAAAATATATCCCAGACCCTAGAATTTGGGTTTTGGCTTTGGATGAGATAATGGGTATTTCAGATGTATTTAAAATGTTTTGAGTTGATGGGCAACTGCAAACTAACTTGTTTCTTTACTGCTCTCAGTCATTATCTTATACAAGGCGTATGATGGGAGAGCAAGCAGTGAGCTTCTGATATGAACAAGCCATTTGATTCTATGTTTGGATGGTGTATGTGTGTCTGTGTGTGTGTGTGTGTGTGTTTATATGTGTTTGTTTTTAGGACTGGGACCAGCATGTGAAGGGAAAACTACATCTGCAGAACCGAATGTTGTACACAAATGAAAGGTGGGTTATTTGGGACTTAAATTGACTTGACAGAGTTTAAAGTAGGTTGTAATTGTCGTTTTACTACTGAAGTACAGTTACAAGTCTCATGCTCAAAGCTCATGACTTCTCATGGTTAAGTCTGTTTTTTGTTGATTTTCAAATAATTTTAGGTCAAAATGTTTGTTTGTATTGGCCAGTTCAGAGAAAATATCTCTCTTTTAGAAACATTTTGTTTTCCTTTTCCTCACTCTATATACAGCTGTCTTAATGTTTCTATGAATATGAGCTCTGTCACAAGATATGCGTGAGCCAGGCAGGGGAGAGGCAGCTATAATCAGCCTTCAATGATTGTTGCAGCTCCACAGCGGTATCAGCTGGAGCTGTTCACTACGGTGTCGGCAGGCCTTCTGATGGAGGTCTGAACACAGGAGGGACGAACTCCATGGTGTACTCTGCTCAGAGTCAAGGTAGGATAACCCATTAGCCACCACAGGTGTCCTTGTTTGCTAGCATTATAATGAGTGATGTTTTTCTCGTTGTTTGAATATGTGAAGCAGAGTGATAGATGGAGGTCAGGGACTATTTTTAGTTACATGAGGGTATGAGGCAGCGTGTTTTTATAACTTGACAGTGTACTTAGATGCATTGATGTATGCTGTTTGAATAAAGTGACTTGAAATCCAAAATATGGTGGACGAGAGCACTAATCCAAATCTTAGTTTACTTGTTGGGGGTTTAAGACTCTTTGTGCGCATATTGTAAGAGTAAACCCACAAAGTTGATACACAACAAATTGAGCACCTGTTCTCTCGGTGCATGTCATTTGTCGCACCAAGAAAGCGAGGAATATATTAAACTTGCCATGATCCAGCACTACTTCACAACATCATCAAACTATGTTTTCATTGTTTTTATTGAGTGACCCTCGGCAGCAGATATGACACAGATTTTTGGGGGTTGCACTTAATAGCTATACATGATACAGAAAAATGATGTCATCTTTTCAGCTACTAAATAGACAGCTGTTGTAGAAAGCCAGCACCTTGGGCCATTGTAAAGAAATCCTGAAGCCAAATCATTATAATTACAGCACATTCAGCATATTCTATGTTCAGGAAATCTTTGCTGGAACAAACAGTAGAGTATGACCACTCTTGGTGTAAGTTTTAAGCACTGATGCATGTTTGTGCTGCATCTATAATTCCAACATTGTGTTTTCAAATGCATAATTATACAACAGATAAACTACAAAAAGTGAAAAACCCAGTAATGATTTTGAATGATACAGATTTTAGGTAACATTTAGAACATTTAACCATTAAGTAATGCGTGAATACATTTTAAATCCAAATTTCAAATTGTTTCCACAGATGCATCCTCAGGAGCCAATGCACCATACTTACCAGCTCCAGCCATGAAGACTTATCCCATATCAGACACAGGATTTGCCCCACACCAGCCAGAGTCAAAGGTCAGACAAATGTATGGATGTTTTCTCAGGATTTACCATTAGCATATCTAGTAATGAAGCGGTCCATCCTGGACTGATGATATTACATAACAGGAATCTGGCTATACCTTGATTAGTATTGTAGTATTTGACTATTATCAGTAACTGACAATAATAGACTTAGATGGTGCTGGCCAGTTTCATTGGTGTTCTTAAGTGCAGACTATGTTTTTCAGGCTGATGATATGGTATTATACTTGTCTAATTACACTTGCATGTCTTCATATTTTCCTATAAGTTCTTGGACAAAAGAAAAGACGTGAGATGTAGCAAGAGAAATGGCAAATCAGTGTCCAACATTTGATTTAGAAATGAATACCAAAATGCAATGAACTATAAAAACAAAAACAAAAATAGTTGAATACTAAATTGATAATGATTAAGATTAAATTATTAAAATTAAAAAATGAATGAGTTGCTCTGCTTTTCTCAAGGGTTCTCCAATTATCATATTTATGTTTTCTTTTCGTTATTTACGTGTAAATGTCCAGCTCAAATACACAGTTCTCATCTTCACAGATTTTGTTGCTTAGCAGCAGGAGAAAGTGTACAAGGTGCGTAATGAGTTGGCCCTTAATGCATTACGTATTGTGAATGGACCCATATCCCCTTGTTGACAGCTGCTGGAGCCTGACAGTGGGCTTTGTCTGGACTCGACTACTCGTTTCCACTCAACTGTATAGCCTGGCAATTACAATGCTGGCTAGAAACTATGTGTTTTTTTATGATCTTATTTTCTTAATGATTGCCCAACTTCTTGAAACTGTTGCATTTATGAAATGCAGATATTTAACCAAATAGCTTCTCTGTTGAGGAAGACTTTTGTTTAGCATGTCTCATATTATCCAACACATGTCCATATTCACAAGTTCCTCCTACTATAAAAATGTCTTTAAACAGACTCAACTCAGCCCTGCCATTAATTGTGTGCCTTTCAGAACAGAAACTGTTTCATGTTAACTGCAGCAGCTGTCTACACAAGCTCTGCAGAGCCCCATGCTCCAACTATATTGCACACACGTCCTGTAACTGCAGAGCTAACTGAAAGTGTTTATTGAGCAGCAGAAATCTTTTTTACTTGGATTTGAATAGGCTGCTAACAGGGTAAAACGAAATCGATGGTAATAGTAGGACAACAACAACATTTATTGGGACAATAGAAATTACAAGCATCATCTAGACAGGAGCATATTTGTCAATGATTAAACAATTATTTGTTAAGTTCTGTTAATTGTATTAAAACAGGCAATAATAAAAGCTACATTTATTTTGCTGTGTTCCTTGAAACACATCTGTAACTACTTGTTGCTATAGTCAGTGTGCCTGTTCAATAGTGCTGGACATTGACTGGTTGACTAGGGTTGAAAAACAGCAGCTGTTGATGGTTGTCCATCGTGAAAGTAGGTCTCTTGAAAATCACATTGCGGATGATGAGCGAGGTGAAAATTTGCTCCGGCAAACCACGGGAAACTCTAATCTGTTGGCCAGCGAGCAGCTTTCAACAGTTAGCGGGCATCAGTATGCATTCAATGCTGGAACAGATACCTGTACGTGAACACACACTGTACACACTGTACAGTCTTGTACAGTGTGTATATATTACGGTGCTGCAGTTTTCTTAACTTCTTGAATCAAACCTTACCATGCATTTTAAAGGTGTCCCATGAATACATTAAATGCTTGTACCAGCTTTTTAATGAAGGCACAGTATATCACACTCAAAATAATTGCAAGATTATGTTAATTGAAAAACGTAATCTTTCATCTGTCAACTTATAGACAATTGTCCTGTAATTCAGCCAGATCTATTTTGGCATGTTTGGACATTTTAGGAGCAGAAATAGAAAATAGTGTGCACTTTATATAGTGTAACTAGACTAGACTAGACAGAATGTATACAGATAAACAATAATGAAAGCTCAAAGGATAGTGAAAAATACATTATTTAGTGAAGAGCAAGATTAAAAAATAATTTACAGGACAAGTTAGCCTCCTTAAAGAAATGATTCAGATTCTCAGACCATGTTGTTTAAACTACGTCCCTTTCACTATAAAACTTTATTGTGTCCGCCATTTGCTCTTTTTTTTTCATTGACAGGGGACCCTATCTAACAGGAGCCAGGACTCTGTGATCTGAAAGTCATATGTGTCACTGGTTGGTTATTGACAACATGATTTATTGTATCAGCGGGAAAATATTTACAGGCTGTGCTACATGAGCTAATGTTAGTTGTCATAAACACACACCTGTCTAAGCAGAACAGGTGGGGTTTTACTGTTCTTAAGTCCCTGTTTTGAACAGAGAGCCACACAAATCTACTATACTGCCACATGGGATGATAATTTGTGATCTAGAAATCAAACTCTGAGAAAACCCTCTTTGTGAAGTGAAATCCAAGATACATTTCTCTTAGCTAAATTTTTTGTTCAAAATGAAGTAAAGCAATCGTTACAATCTATTTGATAAGCCGCGCACCCACATTTGCGTAACCACGCAGATACAAGCACACATGCATGCTTGCACATACATAGCCCTCCTGTTGTCCAGAAGCCCAGCTTGAAGTAACACAGTAGCTTCATGTGATAACATAACTCAAATGGAGATAAACACAGGATTACAGCTAACTGCTGTTAGGAGCACAGACCTTAAGACCCCCGGGTCACACCCCCAGGCGATGGTATAAAGTTTCAGACTGTTGAGAGACTGTTAAAACGATCTGAGGGATCAGCGTGCGAGCACTCTGCATCGGAACGTGGAGAGAAACTGTGAAACCTGACTGACCATCTCCCTGGATCTTCCAACATGGGTCCTGCTTTGCACAAATAAACAGACATGTCCTTAAGAGAGATTCCAGCCTGTGTCAGTCAGCATGCTGTCAGTGAGAAACAGCAAATCGACGTGTGAAATGGTTGTTATCTTTTACACCATTCTGCTCCTAACTAGGTCATAGCATTGAGAGTGTGAAGTTTTGAGCTACAGAAAGTAACGCTGAACACACCGTGGCAGATGAAACCAGTACCTCTGTTGACTGTTGGAAAGGGTGCAAAATGTTTGAGTAGTCGATTTATGAATGAATATGGGAAGAAACATTTTATTTTAGGATTAACTTCAATAAATTCACAGGGGTTTAGTTATACAATAATATTCTCCATCATAGCTAATTACCAGCTCAATAAAAAAGAAAAAAATACACATTTTTGGCTCAGTCCAAGGAAAAGTAGCTTCAGAATGACAAAGTATTTCCTGTAATGTATTTCTGTACGTAGTTGTGTTTTTTAAATTAATTATTAGAATAAAGCTGTAGTGAATGTGAGTGCCAAATCTTTTGTGCGACTGACAAAACTGTGGCATTGTTAAGCTGAGATACAGTTGTAACTGAAGATGTAACTTTTTATCAAAGTTTGTTGTCTGTTTTTGTTGAAAAAAAAAAAATAGTTGAAAGTCTTATGTGCCAAACTTAAGGAGGCCCTGGCAGTGTGTGCAGGGCCTCCTTGTGAGTATGCAATAACATGACAACACTCTGCGCCTCTGGTTTGCGGTCAGCAGAAATTGCTACTGTTTAAATCCTCAGCCAACCTTGACAGTGATATCAATGCTGTGGTCAAACTGTCTGGGCAGTCAGACACAGACAACATTTTACAGGTCAGACATTAGTGAGTGCAGTGAACAAGACTCTTGTTCTCTCTAATATTCCAAGGACATAAACTCCACTCTATTCCTGGATGTGTTTATTGAGGCAACCTGCATTGACCTTTATGTATTCTGATGAACGCTGTGGCTGTGGCACTGGCACTGAATGGAGCTGTTAATAGACTCTTATATCTGAAGCTGTTGATGTCAACTTGCCGGCCAGAAATCATTAAGTTGTGTCATAGAAATTCAGTTATTAATCATCCAGATCATCTTTTAATTGTGGTTGTATGAACAGTTATGCGGCCTTTCCGCGACTTGTGAATAGATAAAGTCTGACATTTAAAAAAGTTGTATGATGCTCCAAAATTGCTGTTTTAAAGGAAAGTACGAGTCTTCAGTTGATGAACTACTTTATCTTTATTGTTATCAGTCAGGTTTTTGTGAGATATAACCATTTGTTATTTATGGAATATTTCGGATTGGTACTTCATGTATGTTATGATTACTGATACACTTGCCTCTGATTGTGTTTCACCATGCATAGTTAAGTGACTTTGAGACTGTAAAAGTTTCCTCGTGCCTTTATTCATGCTACACACGATGGCTATTGGACCCGATGTGAAGTATATGTTAGGGTAGAGTTTTCCCTGAACAAATTCCCTGTAAAAACAGAGACCCTGGCTGCTGGTCCGAGTTGGAATTAGGACTCCAGTCTATCCCACACATGGAACTGTCTGTCATGTCTATCAGCCAGAGAAGCAGGAAGAGGAGGAGGGGCACTGTAAAAACTGCAGCTGCAGCACAATAGTTGCAGAAATAAGACTCCCTGATATGACAAGCTGAATTTACTACTGTGCCACAGTGATATTAAAAGAGGTGTCAAACGGTATGTCCAGTGGCTGGTTTGATGATGAATATAGATAAACACATTAAACTTGAAAGGGGTTCTTGCCTTTGTGTTTTTAAAGGTGTCATATGCAGGAGGTAAACTGTTCAGTAGCACAATTAACCTAAACAACAACATGCAGAGCCCCTTCTCTGGGGAAGTTATGCAGTTCTTAAGATGATCACATAGATAGAGCTTGAAAGAGAAAGAATGGATTAGTAATAAGACATCTGACAGAGAAACAAAAGGAGAAAAAAGTCCTCATCTGCCTTGCAAATAAAGCTATAAAAGTTAACATTGATAATCATAATAAAGCAGTAGATTCAGAAATAGTAATAATACAATATGTAGAACCAAAACAGATTGAATTACGAACACCTTCACTGTGTTGTCTCTATGCAGCCCACTGTGTGTGTCCATGAAGAAAAGTATAATAAACCGGTCATCTACCAGCTTTACTTAAGATGAAAAGGGGGATAGACAAAGAGATATGCCTGGCAGCCTAGAGGGATTTGTGGCAAATGTGGCAAATGTCTGGGGACAGTCAGCTGACAAGTCTGTAAATCCAAACAAGAAAACTTTCATTATCACCACTGCACTACTGCCAAGGAACTATTAATAGATGCAATGAGGTGGGCTGTATCAAGGAGGGAAAATGACATGACATCCTGTGTGATAGTGTTACACTGATGTTAGACAGACTAGCCTCACATATTGTTAAAAGATCACACACACACTTTATCTAGTGTGTCACCCATTTACAAATAGACAAGGAGACAGTCTGGTTTGAGAAGTTAGCTTACGAACTGCAACTAGAGTCCCTGACCAATGACAGCTGGGTTAAAATGTCCTGTCTTCATTATAAGATTGGCAGGTTTTGCCGCTACAGTTAATAATAATGTAAAACTGGATGACTTGTCCAGTAAACACTGGTCATGTTGTCAATGTCATTTTACTCTGAAGGAGGACAAAGTTTCTTGATTTAGTGGAAATTGAAAGTTTAAATATTGATAGAGTGGTATGAAGGGTGGTACAAAATTCGAAACAGATACTCAGTAGATTTTTGACACTGATCCATGCAATATTACAACACTTTACAACCCTCACAGTTGCTCAGAGTTTGTAGTTTTTGTTATCTGCAGACATTTCCACCGAGAAAGGCAACAGCAGGGCGAGTCGTTCACATCTGCAACCTCCCTGAAGGCAGCTGCACAGAGAATGATGTCATCAACCTGGGACTACCATTTGGCAAAGTTACCAACTACATCCTCATGCGCTCAACCCATCAGGTAACATAACATTATTATTTATCAATTATTATGACTCAAGTTTATTGATAAATATTTTAATTTTCTAATGTGTATCTTGGATATTGTGTCACCAAATGTTAAAAGTAAAAGTAAAATATTGTGTTAAAATACTTATACTAAAATAATTATTTGGCAATAAATCAGTATAAGTATATATATATATATATATATATATATATATATATATATATATATATATATATATATATATATATATATATATATATATATATATATATAAAATCAAAAGTACAAGTAAACATAGATCATACATATATTTACATGTGTAGTTTTCTGTCAGTTGCCTTATTTTTGGGTGAGATAATTTGCATTTTTCAGATAAGTAGAAGCAGTGTTTTCTCATACGATTACTGATAATATAAATTAATAAGGTCCTACTTTGGCACTGATGCACCATGTAATCTGCAAATTAACTTGCAACTAAAGTCATGTAGTCATGTAGTAAAGTAAAAGCATAAACATTTATTTATCTATTCCACACCCCTCAAAATTGTACCTAAGTAAAGTTCTTAAGTAAATGTTCTTATTTGCATTCTTTCACTGTGTATATTGAGTACATTAGTCAGAGTTAGACAAATTAAAAAAAAAAAAACAAACACTGTAAGTGTCCAGGGTAACATTGATCTTCTTTATTTTGGCAAAGCACAGCTGCTTGTCAGACCTACAGTAGGTCTATGGCCTTTAACTGCATACTGCCTTGGTTCAAACTCAAAATAATCTAAGAAGTATTGCTGTGTGTGTGTTTACAGAGATCTCTGTTCTAATGAGCTCCTGATGATCATGTGAATATTTGGCTTGAAAGAAATTGGCCAAGAAGCAAATCACCAAATCATCTGTGTGCATTTCTGTGATTATCAACAGATTTTCTGTGCTGCAGCTGTTATGTGATATTATGTACGTTGTCATAACTTACTGGCTGTTTAACTACTAGTACATGACAGCTCACTCAGGCTCCCAGGTTTCAGTTATCAAACTCAACTGCAACATTAAAATCACCCCTATCAAATTTAAAGCATTCACACCAGAATCATGGTATTGGTTACAGGGACTAAAGCAACGGTTCTTGTGATTTATTATGGTCATGAAATGTGAGCACTTGTGATGATGATTTTCAAAGATTTGCCTGCATCCCAGTCTGACATATGACATGTGAAATATGTTTTTGCAGATGTCCTGAAAGAAACACCATATAACTGTCAGAAGGGGACTATTGTTTACCGCAACTCTGTGTTCTCCCATTAGGCATTTCTGGAGATGGCATATGTTGAAGCAGCTCAGGCCATGGTTCAATACTACCAACTCACTCCAGCTATGATTACCAATCAGAAGCTTCTTATACGAATGTCTAAGAGGTACAAGGAGCTTCAACTCAAGGTACGACTGCAGATCAAAGTAAACAGCAATTAAAGGCTGTAATTACCAGTTACCAAACTTGAATTTCTTTTCTGTGTAGAAACCAGGTAAAGATGTTCAGTCCATCATCCAGGATATCAGCTGTCAGCGGGAGCGGGATGAGATGCAAGAACATGAACAGTAAAGAAGCTCTTCATTCTCCTTTTAGTCTCAAATCCGTCTTCTTGTGTGGTCAGGTTCTATGGGTCAAAAGGAACTGAGGAAAGCAAAAAGGAAATTCAGTGAGGAGTAAATATTACTAATGATAATGCCTAAAGCTTTCCCAAGGGAACTGTTATTTTTTGTTGATTCTGGCATCTCCTGTGGATGAAACAGTTCAAGCACTGTCACCTCCTACGGTAAAGATCTTGATCTGGCCTGCATATGCATTTGCTTTGAAAGAAAGAGGAAATGCATTTTTAATACCGTATTTATTTTTTAATTACAGGTGATGTGTTAATTTATCTATTTGTGACAATGTAAAATTAACTGTAATATAACGATGGTGCAACAATTACAACTTAACTTAATGCCATGCTGTACCACCAGACCAAAGACCCCTCAATTCATCCTCAGCAATCTGCCATAAAAGAGTCTTAATTTTATGACTTATCTAACCTTGATAAGTCGGACTCCGACCCAATGACAGCCAGTAACAATAACTATAATAATTACACAAAAAGAACCAATCTTCTCATTGATTGTCCAATTTGCCTTTAAAGGTCATAGCGAGATATCAGTATTAAATAGAGACTGTTTCATGACTAGTTAAAATTTTCTTGTAGTACACAAATCAGTGTTAGATTTCAGAAGTTTTTGCTTTAGAAAATGTTTCCATCTAAACTAGCTATCATATCCCTCCAGCTACATGCCAGAGAGAGCACGCTCCCGCAGCCCTATCAGCCGCTCTCTAAGTCCTCATTCCCACAGCCCCAGTTTTACATCATGCAGCTCTGCCCACAGCCCCCAGGGGGCATCATGTAGAGGTCCAGAGAGAGGCAACAATGGCATGGGCCCCCGCAGGGGCTCTTGGGATTGGTCATCACATTTACGGAGAAGTGAAGACGAAAGGGAGAGGGATGACCCATGGAGAAACGGGGGCAGCGTGGATGACGATCGGCCTAATGGACGGGCAGCTGACCGTCGGAAGGGTTACCAGAAACCCTTGGATCATATTAGCTCAAGATCTGCAGATGAACGAGGAGGAGGAGGTGGAGGTGGAGGTGGTGAAGGGATAAGAGCCAACAGAGACTGGCACCCACGAGGCAGCCCTCAAGGCATGTCCTTCAACTCTTACAGGAACATGGAGGATGACTTCTACATGAAGGAACAGATGTACAAGTCTGACAAGCCGCCCAGACCTCCATACCAAAGGCATGATGCAAAGTCAAAGAGAAGGGATGGTGGTGACTACCACAGCAGATCAAGGCATTCAGAGTTTGAGATGACTGAGGAGCCACTTCGCAGAACCCTGGAAGACAAGAGACAGATGTCACCAGACAGGGGCAGGAGCAAGAAGACAAACCGGAGGCACACCACTGCAGAAAAACATGACAGGGAAAATGCTGCTGACAACTCTGTGAGTAACTCATGTAAATGTGCATTATTCCTCTATACCTGCTTTACGTATCCATCTAGTTGCTAAGTAATTTCTTTTCCCAGGATCGCCAGTCAAAAGAAAAGTCTGTGTCACCTCATCGAAGCAGCAAGCCAAAAGAGGCAACCAAATGTAGTCAAGATAGAGACACTGTAAGTAAGCATTTTGATTGTTATTATACATTTAAACCCCTTCAGGTCCTTATTTAAGTCCACAGGTTCACTGTTGAAGTGGCAGGGTACTGCTAATGTACTTCGAAAATAGTATTTATAACTTTTTTCTTGAACCATTTTGTAGGTGAAGGAGTGGGAAAGTGGAGACGACACTGATGAAGAGTGTTGGTATCCTAAGAACATGGAGGAACTGGTCACTGTTGATGAAGTGGGCGGAGAGGATGATTCCATTATTGAGCCAGATCTTCCTGAGCTGGAAAAGTTTGTGTCTTGCCCCAAAGAGTCTTCAGAAGAAGAAGTTGTTGAGGAGCATAAAGTACCAGCTTCTTCCTCCTCCTCGGAGCTGCAAGAGACATCTAACGAGAAGTCTAAACAGGAAAAGTTCTGTGAGGATGTTGGACACCAAGCAGAAACATCTGTAACTGTGAAACCAGAGACTGTTTTGACTACAATGAATCCTGAAGACCAGAAACTCCAATCACCTCAGTGTCCAGTGGCTCCTGCGCTACCATTACCTAACCTTAGTGATTTCCCAAATGAGGAGTTCAAGGCTGCACTGGAGGAGACATGTTTAGAGGACAATGCAACCAAAAGCGGGTCATCAGAGGAGTCAATGGAAAATACCATTTGTGCATCGAAGGACAGCAAAACCCTGGAAGTGGGACAGGTCACAGAAACAATCAGTAATGGGGTGCGGCACAAGGATGACAGTCTTAAAAAAGGTGCAAATGTTTCCAATTCTTTATATCATATATATGTGTGTGTGTGTGTGTGTGTGTGTGTGTGTGTGTATATATATATATATATATATATATATATATGTATCCCCGCGACCCTGCAGAGGATTAAGCGGCGTACATATAATGTACAGATAATGGATGGATGGATATATATATATATATATATATATATATATATATAGCATCCTAATGGTCTATTCCAATACGATATATTAGACTATTAACCAATTAGTCGTTTGTAAAAACATGTGTAGCTATTTTGATAATCTGTTAATTCTATTATTTATGTTTCTACCAAAAAGACATTCTAAAGTTCAAAGAGGAAGTTGATATATTTCATATTTACAGTCGTTATAGTACCAGATATCATCTGTGTTTCCCTTGTTGAGCTATGTTGGAGGATAGTAAGAAAACAAAGGGTGAATTTTGAACACAAACAGAGTGGAAGATTAACTAACTCTGACTTATTCAGACTACTGAAGCCTCATTTAAGTTTCAGCTGAATTAGATAGATCTTGTGAGAATGAAAGCAATGAAGGCATATGTAGTAAGTTTTTGCTTATCCTGCCTTTCTCATAATTTCTGCATCTTTTTCAGAGATTGAGGCCCCCTCGCCATCTCATGAGCAAGACAAAGCTGTCGGTGAACACAGCATTCCTTTGGGTAAGCGTCTAAATTATAATTTTCACTATGACTAACTTGAAATGTTTTACAATGCACTGAGAATAAATCAAGATTTAGGATCTCAGATATAGTTCATATAATTCTCATTTTGACAGCAAATTTCAGGTTGATATTTCAGGTAAATATTCAACTGCAACAATAATGATTAAAACTAATGATGAAACTATCAGATTTCTCTGGCTGGATAATAACCTGTCCATGAGCCCTTGAACTGGTCTATATTTAATCGTCGCCACAGATACAGGTTCATGGAGTCTTGAGCCTGCGATCTTAGTCCTAAAGATAAAGTGTTGTCATGCACACCATTAATAAGTGCACTGACAACCTGTTGCATTAGCACTCTAATTGACTGGAATTGCTTTGCCACTTGCTGACCTATTTCGATGAGCAGGTTGTGAAATGTTCCCCTGGGAGATGAGTATTTATATTGTCATTAGGGCTAGAATGACACGGCTGAGCACATGGCTGGTGTTGGACCTGCTGCATGGAGACTGACATAAGCTGTGGTGCACTATAACAACATTAGACCACGGTGCAGACACGAGAGTGTGGCTATTTCTGTTGTATGATGCCTGCAAAATGTGTGTGTGTGTGTGTGTGTGTGTGTGTGTGTGTGTGTGTGTGTGTGTGTGTTTGTCTGTGTCCAGAAGGCTCTGTATCCATTGATAGCATGGCTGAGGCTAATATAAGATTGATGACTCATCTGGTTGTTGTTGTTGCCATTTAGTTATTTTTTTTACATTCTGGAATGAGAACACTAAAAGCCGGATTCTTGTTGTTGTGTACCCTTGTATTCATTTGAACTAGAATAACATGCACTTTTTGCAATTTTGTGTTATCAAATTGCAGTTGTATTAAAATGCAGTGGAAAATAAAGTGGAAGAACAGTGTCCCATCCTTTATTATTCATTATGCATAGAAGAAAATTAAATTGTGGTGATTTTAGACCATTTTTAAGTGGAGATTACATTTCATGTATTCATCATTTCTAAATGTTTTTGTGTACAAAATTGAATTTGTTTGAATTTTTGTCAGTGATTTATGTTGTCCCTTTTCTCATTCTGATATATTTTTCTTTGGTTTAAAACACTTTTGTTAGTGCAGTGAGGGGTGCACCTGTAGAGGTTACAGTATTTGTCATGGAGGCATTGTGATGAAGGCATTGTTTGGTTTCTGTCATTGTTGAAAGAAAATATTGAAATTGAGAAAAATGTAAATAAGTAGTAAAACAAATTTATACAGCACATAGATTAATTTATCGAATAAATATTTTTACTTTTAGAATTTAGATTAATTTACAAATGCTTCATTATTTTCATGTGTAGCTTGTAATTCACTGGATTGCAGTACTGCCTCAAGTACTGCCTCAAAATCTGAGAACCTTCATCTGTCGGATGCTGATTTGTTGGGCTTAGTTCTAATCATTATGTTCACTGTCTAATAGGAGTTGAGTTCATCGTGCCGCGGACCGGCTTCTACTGTAAACTGTGCGGACTGTTCTATACCAATGAAGACACTGCAAAGACCACCCACTGCCGCAGCACTGTCCACTACAGGAACCTACAGGTAGACACTGCACCGTAACACACACAGTTTTCAGCTGATGTTGATGATGATGAATTCAAATGACAAAATGGAATTATACATTTCCTTCTTTTTTGTATTCTTCCCTCCCTGAATTCCTAATTATATGATTACGCTAACCCTCACTAAGGGCAGTGTGTACTGTACGTACACGTACAACATGTCTGCCTGTGCGTTTGCTTTGATGCTAGCCTACATGCTTCACTATACTACTGGTGTGGTCCACGGTCATTGTGGTCTGGTAGAAACATTTTATACACCACCTGTTGCTGGTTTGAGTAATGTCGTCATAGAGATCATACATGATTTTCTCTGCCTTTCTTCTTATGTTCATCTGATATGGGAGATCACGTTTTTTTCTAAACAGGACCCCAAAATACCGTGAAACTTTACGACCTTTTTGTTAACTACATGAGGGTCAATTTAGTGTACAAACATTAAACTGACTTTTATTCACAAAGCACACCTGCTCTTGGTACATTTTGGTTGTTTAGTTGTTTTACATTTTGTATTTAAACTTTTTTCCTGCTAGATTGTAATTTGGCAGTATGCAAAAAAAGTACAAAAAAACAATTTATATATACCTATATTATTAATATTCATTTTGATAGTTTATAAAAATTCTTGTCGTTTGAAGGAATACACCAAAAACCCACTGTTTATGTTTTTTATCACATCTTTATGATTTCAATGAATTTAAATGACATTTTGACATTTTTAGATATTTTATGAACTAAGCTGCCTGTAGTGGGGCTCGATGGCCAGAGTTGGCCTTCTAGAGGACAATTTAAGCCATAATCTAAATATCTGTTTATGCTGTTCATTTTTAAAATTTTTATAATGCTAATAATGATGTAATAATGCTCTTTAAATATCTAGGATCCCTAATTGTAAATTCATTTTCTTGATTCGTTTGCCCCTGCCCATGTCACGTTTCATCTGGCCCACTAAAAAAAAACTTTTGGGCTCCAGTGGACTAAGCAGTTAATTGAAATAATCAACAGATCAGTCAAAAACACAGGAATGTGATCAGATGGTAAAAAACAAACTCAGACAAAAGCAAAAATGTATACGAACACACTCACACATACATATACATACACACACAAATATAGGCTTTGCATGTAAACTTGCAACTGTATTAGGTTTCTCATTATTGACCATTCAGTGCCAAGTCGTCTTGCATTTCTCTCGTCCCCGACAGCACAGCTGAGGCAAGGCGGAGGAGCAGCAATTCCCTAACATGGATTACATTCCAGGAAGAAAAAACCTGTTTTAAACAGTTGTGCTGTCTGTCAAAGCTGTACGTGTATATGTGTGTATGTGTGTGTGGGTTGCTGTGTGTGTGTAGATGGGTGTGTGGTTAATATTTTTTATTAGTTTTATTCTTTTTTGACCGCAGATCTACTTTCATCTGTATAGTCTAACTTCAGCACAGTGTCTCAGTACGGTAACTGCTGTACTAAATAAAAAGATATGGAAGAAAGAAAGACAACCCCCGACTGTGAGAGGCTTCCATTCTCATATACAGTATTTGAGTCAACTAAAGTGGCACAATTTTACCAACATGACTCTCTGAACTTAATGCTGACAATTTTCTGACTGAAGCTGATAGTTCTTAGCTGCTGATATCGATTCATTATTAAATCATTTGTTAATTACAATGTGTCACATAATAATCATCTTGGATGTTAATTATCATCTTAAAAATCCTTTAATATTCTTGAGGTGGATGTGTTGGTGGCATTGTTATAGAGATCTGGATCTGAAAAATATTACCTTGTGTTAACAAAAAATGCTTTTCATGCAGTCAAATCATAGCTCACATACAATTTCATATACACACACTCTCTCTCTCACACACACACACACGCACGCACACACACACACACACACACACACACACACACAAATATATACATATATATATATATATATATATATATCTTATTCCTTTCTTCCATTTGTCCACAGAAGTACCTGTCCCAGCTGGCAGAGGAGAGTCTGTTGGGGACCCTTGCTGAACCTTCAGCTGCACAGTGACAGCAGCTTGACCTGTAGAGCGAACAACAGAGGAGAGAGTCATGTATATGTGATGTTGGTGCATGGCTACAGTTATGTGACACATGGAAGCTAGTGAATATAAACAGTTGTACTGGTTTTGATATTTTGGTAGAAGGGATTCTTGGATGTCTTTAACGGACAACCTTAGCCATAGTTGCTCTTGTACAGACCGGCAGCGTTATGTATAGCCAAGCTAACATATTTAATTTAATTTTTTGGTTTTTAAATTTTCTTACAATTTAGTTAACTGGATTGTGTGTGATAACATGTATTTGTTTATGTTTTTGGAATTGGAATGTATTTACAATTATTTCCAAGTATTGAGAAGCCAAACTTTATCAGTATGTGCTTTTGTCTGTCCATTAGCTGAGTTTAAATCAATTATACTTGTCCTAACAAGAATAATACATTTAAAGCTGCAAAATGACTTGAAATATGTGCTAAGGAATGTTTTTACTCAGTTAAAGAACTGAGACTGATTCTCAGGTTTGTTGTATTTGTTTAACAGATTTTGGTGTATAACTCAGAACACAACATTTACATTTTTATTTATACTTGGGGCTTTAAAGGCACTTGCTGTTTTTCTTTAATCTTGTGCCAATAAGAGCACTACAGTATGTTTGTCAGGTTAAGATGTACATCATTTGGATTAATAATGATGCAACTATGCAAAAAATGTTTGCATTTTATGTTGGATTTAATTCATAAGACAATCAAAGTCATATTTACCAACATATGCGATGCCTTAAATTTTGAAGACCTTAAACCGGACCACATGTTTAACTTAACATGCAATGTTTCATGTAACAGTGACTTGTTCAAAAGGATTATTAAGACAGAACTTGTTTTTGTATACTGTGAATACTGTGACTTCAACAATAGTCCTTTTATTTTATTTTCATAAGTTTTTTGATGCAGCAAAACTTGAATAAAGATTTTAAAGTTGTTTCAAAGGGTACTTTGTTTTTCAAAAGAATATTATGTCAAACATGTGGCATATACTATGTGGTGTAATGTAGTACAGTCATGAAAACAACCCATGGACAGGGTACAGTACACCATCCATCCATCGCTTTTCTGCACCATGACTTGAGAGCAAGAGTTGTAAAAGGGCTCCACCAAGTGTCGAGGCAAATAAACATCCAGGTGCAAAAAGTAAATCAGATACATGCATTTGTTAAACTTGGTTTGGATATATAACATTTATCCTGTCCCAAATTGTTGGGATTTTTTTTTGTAAAAATAAATGAATAAATAAAAATAAATGTTTCACTGTCATGTATTTTGTAGCTAAGTAACATAGGAGGTTCATACAACATTATATTAAGTGAACTTCCTGTTCAGGATGATTAACATGCTTTGGCCAGGAGAGCAATCAGTTAATCAGTCATTTTAATCAATATCATCATCACCATCATCATGAATTAACCAGAATGTTGTAGGTGATATCAAGAGCTGAAACTGCCAGAATGAAAAATAAACAGAGAAATAATTAAATGGTCATTAAATAAATTATTATGCCAATAGATGCACCACGATAATATTAACAATAATGGAGACAATAATAGATATATTAAATGTGACATGAATTGATATCTATGTTTTACTTGGCCTGTTTTCAATTTTATTTAACATATTTATTTATTTTAATATCTTTATAATTTTCCACATTGTATTTCCCCCCTTATTACTTCTACCAACTTTTTTCAGTATTTTCTTTTTAAGTGTCTTTATCATGAATGTATTATGGATCTGGTCACCAGGCTGTTGTTCGGCCTTTGCCTCCAGTTTTTGTGGCCAGTTGCAGTACTAAAATGAAACCTTCAACTTTGGCACAAAAGGCCATATAAAATTAATCCAGAAATAAAATCTAAAATTAATCAAGGAATTCATTGATTAATTTAAAAGAAAATAAATAGATGAATTAATACAAAAGTAAATAAATACAGGGGAATAAATGCCTATTGAGCTCAACTTCTGGTGCATGTAAAGAGCCAGTTGTTTATTTAGTTGAGTCAGTTCTAGTTCTGCACAGGCTGACGTGATGTACAGGCCAGAGAGGTGCTGTTCTCCCGCATCACAGGTAGGGGCAGCACCCTACCAGCCGCACAGACCACACAGAACATGCGAGAAGAAAATCCCGTGTTGGATTTTCATTGGCCCGTTGTATTTAAAAGCCCACACCCCAACAGCCAATCACATGAGGAAAACGCACACCTACGCGCCTGCGTTGCTGGGTAGATAAAACAAAAACAACAGGATCCGTGTTCAGAGTTTGAAGCTCGGACACAACAGACGGCCAGTGATTTCACTGTGAGTTATTTAGTCGATAAAGCGAAAGAAATGCATATTTTCCATCCCAGCGTTAAGGATTTAATGATTTTTGTCGAAGTACCTTAAAGATATTCACTGTGCGAGCGGACTGCAGTTTAGATTAAATATTTTACTGACTTTTGGTCCTTAATAACAGATAAAAGGCGAATGAGCGATGCATAATAATCTCTAACGAGCAGTAAACTGCAGGTTTTCAGAGTATGTATGTAGTAGTTGTTGTTTAACGGTGCAGTTAGCGGCTCTGCAGTTTGGTCTTTTGACGCAGCTATTACCTCTGACAGTAAACAGTCAAGCTAGCGCAGCGTTAGCCATTGTTTACCAACAGAGTGACTTTGAATGAGAAGGGGGAGGGGAGCCTGTGGCTGTGCAGCATGTCCGGGCTTGTTATTAAAGCACGTCTGCGTATTACATTTCTGTTTCCTTTTCAACATTGCAGGTATCATTTGGAAAATTATCGTTTTTGCACGCTGCAAAATCTCCTCTGTTGTAAAACATGGCAACTGACTGCGCGGCCTGGCTGAACGCGAACCCCGTCGGTAAGTGTGAGCCAGTCACCGAGGGTTGATGCTCCATCAGCTGTGTCTGATGTGGGGCATTGGGACTTTTTCATGCGGAAGTGGTTGATTGCTTATATCTTGCACTGCCTGCAGTGTTTGGGGTTGTTGAATTTGCCATCGATTTCAGTCTGCTGCTCAACCTACATATTGTGGCCGACCTCAAACAGCTATTGTCTATAGTAACATAATCTGGCAAAAAACATCTTTCCCCAAGTTCATTGTATTTGCACATAAACACATAATAATGTATGTATCAACTGTAGGCTCTCTGATCTGTCTTGCACACAATAGCTTCTTACTCCTAAACTCTCCCCTGTTTTTCCGCTTGTAATGCAACAGAGGCCGAGGACCTGAGTGACTCCTTTGCATCTGGAGAAGAAGACAATGGTGGATCAGTTATCAACAACAAAAACATCAACAATGAGATCAATGGCAACTGGGTGTCCTCATCCAGCAACAGTATCCACGAAGCGCGTCTCAAGGCGAAGGCCAAGCGGAGGCTGAGAAAGAATTCCTCCAGGGACTCTGGCAGGGGAGACTCTCTCAGTGATAACGGGGATGCAGTCAGAGGAACCACGGTGGCACCCACTAGCCCCAAGAGCAAGCTGCTGGACAGAAAGTCTCGACTGGGCAAGGGAAGAGGTCTGCCAAAGAAGGGTAAGATGAAATATTTCATAATTTAAGCATTTGTTTCTGAAGATGGGAGTATGATAATGTTACGTTGTCATGCACAGTGTGATACCAAATGTCTTAGTTTCACAGGATAACCATTTGCCTGTGGTTGACACAGGTGAATAAAAGTTCAAATCAAAGAGCCCCTGCTGTTTCAGAGCTACAAAGGGAAAGCCTTCTTCACTGTGACCTGCTGCTATCATCACCTGGTGGCTTTCCTTTTAGGAGCCATAAACCAATTGACATGTACACAAATGGCTAGTTGATCTTGAGCAGGTCACGTCCACTTAAAAGCGCCCTTTTTTTTTGTCTTGCCATCTGGCCAGCCGAGCTTTTCTGTAAATTTCCATTTGAGGCTAGACAGTAATCTCGGCAACATTTGTGTACAGTATACCAAAGTTGCTTTTGTGCTAATGCAGTGGATGGGGCGAGCATATTTCTCCCTTTGGACTGTCATTAGTGTCTACAGAGGCTGCTTGCTGTTATTGTGAGGGAAAATTATGTAGAGTTAAAAGTTAATACAGTCAGTGCAGCATTTGTTAGTCCTGTGTGTCAGTTTGATTTGTTTTTGTATCACTGAAGTGAGACGATCTTGTGTGCCAGGGCACAGTGACAAGCATAGATATATACTAACTGATTATGTGTGGTGTTGTTGCATAATGGCTCACTGCGGTTCCTTATCCAATTTATATATCAAACCAAAGATAACTACTCTGCCCTGCTGTCTCCTTGTCCTTAACTGTATCTAATAAGTCACTACAACACATCACACACATATAAGTAGATTAGAAAAGTATCTACATCTTCTGTTGTCTCTCACAGCGAAACCTCATTCAGTGATGTAAGCACACAGCGACTACATGCATGTCCCAGCAGACTGCATCGCAGTTCAGCCACTTTGCTCTTCCCATAGGCAGCTGAACTGGAGCAAGTGTAGTTTCTCTCGGCACAGTGTCAGTCTGTTTTTCTGGTTACGTAACAGAAGTGCCACGCCACTGGAGCCCTGTTATTTGAGCTCTGAGTTCTGCTGCATTAAAAGTTCATGCATTGCAGTTCTAAAAGACGAATGCAGTGGATGCACAGAACCTTTGGTTAGAGCAAAGTAGTGCGGACCATGTTCACTTAAGTGGGACATGTTCGCACAGCGCTAAATATAGTGGCATGTCATCTGCCACATACTGGGTGGGACTAATGGAGGTTTCAAAGCATGTGACACAAGCTGCTTGGTCCTGGGCTTCTTAAACTGTCTGCAATCTGTTGGTGCTGACCTCAGACGCAGCAGATGTTTGTTTGTGTAACATGTACAAAGGCGTCACCTCTCCAAATAGGGGGATTATATCACAGCATGTTTGGTTGTGGGGTTGAAGAATTTATCTTGGGAATTAGTATAGCTTATACTCACTGATAATGATCCATATGACATTAGTAATGTTATTGCAACGACTGTAGTGTTATCTTTGTTGATCAGTGGACAAATACTTCTCTAACTTGTGTTATGAACTGTAACTGAGAGACGTGCCGTGTGAGAAGAGTGCGTAAGATGGTGGTTGGTTGAGCCGTTCATTTGGATGCAGACATCCTACAGTAAGTGGAGCATCACCTGTGGATATCCATTGTGTGGTTCTGATCCATTTCAGCACCTGTCTGCTTACTCTGTGTGAAGTTAAAGGCCCACTGGTTGGCGATTTTTCCAAATGACAGTTTTAACACTTTTGTCTTCTTGAAAATGAATTTGTGAGACTTGACTCAACATGGCCTGTGATGAATATATCATGTGCTTTTGAAAATAATCTGGATATCAGATTATGTTTGGAGCTCAGGAAAGCAAAATAACTGGAATGGCACTGACTCCCTCACAGCATGAGGCTGGTCATGCTCTTAGCGAGTGAATTCAGTAAATTTGTCTAGGATTTGTCTGGAACCAGTTAAATTTTATAGTGGACATGGTGGAGACCCTAAATTCCTTGTTACAAAAACACTTGAGATTAAATTCAATTAAGTTTCGGTGTCTACGTATTTTAAGAAATGAAGTGCTCCCATTGGAGCACTTGCCACTCCACCTTCTTATTGATAATGCTGTGAAGTTGTTTTTCAGGCGTCATATTTCAGGGACAACATGTTGAGAGATCCTCAAGCTCTTTAATCTCCTCATGCTACTTAACTTCCTTTCCATATTCAATTATGAACACTTCTTCTTCTTCTTCTTCTTTTTTCTTTTTTTTACAAAACTTGTTAACCACTATATGTTTGTCAGTGAGTCTTTTGAATATGATACTCCTCATGGCTTTGCTTTTTACCATATCCCCTATTATGATATCAGATTTCATGTCTAACATCGTCACTGACCTCTGTCTGCAGGTGGGGCTGGAGGGAAAGGTGTGTGGGGCCGATCTGGCGAAGTTTATGAACCAGAGCAAGTAGACGAGAAAGACCCCAACTATGACGAAGCTCAGGTACTGACCATGGTGTTGATATTGTATATGTAGCATGATCACTTGTAAAATCGAAAGGAATCCCATGCACAACCCTGCTGTTAATATTCCTCAAGTTTAGGTTATAATGTGTGTGTTGTCTGAGACCTGGAATGTGATGTGTGTTTCGCAGGAAAACTGTGTGTATGAAACTGTGGTTCCTCCGCTGGATGAGAGGGACTTTGAGAAGACTGTCACCCCCATAGTGCAAGAGTACTTCGAACACGCAGACACAAATGAAGTAGCGGTAAGTGTACAGGAAACAACCTGTCAGTGAACTAGTGCTCTGAAAATAACAACAGTTGCCACTGAGCACAACCTTAAAGCTCGTTCCAAGTTAACGTCTCTCTCCACATTCAGGAGCTGCTTGCAGAACTGAACCTGGGCCCCATGAAGAGTGAGGTTCCCTCGTTGGCTGTGTCGCTGGCCCTGGAGGCCAAAGCCAGCCAGCGGGAGCTCACCTCCAGGCTGCTGGCAGACCTGTGTGGGTCCATTCTGTCCTGTGGCGACATGGAAAGCTCCTTCGACAAACTACTCCAGGAGCTGCCGGACCTGGTCCTGGATACACCTGGAGCCCCGCAGGTGAGCCTGCTAGAACACCATGGATGTATTAGGGAGAATCTGGATATAACAGTTTGATTTCTGGGATATAATATTACGCAGATCTTCTACATAGCTTCTGCATTGTTCTGCCTATAGAGGATTTGCAGCAGAGGCTTCCCGCAGCCAAGCTAGCTAACTTCTGTTTTAGCCCTTCGCTAACTTAAATGGAAATAAAATGGTTTAATCGTTCGGCTCTTATAGTCTTTCCAAATGGATCAAACTCTGGCAGTGCTACAAATAATTTCACCAGAAAATGTAACCACTGCTTCTTTCAGCTGCTTCTTTCACAATGTTTGCTTATAGGAAACAGTGTGCATCATGTGACATTGTAATTATATGGTCTAGCTGCTATTTACAATTGACTTAAAAGCCCACCACAGTTCCTGGTGGGTGGGTGTACACCTATAACAGTGGTACTCATACAGCCTTTGTCCACAAGTGCCACCAGAATAAACAAAAACTGAAAAGTTTATTGTAACAGCTTTAATTTTTTGTGACATCTTGGATATTTCAACAGACCAGTAGAACGGACTCATACCTGCAAACAAATGAGGCATTCTGTTTGAATTTCAATCAGTCTGTGGTGGAGCACAATGGAACAACAGTGTGGTTTGACATGTTGATGTGTGGGAGAGAGCTAGTGTGTGGTGTGTGTATATTTGAGCTCTCTCCTTTTCAGCCTGCACAGACATGAGATCTCTGGCCATTGTCTCTCTGTGCTGGCAAAATGCAAGCTCAGCGAAGGACGCTCAAAGGGTTATTGGTCTCCTCCCCCACACCCCTCCTCTCACTGTCTCATTTAGGCGTCCTGGTCATTTCTGCCCCACTCTCACAGTTCTCTGTGGATTTAATGGCGCATTATGACTCTGCACTGTCTCGCTGTACGCCTTTCACTCTTTTCTGACTTTCTGAAACACACAGACACTCACACAGACTGCACACTCCTCTCTTTCTCCTCATGTGCCGGCCAGTCTGGCCTCTGCCACAGTGCGATGAGACGGAGCTGCCTTTCGTCTGAACAGGAACAATGACGAGTGATGAGCGCAGGCTTTGTGGAGGCAAGAAGAGCAATGCAAGCTCTTTTTGTTTCCCTGAATCATGTGCTCTTCTCACTACTGTAAACAAACACACACACATACACACACACACACAGACACGTGCCACTGAGGCCACTGTCAGTCATCTGTAATGTCGGTGTTGCTGTCAGGCATCCAGTTCTTCAAACATAAAGAATTTTGTTAGGTGTAAAAGCATTGTTGCAGGTCTTTGGTAGTTCACTTGATTTGCTGTTTGTTCCTCTTGCGAATATACTCGGACTTTCAAAAAGGAGTGGTTGATTTAATTTTATGTATTCTCATTCAACCATTTTTGCTGCAGAAGGAAATTGGGTCTAACTGTAATAGAATTTAAAGAAACAAAACAAAAAACAACAGCCTTAACATCGCTCTATAGAAATGGCTTTGGTCTGTCGTTTCCATATAGAAAAAACAAAATAATTCCCAGGTGAAAGCAAATAAAACGCCAAAAATCTATAAAAATGCCAGTGGCTTTCTGAAAAAACTGTTCATCCCTTACAGCATTCCTCAAATGCTCCTGCACAGAAAGAAGTTCTGTGTTTTGACTGTGAGTCATTCATGAACATGAGGTCCTTAACGTTTGGCTTCATCCTTGGTTGACTTCCCTGTTCTGATTAGAATATCATGTCTGAGAATACACGTTTCTATCAATATGTGGTATATCTGTTTGACATTGTGCTTTGCATTTTGTTTGTGGTTGTTAAGATTTTTTTCCTCTTTTGTGTTTATTTTTCAGTTGGTGGGCCAGTTCATTGCACGTGCTGTTAGTGACCAAATACTGTCAAAGAGCTACATCGAGGGCTACAAAGGCAGAGTTGACTGTGAATATGCAAGGTATGTTTGTTTGTTTTGTGGTTTCATCTTCCTGTTTGATGATATTATCGTTCAGGTCTTAAAAGATAATATCAGGCTGTGAGTGTTTACAAGTGAGATCGACTGCTGAAGATCAGAGGGTATTCAGTCAACAATATCACACAAGAGCTTTGTCATATCTGTAATAGTCATATAATTAAATATAGCATAGGTAAGAAGGTAAGAAAGAGCAGGACACCTTAACCTGTGTTTGAGTTTGGTGACCATGCATGTAAACAGGAATAGAAATGTACTATGGAAGGTAAAGATAACAGAATTAAGATATGTTTAAGTAATTTTAGTCTGCATATAAGACTAATTCCACTTTCAGTTAATACAGTAGAATATCCATAAAACTGGTGTAACAAATATGTGCAACACTGGACTTACTGGCATATTAGAGGAGGTGCCGTGTGATCACTTGCAAGTCATGGAAAAGGGGAGAAGGGACAGTGACAACACACAAACCTTTCAATTAATTTATTTTTTAATCTTCCAGGGCAGCACTAGATCGGGCAGCAGTGCTGCTGAAGATGAATCTGGGTGGCCTACGCATTGACAACCAGTGGGGGTCAGGCGGGGGCCAGAGACCTGTGACACAGCTCATTAAAGAGGTAAAGAGATGTGACGGCAAAGTTGGTTCACTAAAATCATAATTGGTCATGGCTTTAATGAAAACAGTTCACCTGCTTTTTTCTAAAAAGAAAACTGACGATACAAACGATATAACATGAACATAATTTTGCAGTGTTTATGTCAACAACTCTCTGTGACTGTCAGAGAAAAATCTACCAAAGGTTATTAACAGCGATTTCCTTTCCTGTCAGATGAACCTGCTGCTGAAGGAGTACATCCTGTCTGGAGACAGCAAGGAGGCTGAGAGATGCCTGAAGGATCTCGAGGTTCCACATTTCCACCACGAGTTTGTCTATGAGGTAAACCCTTTGCTTTAGTTTGGAGCAGAATGTCCCAGCTCGGTCTCATCTGAAATAAGTAGATACATTTAGACGTGTGTTTTCACTGCTTCTAGGTTTTGTGTATTGATACAAAGCTGTGAATATGTCTGTCCTCAGGCTATAGTGATGGTGCTCGAGTCCAAAGGAGAGAAAACGTTCAAAATGGTTTTGCAGCTACTCAAGTCCCTATCCAGTTCCTCTGTCATCACTGTGGACCAAATGAAAAGGGTACGGTGCCACCTGGTGTTTGAATTGTGCACTGCACGTCACAATTTTTTTCATCATTGGTTTGCAAACTTTTCCAAGATGCCATTTCATATAAAATGTTCTTTTTTTCCTGCATAGGGGTATGAAAGAGTTTATATGGACATTGCTGAAATCAACATTGATGTCCCTCGTGCGTACTTCATCCTAGAGCAGACTGTTGATAAAAGCTTCAGCATGGGAATCATTGATGTGAAGTTAAGAGACCTTTGTCCCTGTCGGTAAGTGTACACAACGCACTTTCACACACCTCATGCTTCTTCTGAGGGAGATGTGTTTCTTTGCTTTTTGGTTGTTTGTTTTTTAATTAGTTTGCTGATGTGTTGTGTCTCTCGTCAGGGGCCGGAAGAGATTCGTCAGCGAGGGAGATGGTGGTGTTATCAAAATTGAAAGCTACTGAGGAGCGCTTTTTATGTGCCAGATGTCCTGAAAAGAAGAGGATAAAGCTACTTTTTTACTTGCATATTTTTCAAAATAGTTGGGTACATTTTCTTTCCCTTTGAACAGTTATAAGAATGTACATAACTGAAATTGAGGTGAGGTATATAAAAAAAAAAAAAACAAGCAGAACTGCACTTTTGATTGAAACTGAAGTAGATCACTTTCTCCAAGGTGTCTCAATATAAACATTTACATAAGCTAACCCTTAAAGTGCCACACCTCTCAGTGTCAGTCATTCCATGTTGTTTTGTACAGTATTTGCTTGATTTCACTGCCACTCCTTTTGTGTTTTCTAGAAAGCAGTGTTTGTACAGAGGTGACTGGTTTGTGTCAAGAGCTTTATAAAGGGGTATTAAAAAATAAATAAATAAAGGGGAGCATGTTGGTAAAAATGCAATACTGGCTCCCTAACTAGCTGCTGTTTCTATGCTGTGCTTGACTTTCTTTTTACCCTTTAAATTACACAAAGATGTCATTATTGAAGGTGTCAAGACATGAGTACAGTGCAAAAACAAATACCAGTCGGGTAACTTCGCAAAATGGTGTTTAGAGTGTTTATTTTTATATCTGGGGGGATACTGGTGTTTCAATGTACCACGTATTGCTCCTTGTTTGTTCATTAAATCACTATAAAATAATCCAAGACTGTTTTTCTCAATGTCACAATATTAAAATTCAGTGCTGACTACATGTCACTCCATCCAACTTAAGTCTGTCACCTGACACATTAATTTGCCTTCATTTACTTGCAAGATGTTGACAGCTTGCAAGATGTTGACAGCCATTTTCCTGTACGCATTACAGCCAAATTACAAGTGCAATGACACAAATAAAAAAATTCAAAGTCTTAGTGGCCGACCATACAGGAAACATTGGCAGGCAAGAGATCTAATCCATACTACTGACAAGCGTACATCAATCATCAATGACTAGTTAACAGCAAGACTTATGAGTCGACTGTTTTAGCTCATGTGCCCACAACCACGCCACTTCTTTTGCCTTTCTGCTTCTTGAAGTCACTGGGTTTGTGCCACCCCATCGGAAGGAATTTTTAGCCAGTTTGACTTGTCCTGCTGCAACGAATCTTCCATGAAGCCTTCATTGGGCGCCTACTGCAGCTGCTCCCTCCCAGCCAGTTCCTGCTGTTTGACAGCCTCTTGAGCCTCCATCTGCATCTTCTCCAGCTTCTCCAGGGTGACCGATTTGAGTGGGAGCAGCTTTGGCTTACACAGAATCATGGTTGGGACATCTTCCATGGATAGCTGCCCTGTGGATGTTGTGAAAAAACAACAGCTCCAAGATGAATTCTCAGATTTGATAAACTAATCTTGTTATAAATGCAGAGATGATGGGAATAAAAAAGACTTGGCTGGGTTGTGTCTGTATTTTACAAATGCCTCTTGCACACTAGCAGTGAAGAATATTCTACCTACAAATAAGTAATGTGATTGTAGGAACATCTGCAGTATAATATTGCTGTTCTGGTAGCCTGCAGCCCCCTAGGATTGGAAGGGTGTCCCAAGTGTTACATCTTTAAGCTCTCAATGCAATTGCTCACCACTGTGTTTTTTTGTTTTTTTTTCAAATCCCTGTTGCACTGGTGGTCAGTTTTCACCAACGCATCAAACATCTGGATATTTCAAACATCTGGTGCTCTGCCCCTAAGCAGCTTTTACACATTAATACGCATTGCACTTCTAACAGCATTGATATACTGTCAAACAGCTATGGTACTGAGCCATATTATATAACTGCTGGTACAGTAACAATGACAATGGTGTAAAAGAGACTGTAAAGAGGGAGTACACAGCACAGCACACCCACTGACTAATTTTGCGAGCTTCTGCACATTTCTAAACAGTTCACATGTTGTATCGAGCCCCACAAACAATCTTTTGTTTGTGACTGCTGCCGTCCAAACAGCGGCTGTGGTACAAACCTTGTTTAGGCAGAACTTCTCGGAATACCGACTTGACTTCTGGCATTTTGTCTTCTGATTGCTCGCTGAAAGGTAAATCAGTAGATTTGTTTATTGCATTTAACACAGATTTTATCTGACATGGATTTGTTTTTGGCATTACAGGGAGTGTACTGAATACCCGTGACTGCAAAAGGAGAAGCCAAAGATTTTAGAAATGTGACACCGTGGGGTCATCAAGATAGCTGCTAAGGCTGCTGGGTATTTTTCAGTTATAATGAATGGCGCTCTGACTCAGGAGTCCTGTTGTAAATTGAGAGAGATTGAGTTCTGGCAAGGCCGAGGCATGAGCTTATTTTGAACTTTAGCATTATCAAATGCACAGAGGTCGTATTCAGGCGAATCGGCACCACAGAAGGTAGTAAGATCTCATTTTAAATTTAGTCCGCATCATCAGACACACGTCAGTCTGTGTCGGAAACGGTGACATCAGGAACAAAACATAGGACCGTCTTTAAGCCCCGCGTAAAGTTACTGAGTCATTGGTGTAACTTAACAGATTTGGAATAGAAATCGGAGCCCGTAATTTATAACAGCAAGGTAGAGCTGGAGGTAATGCTAGCCAGGTTTAGCCTTGCACGTAATTAGTTAGCTAAACGGCAAAACATAGGCCAAGCTAAAGTAACGGTAGCTTTCATTTAGCGATCTACTTTTTCAAATACGTTCACTAATGCTGATAACGTAAAACTACATTATATTTCTATGGTCGCATATGAACAAAAATCAAAAACACTATCTCTGAATGTAATTGTTGATAATCCTACCTCCAGCACGATTACAGCCGTTGTCAAGCCAACACTTCCGCAAGAATCACGTGACTTCTTCTTCGCTTAATTTCTCAGGCACAGTGTCTTACTGACAGCTACAGGTGGCTCTCAGAACAACACAGCTAAATAAACTCATGGCCATCTTTGCCTGTTTTTTGCACTTTAAATTTGTTTAATCAATAGTTTTGTACAGTTATTGTAGAGATATGTTTTTATGTCTTTAATTAAATAAAGCATATACAACAATAGTACAAAAGTACACAGCCCTGCACTGTTCATAGGTGCTTGTTGGGCTTTAACATGTGGGGTTTTATCTGTCAAGTCTAGACAGTGACTGACTACAGTCACTCTCATCGATGAATTCTCTATTATCTAAGTGTCTTTGTCAATTTACTTTTGGTTATTGTATAGGGCTTTATAATCACCCAGTGGTACAAAATAAGTAAATTTAATCAATGTGCAATTGTACTGTACAATTTTAAGTTACTTGAACTTTACTTAGTTTTTCCATTTTATGCTGTTTTTGCTTCAAGTCCTCAACATTTTCACAAATATTCCGCTGTTGAAGTCAATATTTTTCATAGACGTTCATTTACTTGTTACATCACAGAAAGATATAATCAAATGATCAAATATGATTCACTGAAAAAGCTGACACTACCCAACACCGTAATACATAGTCTAAATTAGCTCCTGCTCCACCAACTGCAACATGGAAATGCTACTGATATGTTATGCATCAATGATAATCATCCAGTAATACAGTAAAGGATCTATAAACCTATGAATAAGCCCCATTTACTTTTTGCTTTGATACTTGACGCCTATTTTGCACTTCCACTTAAAGTCCCCTTCCACTCAAAAAAAAATAAATAAATAAAAATGTTTTGCTCAATTTTCACTTCAGTTGGATTTTTGGGCTTCATTGTATTGGATGATTGATGTATGTGCAGGGATTGACACTAGACAGCTGTTTACACATCTACTGAATGAGTAAAGTTTATCTGCTTCTCTTATCAGCTTTCTCTGTGAATGCCATGACTCAGTGGAATGCTCTGCAAGATGACATGAAGAACTGTAACTTTATCAGCAGCTTTTAAAACAAGCTAAAAAATCTGCCGAAAGACAGTCAATACTGTCTGATATCACTGTGTTAAACCTGAATAGTGTGTGTGTGTGTGTGTGTGTGTGTGTGTGTGTGTGTGTGTGTGTGTGTGTGTGTGTGTGTGTGTGTGATGTGCTACTCTGTGTCACTGTGTTATGTTTATTATAGCTTTTATTTTTTCAGTGATGTTTTATAACAATGTGAACTTTCAATTATGACCTGCCAAGGGACCACACATGTTAATCAGCTGTAAAATAACTCCGGAGCAATGCATCAAATGGCATCATTTATACTGAATATTGTATACAAATAAAACAAATACTGCTTAATCTATGCTCCTCTTAAATCTGAGTTTTATGAGCATGATTTTGGGGCAATAAAAGGCTTATTTTGGAGCCATTCATGGTGTAATATTCCATTTGCCCAGGTGTGGAGAGGAAACTTTCTCTCACTGAGGTCACTGAGGATGGACTTTTCAGTGAAGTAGGTGTCCAAAACTTACAGATATGAAATGAAAAATATTTGCATGTTCAGATATTCTGGATTTTTTTAAAATGAGGAAAGGGTAGATGTAGATTCTAAACAGGGTGACTGAAATTGTTTGAGGGGGAAATCACTGCAAACACAAATGACTACGTATTCCAAGGAGATTCAAAATCTGGTAAGGCTTCAAGTAAAATTTAGAATGTGGGATTTTTCTGCCTATAATGGAGTGTTATTATCAGTATAATACACAAAACGGGCCCTTTACTTGCAAGTTATGTATGTAAATGAAGCCAATGTTTATCCAGGAATATGTGATTGTATTTCAAAGTCTCGTGATAACATTGGTTAGGCGTGCGAATGACGCAGTTTGGTGGCAGGGGAGGGAGGGGAGCAGAGCAGCAGTGTAGGAAAAGAGGAGGAAGCAGCAAGGATGGCGGAGTCACACCTCTGAAGGTAAAACAGTTATATTATCACATTAACAGTGGAGGTTTTCACCAACACAGCACGGTTACGCGGGGCTCCAGAGACAATATACTCGCCAGGCTCTTGTTGCGGCGTGTGTGACGCCAAAGTGTCATTTTGCGGTGGTGAGTAGGAACGGACTCTTTTGTTCAGCTTCGGAATGGCCGCTGTTTTTCACAGTGTTTTCTTTTTTTCCTCGGCTAATATTCAGTACGGGAACGGCGCTTAGACATTGTGTGAGCAGTGAGTCCACACCTTATGTGTCTTCGGCGGCCGCTCTGCTGGGCTAACAACTGCCTCCACCGGCTGTTGTCTCCGGGTGTCTGCTGCCCGACTGCGCTCAGCTGGCTGCAGCAGAGGTTTCCCCTCTCGGTCGAACTCACGGCGGACGGGTCGGTCCGCGTCCGACAGCCGCTCTGCTCGGGCCTACACACACAGTTAGCGCTGCCTGAGATGAAGCTAACTGCTGGATGTGAGTAGATATATCAGGGGAAACCTCGACACCACCTGCACCCTTTAATACGCGTAGCAATAGACGTTTGTTTTATCGTCTCGTCCTGGCCGTGCTGTTTCTCTTCCTCGTTTGACTCAGAGGATCGCTCGCCAAAATACTGTTAGCTGCTCGGCTAACTTGCTCGCTCGCTGACGTTAGCGAGCTAGCAGTCTGGCACAACTGACGTTTGCTTTGCTGTTGACGTTTAGCTTAGCTGGTTTGATTTCCTGCCTTGTTGTCAGTCGTTTTAGTAGGCTCAGCCCGTGTGTTTTTCCCTTTTTGAAGATCGGTCGCTCGAGATACATAATGGCAATGTCTTCTTTCAGTCAGTTTCAAGGCTGGCTCTGTTAACATTAAACATTTCCAGCTTACGTGAGTTGGCTAACCATAGTTAGTTAGCTAGTTAATATGAGGTTAACAGTCACAACGTAACGTGTAGCACGATTACTATCCGCTCAAAGGATTTTTTTCTCGCTGCAATTGCCCTGCTGTGGCACCAACCCAGGAATGCTTTCCTTAGGTGTTCATATTTTGTAAATGAATTAATGTCGAAAGGCGACTTGACTCCCCGACCTGGTGCCGTTTTGTCGGTAATCTGTTTCCAAGGATTTGTCATTGGCACACGTAGCTACCAAGCTAGCGGCGCCCTGTGGAGTGCTGTGTAGCAGCAATACCTATCTTTAGCTGATAGCTGCCACCTCACCTCTGTTTTACTGTTTGCCCCACATTATTACAAGGATAAGCATTTAAATTGCAAGGCCAGGTCTGTAACTAAGCACACTTGGATGCTAGTACACTGTCAGGCAATAATGCAGCAGTTAGCTTTCAGATATTCTCTGACTTTGTAACGTCATGACAATGTTTATTTGCTTCACACATACGTTTTATTGTTATTCTCCAATTAGCTAACATAAATGTATTCCCTGTTTAACCCAAATGCACTGTAATGCATACACAAGCAGGAGGGTAGAAGCTGGCTTGCTATGCTTAGGCCTAAATGCACTGACATCATAAGATGGGCTCAAGATATCCTTAATGGAAACTTCATTAGTTTCTATGTGGGTTGTTAGTGCCATGAAGTCCAAGTGTTTAATAGCACTTGCTAGTAGTGTTGCGTTAGTGTTGATGGATATGCATTAGCTGTTCTCCAAAGCTGTATGACTTGAACTTCATTTTTACATCAACTAAATAGGAAGTGCTACATTAATGGGATTGTAAAAATGCTTGTAAGTTTTATAAGTCCAGATCACTTTCCTATTAGATTAACATTATCCAGTGGTTTTTTCTTTTACACCACAGGGGAACCTTGCACAATGACTCCACACCCACACCTGATTGTCAACAGTTGAGAACAGAGCACCTATGAATAGGGCAGTTTTCGGATCAAAACACATTGAAATATATGGCCTCACAGCAATTTGACCATATTCCTGCACATTAGTTGGGGGGGGTCTTAATGTCTAGACTGTTTAGTCTGTCAACCATGACATTCAGGCACAACAAGTGGGCACTGCCTGAAACCTTGCCAGGGATGGAAAAGTGTAACTGAATATCATGAAGCCCTGGTTCTGTGGTTTTCTAACAGAGCTATTAAACAGTGATTCTTGTCTCCCTTCCCTTCCTCTGAAGTCAGCTCCTTTGGTCACCTGAATATTGAATTGATGTGCTGTTTTGCACATATGCCTCTATGCAAGCATTTGAAAGATGCAACTAAGAGTATGCCCGCTTTGGTTTGGTTAATATTGCTATGAGATAAAATAGTAAATTTTAAAAAATGAACTTGCACAATTTGATGCAAAACTTTTCCTTTGCTTTCATTCTGTCTAGTAATGCGTCCATGCAGAAAACATAAAGTCTTGAAAAACAGAGATAGATCTGTACAGATAATATTCATGTGTAGTTTGTTATAAACAGAATAATGTACCAGGGCAGGGACACGGAGAGAACAACCATAAAAGGAAGTGGCTTGCACAGTTTGGATTAGAGGCCCCAGAAATTGAGCTGGCCTGGCTATTCTCATTTTGTGTTAATAATTATTTGTACACAGGTATGCCCATTACAGCTAGTTTTAGATGCACCCCCTTATCTATGACAGACTGAGAGAGCAATGAATACCTTTTTTTTTTATTTACAGAACACACTGTCAAGCATTCTATCGTGGAAGGGTTTCTGCCATTGACCCAACATTTCTTTTACCCAAAAGGTCATATGACCTGTTGTTGTGGGGCCTTCATGCTTTGAAGGCCACTTCTAAAGATTACTCTCAGCAGTCCTAACCTTTTCACTTAGCTCTGATCCGGAGCCAAACCTGCCTCTCTTTTTGCCACGGCTTAGCTTGTACAAGTGCAGGATAGCTTTGTACACTCGCAGAGGTACAACAGCAACAGAGACTAAACAGAGACAGGCCGCCAGGGACAATCTGGCTCAGTTTGATGCAAAGGGTTGTGTGTTTCGTCTGGATGTCATTGAGATGTAAATATTCAATGTGGTTGTGCTGTTGCAGACTTTATAGGGGACAGATAAATAGCTGAATGCATGTTTAGGTGGGGCTGTAGGCTTACAGTAATGTCAACACCCGCTGGGCCCTGTTTGTTTAGTAGGAGTAAGGTGGTGTGAGGTTATGCTTAGTAAATTCAACAGATTTGCTTTAACTGGCACAGCACTCTCAATACGACATAACTCCTGGTACTGACTGACAACCAACCAAACCTGTTGAAGTGTTCTTTTTGTCTCATGTGTAACAAAGAGTACTTTCATGGAATTAGGGTTAGTTTTTATTTAAAATTATACATAATGCAGGCTGCATTGGACACCAAGCGTGCAGTTTGCACATGTAGTAATTAATTTACATTGTAATTTATTAAATATGTTTGCAGTGATCTGATAGTTGCATATAGTATTATGCATCTGTTGAGAGAGCAGTGTTGGTGTGGATTTGTCGAGGTAGAATGGCTTAGACAGTCGCTCTGTCTTTGCAGCATGTTGCAAAAACGTCTTCAGCTGAGAGCTATAAGTTATGGGTGTGGTTCACCTGCAAAATGTCACAGAAATGGGTGCAAAACAAGGAAATTGCCAGAGGTATGTCCCTCCATGCATCAGTTGCTGCCACATGTTGTCAATCTTGAGTTTTTGACACTGTGTTGCATTGGATTTTACAAACTCCCATTTAAAGCTGTGCAGTACAATTTTTTTGACTACACACACACTGATTACCGGAGGAAACGAACAACGGCTCAGAAATGAATCTGCTCAACATAGCCAACACTGTTCACAAAAAGTTGCCTGGAGTTTTGAGGCAGATGATTGATAGTAATGAAAAAAATACATTACTGATCGGCCAGTAATCTGAATATGTGTCAGAAAACCCCACTTTTTGCCGTGATTTCTCCAATGTGGTTATCAAACACTTCTGACAGAGATAACAGAGGCGGGATATTTTACAGTTTGATGATAAACTTTATAGTCCATATGGGCAGGTAACTGAAAACAGATACGATGATGTGACAGGAGATTATATCGGTGGCAACAAGTCACTTTATTCACCAAACATTCCTAACAGGTCAGAGCCATGCAGAATAGATGTAGCTTAATTAACAGACACATAGGTAGATCTATTTAAGACAGCATGCTTGACATTAAGCAGAACAATCAACATTCACACTGTAACCCAATGTCATCTAGGGGGTAAGGCTTTGCCATTTAGTAAAAAAAGTTGTCTTGAACTATTAACCATTTTCAAAATAGAAATATGGCCAAGGAGCTGCAATTTGGACCCTAGCAAAAATGTTTTTTTATTATATTTTTTTCAGTGACATGACATGCAAAAATGACCCCCCTCCCCAAATTATGACTGATTCTGGAAAGTCTCTAATGTCTTAACATATTATTCAGCCCTAGTACACACACATCAAATCCCATTATTGTTACACTTAAAGTTGATGATTTTAAAAAACTCATATTTCATGCACTTGCATACTTGGTCAGATTGATGAGAATATGGAGCTGAAATTGAAAATGTCTGCTTTGGAATAGGTTGGACTGATCTTTGTCTGATTGCTCAAGCAGAGCACTCAGTTGTTCAAATTTGAAATGCTAAGAATGTCTCTTAAGTGTCAAAATACAACATTAAATGTGACCAAAATGTATTTTTCTTTTCTTGTCCCAAACAGCAAGTCTTGGAGGGATTTAAAAAAAAAAAAACTTGATGACCTTTGCAGTCTGAAAGAACTTCTATCCGAAGGTCCTGGGATTGTATGCAGTTCAAACACTTAAGCATGTGGCCCATGGGTGCCACAATCCAGCTACTTCAAAGGATTTTTTCTCCCATGGCATTTTAACAAAGGAACAAAGTTTCAGTAATATCCAAAAAACCTTTGGATCACAAGGCCTTTATTTCAAGGATAATCAAAAATGTGTGGGCCTGCACAGGGATGTTTTCCTTAAAAGCCTTCTTGGCTGTCTGTGTCCCTTTTTTCCCGAACAAGTAACCTGACAAGAGAGACTCCCATGAGCAACTCTGCAGGAGGCCCGATAACGTCGACATGAGTAGTACTTTAGGCAAAGAAAAAGATTCGAAAGAAAAGGACCCCAAAGGTGGTCCTGCGGGGAAAGAAAGGGAAAAGGAGGCCAAGGCTCTAGCCGGCTTAGTCAAGGATGGTGGCAAAGAAACGAAGACCAAAGGGAAAGATGCCAAAGAAGGAAAGAAGGACACCAGCAGCTCAACACCGGGTGTTGCCTTCTCCGTTGACAATACGATAAAGCGGCCAAACCCTGCACCAGGTACGCGCAAGAAGTCCAGCAATGCCGAGGTGATCAAAGAGCTTAACAAGTGCCGGGAGGAGAACTCAATGAGACTAGATTTATCTAAACGGTCCATTCACATGCTGCCCACCTCCATTAAGGAGTTGACGCAGCTGGCTGAACTCTACTTATACAGCAACAAGCTGCAGAGCCTGCCGGCCGAGGTGGGTTGCCTGTCAGGCCTGGTCACCTTGGCCCTGAGTGAGAACTCCCTGACCAGTTTGCCTGACTCCTTGGACTCCCTTAAGAAGCTTCGAATGCTCGACCTCCGGCACAACAAGCTGAGAGAGATACCACCTGTTGTCTACCGGTTGACTTCACTTACCACGCTGTACCTGCGCTTCAACCGCATCACAACAGTGGAGAAGGACATCCGAAACCTATCCAAGCTCACCATGCTCAGCATCCGTGAGAACAAGATTAAACAGCTGCCCGCAGAGATAGGTGAGCAGAAACCTTTGTGGGATGTTGTCAGCTACCTTTGCGTTTATGGCATTAAGCTTGGGTTTATTTCCATCCAGAGTGCCCGTATTTTACACACCTGATTCTGTTCAGTACATCATTCTCACAATGTGCTTGGCCCATAATGGGTGGCAAATAATAGGTGTGGTGAGTACACACACTTCGTCAACTCCATCAGTAACACAGATCTAGCTGTTCAAACTCACATGTGAATGAATGATTAAATGAATGAGTTCATGTGCTAATTATCATGTAAGAGAGAATTCTGTATATTAAACTGGGTTAGTTGTCCTTCTGCATGAATTCTACTCTGACTGTAAAAAGAGGGAATGAGACAAATGAGTGGATATCTTCAGGTCACTGAGAGTGCATTCATCTTGAAATGGCTAAATATCTGAATTTGGTGTTCAACTTTCTGCAGGGGAGCTGTGCAGCCTCATTACTCTGGATGTTGCCCACAACCAGTTGGAGCACCTACCGAAGGAGATTGGCAATTGCACACAGATAACAAACCTCGACTTGCAGCACAATGAGCTCTTAGACCTCCCAGAGACTATAGGTAATTTTTATTTTACGATTGAAAAGCAACACTTCTTGTGTCTTTGTTAACGTAGTATTTGCCTTTTGTTTTCTTCTGTGACTGCTATTGCAATAGATCTGATAAAGGTTTCAAAGGTAAAAGAATTTTACTTAACATACATTATCCTTTTGTTGTTTCAGGCAATCTGGCAAGCATAAATCGCTTAGGTCTGAGATACAACAGATTGTCAGCCATTCCCAGATCATTAGCTAAATGTCGAGAACTGGAGGAGTTAAACCTTGAAAACAACAACATTTCAGTGTTGCCAGAGGTAAGTAGAATCACAAATAGAATTTCATTTTAAATATAACTGCTCCATTAGAACAAATAATGATAATAATCACGCTAACATTAACATCAACCATTTCCTGTAAACAAATTCATTGTGGAGCCTTGAGCCTGAGGAACCCGTGCTGTAGAATCAACATTCATTTAAAATACCTGCTGAATTCTTGTCTGTGTCTAAAGGCTACTAGTGAATCCAGAGTAAATATCACAGCCTGTAGTGAGTCCTGATCCTATGGTTTCTGTCATGTCTGCCATCATCAGGGCCTACTATCAAGTTTGGTCAACCTGACCAGTCTAACACTGGCAAGGAACTGCTTCCAGTCGTACCCTGTGGGCGGACCATCCCAGTTTTCCACCATCTACTCCCTCAACATGGAGCACAACCGCATCAACAAGATCCCCTTTGGTATCTTCTCCAGGGCCAAAGTGTTAAGCAAGCTTAACATGAAGGTATTTTTGCACGTTCGCCTGTGAATGTAGTTTGACAAATTCTTAAGTCAAGTTCTGTTTAACTCATGAATCAAAACAGTTGTAGGTCTTTTTGCTGTATTATTTAAGTCAGGTTCATCACATCATCACATGACATTTATCTGTAATTAATACCCCTTTTTGACTTAAAAAGCATAGTTGTTACTAGTACATTTACAGTAGTTCTGGTCCATTCACGCTTTTCATTTTCCTGAAAGCCATTAGGGTTTGCACACTGACAGGACCCAGAAAACTGAAGCAGCTAAATGGAATTAATATTGTCTTTTTATTTACACCTGTGCTTTTCCTGCTGTGAGATGTCAAAACATATTCAGTAAATATTGAATATTGATGATAATAACAGAATGTTACTGTTTTGTCCTAATTTTCTTTCACATGATAACACAGAAGCTTTAAGTTGGCTAGTAAGTTGTTGAAAAATCACCTTTGCTCTCATTTATTTCAGCTGTTGTTCAGAACTAATTTTGTCTGAATGGCATCACTGTTGAATCACTGTTGAAGACCCTTGATCATATATCCCCTTAGTCAGACATATACAACCCTTAATGTGTTCTATACCCACACTGAATGTAGTTTTAGATTTGAATCTCCACTGGAAACATTTTATGCTGGCGCCAGGTAACATAGCTGGCATAGTGCATCGCTTTTCTCAGCCGCTCGAACAACACTGTCCTTGTGTTAAGCCTCTGAATTGTCACTTATCTTGCTAATAAAGGTATGCTATTGTCTTCTTCAGGACAACCAGTTAACATCTCTGCCACTGGACTTTGGCACATGGACTAGCATGGTTGAGCTGAACCTGGCCACCAATCAGCTGACAAAGATCCCAGAGGATGTCTGTGGTTTAGTCTCTCTGGAGGTGAGACTTGCATACAAACATTTTTGGAATTTTAGCCCATCAGTGACAAATCCCGTGACAAAACATATAAGTTGTTCATTTGTTGCAACCATTAATTAGGGATGGGGTTGGAGTCATAATGTCCAAACATTACAACCTTACTTATCTTATGGGCAAGTCTTTGAGGGCAATGGCTAGTGTAATTATCATAGATAGCAGCAAGTCTTACTCATGGTAAGTGTATGTGTGTCTGTCTGTTTGAACTGTCTGTGTCATGTCATTTTTTGCCATGATCTGCAATCATGGCAAAAAGAAAACACACTTTTTTCTCAAGATGACAACACAGCAGATACAGCATAATTTACTTAAATCCAAATTTCCCAACTCCATTGTGGAGTATTTGACATCTTTAGAGAAAGTTGTGATAATTGTGCACCAAGAGTGAACACTGTGTTGCTTGTGAAATGATGACAGATGTTTGGATCTGTTTCTAACTGAAAAACGTCTTTTACAGGTTTTAATATTGTCCAATAATCTTCTCAAGAAGTTACCACATGGTATTGGAAATCTGAGAAAGCTACGGGAGCTCGACTTGGAGGAGAACAAGTTGGAATGTCTACCTAATGAAATTGCTTATCTTAAAGATTTACAGGTACATTTTCAACAAAGGCAGTTCTCTGTTATACTTTAGACTCTCTGTTATTGGTTGTTACACAGACTTGTCATGTCTGGTTTGTATCTGTTGCAATGGAAAATGGCAACAACTACTAGAGATACACTTTACATAATGATTTTATCCAGAAATTGTTCTTACTGCCCTTGTGTCATTTGATGATGCTCATTTTCAGTTTATGGTTTAAGAGGCATATATAAGGATTAAAAAAAGAAAAAAAAAAAACACGTATAGGTTTGCTGACTCCTGTAGTTGCTATCATAAAAGACACAGCCCCCGATGGCGATGCTTGTGCCTAATGTTGCTTTAAATAAAGGTCCATCTTTGCATTTTATATATTTTTGATTATTTTCTTGCTATAATAACAGGCTGATGAGTTGAACCAGCAAGTAATGTGAACCTGAATCAGTAAGCATCATCAGATGCTTGTCATTAGCGTAATCATAAAAGTCAGCCCTAGATTAGTGGGTTGAAAGATACTCTAAGTGATGTTGTGTTGTTAAAACAAACAAAAGAAATGTAAAGCTCTGTCCTTCAATATTTTGAAATCCCTGTTCTCAGAAACAGGTAATGGACTTAATAATCAACATGAGGAATTAACAATGGTAGCATATATAACTAGCTGTTACATGCCTTGATCGTAATGACAACCAGACAGATATTTGAATTTCCATGGTATGTTTAGGAATTTAATTTAAGGTTTTGTATTTATACTATGTGTGTCTTTAAACAACTTTTATAAACTTCCTGTGTTCCTCCTCTCTCAATAGAAATTGGTGTTGACAAATAATCAGCTGACAACGTTACCCAGGGGCATCGGCCACCTCACCAACCTGACTCATCTTGGTTTGGGGGAGAACCTGCTGCAACACCTTCCGGAGGAGATTGGTAAGTATTCCACATCACAGCAGATCGTTTTGAAAACGGTCTTGAATTTTGCAACTTATTCTGTCAAACGTAATTCATTCTTAAAATGACCTTAAACTTATAAACAACAGTAATACAAGTTACACTTGCATTTAAAAGCTCACTATTTTGAATCTAAAATGGAAATGATTTAAGACACATTTTTACAATGTGTTGTAAGAGATGCACATTGTATATCTATATGCATTTAACTAGTCTTTTAGAATTGGAAAAGTTGTCTAATCTCTGATATGTTCAATTGTTTATTTTCAAGAGTGCAGTCAAGGAAATTTGATGCGCTGGTGCCACTCTCATTTCACAAATTAGTTGTAGCATTTTTTAATTCAAATCTGAACATTGTTTCCATTATAAAAGCTAAACTTAACCATTAGGATTTAAGAGCTTAACTGTCCAACATGGCGAGACAGGCTACTGCTGTGGTTAAGAGTTAAGCCAGAGATTAAAATGGGTGGAGAAGGAGGCTAAAGGTGGGTGTATTTTTAGAGTATTCAGACTGGACCCAGAATTGAACTATACCTGTGCCTTGGAGGTATTTAGATTTCCATTTAGTAGCCACTGCATCCCAACACATTGTTAGTATGTCAGTATAGCATGCATACACATCATCACTAATAGTTTGTCATTTAAAAGTATCTGGTGTAACAGAGCCTTGAGGAGGAAGCATTAAGGAGTTCCCCTTGTGTGGTACTGAGGTTTAGCTCCTTTTACAAAGTCATCCTCACCACAGTACATCTGGTTTTACACCACATCATGTCTTTCCAGGTGTAATACATGTAATGAACTTGGTAATTCACCATCATTAGATACAGTTATTCTGTAGACATAGACTTAATCACCAACTATTTTGATAGTGGATTAAATTTTAAGTCATTTTCTAATCAAAGATACCAAACGTTCTGTGAGAATGTTCTGCTTTTCTTTGTAAGATATGATTGTACATTGGATAATTTTGTTCTTTGGACTGCTCGTCAGGGAAAGAACAAGGAATTAGAAGATGTCACTTTTTTGACATTTCTTACAGTAAACTGTCAGATCCAGAGAGAGGCAGCTCTGCCCCTGGATACTTTTTGTAAGTTTTCTAACCCTAACCCTAACCTTTTTTAAGCAGAAGGGAATACCACAACCCTTTTTCTCCATTTTCTCTGGTCACGTAGCACCAATTTAAAACAAATATTTTCATCTTTCTGCTGCATAGACTGGGTCAGCCCTCCAGTGGTGAAATACTTATTTAACTGCTGTTTCATTTATATTGTAACATCCTCAAAGCTCAATTATTTTATTATTATTGTGAGGGGCAGTTTTTATTCCGGAGTGTAATACTTTATTGCCCAGAGGCTGTTTATTTCAGACCCTGCTTTTCTAAGCTGACTGTATCTGACGTCTGCCCTTAGGTACACTGGAGAACCTGGAGGAACTGTACCTCAACGACAACCCCAACCTGCACAGCCTCCCGTTCGAGCTGGCCCTCTGCAGCAAGCTGTCCATCATGAGCATTGAGAACTGTCCCCTCAGCCACCTGCCGCCACAGATTGTCGCAGGAGGCCCCTCCTTCATTATCCAGTTCCTCAAGATGCAGGGACCGTACCGTGCCATGGTCTGAGCCAAGAGCAGCTCAATCCCAGTCCTACTTAACTCCAAACCCTCCACTTGCTCTGCACCCGCTCGCCTGCCCGCCCCCATTACGTGTATCATACACTGTAAAGAAAACAGACTTGCCACAATCAGTGTCGGGGGCAAATACAAGGAGGAAGGAGGAGAAAATGTCTCTTTCACCGCCCTTGGGCAGAAACAAGGCGTTTCTTTGGAGACTTGAATTCTGTCTTACTCCAGAGTTTATCACGGTCATTTCAGGACCCCAGCCACCCCCCTCATCTTTCATTCCCAATCATACAAGAGGAAATATTTCCATCTCTTTGCCAAAACTGAAGATATATAAAGTTATATATATTGAGTAACTGTGAGCTAAGTGGCAAGTCTTTTAACCATATAAACCGTGCTCCCATTGCCAATGTATTTACAGTAATTACAAGCATCTATTATGTGAGCAAGGATACAATTGTATGCAAAAACAAACAAAAAAAAGTCTTTGGAACTTCACATTTACTGCTGCTGCCGTAATTTTAACTTTGTCATCCTGTTTTATTTTCTTTTGATATGCCCTCTTTTTTTACACCACCTTCACTCAAGATAACTTATGTTAATTGCTTCTTGACCACAGAGAACAAAGGTCTAATGATGGCGTGTTTATAATTTCTTTTTTGTATATTTTTTTTTATCTTTTAGGTTTTAAAAAAAAAACTGTGCCTATGTTTAGAGTGATCCAGTGGTTCATTTCTAAACACGATTGTCCATGAGAATACAAAGATATAAATTATTTCTATAATTCTTTTTTTTTTTAATTACTGCTGTTTTTACTATAGTTTTTCTTTTTTTTTTTTTTTAGTGCTGTTGCATTAATCTGTCCAAGCAAGTGATATCAGTCATTGGAGGTCTTTTTAACAAAAAGCAGCAGTAGTTGTTAAACATTGAGCTAGTAATGTAAACATGTGAGAAATCCCAATCATACATGCTTGGAAAACTAAAAAGCAAGTTGGACTTTTCTCTGAAAGGGGAGGTGCTGCGACCCCCATCTGTAACGCTTTTGTGTGACAAAAAGGTATTGGAAAAAAGTCAGACATGCATAGGTGATGGGATAAATGATGGAGATGTTTTTTATACATGTATACAAATCCTGGTTGTTGCCTTGAGTGCAATTTTTAGTTATGTTTACTTATTTGAAATTATCTTCAGTGTTGGGCTGCAGAGCTGTCATTCAATTAATCATCGACCAACATATCAAGCGTTTCTAAAAAGACGTTATCTGGGTCTCTGGAGCAAGTGATGAGTGTATCAGAGCTTCAAAAGAGGTTTGATAATAAAACATTGACAGGTAACACTTCCTTTTTGTTAATATCCTTTATTTTCTGTGTTTTTTTGTTTTTTTTTGTTTTTTTTAACAGGGTCTCCTCAGAATCGTACCTACATGGTGGGAAATGTTCCCTTTGATTTAGATTTGTAATTTAATCCTTTTTTTTTGTCCCACACTGTCCCAGCAATGCTGCTGCTCTTATGCACTTTTTAAAAACACATTGGCATCCTCGATCTTAAGAAAAAACACACAGTAGCCTCTCATTAATTATTTTGAATGGGGGCATTTTGTTTCATAAAGAAGTATTTTATCTGTTAAACAAACGGTTTATCATGTAAATTTGTATCAATTAAATATAAATGTTGAATTTTAGAATATACTAGTAACTTTGTTTGGGGAAGTTTTATCCTGTCAATCTTTAAATGAACTTGCTCTCTTGAACTGTTAAAGGGTCTGTGTGGCTTTGAGATGTTTTAAGATTCCCATATCCTGCTTTCTTAATCGCAATAGAAATGGCTTATTGCAGTTCAGACCAGGATTGTTTATTTTAAATCAATTTACATTGAGTGTTTTCTTTTCTTTTTTTTTCCAAAATGATGAAATGTGTATTCAGTTAGTATTATTTCAAGTGACTGTACATTAAAAATCCCAACGAAAGGTAATCAAACCAAACATTTTTTTTTTTTCTTAAAAAAAATGTGTTGCATCCCAGCTCTATATTCAATCATGATTCTGTTTTGTATTGAAACGTGTGGGTCTACTTTTTTTTGCAGCAGCAGCAGCTTGGTGTGTTTCAGTGCGCTGTGGTTCGGCCTTCTTGTGTAGGAGGCCGGAGTGATGAGATTGCCACAGCTCATCTGGGGGTGGGGGGGGGGGGAAACGATGTACCGCTGCTTCTAATTTACCAGCAGAACCTGTTGCTGCTTTTTCGTGGACTGAAACATATGCTGTACAAGACAAGGGGCGGGGGCGGGGGGGGGGAGGGTAGGTGGTGGGAAAAGATCCACTCCCAACACTGATACAGACTTCACTTGGAAACCTGACGAGGGACAAATCCGCTGACCTTTTCGACTTGGCGTCAGGCCCGGTGGGTTTTCTCACAGATCAAATCGTTTGGACACAACGATGAGACAACACAACAAGGTGCATATTTGAGCTTAACGCAGTTACAGTACAAGACTGTCGGAAAAAGACAAAAAAAAATTGTAAAAAGGGCTTTCTGTGTTCACGCTCAACAACACACCGGAGGCATTGCATTCCTGGGTTTTATATAAAAGCTTTGGAAGTTTCTTTTTTTTTGTGTGTATTTACTTTTAGCTGTAAACAATTGTGTGGAAAAATGCCTTCAACGAGTACTCAAAAGTGAGATGTGCATTAGGTATGCAGCGGGAGTGCTGTGACCCATTTTTACATTCAGTCTCTCTGTTTTTACTTTTTTCATGTGCCATTTTGCAAGCTTGAGAATGCCTGTGTATGAAGACGCAGAGGATTTTGGGAGGTGGTGGGGAGGGGGTGGGGGGTCGGTCAGAAAACTGAACCGGGCTGATCGACCGGAGAGCATTTATCAGATCCTGGAATGTAGTTTTCACGCGTGTGGAGGAGGCTGGAGATCACCGAGCGGCCCATTCAGTTTGAGGTGTGACTGGGGGGATCAAAGTAATGACGATGTACTGCAAACTGGTGCATCCAAAATAATCGGAGTATAATTGGTGTTTATTTTTCTATCGTCTGTGATTTTAGTCACAGTAGTCAAAGTCATTTTGCTCATTTTGCTCTTTTTTAAACATTTTTCTTTCTTCTTTTAGATCATACAACTTGTCTCTTTTCTTGCCTGGTTATTTTGTACAGGAAACAAGCATGTTGAACAGATTTGACATGATTTGTCTGGGTCAGAATTGGGCGTTTTTGCATAGAGGACTTCGATTTAGTGGCTAATTTGTGTATCTGCAAATGCTCCCTTTTTTGTATATTGCAAAGGGTATCGAAGCATTGTGTGGCAATGCTTATCCTACTTAATCTACATTGACAAGCAGCCTTAATGGTCTTTTTTTATGTGTTTGTTTGGCTATTCCTTGTGTCTATGGCCACTGACTGTACTTGATGACAAGCAACTGGTCATTACGATGTAAATTTGGGTCTAGTTTCTTTGTCTTATTTTTTCCTTTTACTCTGTACAGTAATCTGACGTTACAGTAGACTCAGTATTACAAATCTGTAATGTGATGAGAGTTTTACAAAAAGACAAAGAGTGCAATGGAAAATAATGCCATTATGCTACCAAGTGGATGTGCATTAGCTTGCGTCTCACTTGTCTTTGGCATTAAAGGGGAATTCCACCAAAAACTGGCTTGCTTTTTTTTTTATTTTGGCTATTCCAACAGAGGATCATTGTTTTGTTTTTCACCTGTTGTTTTCCACAAATCATATCAGGTCAGAATCGAGATTTCAAGATGAGAGGAAACACATTTATGACACATCATTTTTAATAGTCTGATATAGTTAAAATTGTTATATATTTATTTTATTTATTTTTTTTTTTTACCACGTTTGTATCAGGAATTATCCACTTTGGATAGAGGGAATGAAAGTCACATTTTCAGAAAAGGGCCGATGTTGATGGATCACATGTTCTTCATCCTCATAGAACATCACCGCATAAATGTCCGCTTTTTGTAATCAAACCAAGTCCATTTTGGTGGAATGGCCCTTTAATGTGAAGCCGCCAGCTTTTTCTCCTGAAACCCTGAATCCCACAGACACACACACAGACCCGCGCTCTAGTATCTCCATACATTTACTTGACTGCCTTATGCGCACCAAGCAGAACCTTTATGACCGTTTGATTCCATCAACAAAGACAGATAATCACTTTTTCTTCTCTAATGTCAGTAAAGGGGTCTGGGTCCACAGATTGAGCAGGAGCTGAGAGCAAAAAGGTTTTGGGTCAGTTGTCTCACGACTGGATGAGCAGATGCGGACATGACTACCTCTATGTGAGTCTTCATTGCTAACCACAGTGACCAAGATCCAGTCTGAGGTGTTTCTACCTGTGTACATACAAAGCCGCGTGTTGGCAGCAGGAACTTGGAATTGGACCAGCAATTCAGCATCGATTTGTTTTTACCAAGCAACCTCCCGTCGTTTCTTTTTGGTTTCACGCCTGTTACTAAGTATTATTTGGCAAATGACAAAGAGGAAAAATACACTGACTCGTCTGCTTGGTTGTAAATGACAAACTTAATCAATGCCGCCCCATTGTAAGACAGTTATCCTGAAACCGACTAGTTGCAGAGTACTACTTTGCAAATGAGTGAAAATGACCATGTTCGGTGATGTTCTGTATGTACATACATCTTTTTAACTGTAATAAACCGATAAATATTTACAAATTTATCATGTGTTGCGTGCATGTATGTCACCAAGGTCGACTGAAACACAGAACATATTCAACAACAGGGTTTGTTCTGTTGAAGTTAACGGGTTCCTCATTTTTCATACTCGCTGAAGGAGAAGTGAAGCACATCTCTATTATAGAAGCACATCTCCACCAGTTAAAGAAAACATGACACAAAATATTTCCATGGTATGCGATTAAAAAAACCTCAAAATTATGAGAAGAAGGTGAAAATTGTGCGATAAAAAGTCCCAACTATGTGACAAAACATCAAATGTGAGATTAAAAAGGCTGAAGAGGTTTGGTTTTGTTGAAGTTATCAGGTGGCTCCCGTTTAAAACACATCTTACTGATACGGAGGCCCATTTCCACCAGGAAAGGAAAAATGGATCTAAAGGGTAAATAGAAAAAATAAAGAGACACAATTAGGAGATTTAACAGACATTATTATAAGATTAAAAGAAATGATGGTATTTTACAAAGATGGACACAACAGGGGCATTCCTTAACGTAGGACGTGAGTGTTTGATATTTAAAATAAGATACAGGCTGAGAAATATGAGATATTGTTCTCTCACTTTATAGTAAAATTAAATAAGTGCACACTTTTATAGATTAGACTTGACAGTGTATTGCTCGACTTGTTACACAACAAGAAAAAAAAATGTACAGTGAACACATTTATTAGTATCAATCGATTTGCACTTGTCACTTCACTGACAGGTTGCATCACATTGTCATCAGTGCCATAATCTTGCTGAAGTGCAGAAGCTGATCCACTTACTGTGACTGTCAACACTTGCGGACGTTCCCATCTTATTAATGATGTTGGTCTTGTTTGTGCTGCAGCGTGCATTCACCATCAGCTAAATCAGAGTCAGGGGCAAAAACTGGCAAAATTACAGAAGCTGATCATCTGAACATGCCTCCAAAGATATACACTATTGTTGTTTGAAAAGGGTTAGGGTTAGAACATTTCGTGCAGAAAACAAACTTACAAATTCTCCTGAGAATCATATGTGGAAGCAAACAGACTGGCCCTCTCCTGTCTTTGTGTGTTTCATATCCACTGTGTCATGTGAATACACAACTTTTGTTGCCTTTCCAAGGTTTCAGGTGTCGTTTCATTGTCACCCCCTTTATTCCTAAAATCTGTTCTTTTATTTGGGGAGCTGAGGGTGATCTCAGGTGTTATTTTTCATGTATCAGAGCATTTGAAATAAAGAGCCGAAGGCCACAGTTACATACATCTCATTGTCCTGAGCTGTCTCTGCTCCAGTGCAACACCGCCCCCTGCTGGCGAATTCAAGGCTCGATATTATCACAGGGCTGAGGCTGCCCGTGTGTCTCTAATACTGACCGTGAAGTCTGATGATGATGATGATGATGATGATGATGATGATGAGAGCTATAAATCCCCATCTCACAGTGGCCTCTGTCAGGCGGATGAACACGTGGTCTGGTGTTCGTCATGAGGACCTGTGGATCATCTCTCCTCCTCGCCAAAATGGGCTCTTACCTGTGGGGGGGAAAAAACAAAACAAAACAAAGGTAAGTGAGAGAGAAAAGGGAAACCCTGAGCGCACAGACAACGACTGTACATGAAATCCAGCTGCTCACCCACTGAGTTGTCCTCGTCTCTGTGAACATCCTGCTCCTCCGCCTGAAACGAGGCTCTTGCAGGAGACGACAGGTGTCACTGTATCCTTGCGCTTCGCCTGCGCCCTCATGCATCAACAAGACCGCTGTTTACCGCCAAACACATCCGTTCAGTTTTTCAGGCTTTTCAGGCTGACATGAGCTGTCTCCCTCTGTGTCTAAGTGTGTATGTGTGTGTGTGTGTGTGTGTGTGTGTGTGTGTGTGTCTCACAGGTGGGCGCTCTGAATATTCACTTGCCTCCGAGTTAAAAGCCCAGCTCTCTCTCTCGCTCACACAAACACACACACACACACACACACACACACACACACACACACACACACACACACACACACACACACTGAGCACGGATGGTAATCATCATCATCATTATCAGAACCATCAGCTTACAAATGAAGATAAAGTAATCCAGGACGTTCTGCAGAGAGTAAAGTTAGGCCAGGGTCCTCATCTTCTTCTGAGTCTTCTTCGTCCTGCTCAGTAGGGGAGAACAGTTGCCCCCCCCCCCTTCCCCCGACGTCATTCAGCGCAGTCACGCTCAGGTGTGTGTCCTGGAACTCACAGTGCAGCTCATTTTACATAAAAACAAACAGTCCTGTCTCAGTAACAGTGGCGGATGTTTGAGGGGCCGGGGCCAACAAGGGGGAGCGGGCACCACATGTACGCTGTGAGGGAGCAGCCTGCAGACCGCGCTTGACTGCATTCCGTCTGCTGGAAGGACACCCAAAAGGGCACTTTCACAAGGTTTTTTTTTTCTTTTTCTTTTTTTAACGTGGTCGGTGATCGTCCCCCCTTGACTCCACCAGTAGTCACTGAGATCATCATCTTATTTTATTTTTTTTGTTCCCAACATTGAATTATTTGGTTTCAGGTAAAAATAAGAGCTCATGGGTTATTTTATGGGCTGTCATTTCATCATGTTTTTAGTATTGGAAAAATATTTACATTAGCTCAATTAAAGTTGGAAATAAGTCATAGGGATTTTTGAATGGGTTTACGGGTCGTTTAAAAGATTTTCATGTTTTGTTTTGTTTTTTCATGAGTATGAAAAGGTGGTTGCTAAGAAGTGGCTAAATGAGGCTGCAGAGGGTATTTTCCTTATGATTATTTCTAAATGACAGTTTTTGCAGGGATCATCCTGGAAGTCATTTGGAATTTAAAGACATAACATTTCCACATTTCCACATTTAACAATGTCCTAGCAAGTGGAGTTGTCCCACTATAAGGTTTGATTTGGCTTACCAGATTGTTCTCGTGAAATAATTGACTAATTAATACAAAGAACATGTTAATATGAGTTTCTGTTTATGCTCTTTTACTTTTGTGAGGTAAGTTGCTCCTTAAATATTTCGGATCCCTATTGATTATTTTTGTTTTATTCTGAGCACAGCAGGCAGAACGACACTTTTTGCAGGAAGTAATTTAATTCAGGGAACTCAGATCCTGAGAAGCAATTAAAATATAACAGAGATTATTCTTAAGTCATAATCACAACAGAGACAACAATTTAGATCAGACTCTGAAAACAGAGTATTTTTTTCCCTTGGGGCCTCTGTAGAGTACGATTTTATATCTTAATACAACACGTGCTTTTGGCCCGGGGTCAACCGTAACATTTTAATTTTGTTCCAAGGGAGAAAGTTTGGGCACCCGTGGTCTAAATACTGCTAGATCTAAAAATGTTCAAACCCAGAGGAATCTGTAGTTTTTGATGATGTTGGCCACGTGTTGTTGTAACCTCAGGGGGCGAGTCAAACCGTGAGGAAGGAAGATGACAAACAAGACTAAGAGTAACGTGAATAAAACTTGAAATCGTTCCCTCGTCTGTGATCGTTTCGGTCACGCCTCTGTGCGGGGGCATGATCCCACGCTACGTTCTCTTTTGTTTTGCTTTCCTTAAGAGGCCTTCAGTGGCAGAAATTACATCATGTGCATTTAAGAGACAGGTTATCAAACTGAAGTAGCAACTGCCTTCAACAACTTCTGAAAAACAAGGTGTTTTTTTACTCTTCATCATATTTGTATTTGTATAACCAATGAGATAGCAGCTGCGTTCTTACAGTGCAACAGAAGAAATATAAAACATAAATTGGATAGAAACATGAAAGACATATTCAAGGCCAGACAGACAAAAATTGTATAAAGTAAACACGGATATGCTCAGCTTGTAAAAATGTAATGGAATCAACGTCATTACAGAACTGGAGAGCACTTTGAGCCCGTGCTCCCACCGTGAGTCATGTACCAAACGTGACCACGTCCAGCACAGACTGGCGAGGAGGAGGAGGAGGAGGAGGAGGAGGAAGAGGAGGAGTGTACGCCGTGTCCCCACAGTTCCTCCAAACAGCTCCCTGAGTGATCCTCGGTCTACCAGAACACAAGCAGGGCGTCCGATTGTGTAAATGAGAGAGTCACTGCTGGTTAAAAAAAAAAAGTTCCAGAAAAACTATGGGAACTTGAGAAAATGATGAAATCTGAAGAAATGCCTCTGTTTTTTTGTTAATTTGCTGACAGGATACAAAAGAACCAACAGTGTCCCCCAGCCGCGAAAAAACAGGGAAATAAACGAGTGCACGAGGCTTTGTGGCTGTGATAAAACAGAGCCTGTTCACAAGATAACACTTGTGTGAATGCAAAAAAAAAAAAAAAAAAAAAAATGTAGGATTGTTTTAGCAACACCTACCAACAGAGGTGAGGAACTCTCCCTCTCACTCTCACAGGTTGAGTTCTCGAATGGTTTAATCAAACGTAATCCAGTTATCATAATATCTTGTTTTTAAAGGGTCGACATACACGCAGTAACCGTCGCATGTCCTCCATCACCGACCACACCTTGCTCATGTGCAGAGAGTAAACAAGATGGAGCTTGTTTTTCGGGTGCATGATGTGCGTTTGACAGCTACACACAGGCTGGTGTGATCTGGTCAAACAGCGCTGTCCAAACGACTGTCAGGCGAGGTCAAACATTTGCATTGTTCCAAATGTGACTTCAGCAGACACGCATTGGGCTGTTTGGCTGTTTGCAGAGAAGACACGCGTTGCTTCATGAAGATGTGTTTCTAGAATCAAAATGATGCAGCGTTTTTTTTTTTAAATTATCGTCGCTCTCAAGGACACAAACCCCACCGTGCTTTAGAAAATGGTGAACCCAGCTTGGTAATGCACAGGGAGAAGACGTTTGAATAATTCAGAGTGTCAAAACTAAATGAGTCTGGACTTAACGTGACTGCATCTGTATTCATAAAGTGATCAGGTCGATCCTGATGGGTGCATTAATGAGTGGGTGACATGCACTGCCATGAGCTTTAGTGATCTTGACATGTGGTCGAGATTAACTCCTTCATTGTGCTCCTCCTCCAGGATGTGCCTGTTTGTGTTTGAGAGGGCATGTGAGGGTGTGTTTCTGTCAGGGTTGGGATATTTATTCATGTGTGGTTTATGCGATGTTATCAAAATATGTCAGTAGAAATTGATATTAAAAAAGCTCCTCAGCGAATCCTCTCCCTGCTCATTAAACTTGCACCGTTTGTGCAGTTTGAAGGCCACTGATTGACATAATACACATGGAGGGGTTGAGCTCCAAGACTCCCCAACAAGAGGAGATCCTTTAGGATGAATAACTGTCTGCCACTGCTCCCCTGTCATATCTGTAAACACTAAAACACCCTGTCAGACGTTTCCTTGGGGCAAACCTTCACCAAACAGGTCCGTGAATCACTCTGCGCCTGACAAAGTATGAGCACTCCCACATGAAGTGAAAAAGGTGGTTAAATAAATTGAGTTTGGACGAAGTCATAAAATCTCTCTGTTGAGATCCACGTGGTGTGGCTCTGGATGCTGCTAAGCAACGGAGTCTAGCAGCTGCACTGCAAAAAATATCCTAAATATTAGGCCTGGTCTTAAATGTTTTTTGAATTGTGAAGGCGAGCCTTTTTGTTTTTCAGCTCAGGGTCAGGACTCTTCTTGTCTCAAAGAGCACATTAAGTGATGCTGAACCTTCATCTCGTGCATGTGTTGTTATTTCAACCACTTAAGGTAAACTGAAGGTGAAGATATAAAGACGTTACCTTCCTGAGGACCAGGGCCAGACTGAATAGACTAGGTCACACCAAGCCTGTTGTAGTTTGTTGGGGGCCCCTACACACACATTTGTATGATAGGTAAAGGAACATATTGACTTAATTGCTACATGCTACATGATTATGCTCATATATCTATGGTAGCTCATCTATTTATATCTCAGTATTCATTTGGTTAGTTATGTATTGACACAGGAACATTTTAGCACTGTATTATACATTTAATGCATGCATTTGTTATTTAAAAATATGTGTATTGAATTGTATATTAAATGGAAAACTTACATCTACAGACACAGAAATACAGTAAGAACATTATTTCATGTTTTTTGTTTTAGATATATTTATATGATAAATATATAATGTAAACAGTTGATGTTGATGTCTTTGTCTAACCCTCTTAACCCTCATGTGCCTTTGATTGATTTGTTTCTTTATCACACTTTTATTTCTTTTATTCAATTTTGAGCATATTTTTGCCACACTGGAACTGCAATTCAGTTTGTATGTTTTTATATTCTACTTTGACATTATTTTCCCTTTTCTGTCTTGTTTTCAACTTCATTTCTTCATGTCATGTGAATTGCCTCCCTGTTTAAAAGGCACTGTTTTAGAGAAAGAAAATTCAAAGTCAGAATTATTTTTGACATTAGTACTTAAGATTTATAATGCTTTTTAAAAAAATGAATAGGCTAATCAAACAAACTGAGAAATATTTATTTATTTTCTACAGGCGTGAATAAACAAGCTGTTCTCTGAGGAAAATAAGGTCTCCAGAATGTGTGTGAAGCTAGAAAGGTGGCAGGGTCCGCCACATATAAACAAGGTAAAACAGCACGATATTGTTTTGGTTTATTCAGTCATGAAAACATGGATAGATCGTTTATTTAGTGTGTTTAGGCATTTAAAAAAACACACATAGCACCTTAAACTCTCCTTTTATCATTCGCGCGCATGTGGCTGTATCCATGCTGTGCTTTTATACCATCTCATGACTTGACTTGAATCCTCTCACTAAGTCATGTCAGGGATGTTAAACGCACACAGCGCCGACAGCTCTCCGTGTGTGTCTGAACACTACATCGTGTCTAACACCTTCGCTGCTGGCTCTCCGCTGCTGTCATTCCTCCACTCTGCTCCCAGCCTCCATCCGGCGGTAATGGTGTGTGTTGTCACATGTCCTCCGGTGTTGACACTCCGTGGACGCACAGTGACCCGGTGAGCGCGCGGTGACACTTTTTGCAGCGTGCGGGCTATAAAGAGAGGGAGTGGCGCTCCGGTCCACACTGAGGAGAGAGGCTCCACACGCAGACAGACAGCAGCACGGCAGCGCCCGGGATAACATGATTAGCGCTCTATTAGGTCCGCTACCGAGCACCGCTGGATGCAGCACAGGGATCATTGCGTGTGGAGAGAGAGGAGACACAGAGGGAGCACTTCATCCGCCTCATGGATCCTCTTTGTTGCCTATTGATCTGCTTAAAGAAGTTACCCACTGACCGGTTCCTTTTTAACGCCCGTGCGTCTCTGGCACCGGAGAGCTTGTGTCAGCGCGCTGCCTCTCAGGTAAGATTATCTCTCACTTTTCTCACCCCCTTTTCTCCATTCTCATTCAAGGAAAAGAGCTGATGTGATTCTTAACATTATTGTAATACTAGTTTTTTGTTGTTGTTGTTATAGTCGATTGAGAAATATAAAAAGCATCTGATTTGTCCTCTTGTTGGCTCATTTTCAGACGAACTGACGTTTAAAAAAGGATGAGAGAGATAAGTCTTCAGAGGAGTGGTGCTTCTTTTCTCCGTCCTGCTGTGAGCTGCTAGCTCTGTCGCTCCTGGTGATGATTTTTGTTAACCTCAGGTGAGCTCTCGCAGGCAGTGGGCCGATCTGCTCCGATGGGGTTCGAAAATGAAACCAACCAGACCCTTCCAGGTGAGGCCCCGTACAGCCTCAAGATCTCGCTGCCGCTCACCGTGCTGGTGGCCATCATGATCCTGCTCACGGTGTTCGGCAACGTGCTGGTGGTCATCGCCGTGTTCACGAGCCGGGCCCTGAGGGCTCCGCAGAACTTGTTCCTGGTGTCTCTGGCGTCGGCGGACATTCTGGTGGCCACCCTCGTGATGCCGTTCTCCTTGGCCAACGAGCTCATGGGATCCTGGTACTTTGGCGAGGTGTGGTGCGAGATATATCTGGCGCTCGACGTGCTTTTCTGCACCGCCTCCATTGCTCACCTCTGTGCCATCAGCTTGGACCGCTACTGGTCCATCACTCAGGCCATAGAGTACAACTTGAAGAGGACGCCGCGACGCATCAAGTGCATCATCTTCATTGTCTGGGTCATCGCGGCGGTTATCTCCTTCCCACCTCTGATCACCATGGAGAAAGAAAACAGCAAGGAGGCACGTGTGTGTAAGATCAATAATGAAAAGTGGTACGTCATCTCCTCCTGCATCGGCTCCTTCTTCCTCCCCTGCGTCATCATGGTTCTAGTCTACGTGCGGATCTACCAGATCGCCAAAAAGAGGACGCGGGCGCCACCGGGAGACAGGAAGCGGAAGGAGATGCAGAAGCTGGCCACCAACGTTGTTGCTAACACCAAGCAGAATGGCGCGGCCGCGGGCAACGCCGAGGACCGCCTCTGCCACGAGAAGCTGAACGGTGAGCGGGACATCGAGCTGAAGGAGGGCGTGGGAGGAGAAGGTGGAGTAGATGAGGAGAAGGGTGAGGAGAACGGGGTGGACCTGGAAGAGTCGTCCTCCTCTGACCACAAGGTTACCAACCCCTGCTCGATCAAAAAGAAGGCGTCCAAGGGGAAAACCAAACTGAGCCAAATCAAACCGGGGGACAATGACGTCCAAAAGCGGGTGCCGAGCACCAAGGGCAGCCGCTGGAAGGGCCGCCAGAACCGAGAGAAGCGCTTCACCTTCGTCCTGGCTGTGGTCATTGGGGTGTTTGTCATCTGCTGGTTTCCATTTTTCTTCACGTACATGCTGATGACGCTGTGCGAGTCCTGCTCGGTGCCCGACACCCTCTTCAAGTTCTTCTTCTGGTTCGGCTATTGCAACAGCGCACTGAACCCCATCATTTACACCATCTTCAACAACGACTTCAGGAGGTCGTTCAAAAAGATACTGTGCAGGAGGGACACTAGAAGATATGTATGATGGACTCCGTCTCTGTGTAGATACTTTTTTTTTTTTACTTTATTGTACATAGATTATACAAGTGCATCATTGATCATAGTGCATGGGTCACTGGCTTGTGAGCGCTCTCGGTGTTACTGCCTGGATGAGCTTTGCGTGCAGATTCATCCGCCACTCGATCACACAGAGGGAGGTCTAAGCAGAACGCCGCGGTGAAGCCATGGTTATATCGTAAATGTTTTTTTTATTTTTTATAAAAGAAACAGTGAAGTCGTGACATGTGCTGTACCTTCCGACAATATGTTGTACAGAGTGACCTGTGTGTATATCTGTCTTGACTTTTGTTGTCATTGATACAATGTTGTGCCATTTCGTACAGTGTAATTACGACATTGGTCAGGTTGATGATGATGATGATGGTGGTGACGACAAAGTATGGGAGAGATGCTGGCTCCTTAAAGAATAAAACCCATTTCCTGAACGGGTCTCAAGGCAAGTTGAAGCATTGTGCTGGTCACCTGATCTCAATTTGTGTGTTGACACACACGCACATGGTCACACACTCACATAAGAAAAGGGTTAAAGGCAGCAGTCTGAATTTGCTCTCACTTGCTGTTAAAGAGAGAGTTCCCACATTGAGGACCTCTGGTCTGTGTGAGGGTGGGACGGGGAGGGTAAACCCGCGAATCCTCTCGTGTCGGCTCTTCAGCTGCACTCCAACAGAAAGGTACAAATCCTCCATTCTGTTGAATCTGACCTTTGCAAGAGATTAGCAAGCAGCTCAACTCTTAATGAGCCTGAGTGGAATATGTGTAAATGTGCTTTGGTCCTTGGATTAATCGTCTGTGTGATTAGATGGAGGTCTTTTGTCTAAGATGTCAGATGCCGAAAATTAAATTCTTCCAAGTGTGCGTTTGCTCAGGCTTCAGATCTCAGAGTCAGTTTATGAATCAGCTCGTGGATGATGAATACAGATGTAATGCGAGGCAAGGGAGGTGGAGAAGTAACGGTTCATTGCCGCCTTGTGTTACTGCGGTATGCTTCATTAAGTAAAGACATGGAGCCCGTCAAACCAGAACCTGATTGACTGGTCTCGCTCTCTTGCTTTACTCTGGGAGAATGTGTGAATAAAACAAAGGGGAACTATCATCTGTGCAGCGAATACAAAGAATATAGCTTTCCCCAGTGGTCGTGGCGGCGGTGGGGTGTGTGAGTGTAAGTAAATGCACGCCTTTTGACAGTCAGGAAGGCGTTCACACAGCACCATCCTCAGAAAGCTAAATGGTTCTTTTGGGAATTTTTCTCTGGCGGCATGTCCAGCACCTAGGCCAGCGTGTGTGTGCATGCTCGTATTGAGCTAGCGGAGTGTTTCCCTGCACGTTTACAAAATGCGTGAGTCTGTGAGAAAGACAGTGTATGTGTGTGTGTGTGTGTGTGTGTGTGAGTGCGTGTGTGTGTGTGTGTGTGTGTGAGAATGCAGCACATGGAAACACATGGGGTGAGTTCCCACAGGAGTTTAAAGTCACGATGACACTCCATGTTCGGTTTGGTGTACAATTTTTGTGGGCTATTTGCAGATTCCAGAAGAGATAACCCAAACATTTGGATGCCAGCTTTAACAGAGAGAAAGGTGTCAGGAAAAATAATCCTCATTCAGAAAAAAAGAGACCCTCTCAGAAAGCTAAGGGGAATTCATTTAGGGGAAACGGCCTTTAAATCTCTTATGACGCTGACAAAACTGAGGGTTAACATTTTTTCAAATATGTCATAATGTCATACTCTCATGCCCTTATTTACACTGTGCTGGTCACTGCAATCTTGCTTCCTTTTCATTCTTCAAGTGAAAAGATGTCTTCAGTGTGTTGTAACAGGGCGAATGGTGTCTCTGTCACTCTGCCCCCCATCACTCGTTTCTGCACTATGTAATTTCAGTGAGAGGATGGGATCACAGCGTTACGTACAGTAGTCAGCGCCAACATTAATCCTGACAAATCATCGCCAATTTCTACGTAATGTTGCTTTCAAAACCACTTTTGCAAGGAAAAAAAAAACCACATTCTTCCCTTACATATCAAAAGTTTGATAGAAACATTGGTTTGGTTTTCGCAGAAATGTGAACAGGGGAATAGTGATGCACAGAGGGAGTGTCACGCATAAAGAGCAGTAACTTTGGAAGGTAACTCAGACTTTTGAAGACTCATTTTGGGTCTGAATGCATTTTTGCACAGAATGAGGATCATGGATTTTGTTCCCCTTCACCATTAACATGTTTGTGGTTTGATTTGACACTTGTGAACATGTTCTATAACACTGCGCCGCAGCACAGGGGGGTCAGTTGACATTCAGTGATAAATATGTGTATGTTTGTCTTGTCCTGCCCTCCTCTCCCTCGCTGCCTGCTTCTCTTTACCTCACACATCAACAAGCAGCAGTGATATCATTAAGCGGATGTGCTTGCTGACAGCCTATTGGAAGAAGCCAGCTGTTGAAGTCAGCAGACCCCTCTCCACACACACACACACACACACACACACACACACACACACACACACACACACACACACACACACACACACTCTTTCAAAGACACACACAGACACTTAGCCTCTGGGAATCGGGGCATGGATCATCAGGTTAGAGTGCATATCCGTCTCCAAAAGACTAAGCATGGCGGCTAAGTGCAGCTACCATTCAAAGAGACAGGGATAGAAAATTCACACAGGACAAACAATCATCTGCAGTAGGAGGATTTGAGTGAAGTTGCATTTGATTCAGCTTCACTCTCATTCTAGATGACAGTGTGAGTGTGTGTGTGTGTGTGTGTTAGGGGTAGTTTTATTGGAGGAGGGGTTTGTAGGTGGCTGGGGTGAAAAGGTCACGATGACAGTGTATGCTGACTGAAGCACCCACATGCTACATCTTTTATTTTTTCCCAGTGTGACATCCGCCCATCCGAGGTGGCTGTGGTACACTTGATTATTCACAGTGTTACCGATGACTCACTGTTTTTGCCGCTTACTTTTGTTCGCTTGTCCTTAATGCAGCAATCTGAGAGGAGTTCTGTATTTATCATCTAAATGATACTTTACACCACCAAGAACCGTTTATTGGAGCAGGATCATCTTTTCAGCAGCTGGCTCATAGTCGGCTGTCAGCTCCTCTTTGAGAGGGGACAGAGGTGTCATCTAAAATAGAGTCTCATTAACGGCCGGCTGATTAGCTGTCAGGCCTCTGGGTCTGAATGGAGACACAAAACAAAGCTGGGAAGCGGATATTTCCCTGGAAAATAATTTGCCTAGACAAATCTATTTTCCACGAGCTCATTATGATCGAGAGCAATCAGTTCCCATCGTCCCAGAGACCACACAGCATCGTGCGATGTGATTATTAGACCCGCGAGGTAATTCGGTCAGGCTAGGGAACGGAGACGGCACGAGGTTTGACGTTTCCTTGCATAAAGAAAAACATTTGAAAGGATGGAACAGCAGGGGGCCCATTTCCTAAAAGGCCATATCCAAAGCTGAAGCTTGTTTTATTTTCACAGGGATCAAGGACAGTTTTAGTGATGTTAACATCAAACGGCACTCTGAAGAATCAAGGATCGCAACTCGCCATTCATTTTTAATTAACTGATTCATTATTTGGTCTATACAACATCATAAAACGATGAAAAGGCCAATTAAAAATGTTCAAAGCTGAAGATGTCTTTAAATCAGTTGTTTGGCTCCAATCAATCTGCCAAAACACATAAATGTTTAATTTAAAGTTATTCTGAAAATGAGAAAGACGATTCTGACATTTGAGGAGCTGGAATGTTTGATGTTAATCTTGCAAATACAATTTAAAAGTTACCTTAAGTTACCTGATTGAATTGGTCTGTATGTTATGAAAAACGTACACATATAAAGGTATAGAATGCACAATACAGTTAAAAGGGGAGTATGTATTCGCATGTACATACATGTACACACACATCCATTCATATACAGTACGTCTACACAATCAGTGTGAATGTATGTATGTAAAATATCAAGTATCCATACATATTGATATTGAATATTTGAAAAGGATTTGTTTCTAATTTGCTGCTGTATTGATGCACCAGTACTAGCTGTGTTTTAATGGCCCAGCACCTCCTGAAGTAAATCTACTTAGATGCAACAGTTTTTTTTAACACACAGCGAACAAGCCCTGTTATATTTGTCTTTTATATAAATCTTCCCCATCAACTTCCCCCATGATATCAAACATGATGCTGAATATTGATTTTTTTTCAAGTTATTGTATTGAAGTTAGAAATTCTAGTACACTGACAACTCTAGTATGTAGATACACATGTGCAGCTTCACATTGTTACACATCTTTGAAAACATGATATCTCCAGACGTCTCTAATTTCAGCTTGGTGACAATGCATTTGTCAGATAATAAAGCAGGTGGTTTATAAAGCTTCTGTCAGTGTCATACCTTGGGTTGATTGCTGGGTGCTGTTTTTGTTAACTATTGCTTGGCAAAATGCTATAGAGACATGAAATATGGCCGTGGACGCGAGCTGCAACTTAATTTCTTCATTCGATACTATATACAATAATAATGATACAATATTATTAATACAATACTATTACAGCACCTCTGCTGTACCAATGACTCACTGAACATGCGCACCCATCCATTGCTGACAGCAGCATGGTATCTAGGAGCTGTGACTGGTGCAGTCGGGTTCAAGGAGCCTGAAGGTTCCATTCCTGGAGCGGTCTGGTTTAGTTGAGAGATGCTGGAGGGCGGAGGAGCAATCCCGAACCTGGCATCCGAGTTTTTCCCAAGACTTTGGCCTCCTAAAAAACGTATTCAGAAAGGTTTGTTTTAACATATTGCCATTTTTTGTTAAATCTCTAAGCCTGTGCTGGCTATATAGATTACCTGATGCTGTGTTCAGACCAAATACGGCGCAAATTATTCGAGCAGCTAGGTTACTTACAAAGTCAATGATGCAATTAAACGCAAGCTTGCAGGAGCTGCTGTGGAGGGAAGTGAGCTACAAAGTAAGACTACCAGGTAAGTTTTGGAGATACGTGTGAGCACAGCACAGCACATCATGGCTCTTATCGATCCAAACGCCATTCGGGGAACAAGCATTTTAGAATTTGGTTGCTTGTCTCCTGGCTGACAGACCTGATGAAGCATCATTTCAAGCTTTTTACAAGACGGCATTATGATGTTGTTAATTCGGCGTCCTTCTGATCCATTTATTGCAGTTGGATCACAGAGAAACATCTTGTGGCGTGAGACCAGTTTTATTTGCGTTCCTTGCGAGAGTAGAGAGTAGAGAGTAGAGAGTAGACGCGATTAAAAATGTATCGATCAAACTTGTGCAAGTAACCCACCGCAAATATTTTCTTTGTGTTTGGTCTGAATGCGTCATTGATGATCTGCCAACTTATTAGCGTGATGGAGCCCACACCACACTCAATTGAACTTTGAACTTTCATTACAAGTGACGTGAAGCCAATAATTTTAACAGTGCAAAAAGTGTTGGAAATTAAATGAAGACAAATTGCTGCTAATTCACATCTCCTGATATTTTTGCTGGGTGTGCCACATATGAATTCAAATCAGAGGCAGATCCAGGTGCACACATGGAAAAGTAGTTTATCTGAAAAATGTCAAAGTCACCAGATTTGGAAATACATGGTTTTCATTGGACAGCGGTGATAATGCATTCTAGTTCATAATATCAAAACATGAAATCAACAGAATATCTATTAGATTTGAAAAAGATTAGATTTGAAAAACAGCTCTTGAATCATTTTCTGTCTATTTCTTACTGATTAGCTGATGTATACGCTTCATAAATGCATACTGACCCCAGCAGAGCTTCCTCATAAAGAGCCAATCACCCTGATGGACACATAATACACATTGTCGCACATCAGTCACGAGTCCAGCACCGTCATACATCCGAGTGGTGTTTTGGCACAATGCTGGTTAAAGAGTATTTTGTGAGAGTGTTTAACAGAGGTGGAAGATTAAATAAACAACCGGCACAATTCACAGCCCGAGCTCGCTGTAATTATCGCAGATAAAAGCAACAAAGAGCTGAGCGCTCTCTCTCTCTCTCTCTCTCTCTCGCCATTATTCAGACTCTTTGTGCCGGAGCTCCTCGACTCTCCACGAGTGACGGACAGTACAGAGGAATATCTGTTCAGTGACACGGGGACAGCAGAGCCGCTGTGAAGCAGAGGGGGCAGTTGAAGTGGGCTGCTGTAGTGTCTGTAATGACTGTCTAGTGTGCACTGATGGACAGGCCAGTGGGCGTCTTAAAAAGATTATACCTGAGCACTCTGCTGTTTCATCGTTGCAGCTCTTAATGACGCTGACTTAATGAAAGCAGCTGGTTGGCGAACAGCAGCGTGTTGTGTTTGTCATGCATTTGTTTGCGTGAGTGTCTTATAAAGAGGCAGGGAGAGAAAAATAATCTGTTCGTGATGTTTGTCTTAAAGTTTGTTTTCTCAAATGCCAAGTGAGCAGTTTTAGTTTGAGTAACAGTGTATATACAGCTGCTCAGAGAGTGTTTCCGTGAATTGATCACTGACCAAGAGACCACTGAAGGAATGTGTATAAACCTTTTTGAGACAACTCAGCACAATAATGGACTCAAAGGGACAACTTCACTTTTGAATGTGTCAGAAACTTGTTTCTTCAATAGAGAACCTGATGTGGAGGCCAAGCAGCATCCCCCAGGGCTGAGAAATGAAGCCAACGCTGAAGTGCCAGCACTGCATTTCTTAAAATGAACTATTGAGATTAGATCTAAAAGCAATTCGATCCCTAAGCAGCCCAACTGTCACGATTTTCGCATGAGCCTCCCACCCTTTCACCTGCTGTGCTCCTGATTGGCTGGATTTCAAAGTGATAAGAATCAAATGGCTGTTTGGCAGTTTCTGTGTGGGATGTGTTGGTTGGCAACTGAACCCAGAGCTCAACGCACACACTAAACGAAACAGACCCCAAGATATACGCTTCCAAGTTTGACTAAACTTTTCTGGGCCTTTTCAGACACGCGTGTGCCCCATGTCTCCTGATGTGGGGCACACAGTCTTCTAACAATGAGGAATATGCCTCCTGTCTCACTTGCTGGTCCTCTTGTCTCCACTGGATAGACTATAGTCCTGCATCAGTCCTGCATCGTTTTCCTGGTAATGATAGCTCCTGAACACACACACACACACACACACACACACACACACACACACACACACACACACACACACACACACACACACACACGCTCTGTTACAATGTTTGTACTTTAAAGTGTTTAAGTTTAGATGTGAATTTGAAGGGACAATGTGTAAGAATTTAAGTTGAAAACAAAAAAAAAAAGAAAAACAGTCAACAGAATGTGAATAAATAGCAGTTTTGACAATATGATCTATGTATTGTGTTGCAGAGATATCCACTGAAGTTAGCATGCTGACCAGTTAGCTCTGACTGTCCCGGTTCTGTAAACACTCCCCTTATCCCTGAGATCCCAGTCCAAACCACAAGCTGCATGGAAAACTGAGCTAACTAGTTAAAGGGATATAGTTTAATCCGTGGTGTAACACACGGTGACACCGAGTATGATCCCGCCTTGAGAGATCAAGTTTGCAGACCACTAGCTTACATAGTTTTAGCAACCTCAGAAATGGCCGCATGATAACAATACATTGCAGCATATGCATCCAGCAAGAAACCACCATCAAAAAGCTACAAATAATGCTCAGAACAGCACCAAACTTCAGCAACAGTACAAATAGGGTCCCAGCACATAGTTTGAGGCATCATACGTCTGCAAGTTTACCTGTATTGCTATTGTAAAGAGAACACAGCTCACCACTCTCCTGCAGCAGCTTGCTCGTCGTGGGGAAGCCCTGCGAGTCGATTACCGAGTTAGAAATGCTCAATTCTGTTCTTTTCCCTGTCCGCTCTCGATAATAACTGTTATAATAAACTGGCAGGCAAGACACACATGAAGTTTAATTGCATTTCCATGGAGTAATAATCATACACTTTCATCCTTGAGCTGCAGAACTCTACTGCACTCATTAATCGACTAATGGAGGCGATGGGCGAAGTAGGGGACTATTTACTGATGTCCCCCAAGACCTTCCTTTTCTTTTACAGTCTAAGTTGGCAGGTAAAATAGCCTCCCATGAAAACAGCCTGGTACAAGACATGGTCTTGGCTTTAGAGCTAATTTTCCCATTCAACTGTACAGGGATGATTTTTTTGATATACCTCACTCATCTGAATCACATTCAGTCGCAAATCTATGCATATTTCAGGACGTGGGCGCAGCTGGTTATGGCTAGCTGCTAGCTAGTTTTCAACAACCAGGCTTTAGTTAGGCCGCCTCTGCTTCACCACTCTCCACCTCTTTGTAGAATCATCCGGGAGTTAACTGGAGCCACCCACACTGAGCTTCACAGCAGCTCTTCAGAAACATGTGTTTGACATCATGGACATCACTCCCATGTTTTGTACAGTCTGTGGTGAAATAGTCACATCATCCTTTATTATTTCTGATCATTAGTTAACAAAAATGCATAATTTCCTGTGCAGCGCTGCATCTTGAAACCTTAATATGCCTTCCATCCTGCCTCATGCCTTAGTTGATCTAAAGGGTGGGCAACTCAAATATGTGAAGAAACCCTTTGAAACCCTTTGAGGCGAATTCAGTAAACTGCACACATTAAACAACCTGAGTGCACTGTGGTGTTTCACAGCAAACATTCAACCTGCTAAAGATCTCTTAGCTGACTCACTAAAGTACTGAAGAGAAGATTATGCTTCATTCATATGTTCTTTGTTGTGACCAGAAACACCTCTATAAATAACACCGACGTTTGCTAGAATTGTTGTTAGTGTTGCTGCCAGACATTCGAAACCCATTGAAAGAGAATTTACAGGCTCAAAACCTAAACCAACCTCTCTGAGCTAAAACTGTGCAGTCACTGTGGTAGCCAAGGTAATTCTGTCCTCCACACCAACCAAAACTCTGACATATCCTTGGACTCTCTGCTCGCAAACTACAAGTCTACATCATGTTCACCCCACCACCCATGGGGGGTGTAAGAACAGCAATCAGCTGTCAGCAGAATGGACAGTGTGTACTGTGACGGACGTAAGTAATAACACCTCTAATACTTGGAAGCTGTTAGTTAACAGTGTTTATCGTCATCTGCCTCTGCTGCATCCTTGCATAGGCTAAGCTGGCAGCAGCTACAAACAGCTCTCGACCACAGTTGCTGTCACTGAGGGTGGAGACTTGGGGATGTGCATTTTTGTATGTGGGGACTAGATAAAATGGGATTTTAAGATAGCCTTTAAATGTAATCTTTACATTTAAATATTCATGACTAAATAAGTCTTTAAAGATAAGCTATACAGATCAAAATCACCCTTATGTGTCATTCAATAAAACATAACTTCAAAAACTCAGCAAGTCAGAAATGTATATGTGTGAGAAGTGTGAAATATAATCTGCAGTGGCCTCCAAATATGAGCAAACAGCCCACCGATTGTCATCATTCTGATTCAAATGTTTCTAAACCCTTTACGTACATGGTGACATCAGACATTTCAAGTGGAACAATTCTTGCATAGTTTGAGTCCATCACTTACAGTTAGCAAGTCATTAAGTAAAGGGTTTCAGGGTCTTTCAGATGGGGCCTGAAAAAACATACAAAACTTACCTTGTGAAGCTGTAAAGGAGCAGAAAAAAAACGAGATCAGTCGAGTAAAAAAGTTACCATAGCAACAATGGGAAGTGTTTTGTTCATTGTGAGCTGTTCGTGTGGATACCTTAGATCTCAAGAGTGCAGTAGCCTCTCACTGATGACATCTTGGTATCTATCCTTGGCCAAAAAGTCAGGTCAAGTCAAATCACACATCAGCATTGCATACAAGAGACACCACTGTTTGGCTCAACAGGTGCGGTCACATATAGAGAAAGTGTTTTTTCAAGTTTCTCTTGTCGAGTTTTCATTAAATCTGTAGTTGCTAGTTCTTCCTTCCTTCCTTCCTTCCTTCCTTCCTTCCTTCCTTCCTTCCTTCCTTCCTTCCTCTGTTCTCACCATCACTCTAACAGACGGCTGCCTCACTGTTTTCTGCTCTGCTCTTTATCTGGGATCTGGAATTGACTGACAACCTCCTAACATGACATAGCATTATAAATTATACATTTAATTTCATTTCATAAGCACAAGAGTATTCACAACAGTGTCTGCTTAATATGAATTATTCAGGACCGTGGTGTTTAATGTGCAGGTTAAACTTTTCCGTGGAACTAAAAGGGTGGCTGGAAGCCTGCAAATTATAGAAGAGAACTACATTATAGGTAATTATCAGCGGCATGAAAAACCGTAATGCGTGTCAGTGAGCATGAATCCAAATGACGCAGAATATGATCTAATATGTGGGAGTTATCATGATATGGATCCCATTTGTTTCATGGGAGATGGGTGGATGAAAATGTTAGTGGAAATGTAATAATGACAGAGAAGGAAGAAGCAGGGAGAGAGGCAAAAAGGTAGCAGGTAAACTCCCGGGATGATTTGATATTGTGAAAACAAACAGCTAATTGGGAGCGGAGCCAAAGGTTCACGAGCAGCAGGATTGTGTTATGTGTCTGGGACGGAGCGGGTGAAAGACACACCGAGAAATACAGAGAGAGAGAGAGAGAGCGAGGTGAGTACTCGAGCCACTTTGGCGGGAACACAAAGTCCATCTCATCTATATGCTAAAGCCCTCGGCTCTATTTACATGACAAGACGTTGAAACCTCTACAAGCTCTGCCCCGCTAATTCCTCCATATATCACAGAGGACCCAAACTGTGCTCTGACTGTCATGTTCTGATGCAGCAGTCCCCTTTTCGTCAAAGTTGATGTGATTTTCCTCTCTTCCCATCGATGAGAATAATCCTATTTCCCTGAGACAAAGGCTCATCTTTCATATCAGTGCTAGTGGTAAATTAGTCTGAGGCCCAGGCATGGAAAATGGACATGATAGCCCATATTTATGGCTGAATTGGGTTATGTGGCTGGCAAACACAGATGGAAGAAAAACCACCGGCATCCTATCTGGAACGTTCCCAGCAAGCAGCAGACATGTAGTGTGTACATTAAACAGTGGAGCGGCTGGGAGAATATGGGTTTGGAACCCCTGGGACATTGTGCACAATTGAAAAAGTCATTACAGAAACAGCTGCATGCAGTAATGTGTCGAAATAGAGCGCCGGCAAATCTGCGCTTTCTCACTTTCACCGGCTGCCTCCATTCATTTCCTTCAGCACAATATTGGGGTGCCTCCTGTTGTGTTTTCTAAAAATTCAACAATGTCCCGCAGCATGGCCTCTCCCGGCGAGCGTTTGCCCACAAATTGAGTTTAATGCTCCCCTGAGAGCGTGCTTTTGTAAATATTTGAGCACTGCAACATGAAACATAATTGCTCAAGAGAATTGAGGTGTGGGACAAATACTCCTTTGTTGGATCAAGGGGAAAGTGGCGGCTGCGGCTGGACTTTGCCACCATGTCGGCATTGTTCCTTCAAATAAAGTGATAACGCGGGCTTGTTACACCACATTAGACTGTATTATATCGTGCAAATAATAGGCTATTACTTGTGAAAAAGAGGATATGGCCCAACAGTCCTTCTTGGTAGTGCTGCTTTAGAGAGAGAGAGAGCCCACTATTGCACAACATACTTACATCCTCAAACAGCAGCGTTCACACGGTCACATCTGAGAGGTTCTCTTCTGTGAAGCCTCTGCTCACTGATCTCTGCTCAGGTTGTGCTCGGCACAAACCCTTTTAAACGATGCCAATGAATTCAGAGCATCCCTTCCCAACAAAGGTCAGACTCGAAATGGCTCTCCGAGGAAGTCTGTGGGGAGCCACATTATTTGCTCTCAGTTACACTGGGCACTGTTAATCAATACAGCACAGCGTCTTGGTGTGTGTTTGTCTATCCAGCCACATGTGGGTGTGTGTTAACTTGACGGTGTAGGAGTTCGACTACCACACATTTTGATCTTAGTAGTAAGAGAAAGAGAAGATTTGCTGTCTGCTCCGCTGTACAGTATCTCCCCTTTAACCTCCCCTCCATCTGCCTCTTCCCTTTCGCATCCCGCGAGGAAACTCCAAAATACCGAGCATATATGAACATATATACGTGGCAAAGTTCTGCTTTCAATTTATTTCATTCTTTCATTCTTCAATATATGGCACCTTTCAGCGGGGGAGTTGGAGGTGGGCTGAAAAAGATATGCAAAATGAGAAAAATGAGACAGAAAGAGACGGCTACACACGGGCGGCAGAGAGACGGCAGCGGGGAGAGGGCCTGGCTGTGAATACTGATGGGATAATCATTTGTGTTTCAATTGTGCATAAAAAAGCGAGTCAGCATTGGAGGAAAAAAAGAAAAAAAAAACAGAAGAAGAAAAAAAAGCGGGAGCCGAGCCTCTGCCGCGGCTTCTCACTCTTTCCTCGTCACGTTTTTTCGGGTCTTTGTTTGCTCCTCGGGGAGTAGCTCCGGCCGTGGGGGAGTTATCAGAAACGAATACAGACATCAATCTACCAGAACGTGCTGGAGAAATAGCAACACATCAAACTTGTACTCTCTGTTCTTGGTTGGGCATTGTTCAAGAATTACACAAAGTTATGCCTCCCATATTAAGCATGCATGGGAAACAGTTCACAACCCTCGTTCCTGTTTCATAAAGCGTGTCACAATCTCACTATAGGCCAGCCTGGAGAGGTCGATCCAGCCCAGCGAGCGGATGTTTACGTTCTGGCTATCAGTCATTCATGTTCATCATTAACATCTTGACAGCTAAAAAAAATCCATTTCTTATGACTTAATGCCTCCACGAAAATTTGTTTCTGTCAATAACTCTGCTGTCAAAATAGATTGTGATCGAGCAGGTGGCAAACAGTCCTGAACACTTAGCACCCCGCTGAGTTATGATCATAGCTGACTCCTCCTGTGTGTGTGTGTGTGTGTGTGTGTGTGTGTGTGTGTGTGTGTGTGTGTGTGTGCGCGGTGCCTCCTGCCCTCATCACATGGAGTCTGTCCAGGGTTCCACAGTAGTCAGTTCTCACAGGATTTCAGCCCTCCCGTGGGAATTAAACGATAAACAGCCAAGCTTATTCTGGAACTGCCCCCCACCCCCCACTCCCTCTCCTCTCCTCTCCTCATCTTATCTTTTGTCTCACTCCTCATCTCATCTCCTCTCTTTTACTTTTCCTCTTCCTTTCTCCTTTCATTTGCTCTTGCTTTCCTCCTCCAGACACATCCTTCTTTTTTCTTTCCATCTTATCTTCTGTCCTCCCTTCCTTTTTTCTCCTCTCCCCCTTTCTTCTCCTCTATCCTCTTTTCCCATCCTCTTTTCATTTCCTCCCTCCAATCACATTCCCTCTTTTTCTCTCTCCTCTCCCTTTCTCTTTTCTGTCCTTTCCTTTTGTTTCCCTTCCTTTCCTAATCTCCTCTCCTTTATTTTTTACCAGTTCTTCTTTCCTTTCATTTACCTGTCATACTATCTTCTTCTCATATGTCCTCCTCTCCTTCTCACTCCCTCCTTCCTCTCCTTTTCTTTCTTTCTTTCCTCTCTATAGTTCCCCGCTTTCTTTTTATTTCCTTTCCTTTCCTTTCCTTTCCTTTCCTTTCCTTTCCTTTCCTTTCCTTTCCTTTCCTTTCCTTTCCTTTCCTGTCATTACTCACTCTCTTCATCCTCTCTCCCTCCCCCTCCTTTCCTCCTCTTGCATCTCCTGACCTTTCCTCCCCAGCGACCGTTTGACTAAGTGGGAACTTGTAGCAAAAATATGAAAACAACAAGGCAGACACAAGGCAGAGGGATGTTACTGCTGCCTGCAGATAAGAGACAAACCGCCTGTGATTTGGCTGTGAGTTGGTCCTCATCACACACAACACACCCACCCACACGCACACACTGTACATATGGCAGCAGACACATAATCGCTGCTATGTTTCGGTGGACAGAAATTATAGCATTACCGGAGGGGGATTCAATTGCGGGGACTTCGTGCATAATTCCAGGGGCCTCCCAAAGGTGCTGCATCCGCACTCCCATTACACTGTTATTTTACTGGGACACGATGAACTTGCCGTTCTGATGTGACACTGGGGAGACGCAACACAAACAGGAACATTCACAAACAGTGCAATTAATAGCCCATTGCAGGCCTTCACCAAAGTAAATCTGTGGCAGTGGAAAGATAATCGCAATGATGTTGACTCCGGCATTAGAACGGCTCGAAGACAGGGAGGGAGCAGAAAACTAATCTGTTTCTGGTTGTTTGGAGAAGACGTGACGGGCAAAAACAAAGGGAGAGGGTAGAAACGAGGTAGTTTGGGGAAAGGTGGAGGTCTCTTCTTTTGACACAGTCTGCGGCAATATTTGATTGGACAGAGAGGTTTAAGTGTTTACTCAGAGGATGTCGGTCTGTCATAAAACAAAGGTAATTGACTGAGCGAGTGTAGCCGAGCCCCACCACTGACAGTAACAGAAATGTGTACTGTAACGTGTGTGTGCGTGTGTTTGTGCTCTCTCCTCCGTACTGCAGGTGAGTCTTACGCCAAATCAAAAAGCATCCTGCAAAAACTGTTGAAAAGTCAGTTAATTCATTCAAGTCAGGTTTATCAATATGGAGTCAAATCAATCTCCTGAGGCCCGTACCATGAGGCAAGTTCAACATACCCAAGATATTTTTCTATCATCTGCTTTCTCTGTCTCTAATAACTGAGCTAATCACGTGAAGCGGTCACAAGAAGCTGGCTTTTGATTCAATAAGGCAACCCAGGTTCTCACACACATAGCAGTGGAGGTGTCTGCAGCATCTGACCAATCACAAAATCAGCAAAATGTCATGAACGTGCTTAGATATACTCTTATGATTTATGTATGACAGTTTTAGTCTTATTCCTTCAGCGGTGTCAAATAGAAGCAAAATAGAAGATGAATATAATTTCTTTACATAAATTACATTATTAAAAGAGCTACTTTCATATCATCCATGTCAGTTTCTATCCATCTCTGCTGTGAGATGATATCAGTGTAAAAAGCACAATGAAATGGCTTTGACGCTGCTTGCAGCCAAGTTACCTTGCTACCCATAAATCCTACTTTGTAGTACAGACACACTCTTTGATTTACAGAGATCCAGCATTCCCCGATGAGCACTTGGCGAATGCTGGGAACACTGGCGACAGTGACGAAGAAAAACTGCCTTCTACCTGGCATAAACCTCAGAGCAGACCTGGGCTCTGCGTGGACAGTCATCGGCGTTGACCAGCTGGGTCGGACCTGGACAGACTGAGAGAGAGAGAGAGAGAGAGAGAGAGAGAGAGAGAGAGAGAGAGAGAGAGAGAGAGAGAGAGAGAAAGGGAGAGAGGGACACAGAGATGCACGGCGCTAACAGCAACATTTATAATAACTGCTATAATAACAGAAACATGATTTATATTAGTTTCTTCTACAAATATAAATGTATTTGTAAATATAGATATAAATACAGACAGGGTGGAGTGTGCACACTCACAGATTAGTATCGCCAAATGAAATGCATGGAACACCAAGATGGATACAAAGGGCTGAAATGATTATAAGGAACCTTTAAGTGCTCATGAAACAGTCTCGTGATTCCTCTGATGATTATAAATGACCTGCAACAGCAAACGAGACCATCAGTGAAAAGACCTCTATGGAACAATATAAATAGCTCAAACACTATAATAATTTAAAATACTACTGTGAATGTTGCCTGCATTCTACAGCTCACGATATTCCCTGGTTCCTCACTGGGGTCTGTAAAACAAGCTTTTGGCACGTTGCATTGATGTTAATGTCAAACTAACTAACTGGAGGAGAACTCTGACTTCACATCAAGTATTCACTGAGCCGGTGCAACAGACTGCTCTCTTTTGTCTGCGGTGAGCAGCTTGAAGCTGATGGACGGGCTCTCCGCAGGGCTGTTCAGCGGCTGCAGCTCCACCTTTTAATCTATTGATGTCTGGAGACTGCAGTCAGTGGCTGTCTTTTTTGCCTGGTAAACCACAAAATACTCATAATAGTTAGTCACCTTTTTTTTCATTTACAACATTGTATTTAGCGTGGTTAATATATCACTTCATAAAAAACACACTGGCTGAATTTCACAGCTTGGATGACTATTATTCAGGATGTGTATGGATGAACTGACCTGCTTCTCTGACTCCAGGTTGAGATCGTCTATTTTTGGCTGAGGAACTGAGGGAGAATTGGGCGCCAAAGGCTCAATAGGTTCACCCGATTTGTAGCCGATTTAAGGCCACAGCCATTGGAGATCTTTTTGTCTGTTGAGAACAACATAGATGTCACTTACATTTTCCTGATGTGCTTTAAGACGTTTTATTTAGAATAAAACAACTCTTTTAAATGGACCTTGGTTTAAGCATGTTATTCTCATGTTGTATGACACTTAAGAGGGAGGTTTTTAGAGAGGAATCTGGAAGTTAACACCGGCAGACCAAACACTAGTGTCCTTGGTTGAGCCGGTCCAGGAGGAGGAGTTGGCCTGGGAAACGACACCTCAACACAGTTACTAATCAGATGGATAGCTCTCAGCTCAGTGGCTGTGTGTGTGTCCATAGATCTGACAGAAGCTGTTGGGCTCTTCTCTCCGTCTGCCACCTGACTGCCAAGAAGCACTCAGCTCCAGAAGGAGTCGTCCTCCTCATCCAAACCACCAGGACTCCTCTAGTTCGGGTTGAAGTCCTCCACATTTGAATGAGGAGCGTCTACAGAGGGCTGAGGTTAGAGATCAGTAATGTTGGTTACTTACATCACCATCACTGGACCTGTACTGGGTCCACTCCCAAAATCAATGCAACATGGTTGATGTTTCTTAATTACAGTAACTTCAGGAAAAAAAAAAACAAGACACAACAACAGGGGCAGCTGTAGCTCAGCAAGTAGAGCAGGTCAGCTAGTGATTGGACGGTCGCTGGTTCAAGTCCCAGCTCTGAGCTGAGCTGAGCTGCATGTCGAAGTGTCCTTGAGCAAGATACTGAACCCCAAATTGCTCCTGATGTGCAGCCTCTGTCATCAGAGAGGGCCCTACGATGAGCTGGTGACTTGTCCAGGGAGGACCCTGCCCTCACCCAGAGACAACTGGGATTGGCTCTAGCAAAAAAACCCAAAGCAGTTACAGACATCTACATGAAATGACTACAACAACAATGGAAACAAGTGTGAGTGTGTGCTTGCTTCTATTTTGTCTTCATGTCATGAGGCTTATTTTTGTACCCAAATCTCCTAGATTTTCCATTTTTCTCTCATTATTACCCTGGTTTTAATCGCCTTTCTTCAGATGGGTTAAGGTTTTTAATTGAATTCTGCAGAGCGCTTCTTGCCTAATTTTATTAGTGCTTTTACACTTCCATGAGCCTGTGAAATAAAGTAAGTGTGTCAGTTTGTCAAGAAAATCACTGAGGTAATGAATTGAGTATTCCTGTTGTGTGAACTTTCATGCTTCAAGATGAGATACAGGAGTAACAATCACCAGCAGAACAATGTCAATAGAGCTGGTGATGGATAGATAAAAGGCAGCAGCGACACAGACGTTCACAGCTGAAGGGCAACTTTTATACTCTCCACTGCCTCTGTGCTGCTTTTGACAATGAGCTGAATGCATTTCTTCTGCTAAACAATAACATCATCTCTTACGTACTTTAAAAAGAAATGTTTTCACTGTGGATTAAAAGGCTCAGTTTGCAGTATAACAGTTTGTCACTGAGACAATGTGCTGCCACAGAAGAGACATTAAAAGTCCCTGTTGATGCAAAAGTTAAGGCGTCCTCCTGCATTCTTCACGGCAGAGTTGGTCTGGACTGTGAAAAGTAATGGGCCTTTATGGTGTGATTCAGTTTGACTCGGCATGTCAGCACAGCAGGCCAGGGATTTACATTTCCATGACAACTGGGTTAACTGCTTGATGGTCTTTAATGACCGGTTATGTTGAGTAGGGGTCAAGGAAGATGCTGTAAATCTTCATACCTATTGTCACCTACAAAGTTTAGCTAATTTGGAGATGAATTCCATTAAACACATTTCCTACAAATCCTTTACAATAAACATCCCATGACTTGTTATTAAAAGCTTTTATTGTGAAGCAGCACAATCGGGATATGCTGGGTTTCCGAAGTGTTCTGAAAAACAGAGCGGGTAAACATGAGCTACCAGCTATGAGCCAGGCTGAAATAAAGGTGCTGGCAATACGTAAGGAGGCATCAGCTAATTTCAATGTTAATGTTAATATTTTGTTAACCCTCTGCAATCAGTGAGAGGCGTAAGGTAGTTCAGATGAGTGGCTCTCAAGAAAGGTGCAGTGACTTAATTTAAACATCACGTGACACACTGTGGCCTGAAAATACTTTTCATAAGCTTACATTGTGACCGACATGTCTCTCGAACGGTGGCTGGTCCTTTTAAGCATCACAACCCCTGTGAAATGACTTGTTTGACTGTCATGATTGGATCCATTAAGTCCAGGGAACTTGGGAAAGTACAGAAGAGCAGCAAGATTAAATCATTTCATCTCTATTCAAGTTAGAAAGGCTGAACTGGAAGTTAGCCGGCACATTGCTTTATTGACATTTTTTAGTCGGGTTTAGTGCCCTCTTGAGTGGTCTGATAACACAATTGGTTTGTGACAATACATTCTCTGCTCAGTGATATGTGTCTGTAATATGACATGAACTTGTACAATGGCTTAGCAGCCCATACTAACAGAATTGAGTCTTTATTTGTATTAATGGTAGTGATTTGTTGGCGATGGTTATAATGTTTTTAGGCCACAAACTCACAGTTGTTTTGTGCGAGCCAAACCCTGGGGTCTGTTCCGTTTCGACATTATCGTTAAACACTGTCTGCTCTGCGCTGTGAATCCACATTACAGCCCCCACCTATCTGCCCTCTTCTGTTTTCCTCCCAAAGATGAGTAAATATCTAATTTACAGAAATGGTTTCATCATATGATGCTTTGGCCCCTGCAATATCCGCTTGCCACTTGATGCATTGTGTTTCATTCATTCCTCCCAATGGGAGATTTTTTTTATACAGCTTAGTGTTTGCTCCTTGCATTAGCAGCTTCCCCCCGCCGCCTATCTGCTCAACTTCCCCAAAGTGCACAGAGGTGATACTAATAAAACACCTTGTTATGTAAAATAGCCACATGAATCACTCACAGGCTTTACTCCTCAATGGAAATTTTGTCATGACGCACAGAGTTTGAGGGAGAGCTGATCCTCCCACAGCTTTGCACGGATTGTTTTCTTTGTTTTTCATAAGATGACGTTCTATCCATCGTTTGTGGTGTTTTTCAGACACAAAAATGAAAACACAGAGCAGCAAATAAAAGCAGTAGTATCACTTCATAGTGTTAACATTGTGTTATTTTTTAGCAACAGCTTGAAGACAGATTACAGCTATTTGTTTATATGTCTTTTTTTTTTTGCTGAATTGCTCAAATATTTGTGAAGAGGTATAAAGAATGCACAGCGTCCAATATGCTTTCTATGTAACTCCTTTTCTTTGTAAAAATGAAACAGATTTTTCTGTTGTCCCCACACAGCACACAATCTAAACAATACTTAAATCAGTATTCAGGGTTCAGTGTTTGTTGTCGAAGCGTTTTCCTGCAGCGACTCAGCAACATATTTAGAGAAAGTGTTGTTGTTTTTGGACAATTAAATGAGGTCTGCAAGAGAAGATTAACACAATTAATTACCGAGCTGATTGTGTATTGTGTCGTATCAATTTCCAGCCTTTGTTTAAGCAGGCACATTGGCAAAGGACACCTTGTTATGTAGATAATCAGCCCCACACATTCATAGTTTTATAGCTGCCAGTCTATGACACTGTTGTTTACTGGCAGCTGCAGATACCGGGAGCATCAGTGATTCACCTTTTCCCAGCTTCAGTGTGCAGTATGAACAGTACCAAATGTAATGAAACATATTAACATCATTATAAAGATTAGTTTGAGGTGTATGATGAATTTCAAACACATTTTGCTGCTGCAGGTGACTCACTAGGATGACGTCATGCTGGCGTCGTCACACTGGGATGTATCCAGTAAAATTGTAATGTTGTTTAATGGTATGATGACAAACAGAAAAGATCAGGCTATTCCCTGTGACTTCTCTCGAGATTCACCATTTCCCTAATAATATTCAGGTACAGCAGCTGAACCAGCTTTAGTTCTGAGGCTTGATCTCCTGGACCGACTGCAAACCTCCTCCTTAGACGAAATGTATAGTGCCTCATCCATAAGCACCTTTTTAATGAGCTGAAACATCTGTGTCGTGTTGGAAGCTGGCAGGTTTTGTTAGAGGACTCCAACAGTAGCTAAACTAACAGTGGGCGCTGTTGCACTCTGTTAGCGGAGCGGAGAGAGCCTCTGAGACGTGGCACTCGAGAACGTGTATTAATTCACATCCTTTGGACTGTCATGGACAAACCGACCCGAGTCCTTCAGGGAGAGAGCCGCGGTCCAGCAGCATTATACAACTTCAACAAATCATCTACAGGCTTGTGTAGGCAGCCAAGAGAGACGGGGAAGGTCCCATTTTTCATGTCACGGTACAATCCGCTCACATATAGCCAATAAAAAAATCTGGTAAATATTTGTGAATTGCTACAGATTGTTACATAGAGCCCCAACACTGTTAAGTATGTAGACGATGTCACTATGTGAGGCCGTTTGCCTATGATCAGTCTAGGAGATCATGTTGAACCTATCATATGTTGAATGTGATTCCAATTCCAATAAACTAAAGTTAATAATCGAAGAAACTAAACATAGTCCAGTTCAATGAGCCAATGGTGAGATGCAACCTAACTATGTTTAGCTGGTTCATTTTCTGGCCAAAATGATTAGGTTATGTGAATCCTGCTGGGTTTAGTTAACCACATCGAACGTTACAGTGTCACAACGTATTCCAAGGTTCAAGGTGATTTATTTGTCATTATTCAAGACAGGTGTGCATAATGAATTTAATTAATGTTTGCAACTCCTTCATGCTACACAAACATAGAACGTATATACAGTTATTTAGGCCATAAACATAAATCTCTTAACATGTATACACCCAGGAAACAGACTGAAGAGCAGTTTTTACATTTGCATTGGGTGGATGTATACAGCAGCAACAAGAGGCATCTTTACCTTAAAAATTTGGCATCAGGGAAACACTGTTGATTAACTTCGACTGTGTTTAAGCACCAAGCATCCGTGACGTAAACACCTAGTCCAGATGAGTGGCTCGAGAGAGCAGGATGAGGAGAGGTTGCGTGCAAGACAAGTGCTTTGAGACTTTTTTATCTTCCAGATTTACACAGACTTCCCTCATGGAGTTGTTGACCGTACTATGACTGAGCCATAAATACAAGTTTGGAGAAATTCAGCCACCCCAGACAGTCACCAGAACTTTGCCTATTGTCCCCAGAACCAGATGATGTAGTTTTTCATGGGGCTGTGGCATATATGTTAAAAGCTCCACATTCTGGTGGTATCTCATCAAAACTGGTGAATACTGTGTCTGAAATTAGCCAGCACGGCTAAACCTCAAAAATCCCCCCCCCAAAAAATACATGATCGCAGTGCCTTCAGTTCATATGTGTCAGAAAGAGGATACACCAAACATCTCAAACTGGAGTGTAAGATTGAGGCTAAACAAACCTCTCTGTCAGGATTACAATGGAAATGAACTGAGGACAGTGTTTGTGTGCTGGTGGTTATGAAGAGCAAGAAGTGATATTGTAGGTTTTGTTTGAACACCCTAGATTCGCCTTTATGGCTCGCTGGAGAACACGCGTTAGACTTTGGTCAGAGGTAGATCATCTCTGTATCGCAAATAAATGAAGAACCACAGGGTGGGGATCGATAAATAAAGCATTAACGCAGTGGGACAGTAAAGAACGGCAGCAGGGGTGTACTGACAGTAAAATACATCAGGATCACTCGGCTATTCACGATAATTCATGTCAGTGTGTTTTTTTACACACACACGCCTTTATCGGAACAAGACATGTCCCAGGTAGAAAATAATAAATGAGTGAGGGTAGATAACAATGGAATTTTCATTTCTGGGTGAACTACATTGGACAACCACACTGACCTATGAAGAGTTTTGAGACACAATCAGTGTGTGTTTTCGTTCACAATTTAAGTGTGTGTTACATTTTTTTTTTGTGTTTAAATCATTTTTATATCACTAAGTTTGGCATTTGAATTTGAAGTACTGTCTGTGCATCATATTTGCATGTCATTTAGGTATTACAGTCATTAAGGTGTGTTTTTAGCTAAAAAAGGTTATATTAAGTAAAAAACATAATTCTTAGTGGGATATAAAACTAGTAATTCATACTTTTCCTGCAAAGTGGAGACACTGCTCTTTCATTATAATTCATTAATAACCTCAAAAAGGTTTAAAAGCAAGTAATTTCTCTCCTGTTACACATGTTGGCATGGTGCTGCAACCCCCCCAAAACTAAGTGGTAAAAACCTTGTAGCTACACTGGACAGATGCTACGCTTACATTGTCACTTTACTGAAACCAAAGGGCAGTGAAAAGCCTTTTCCCCACAATGTGACAAATGTCTGCTGAAGAAAAATGACCCACAAAAGTTCGAAATGTCAAGAAAACAAAACAAACAGTCACTTAAAGACAACGCACTGAGCTGGTTGTATGAAACCCTTTTGGCTGTTTCCTTTATTTTCTGGTCACCTCAGTGTTAATAAACTTTGTGTGACCTGAGGGGCCTTGACATACAGTAAGCGACAAATGCATTCTTTTCCATCATCTTTTTAACACTGTGTACCACATTATAGCTGACAGGTTCTCGTGTCAGACACAACACGTCGATATTATGGCTGCTGCGTAGGAGACTTTAAATGTCACAGTAAAAATTCAGCCATACATCAATGTGGGCAGGGAGCTGTTTTCTCTGCTCGGGAGAAAAGAGCAGTGGGAGATGAGAGGCCTTCACCTGATGGACAGCGACAGACGCCCTCTTAAGAACGGGTGAAGTTAATGCTCCTGAACATTGTCTGTGCTGTTCGTGTGCCTCGCAGCCAAAAGTAAAGTTTTCTCTGAGCCACTGAGGAGACATTTAAAGAGGGCCAAACCTAATAAAGCCAGAGCAGTGAGGACTGCCATTTGTCAGCTGCAGAGTGTTTCATTACCACAGGATGGTTTATCTGCCCTCAGCATCACTTATATGCATGTGAGCTAAACCTGCCAGAGGACACATAAGGAGGAATGGAGATGAATATTCAAAGGAACAGAGAGAGGAAGCCTTTTATTGACGCATCAAGTCTTTTCTGGGAATGTCTGTCATTATTCAGAGTTAGAAATGAATCCATAATGCTTTGACTTTAAGCGTTGCAGGGTTTTATTGTGTTTGAATAATGGCCTCTGGAACCGCCAGATGATTTGGCACATATGAGAGCGCACTTGTTATTGGAGTTCTTTGAAAACTGAGCCTTCATTTGATATAAAAAAGCTGGACGAGAGCTTCTCTGATACGAATTATAACAACAAAGTTTACAAAGTTCCTGTTCTTCTCTCTAACTTTTGTCGTCCATCAGCAGTTTTGTGACAGCTTGATTTCCTGTTTTGCATAACAAGCTTTTTATTCACTGGTTCGCCTCACTTTTTGAAGCTTGCTGGGAGACGATGATGCCTCAGGGTTGACTTGTATCCGTTCAGATGCGTCTTGTTGTGATTCTGTCTCTTCCGCTGCCTCCTCACTCTGGCAGCCTCAGCACTGGGAATTTCTGGAAAGCAACCTCTTTCTTTGCACATTGATTTTCTGCAGCAGCTTGTGGGCTAATTGCCCTTATCAAAATCATGACCTGCTAAATGATGGCTGTCTTTAATTGCCAGCAGCCACTGACATTTAGTACAATTAATTAATGCAAGGACAACAGGGAGTTGGTATCTGCTCTGCTTGGCTAAGATGGCAGATTATGTTATGTAATACAGCCAGGGGAGACCTCAGAGAGCAGATAGAGTTGGCAGGTGATATCTCACTATCAGAGAAGCTGCGCTGAAGCATCGGAGATGCTCAATTAAAAGCTCATTGGTTGGAAGTAAAGGTGATGTGGGAGGATTTGCTATAGTAGAAAATGCTGCCAACAGTAGTAGCCCAATGATTTCCATTTGACGGTTGGCTAAACCCCTCCAGTGAACAGCAAATGTCTAATCGAAGCTCACTGCAACCAGCAGGCCAACAAAGCACATTTGGATGTGGTTTCTGAGTTGTGCTCCAAAATGATAATATGCTTTTATGTGCACATTGTAGATGATGAAGGAGACTTTGCTGCAGAGATCCAGGACCAAACCACCAACCTTCTGACTGATGGACAGTCTGTGAGTGAAGGCTAATGCAGTCTAGCATACTGTTATATGGATATACGAACAATAAAACATAAATGTTTAAATCTAAAAAATGTAAATCTGTCATCCAACGTTACTGTTAAAGACTACAGCTAGATTGGAAAGCTTGACAGCAGGCACAGCAAGGTTTTACTCCTGAGATCAGCAACATGACAAGTGACTGATAAGAAACGGTGCAGTCATCAGAGAAAATACTCACAACTCATTCTCAAGCAGATTATTCCTCTGACCTGAAACTGATCACAGGTTAGAGGCTAAAGAGATACGTGAGGGAAAGAAATGAAAAACAGCTGAAGAGTGGAAGCAGGGAAAACTCATTTTTATCAGTGCCAGAGCGATTCATATTGGTTACGTGAGAGAACAGATATGAGTGAATAGATATGATTCACTGGGGAAATTAATTTGACTGTTCCACCTTAACGTTACAACCACGGCTCCGACAGTGATGTTCTGTAAAAAGTCTGTTCAGGAGCGGAGGAAAAAACTTCCCCTTTACCGAAAAAGCAGCTGAGAACCCAGAAAAATCAAATTAAGTAACTGTATAGTGTTGAACAGGTGTAATTAGAGATTAATGCCCCACCATGTTCATGTTTGTTTCACTGTGTTCTGGCTATGTTTGCTCCTGCTGCTCTCCATCTGTCATAAACAAACATTTTTTCCCCTCAGGTGGAAGTTGCCTCTCAGGTTATTTGCATTTATGGTAGCTGTCTTCTGCTGCTCCTTTAATTCTACTTTTTCTTGTGCTACCGCTCACATTTGTGCAGCTGTTCTCGTTTTCACCAGTTTTTAGCCTTATTGCTTCATCTGCTGCTCCGCTCTCCCCTCCCCCCGTTGCTGAGTGTTTTATTAGTCTTTTATTTGAATCCCAACATCCTTCCCCACTATGAAGAGGCTCGTTCACCTCCCCGGGCCATCTTCGTCATCAAAAACCCCCCAAAAAACAATTTGTTTTTTAATCTCCTTGGCTGTGTGTTTGAAGATTTTTAAATGTCTGACAATGAAAACAAATGCACATCTGCCACTTTTCTCCAGACAGTTGCTATTACCCTGCAAAAATGCGCTGTCAGGGCTTCTTTGGCACTGCTCGAAGCCACATATTCAACCTAGACGCTGTTCTACTCTGTCTGCCAAATTCTGCCCAGATGCTGTCAAAGTCTGATTGCCAGCTGAAAGATGTAATCACAGGCCGTGCTGCATCTCGTATTTCTCTGAGCTCCTGTTGTCTTGCACCGCTAACCACGGCAGATGCAGCGTGTCTCGCAGCTATTCCACAGGAGAACAAGACAATCTTGGTTTGAATGTTTTACAAACCCCCCCCTCTCATTTCTTAAATCATTGGCTACAAAAGCATGTCTTGTCACTACTGAAAAGACGACAAACAGGTGAACAGTTTGAGTTTTGCAAAAAAGAAAAATAATCCCCATGGTGCACAACATAATACAGCAAGCAAGGTAAGGAGTTGATCCCCAGAGATAGATACATCTAGATAGTTGCAGGGCACAATTCTTTCAGATCAATACAGCAAACAACAATAAAACAGCATGCTGTGTGTAGCAAGTAAAAGAGTTGAACTCTTATAAATTCCAAGAAAACAGCCAGACAGCATCTCAACAAAAAATAAGCCTAAAAGTGCTAAACCCTGCCAGCTGCTTCGAGAGAGTTGAGGTGACAAAAGAATTGAAATGGTTTATCACCTCTGAATGAATGCACCTAATACATTTCATAATAATCTGCCAAATAGACAATGCTATATTTGGTCAAATCTGCACCAATAAGTTGTTTAATGTTGACAATGGATCAAAGTATGTGTTTAATACCTGACTTTTATGGTGGTGGAGTTTCAGCTGTGTTTGTTGTGAAAAAACAACAAAAAAGCAATTAACTAACCAAGGGATTTTTTTTGCAATGAATGTCACAGGACAAAACTGCAACATATGTTTGCATTACTATCATTTATTTTGGTGATTCTGGTGAATAACAAGGCAGCTTAATGTAATTTACACAAAAAAGAGTTTTGATCAAGATACTAATATATCATATGTTGAACCAGCCAGACTGACCAAACAGTTAAAATGTCTTGTCTTTTAGACAAAAATATCATCCATGACAGAACCAAAAAACAATGTCCGGTGATGTCGGACGCTTTTACGGGCAGTAAAATATCACCTGACCCTGATGAGTCTTTTAGCCTCTTTTGTTTTAATGACCCACAACTTTACTGTTTTGGTTACTGATTGCCTCACCAGCTTTGCAGAGGCAGCAGCTGTTTTCAGTAGGAAAAAAAAAAAAGTACAGATGAACCAGCAACTAGCTGGTGAACACAGTGGAGCATTTAGCAACCAAAGAGTCAGATGTCTTCCTAAAGTGACGGTGGAGACCAAAAAACATGCAAAAAGCAGAGCAATAAGTTCAACTTATGGTTATTGTTTTGTGTCTGCTGGATGGGTTAATAAGCAACTGTTCCTGTACACAGTTGCCACAACAACTTTGCAGATAGGGTTTATACATGCATCACGAATGTTCATGGCAGGTGTTGCTACACCTCGACGAAGCACATTTTGGCATGATGATAACTCTACAAAAAAACACAAAGAAAGGGGGAATCATCGGGAGGCCATGAATATCCACAAGCAATTTATAGCAATCTTGCAAGCAGATGCTGAGGTACCATAATGTTGCATTCTTGCCATGCTATGACACATCACCTGCTGGATGAAAACAAACAAGAAAATAGACAGAATGAGAAATTACTGACTGAAAAGATGTTTTGTTTACTTTCAACATAAAAAAAAAAATACAGCATGATAAAGGATGACAACATTAACATGTAAAGCATGAAGTATCTGCTTTGTATCTGTTAATATGATCTGTTAATATGATTTTATAATTATGAAGAAAATATTCTCAAAATTTATCCAAGTCCATCCGTCTAAACCGTACATTTGATGTTTTGTTGGCACCGCTGCTGCCTTTGATGTTGTTCCTGCCCACTTCAAGACGTATCTGACTTTAAGAGCTCTTGAAAACTGATGGGACCAACAGCAACAAAACACAACAATCTGTCCTGAATTTGTCACTTTCTCTCCACTGATGTGTTTCTTTTAATTTACCAGAAGCCAATACAGACAATTTTTTCCCAAGAGCGAGACAGTGACGACTGCTGTTTCAAAACATTTAAGGAAGCAACCTTGATAATGAACTGGAAAATGTAAGCATTTCCAGTCCAACTGCATTTCAAGTCAAAACACTAAAATCTCACTGGATTGATTTTGAATTGACAGGATTTTCCAACATTTTGGATCATAAACCTAACCCTTGATGTACAACTCAGCCAGATGATGGCAAAACATAGCGAAGGTGAGTCATGTTGTGTTTTGTTTGTGGGCTTGTAGCTGGTTAAATAAGTCAGACATTAAGTTTAAAGAGTTGTTGCAGACCCAAACACACCTAACGGCTATGTTAAGATTGAATTTACATTTGTCAAGTGGCCTGCTCCAATGGGATAGATATTGCTTTGTTTCTGCTGGAGGAGTATGATTGACAAATTGCTGTGTATTGGAGGCTATGTGCTCCCTGGGAGATTTATTAATGCAGCTTCAAGAACCCAACGCAATTTGTTTCTTACCTGCCTACATGATTTAGCTTACAGTGTGAAAGCATGAAACTTTCCTATCACAGCCACGCAGCTGCCTTTGAAATTATATTTGTTATTTGTTTTATATTTAATACTTAATTAGTTCAGTCAGTCTACCCTCACCAACTACTGAAATTGACAGTGTTTCTTATTCAGGAACACAGTTAATGCTGCATGTTTTTGCACGGGTATCAAATATGAGTGCTTCAGAAATGTCATGCAGTTAAGTCTGTACTGAGTCAGATGGACGGCTCTCGTTGAGTTCGATATGTCCAATGTGTCCTTGCCGAAGATTGCCAGCAGCAATGGAGGAGACATCCGACAGCCTTTTAATTACGTCAATACACCTGCCCTTGTGCTTTGACAGGCACTTCCTGTCTTTTTGTTTTGGTCTCTCTTCTCAGACTCTCAAGTGCTTGTGAAACATCACTGTTTTTTTTAGTTATTTACTCTTTCTTTCTGTGGGTCATGTAGAAATAAGACACTGCCTCCACCTAAAACACGATCTTTGTGGGGGCAAAGACACCTGTTCAACTGACACCAAATTTTGCACATCAGTGGAGACAAAGGCATGAAATTGTGAACAAAAGTTTGGCCCCAGGAAGCCAGCACATGTCTGCACAAAATGAAAAGGAAGGACAAACGCCTCCGATGGTGCAACGATGATGAATTCATGTCAGGGAAGAACCTTGTCTATCTCCGAGGGAGAAGATATGAGAAAAGAATTGTTAAAACAACGGCAAACTTCTGTCACGAACAGCAAAACAACAGCCTCTCTGTCGGCTCATTGAGGACACTTATGCAACAATTTGCATTTTCGGAACAACACTCTGTCATTATAATGATGAAAACACTACAACTCTGTTGAAACGCACCCACACTGAAGACATTTCAAAGTAAGCTCCAATAGAGATGTAACTAATAATAATATATAAGGCATGTTGCATTTTAGTTTGTTTTTTTATCTATTAGTGGTATTAAAGTCCGCTGGCTTCTAAATGAGGCTGGTGGAGACCCTTGATGTGACTGTCGAGGAGCTCAGCAGCACAGGTCTGCAGAGAAAAGCTTTTTCCCAGAACACCTGCAATCGATCTGTGAAAGGAGGGGGGGCAGAGCGATAGAGCGGAGGGATCACAGAGACGGGGAGAAGAAAGTGGGCACGAAAGAAAAGGTTCATCATGGTTTCATAAACCCAGAGAGAGAGAGAGAGAGAGAGAGAGAGGGACGGCGCATGAATGCCCCTCACGTATAGCCGGGTACTCTGTTCTCACTCTGTCAGCGCCGCACAACAGCAAATGGGCTGATCACTGCATTATGAGCTTGTTGTGGTCAGAGGAGCCTGGTGCCTCAGTGAAGTGAAGACCAGAGGAGAGGCTCGTAAACAATACCGGGCCACTGCGAGCTGTTGTGTAGGTATAGGAGGCAAAGTACATGTCCGGCTTAAGGATTGTGAGGTTGAACAAATAAAAAGTTTGTTAATCTCTTACACTGAAGAAAACTCCAGCGCATTACAATAAACTTTGAGAAAACATGATTATTTTGTATATCAGCTTTCACATTTATGAAGCCGATCATCCATTCCATTCCACCATCCATTTCTACAACTAGATGAAGTCTGTATTCAATTAACGCTACACACAACAGAAACTGAAATTATAAATTAATGATTAGTCATAAAAAAAAGCAATTTTTGCCATTGATGTGTAAAGGATGTGTGAAGTCTCTCAGCCTGAGGAAAGAAGCTGCTCTGTAGCCTGGTGGTATAGAAACGAACACTTCTGTATCTTTTGCCAGATGGCTGCAGGAGTGTGTTGTCTTTTAGTATCTATTGAGAGTCGATGCCTCTTTTGTGTCTGGTTAGGATAGATTAGCATAAAGACCAGAGACACATCCTCATATCAAATCGACTGAATAGGTTGCTTGCCAGTGACTCCCAAAGCGTAAACAACGGCGATGTATAACCTTTACCGCTGTTCCAGAAACAACATGACTCTTGCAGCATACCAGCGGCAGGCATACAGGACCTTCGTCATTTCTCTTCATTTCATGCTAAAATGGCAACTCACAGTCCCTACTATTTTTTTTTTCAAATAAGCAAAAGGGATCTGTAAACAAACACTGCAGGCAGTTCAACAAGCAGCTTAATCAGAACAGCAGGATGGAATAAAATCAGAGTACATGGAGATATTGAGTGTAGAGTGCAGATGATTTTGTCACGAAAAACATCTGACAATAATGATCAAAACAACTGTAACAACATGCTGAAATGGTTGGTATGACGGTGGGACAATTCTGTGTGGTAAGTGCAGTTTTTTCCACCTCAAACACCACAAACAATTTTTTCTTTCCCCCTCCGCTCCAACATATTCAAATGAATATAAGAAAATGAAAACAGAAAAATATGATTAACAATCTGCCGATATGGAAACACAACATCAAACACCATTTCATGAGAAACAAAGAGTGATATTTTCATCCAAGTAAAACAATCAACAACAATAAATAATAAAGCATCAGTAGTTATATAATTTTCTATTCAGTTTTCCTATAATCTTTAGAAAATCTTTAGAAGAAATACAAAGAATGATAATCTCTCACAGAGTCCAGTAGAGAGCTGTGTATTCACTGAGAAGGCGTTGAGTAATTGTTCTGTGTTCTTTTCATAGCGGTACGCCTCTCACCGGCTGAAGCTCACTAAAATGTAGGATTTCACTTCTTGAAACACTCCGGAGGACGAGAGGTGGGATGTTTGGTTTTCTGCCAGGAAAAAAAACCTGTTCAGACTGCACCTCTCAGGTCACACATCTGTGAATCTAAACAATACAATGTTGTCCATGTGAGATAAATATAGACAGGTTATGTAGATGTAGGGGAAGATTATTGGGTAGGAAATGTTGTTTACCCACTGCACCACATCACATGGCTTCTAAATATGATAATTCACAATATGCACAGCAATGACACATTTCTCATCCCCCTCTCACTCTGTGGCTCTCAAGCCCAAACAATTTTTTCTGGGACTCTGGATTGTATAAAGAAAATTATGTATGTTTTTCCTCCTTTTTAATATTTGTTGGATGCTTTTGTTTTCCCCACACTCTCTGTGTCATCTCTCTCACTTACCCGTGCTGCTGAGTACACTTGAACGCTCTTTGTTTTTGGCTCATCAATTTTTGATTCACATGTAGTCAACCTGAGAGACTGAATTATGTGTACAAACTTGTAAAAAAACAGAACATTCGTTCTTACATACACAGGGTTGCATTAAACGTAATAAGAAGTACTGTATCAGTCCCTCTTGGGGAAATAGGAGTTGAGCTGTAGGAGTCGATTGTTTACTATAAGGAGTCCGGGCTCTCGCTGAAGCAGTAAGGAGTTGTATAGTGTCGGACATGCATGACTGTATCACCGTTTTTCGTTATAAGCAGATGGTCCAGCTGATACCTCTGGACAATATGTACATTTACCTGTGACTGATGAATTCAGAGCAAAGCATATTCCCTCTGTCACTTATCATGTGTTGTGGGTGTAAATACTGCAGTGCTAATACATGCTGTAAAAAGCAGCCTGGACATGGTGATTGATGGCAGGTTAGCTTATCTCATTCTGACAGCTGTGAAACTGCAACATGTCTCTGCAAAAGATGTCGGTGTCCTCTGCACTGACGACTTGACGCGTTCGAGGCCTTCCTCAAGCCATCGCTGGATTAAATGTAGTCAACAACACACAACTTTTGATAAAATGTCTCTATTACATGTTTATTCTTATTTGTCATTAAAGATGCACTCATTGATATTTCTTTGTGAGTCATGATAGTTTGCTGATAAAGTCGATATAACAAGTTGTCAAGGTGACTGTATTTCAGTCTTGTGTTTACAGCTTCTGTTGCACCTGAGAGACCAGATTTTAAGAATGCCTTTCATTTTATTTGTCTCTCTCAGCAGACTCTGATGTTCTTGGTGCAGTCTGGATTTTTCATCTGTGATTATTTACATGCCATGTTTATAATTTAACATGGGGTTGAGACATTGACTGATGTGGATGTGGTTCAGCTGAATCATCAAAGTTGATTGTCTTGATTTTATATACAGAGGGTAACTTAAAGGACTGTGGCTCCAGTTGGTTAAGAGAATAGGTTTTGGGGTGTTTTAGTTGGAATTCCTTTAGCTTCTGCTATGTGTTTATGCAGAAATAAATGTTTACTAGACATGTACATGTATTGGTGCCATCCTGTGACAGTGCCATACAGTTAATGTATGCCGCTTGTATTAACAGGCAATAGGTTCATAATTCATCTCTGTTTAAACACTGCCAGACATCTCGTAAAGACTGTTCTAAGCACTGCCAGACGTATATTAAGTGCAAAGCGTCTAAACATGTTTAACTATGAAATCTCTGCCAATGACCACCTCTCTGTGGTTTTCAGTAAAGAAGTACAGACTAATCAAGTGGTGATGTAGTCCACCTCCTTTGTTTAGTGGTCCTTGTTACAGTAGACCACCTTGTAAAATGATATCATATTTTTATTTATCATAAGATATTAACCCAACAGTCACATCACAATTTGATTATCGAGTCTGATTCCCAACTCGTCAAGAACTGACGCTTTGGAATTGTAATACAGGCCGACTGCTGTCCCAAAGCATCAGTTTTTGACGAGTTGGGAAACCCAGAGCCTCATTTTGTGACGAGTTGGGAAAGAGACTCGATTTTTCTGACAAATAGCACCTTTTAAATCACCCATAACTTGTAAACCACAATTTATTATCACCAGATTGAGTAGCCACATGAAATTGTACTCACTTTTTTTCATCAAGAGAAGGTTAATGGAGTCTATTCACGGTCGAGACCCATCCTCCATCCAATTTTCATGGAAATCTGTTCCAGAGTTTTTGTGTAATCCTGCTGACAGACCAACCAACAAACAGGCACAGCTGAAAATGTAACCTTCTTAGTGGAGGTAATAAATGAGCAATAAAATACCACTAGAGTATATACTCAGGATTGTAATTAGGCTAAACAAACAGCAAAGGACATCAGTGCAGGAATAGTGTGGTCTGCCCATTGTCTTCACTGATTGGTTCACAAGTATTGGCTGTGGCAACCACAGGGCAGAGTTCATGGACAGGTGTTTAACAAACACCAACAGGCCTTAAATAAATGCCTGGTGGTGTCCTGTGTGTAGCTACCTGGGGACCTCTATTAAATGCCTGGCTGTGTTCAATTGAGAGGAATCGTGAACCTTTTGGCCTTTGATACATTGGAATGTCCAAAAGTGGTAAATTCAGTTCCAGAAAAAAATCATCTTGTACCTTTACAGTTTTCAAACTCTGACCAAGTCTCTGGTCGCTATTTCAAGTGCCAACTGCAACCATGTAAAAGTCTGCACATATGTTAGATTGAACTAGTCTTGTTAGCTGCAGAACATTTACTTTGACAAAAAGTTTAAATGGGCAAATAAAAACAGGATTCAGATAAAGAAGAATGACTTTAGTGCTTGTCCTCGACTGCAGTGATGAATACGATGTTTCCTACAAGCATCACTTTCAAGAGTCTTTCAAATAATACAGAGAACATTTGAGTGGCGCCAATCAAGTTCTTGTCACAGCAGTGGAGAATATAAACCTCCAAATTAAACTGGCCTTTGATGGAAAATGTCAGCAGCTTAATAGTACTTCTAATAACAGCTGTAAGAGAAATGAATGCACTTCTGTAGAGACTGTCATTATGTTGCTCACAGCGTGAATTCACAGCAAGAAACTTGTACTCAGACAGATGGATGAACACTGGGACTGCGAGATGCAAAACACTGGTAAACAAGATTACGTCTTAATCTACCTGACGTGCAAGCAGCTCTGTGAGGAACATTGGTGCTTTGAGCTAATGTCAGCACGCTGAAGGAAACACAAAAACTGGAAATACAGATGAGCAGGAAGTAGAAAGTGACAAGAAGACACAGCAGTTTATAACTTGTGACCCATGACATTACCAAAGTCATTAGGAGGCAAAATCTGTGTGCCAATCATTCCAATAGTTGATGAGATATTTGAGTCCGGACTGAAGTCACATTGCAAATCATGCAGGGGTCTTCGCCATGTTTCATGTCAAGGACCCCTTAAATGATTAACTGATTGAAGTTACAAAACCGTGGTTCACAAGAATGCTGGTGCACTTATACAGATAATAAAAGATGACAGATAAATACAGATAACTGGCCAATATGTTTCAATAATACATAATCAGCTAACTAGTTGCCATTATGGGTATGTACACCATCACCAGTGTTGTCAATCAAAGGTTGTTTTTGTATAGAAAAAATAAATAATCTTTGCTAATAATATCTTGGATTCATATAAAAAAATTAAAAAAAAACACAAACTTTGCAGTAACAGTGACAGCCCCCTGGGGTCATGGACCCCCATTTAAACACCCAGGCTCTATAGCCCCATTAGCCTGAAAAGGTCTTGTATTTTTTTTTTCTGCCAGGACTTAGAGAGAGAGGACTTGAAGCCTTTGCTATATTTAGCTGTTATTCACATGTTGAGAAGGTCCTCCTCCTCAGTGCATGTATGGAGTGCTGATATCCTCTTCAAGCTTAATGTTCTTCCTCACATGTACTCAAAAACCTGTTCATTATGCAAAGGTCAAAGCGGCAGCTCAGGAAACCTCATGGCTCCTATAGAGCTGACAAGATTGATGTGCATTTACCAGAAGCTCCTTTAAACAGGTGAAGAGTTAATTGGCTATAAATGCGACATATTAGTGAGGTTCCATGACTCCAATACGTTCATGAACCAGATCCAGTGATGCATATATATGAGTTCATGCCAAACTCATCAATACCACTGTTAATGTTGGAAAGCCACAGCTGAGCTGCACTTGTAAAAGGAATACTCACAGCTCCGAACTGATCCGTCACACATTTTAGACCTCAACTCTAACATTACGCTGCAGATAAACCCATTCCCCGAACTGTCCTCTCTATTTGCCTCACTGTTTTCTTTTTAAGCGCAGCTCAGGCGAGAGAACAGTCTGTCACCGTCTCTCACACAGTAGGAAAATGTAATTAGCAGGAATAAAGAATGGCGTTACGGTTTCGATGAATCAAAGTTTGCCTCAGAGCGTGTGCGCAAAGAAGTAACCAGAGACTTTTACTGCCGAGAGCAGTATCTCTATACCTCTCTCGCTACAGTTACGGGAGATGGTTTCCATGACAATGTTGGAAACCATCAACACACACACACACACGAACTCTCACATGCACACACTTCCTGCTAGTGAACTCCTCTTGATTCCTTTCGTGGCTGTGTGAGGAGGAAGAGAAATGTTTAATTTGCGGTCATGATGACATACAGGAGGTTCAGAGGATGAACTGAGCTGCTGGGATGGCCCCAATCAACAGTTTTAAACATTCAAACATTGGGTCAAGTCACCATGTGTCATGTGAAAGGTTTAACCACTACACTACACTACAGCCGCTTTGAATCAATTGTTCTGGTTTTGCTGCCCATAAAACTGACTCTCAGGTTATAATCAGTAACAAATGTAAATGTGATGTAAATGCCTGAAAGGCAGTGGCTAAAAGACCGAGCTAAAAGAGCGTGGATATATTTTTTCGGTCTCCATAAATGTGACTCAAATGCTGATGTTGCTCCGTTGCTGCTGAATGTGTAAATAGGCGACTCTGCTGAGATATTATCTCCATATTGACTTTTCTCGATTAGATGGCAATATGTCACATCATGTTTTACAGTTTATTCTGCTGCCCCAAGTGACCAAAAACAAATGAACTAACAGAAGCCAGCTCCACAACATATTCTTCTGCAAAAGAGAAACTCTTTGGTTGTTGGACATGTTTCTTGGCAGTGATTCTGAGCAGTGGTGCACTTTGCTAGCCATTGTAGGCCAACCTGTTCTCCTGGGAGAGAAAAGTCTGCTTGAAAACGAAGAAAAATGAGATACAGGGAAAATGGATTTCAGTTCAGGAAAACCATCTACCAGGATGAGGACGGGGAGAGAGCAAGGAAATGAAAAGGGACTGGAGAGCGCAATGAGAGTGAAAGGGAGAGACAAGAGGGAGGGGGGAGAGAGAGAGAGAGAGAGAGAGAGAGAGAGAGAGAGAGAGAGAGAGAGAGAGAGAGAGAGAGGAGGGAAATCTTCTTCAGTGTTCCTTCAGGTGTAATTTCTGTACTCCGGCGAAAGTGTCAAAAGATTGAGAGGACAGCAGGCTAGATGAAAAGTTTGAATGTGTGTGCTTGAGAGAGGATGATGGGAGACGGAGGAGAGAGAAAAATGTGGGGAAGAGATACACCAAGTGTGTAAAAAATGAAAAGCTGCAACGAGGGAAAACAATCTGACACACAGGGAGAGTCAGAATGTGTGGAAAGAAAAGTGGAGGCAAAGCCTGCGGGCTAATAGTCACCACATTAGCTGGCCATCATCCGCCTCGGCTGACCACACAAGTCTCTCCACGGGAGCTGTCATTAAACCCTCCCTACAGGTGTGTGGGTGAGTGATTTTAACCAGAGTAAACAGAACAAGATTAATGGTGCGAAATAGCACACAAGGGCCACAGAGCTGGTCGCACAACGGTGACTGTGTCAATGAAAAGGTTGTTAATGTCTGGGTTGGTGCAGACAATATCTATGTTGCTGCGTCGCTCAGGGTTTTATTTTACTTTTTGTTGCCATGTGTAATGCTCTGGGCAAAATACACGCATGTGCTTTTACAAGCTTGTGATTCATCAAGAAGCTGGAGGAACATTGTAAATGCAGGTAAAATACACTGCTCAAAAACATTAAGGGAACACTTTAAATACACGCCGGATCTTGATGAAGGAATCATCCAAGTTGAATATTTTTACTGATGTACGTTTTATAATTTGATTTGCGTTAGTTTCATCACAGCAACTCGTAATGTCACTCAGTAGTGTGTATGGCCCCCTCTTGCCTGTATGAACTCCTGACATGTCTGGGCGTGCTCCTGATGACTCTGCGGGTGGTGTCCTGGGGGATCTCCTCCCAGAGCTGGATTAGGGCATCGTAGGGTCCCATAGGTACTCAATTCGATTTAGGTCAGGGGAACGAGTGGCCCAGTCAATGGCATCAATGCCTTTGTCATCAGGGAACTGCCTACACACACTGGCTACATGTGGCTGGACATTGTCCTGCATCAAGAGAAACCCAAGGCCCACTGCACCAGCGTAAGGTCTGACGGCCGCTCTGAGGATTTCATCCCTGTACCCAACAGCAGTCAGGGTACTGTTGGCTATGACATGGAGGTCTGTGCAACCCTTCAAGGATATGCCTCCCCAGACCATCAAACCCAGCACCAAAATTGGTGATGCTGGATGATGTTACAGGCAGCATAATGTTCACCATGGCGACAACAGACTCTTTGACGCCTCTTGTGCTCAGTGTGAGCCTGCTCTAGAGGACATTGGGCCCTTATGCCACCCTCATGGAGTCTGTGCCTGACAGTCTAAGGGTCAACATGGATCTGGTGGAATTTAGAGGTCACGCTGGTGAAACACTCACTCGTGTTAGCTAACTGGACAGATTGATATTCCTGAAGTTTAACTGACTTGGTGTTATACTGTGACGATTGCACGTTCCCTTAATTTTCTTTTAGCAGTATTTACAATACATTACATTACAACATTACATGCAGGCATCTCATTTGAACACGTATTATCTTGTGACTTTTGTCTCATTTTTTAAGAGCAAAAAAACCCAAAGAATGAGAAAGAAATGAGTTGTAAAAGGCAAATTAATCAAAATACTTCATCATTGTTCTCTTCCACAAACCTCCAGATTGGACAGCAGTAATCCAGCTCAGGCCAATGTGTCCAAATCAATAGCAAATTTAAGCTGTCGGTGCCCAGCCTACAGCTCATTACACGGGCCAGTGTTATTTACTAGCTTTGGGCTGCCTCCTCTGTCCCTCCCTCTCTTCCTCCTCCTCCTCCTCCTCCACCACCTCATGTTCCAGGATAGTATTTCATACAAATACACCACCACACAGTACAACCTGCTCCCACTCATTGTCACCAGGAGACGGTTCCTCCAGAGTCCGGAGCCAACCAGCCAGCGCTCCCAAATTAGATGTTACTGTCAAGATGTCCAAATTGTACAAATGCACAGGGCCTTGTCTTTTTCCTCAAACTGAGGTGTAAAATGAGGGAATGTAAAATATTCGTATTGTGTCATTGTTTAACAGATTAGTCTGGCAGTGATGCTGTGACAGTGTTAGAATAAACTGATTGTAGAAAAAGAGAAATGGCCTTGAAATCAGCTGTATCACAAGCATATGATGCAATACAGCACAGTAGATCAACCACAGTAGAGTTTTAATGAGTCAAAGGAAACAGGAGTGCAGTCAGTATGCAGTATAGTGAGACCTCAGACAGCAGTTTTCTAAATTCAGACTCGACAAGCATGGTTGTTCTCACTGAGCAGAAACTTGTTCTAACATCTACATTATGGCATTGCACTGAAGCATATCACTCCACTCCTTTGTGCTACAGACAATATTGTCATCAGATCATTCCGGGTTTTTTTCTGCAAAACACGTTCATAGGTCATATATTACATTTTTTAAAAGTACTAATATTGTAAAGTCTATTATATTTCGGGTACTATAAATCAGGCCATGCTGAAGTGAGGTCTGGAGCAGTATGTGAAAATTTGGAAACATTCAAAAATATACTAAGAAATATCAACAGAATGTGAGGTATCATTTTGTAGAAATATCTACTGAAGTTAGCACGCTAACTAGTAGAGCCCGACTGATTTACCTGCGGGCCGATATTATCGGCCAATATTAGGCATTTTCCAAACTGCTGAATTGAATAAATTAATATTCAGAAAATAAGATAAAAACAGACAAAACACCCTTCAATCACGTTATAAGTGTTGGCGTCATAGTTTGTCCACCAGAGGACACTCTACATTACAGCATCCCTGTTGGCAACACTCGTGCTCAGAACGCCACAAACCTACCAAATATTTTGATGTTCCTTTGTTCTGTTGTGACAATTAAACAAACACGTTTATTTTTAAACTGCATTTTAATATTAGATCAGTGAGGTCTCATAGATAACTACAAATAACTAATGTTACAGATATCTGTTTATGTTTTGTTACTCGTTTCTGGATTAAAAAAAAAAAAAAAAAATTATATACTGTATATATATATACGGGAATATCAGATTTTTAAAACACTAAACATCTGTTTCGGTATCAGCCTTAAAAATCTACTCTACTACTCTACTCTTTACTAACTAGCCAGCCCCAGCCTGCCCTTGTCAAAAGCTCCTATGTTAGAAGTGTAAGCACCTACACTTCCCACTTCCCAGGATCCCTGAACTTTTTTTTTTTTTTGGCACTTTTGGATCCTTCTTAGAAACACTGTACTGTAGTGGACTGAGCGGACATAATTCACCATTTGGTTAGTTTCCTTCTCACTGACAACAGATTGTTGGGCTAGGCCCCTAGTAAGCGTCAGTGAGTAACCGTGGCAACAGAGTAGCTCGGTAACTTAGCGGTGGGTAACCATGGCAACAGAGGACATTGTTAACTTAGCGGTTTTCCGGCTGTTGAAAGAGTTTTTGTTGGGTTCTTGTGCTGAATAAATGTCTGTGAAGCAGACAAAGGCAGAAGTTCTTCACTTCCTATTCTTCCACAACTTCTTCAATACTATATGTGTCTGCCATTAAGTTTCAGCTCTGGCCCTCCAAGGGAGAAAGTTTGGGCCACCCATATCTAAATTACAGTAAGTAATTATGTACCAACACAACAAGCACTGCATTAAAATACAGTATATGGTACTTTGTGTTTCATGGTACTTTAGACTTTTACTCCATTACATTTCAAAAGGGAAATGTTAAACCTTTTGTCCCCACTTTAATTCTAAAATGTAGTTACCAGTTGCTTTGCAGAATCTGTATTTGTTCACATGTTCTTTTAAAATGCTGAATAATCAGCTCAACCAGCTGCAGCATGAAACATTCACACATCAGTGATCCGATGATACAATAGAAGTATGACCTCATAACATTGACATGGGTCACTCTGCTGCACAACGTGTCCCTTGTGAAATACATTCTATCTCACAGTCCTTCTGTCCTAATTATGCATATTTGTAATGGAGTATTTTTGCCACTACTTAATTGATGTGAAATGCTAATATATTCCTGAATGTCAGTATATTTTCCTGAGTAAGGGACCTGATGGCTCAAACATCTCAGTGAATTGTTGCCTATTGGGACCAGATATTAGTTTGCATTCTGTCAGAAATGAAATTAATCTTTAATGGTCAACAAACCAGAGGAAACAAAATGGTTTGTTTTGGCTCAGCAGCTCTGTTACCCGAGCAGCAAGGCACGCTGTGTACTGAACATCCGTCAGAGGTGGAGGCTATGATCCTGCCTCCTCTGTGTTTACCCACAGCTGTTTAACCGGGGAACGCCAGGCCTGCTGGCGGCGCGGCACGGGGAGTCTGGATTACTCTGATTCTACCAAATGAGGCAGAATGGGGTTAATTCTATTTGAGCTTCAGCACTTGAGTCAACTTTACGGCCCAATTAGCTCACTGAAAAGAAAGAAGGGTAACTGGGAGAAGGAGGAGCTGTGGGGAGGTGATGGTGGCAGACTCAGCTAATGTCTCTTCTTGAGGGCCCACAGCCAGAGTAGTTTTGAATAATGTCTTCCAGTAGCTGCACCAGCTGGGTTTTACTGGGCACAGTGCAAATGAGATATATAAGTCATATTTGTTTATAATCATTATGAAGGATTAAGATGATCTTTATATTTCACATAATTATTCGTTATGTCACAACATTGTAATTCACAACGTTGCTTGCGGCTGTCTGAAATAAACTGGTGGAGGCAGGAATCTAAATTTGGATGATGTTTTTGAACAAAATCTGTACAACTGTCCCGAGACAGATGGAAAATTAAGTAGCATATTGGTTAGATCAACTGACTGGGGCTGTGATTGTAAAAAATGCACTAAACATGGCTATCAGGGTACTTTGTGATATCGAGTAGCATGTTAGTTTTGCATTTCAAGTAATCCACAGGATGTAATCTGTTACAATGTGTCCTTGTTCTGTTTGATGCCACTAAATCAAAAAGGGAAAGCCCCGATGTATTCACACTGTTTCCGATTCCTACTTCTTGGCAGGCAGCACTCAGCCATCTTCAGACGTGTGAATGCTCTTGAGCTGTGTCAGTGTGCGGATGTAACTCAGATGGTCAGAGCAGAGGGGGCAGCCTCGTGTTTCGCAGAGGCAGCTGCTAAAACTCGACTAAGTTCGCTCTCTGATCGTCGGCAGCCAGAGGTCTGACAGGTAACGTACCCTCGATTTATGCTTACTAACATCAACTGCAAATAACTCAACCTTTTACACTGCAAAATTTAGCAAGATTGAACTGCATAAAATTTCCTGTTGTATGAACTTGTTAGACTGTATGCGCCCCTGTACCGACTCAAACTGGTGAAGGGGATGTTGCGTCTTTCCTTCTTGTGATTATAAGTCTGCCGATGAACACATTATGGGTCGTAGAATATGCTGAAAAGTGATGTGAAAATCAAGGAAATACAAAAAGCTCTGTGTTGGTAATGCAAAAGTAACCCAACAGGTTACTTTTCTAAGTAGTGTGAGGTACTGTAACAAGTGATTAGACTTTTTAATGGCAGTAATCTTGTAAAGTACCTTGTTACTTTCAAAAGTAACACTACCTATGAAGCTTGTTCACCAAAAAGTAATGCTGCAATCCTTTTGCTTTCAAACATAATCAAAGCCATCATGGATTCAGACAGATGTGACTGATTTAAAGTATTTTTCAGAAAAGTTTCTCTAAGTAACTTTCAATCCTTGTCGAATATTTATCTTATTCATCTCTATCCCTCATGTCCTGTCATCAGTCTGCTGTCTGTAACAAAGCCAGACAATACCCAACAAACACATCAAATTAATGGCTCATGAAATGATGAGTGGCACTGGCAGATGGATGTGGTTTTCATAAATGGAAAATACCAATCTCGGATTTCCTACCACACACTGTACATCCTGATGTGGTCCTTCATGTTAAAATGTTTAATCTGACCATAGAGGTCTGGGACACATTCCTTACTCTCTGCAAATGTTTGCATGTCCACCAAACAGGTGACTCATGACTGTAATGATAACTAGTAACAAAATCAAATCTCCACAGCAAAAACTAATGGCCATCTGACATGATTTTGTCATAATGGGCCTTTTTGAGGTTATGGCCCTAAACCTTTGAACCTTGAGATCAGTCTACAGTGTGAACATTTTAAAAACTGTGCACTTTCCATCGTGTCATTTCTTTAATTTTTTTAATGGTGTTTGTACTTTCTAAAGTGTGTATTTTATGTCTGTTTATGTCTGGCATTCTGTTCTTTAGAGGGGTTGTATAAACTTCCTTACTTACTTTAAGAAGTTTGGTGTGCCCTATACTCAATCTCAGATGTCATACTGTCCTCGAATTTGAAATACAGTCACTCCTTGCGGCTGCAGTTCCTCGTGGTGATAACATTACACAAATTCTAGCACATAAATAAAGGCCATCTGCTGATCATTGGGATGGGATGTCTGTCTCAAGCAAGAATCAAGGCTCTGTAAGTTAACTTTCATGGTCTTGGCTTGCGCCTGCAGTAGGCTTACTGCATAATAAGGAAAGCTGTGAAAAAAAGTGATGATTAAAGTTAAGTTTCAAATCATTACGGGATGATTTTTCCTTGCCAACTGACATAACAAATGAATTCAAATCTTCTGCCAGGGAGGCAACATTTATAAATTTCCAAGCCTCTCTGTAAAATATCAGCAATGATGTGAGGTGTGCAGTTTGTAATTAAATAAACATCTGCAGGGTAATTTGCAAGGTGATCAAAGGGAGTATTTGCATGACATTGTAGTCTATTGCATTGAATATAAAACAATTTTAGAGGAATAGTTTTGAAAAGGGAAAACTAATCTCAATGGGCTTCGTTAAGCAATCCATTATTCCTATTAAAAGTGGAACAAACGGGTAATTGCAGATGGAAATACGTAAGCAATTAATAAAGGTTTGAGGGTCAATGCAACACTCTCTCACATAGGACATGGTCACAAAAACTATTGCTGGATAAAGCAGATGTGCCATTTTCCACTGCAGGATACAAGAAAACAAATATTTATAAGCCTGAAGTTGCAGAAAATTGTGTTTACAGTCACCATTATTCTCCCACAACAGTGACAGTCCTAGCCTCCGTTGTTCGACCGCGGCGTTTGTGTTTGGGAGCAGAGCAGGGTGGGGCAGCAGGGAAAACAGTTTTTCTGTAAAAGTAAGTGGTTTACAACATGAATGATAATCATGCTGCTGTCGGTTGCTTGGTTACTGTCACTTGAAATCAGAGGCCACGGAGGGACTGAAGAGGGATTTTTGATCCTCTGGGGGCTCGTCTGTTCCAGTGGCTTGTTCAACGCTTCAGATAATGACTGATTTATTTCTCACAACAAATAACCCCATGCCTTGAAAAGGATATTGATTTGGTTGATATTTGTGCATTTGCTAAAAACAAAAAACAAAAAAAAAAACAAAACACTGCTCCCATTTCCTGGTAGGAAAAGCTGAGAGGAACACACACACATCAATGACAGATTTTGCACTCCTTCGAAAAATCAAACATGCCCAAGTGAAGTTTGAACCAGACGGGATATGTTCCAATGGATTCATGCATATTGATGTTGCAGCCTGAAGGCCTCAGTGGGCTCCTAACGAACGTCATAGTTTAACTACTCAGTAATATTCACGTTTTTCATCCTTCAAAGATCCAATATGTCGACTTTTCTGGATGGCTGCTAGCACAGCTCAATAACTGCCACCAAGTTTGAGCAACAAAAAAAACCCCTAGCAAATACTGAAGAGAATAGCGATTCCTGCTGGACGTCCACCCAGCGTTCTTCAAGCTTTGATGCATGGGTTGAGAGTTATTGAAAGATCATTTATTAAGCTCTAACTAAGCAACCCAACTCCTTTTCATCGTCAACCAACTTTAAAGGGTAAAAGCAATCACTGTTTCATTACACAAATGTCAGAGAAACACGCATAACACCAAAGTGAATGGGTTGATTTAAATGGCTGTGACCCGACACTTTAAGGACAGTGAGGTGATCTGTCCTTTACAATGTCCCAACCAACCAGCTGATGTCTGGCTGCAAAGACTGCCTGTTTAGTTTGAATGTCCTGTCACAACATAGCAATCTTTTACAAATATATACTTCCATGCATTTGATTTGCCCACATTTTACCTTTCTAGATGACCTTGCATTGTTTTGTTTTTTTTTACACTACAGTCAGTTTCTTTCATAATGCCATGGATATTTTCATGTATTTCAAAATCCATCAAATAAACAGCAAAAAATTCCATAAAGTTACAGTGTGGGTTGAACAAAAAATGTCATGAATAGTAGTTTTGTGAAAAGTAAAACAGGAGAGCTCGATGAACAAGTTAAAATTCTCCGTGCCTTATTATTACTACAGTACATCTGGCACATCAAGTTTGCATGCTTGTTGTGACGGTGGGTTCCAGATGACAATCTAACCAGCACTTTGTTTAAAACACACATGTGGCCCTGAGATTCCTCTTTTTCTTAGCACAGTGACCTACTTGCATTACATTTTTTCACCAATTATATGCTGTGTGTCTTATTCATGCTTTCAATCGTTGAAACACGATGGAGGCTGCTATGAAAGATGTGTGTTTTTACCGTTTGTGCTTCACATTTGGCTTCTTGCGAAAAGCTTGTTGAAAAAGGTGGAACGTCCTTTGTGTCGTTTTCTCAACAAAATAATATTTGATTCTGAAGCGTAATAACACCTTTCAACATCACCCTCAACCGTGAAGGGAAGAGGCTCAGTTGTTGCCATTATCATCAGCAGCACCAACATCACTTGTGCTGGACTGATCTTCAGCACACTGTGAGCAAAATCATCTGTAGAAATTACATAGGGTACCTTTGGGAATTTAGAAATTTGCCTCTTTTTTCCTTTCCACTTGAGGAGAGGCGTTTCACTTTTGAATGTGAATTTCTATGAGAAGACGTCGCTCCTCTTTGAATTGTTGCTGGCAGATGCGAAGCGAGCTACAATCATCCATTATTACCTGTCAGTGACACAGATTAAATAAGGTCTCTAAGGGGACTCTTGTGGCATACCCTGAATCGACCATATTGTTCATTCATTCAATTTACATTTTAGGGCACTCTGGAGGAGGCTGGAAACATTTGCTTAATAGGATGGTTGACCTCGTGTTTGAGACAGACAGGGTTCATCTTCAGCTGGTACAAGACTTATACACAGCTAAAATACACTGCTGTGGTCAAGCCTTCTTATCAGTGTGAAAGAAAACAATCAGCAATAGTGTGGTTTTCTGACTTCTGTGTGTGGAACTTGAGGAACAATCTTTGGCAGTGAGGAAATGAAATTGGCTGCTGAGCTTGTATTTACTGTAAGTGATTGGCGACAAGTTAATAACATGCTGTATGCCTATTTTATCCCCGTTGGTGAAAGCTTCCAGCCATAAACGCTTTTGATTATTTATTTATTTATTCATTTATTATAATAATCTTTCCTCCTCATAATCAAGGTTGATTTATGTAGATTGGCTTATCCAGGCTTTAACTGAATGTTTGCAGTGGCATTAAAGACAACTGCTGATATTTTTCCAAGAGTCAACAAATCCCATGAAAAGAACAAAACCAACGATGAACTGATCCTACTCATAAGTCATGTCCATATGTCTCATTTACACAGGGGACGCTGAGGAAGTGTCCCTTTCTGAAATGGCCAGTCTTGCCCCCATCACTTTTTAAAAGTGTAATTTGTCATAAATGTTCTGGAGGAATAACTTGCACAAAGAAAATGTTACCAACAAATGAGAGCACTTTGCATCTGCATCCATCAGCATCTGCAATTGAAACTGGCTGCTGCAGATTCTGGTGTGAAACTGAATTATAACCCAGGGGCTAATAAGGCTAAAAACAGCCTACAACATGTGCAGGAAAATTGCTGTTCATTATATAATAGATGTGATCAGCATATACTGCAAAGTTAGAATGTAATACATTACATGGTCTTATTAGCAAGCTACCTGGAACAGTTTAAGCAGACTTATTAGGATCTTTACATCTTCTTTGGCAGACTTGTCAGCTCATATAGTAATGACTTACCGCAGCAGCAACCTTTTTTGCACCACAGACCGCTTTCATGTAAGACATTTTACAGAGCGGGGGGGGGGGGGGGTGGATGGGGGCGCTGGATTACACAGTAGTAAAATACAATTATACAGCGGATAATTGCCACCCGATTTGCCTTCCTTATGTCCAGTCTACTCCGTAACTTACTAAGGTAACATACTTTAAGGCCACCGTCATTTGCTGTCTCCAGCAGCTGTCCACTCGCCGTCCCCACAGCTGCAGTTCAGCCAATTTATCAGCCAACTTGAAGACAGTTGTCGATCTCCCTACATGTATCTTCCTTTTTCTCTTTTTCTAAAGAAGACGTTATAAATAGCATTTGGAAATAGCTCCCAACAAATGTGTTGTTTACTACTGTTTGAGTGACAGCTGCTAATAAAAAGTTGTTTGTTTGTTGTTCATTCATTACCTTAATGAAAAACACACATTTAAACCACACATGAATTAGGTTGTTACCTGCCTCCCATCTGATGCACAGATCAGGTCCTGGCACCTTGTAACTGACAGACTGCCTTGGCACACAGCTAACCTGTGTTAGGTGAGGGTTTGCTCTACCTTGAAACCATTTTGGCAGCGATGAGATAAAATTGTCAGAATCCATTACTCTATCTGATTGGAGCACCTCATTTCGCTGGGAAAACTAATTTCAAGGCAACTGTTTGTCTTGTTTTGATTACAGTTTTTCATTTTAGGAATTAACATGTAGCTCACAGCTTAACCAGTCATCTGATTAGTGAATAGATGCAACCTGTTTTGGAGCGACTGTGGTACTGAAACTTTTGTTGTCTTTTTGGTTGTCACTAGTTAGCAATAAACCACATGACACTCTTTTACATCTTACAACCTCTCTGCTCTCTGCTCCTCATGAGGATGCTGGATACTGACATTAGAATTGATTGCCGTTTTCGTTAAAATGAGTATGTTACCTATTCAATTCAGCTTACATTAACTTATACAATGTGCTTAACTTATGTCATGTTGACTCATAAGTTGACTGTATTGTTTAGTTAAAACAACTTACTGTTGACTTTTGAACAGTGGTCCTGTGGTTGCTGTTTATACTCTGTTACCCGACTTCCTCCTTTGCTGATGTAATTACTTCAAAGGCCACTAGAGGTTGCCACCTGACATGAATAAAGGTTGTAATAAGCTGTTTATTTACCAGCAACTGAAAACAATTTGCATCACATACGTCTGGCATCAGGTGCAGGTGTGTCTTTTCTATGCACAGGCTGAAAAAAAACAAAAAAACCCCAAAACTCTTCTTCTACATGAATCACACGAATGCCGTGTTTATTATTCTGCTGGAATTTTGCCGAGAGGTGAGAAGTCTGCAGCTGTATTAAAGGCTGAGCTGATTTCTTTCCCACTTTGATGTTCCCCTGCCGCCATCATATCACTCAAAACACCTTGACAGCTAACAATTCAAAAAATCCTGGTGGTCTTGAGAAGAAAACACCCCCAGCAGGCCCCTTTGTGATCATCTGCCACCTCCGACCATCTCTTTCTTGTGTGTGTAAACAAACACGCTACCTGCCGCTGACAGAAACACTGGTCGCGTCCTCTGCTTTTCCTGAGCAGAAACTCAGCACCATCTGTGGCTGGATTGTGTGTGCAGGTGGGGTGATTTCCCTGTAAATGTTAGTCAGTTGGCTGTAGACCTTCAGCAGCCTGCCAGGTTTCAGTGAAGAGAATCTGGCTCAGTTACAACGTGCATATGTATGCCACTCCGCTGTGAGACTGGACACCATCTGCAGAGTGTCAGCTGTCCTTCTGCCTGTGAGCAGTGCTGAGACCGTCAGTATGATCAGTGCATGGGACAGATTTGCATGGGCTGAAGGATGGTATTTTAAGTCCTTAAGGACGTGGCATTCATATCCTCATTAAAAATGAGGAGCGGTCTGCTTCCTACGTGTTTTTAACGACAGTTGAAAATAGTTTTATTCAGGCTACACCAACTTTTTCAAGTCATTATGATCGCACCTGCTTAGAGAGAACGGGCTTGGCGCTGTGTGCTTTTCAGTTTAATTTCAAGAAGCAGCACTGGCACATTTAAAATTGTTTTGCCGAGTGCAAGGTGTATTTTAGAGGCAGCACAAGTTTACACAAAGTCACTGAAAACATGCAATTAGATGTATATTTACAGGTGTGAAGTGATGCAAAGATGTCCCCCCAAATATTTCAGTCATAATCTACTCACCCTCATGCGGATGGAAAGTTGTCACGCTGCAGCATTCTCCTAAACAACTGAAGCAGCTGGGGACTTGTTTTAAAACCTCAACAGACAACCAAAAGAAAACCTAAAAAGGCTTCATACAGCTTGTCCAATTATCTGGAAGTACAGAGATGCAAAACTGATTTGAAGAGAGGTTATTTACACCCCTTTGAAGGCGAAACTTTCACTGCAGGTGCTTTTTAAGTTTTCTTAAGGTTGTTTGTTTAAGTTACAAGTCCCCAGCTACTTCAGTTGTTTAGGAGGAGGCTGCAGTGCTGTTTTGCTGTGTAGCTCCAGAAGACTGAAGGATCAATTGACAGGCAACAGAGTGATTTCACACTGCTGTAACTGTCTTTTTACCTCAGTAAAAGATCTGAGTATTTTTCCCATTGCCACCATAAATCATGTGTTTCTAAATGTCTCGCTTTTCATCACCATCCTCCCTGTTTGACCAGATAACAGCTAAAGCAGTATGGATGACATGACCCATGTAATGACTGTAGCTTTGCAGCGTTCCACCAGGAGATTACTGTGATGAACCATGCATGACTCACGCAGACTAATGCACACATGAAATGAACAAGCTCACTGTGGATCTCACAAACACTTAAAAGAGACATGAGCCGCCCTTTGTGATGTTACTAGAAGAAGATGGAGGAAAGCAGCGGAGGCAGGTCATTTGAAAACCAGCTGACAGGCTCTGGATCCAACCCCATCCCTCCTTCACGCACAGCAAAGCACAGCAGCATCCATGTATGAAAAATACCTCAGATCAGCGGAGAACATCGGGACAAAACTGGCTGAGAGCAGAAGCAGCTCAGGTAATGGAGGCCACCCATTCTTAACCTTGGCTCCCCATTACACATCCACTCAGCGGGCTATTTCAGCAGCTGCATATAGAGGGACTAACACGTACACATGAAAACAGAACTTAAAACGGATATGTGAGGACTAACGAGTGGATAATGGCAGGCTGTTGATGGGCTGGGTCCATTATTTCTTCCATCGTCTGCTGTCGGGTGTTTATATTACAGTCTTGGTAATGGCAGGTGATTTTTTTTTATTTTTTTGACCAGGGTCCTTTACTGTCAAAGTAAAGTCTGATCAGCTAGAAACCCTGGTTTGTTTGTCTTGGAACAAAGAGCATCCTTTGCATCTGAAGACTTACAAGGATCTGATGTGACTCCTGTATTTATTCCTCCAGAGTCTCTGGCTCTGCCCTCGACTCTCAGCTATGTCCCTTTTGTTTTGTTCTGAGCCCCCTAGTGTAACATATTGTGTGAAAATATATATATATATATATTTTTTTTATGTCGCTTGACAACTATATAAGCCAACAATCCAAGTTAAAAAAAAATCAAAATCAACACATCTTTTGGTATAATTTTTGAGTTTGAGCTGTTAAATATGCACAATTTGTCATAAATAAGCAAATGCCCAAACAGTTATTAATGCATGATTCTTGCCTTTCTTTTTGTCCTTCACAGACATAGCAGGGCCGCCCAAATTAGAACCTGCAGGCCAGATGTTTCTAGTGTTTTCTAATAATGAAGAATTCAATTTTAAAAATGATGATCTGAATTTATTTTCATAATGTTTAATTTTGTGAGGTAAAATGCTCTTTCAATATGTAGGATCCCAAATTATTAGTTATTTTGCCGAATGTGAGCAGAGTGTCACTTTGCACGTGAAGTCAGTCAAGTGAACGAGAGCCTGGGGTCTTGGTATCATTTTACATTTTAAGAATACAGCACTATAAACAAACTGAGAGACCACATAGAGACGGCATAGAGACGGCACTTTCGTCATCTGCAACTGTGTCATTTATAAGGTGACACTCAGACTGGTTATTTTTATTCATAATTTTTCATGGATTTTTTTTATTTCAGCCCGAGCCGGAACAATTCTAGTAACACTTTTACATTATTAAATGTCAATAATTGTGATTGATTCATATTCCACATGGCAAACTTTTTATTGGATGACTGCCATGTAGAAATGGCTTCACAAATGTGGACACAGCTAACACCTGTATATTGCTGATCCTCTGTAGTATTAAAACAAAATCCTCCCACATGAACAAACAAGAAAAATCTTGCTCAAACACACTCTCTCATAATGCAAATATAAACAGAAACCAAGTACTGAACACATGCACGCACGCACGCACGCACGCACGCACACACACACACGTATAAAACTTTGTTATGCAGTGTTGACACCGTGAGTGATGGGCCCTGGCTGATGAATGTCGAGCCGGATCTCTCGTCACCAATGTGTGATACCACTGTCTGCTGAGCAGAGGTTCATAAATCAACAGAAACTCCCCGCCGTGTGAACCGGAGACCAAGCAGGTTAATGGTGTGCCACAGAGCAAAGTGTCTTGGACCACAGCGTCTGCACAGTGTGTTCATTTGTCTATCGGGAGCGTCTGAGGGTCAGTCAACAGTGAGTGCAACATTAAACCCTCAGTCTTTGTACCTGTGTGCAGAGAATCTCAACTGAGGCAATCAAAAGCAATTAAAACAGGAGGAGAAAACAAGTGGATAATGTGTTTCTCTTCCTCTGATTTTTAAGTAACCTGCACTTTACCAATTGCAGTCTCTCTTCACCATCTGAAACATTATTACCTGCTCGCCTGATGGCTCAAACTGCACAAAGAGTTGCTGTAACCTTTCTAATGGCTTATCAAGAGTGAGTTCAGTTCAAATGACTTTGGCTATGTTACTGCAGCTGAGTGACCTTTTAAAATGGGAGCAATAAAAAAACAAACAAACAAACAAACAAAAAAAGAACAGACTCTGCGATAATGTGTTTGACGATTAAATACCAGTGTGGAATTTCAATAAGTGCTCAAACCCTAATGTTTAGGTCGTGTGAGATGAAAGCCTCGGTGGCATTATACTGCATAGGGTTAGTCACTGTGGTGGGTGTTTTTCATTTCCTACAGTGCCCTCACACTTGCATATACACACACACACTTACACAACCTGTGACACACAAGCAATTAGAGAATTAGAGCGGACCTCTCCGGACCCGAATTGTGCCTCAGTAATTACACAGATGTTTCTCTTTTTGTACCTATAGCTGATGATGACACACAGTGTGCTCAGACTCCACCACACAAATCAATTAGACTATTCATTTTGGGGCCTTGTGTGTATCTGATGGCGCTGGCATGCCCATCTGCTAAAGAGGACAGGTCAGGGCCCCATAAAATGGTGTAATCAGATTTGGGCTGCAAATGAGGGATTAGCCTTGCAGATTCAGCCTGACCTGTCCTCTCACTGTGAATCTCAGTTGCTTGTGTGAACATTCTTCATGTGGGGAAAGTGACATTGAAGGGGTTTAATTATTAACTCGACGATGGTCAGCGAAATGACGCGCTCTATGGATAGACTTTGAATAGTGGGATTCAACTAAAGGTCTCTTACCTAAATGTTAGTTAAAAAGAGGAGGATCATCTGGAAATACTGACTAAACAAACATTTTTAGCCAAGGTAGCGGTAAAGTGTTTCAAAAAGTCTGTAATGCCAGAGAAGGCTGTTGTGAGACACATACGACGTCACATAGTGCCACTCTGTATTGAGGTGTAAAAGAAGTTGAAGTTGAAACCATGCGTGTGCCCAATAGAAATGTAACCTGTGAGGAAGATGTGTTTATACCTTATTTTGTGTGAAGGTCATGAAATCTTTTCCATGTTTTTGTTTCACATTACACTGGTCATTCTATACAGACAGTTTTTATGTCCAGGTGACCACTCGAAATGAGTTCTGTCTCTGTCCCCATTCATTTAGAGAGGGGCCTGGTGTTGTGAGCATAAAGTAACTGCACCGGGCAGAGCCATGCCCGGTGCAAGACCTGACTGTAAGGACAATATCCCTCTCACACTGGACAAAAACCCAACACGTCTTTGTAGTGAATGTGTACAATCAGCATTCAGTCCTGCGTCAATTGACACGCTACTTTTTGCTGCTGGCTTGTTAATATTTCTCATTACCCCTATGTTCAAGCGCCACTCGAACATCGTTCAGTCGGTGCTGAGTTTGTGAAATAAAAGACTGAAGATTAAGATTTCTTAAAAAGAAGCCACTGTTGCCTTGTCATTGGCTTCTGTGTCACTACACGAACCGTGACAGATCCTCACGATTGAACCAGACATCTGTCATGTCGTGTGAAACTCTCAGTAAAGATGACAATGAAGCTCAAAAACAATGTGTTATTCAGAATGATATCAAGACTTTTTAAAACACACACACACACACACACACACACACACACACACACACACACACACACACACACACACACACACACACACACACACACACACACACTCAGTTAGCACGCAGCATTCCTTACAATATTGGCAACAACTTTTCATTTAAGGATGAAAGATAAGTAAACAAGCACTTTGATGAGCATGCTATACCAAATCATGCTGCTTCACTGACTTTATCTGTGTTATTCAGTAATCATACAGGGTTGGATAAGTGTATGGAGACCAAATTCCTTTTTTTCATCTTACTTGTTCACGTTGGTGAAGAAACCTCAAAACCGGCATGTAATTAGATTAAAACCCTCTGTCAACAGAGCTTTGCCTGCAGCTGAATTTAATGGTACGCTTAGGGAAAAGCTGTTTTTAATCCTGCTGAACTTTTTCCTAAAAGTCACCCTCTGTGAGGAGGTAACAGGGTCAGATGGGGTTCCCATGTGGGAAGATTTTCTTGGATAATTCTAGGAAATAAAGCAATATGTTTACCCTATAAGGGCTTTCTGGTCATTTTGGACCCCATCAGTAAAAGTAACCGTGACAGAAATCTAAAAAAAAAAAAAAAACTAATGGCACGCTGTCCTGTATTTGTGCCCTCTTATTGTCACCTTTCACATCTCTCTTCCACAGCTGGGGCACTTTGAACCATCATAGACATTTCACGTTATGTAAGCGTTCATGGGATGCAAATGATTTGATTGATGATGTCCTTTTTTCTTTTGTGTCTCCAGATGGCAGACACTGTATGTCAGGTTTGTGGATGAGCCTGGGACTCTGCGTGTGTACATAAACATATTCATGGCCATATGCTGTGCCAATATGTTTGAACAAGCTCGTGTCACAGAACAAGCCACTCAGCAAAGTCATAAAGTGTGATTGGCCATTAACTTCTGCTTTTTTTCCCTCGCTCTTGAATAATGTAAATTTCCCAGCATTCAGTGAGACAGCATTTGGAGCAGATGCTTACAGTACTGTAGAAGTTTATGTAAATTAGCATTCAAAAAGAGGCAGCCCTCCTTCCTCATCCTTCCATCCTGCTTTATCTCAAAAACAGGTTTTACTTTATAAAACAAGTGCAATAACCATCACATCAACGGGATTATGAGGCGAGTTCAGCTCAAAAATTTGAATTAAAACAACCATTTATCCAGCTAACGAGCCTCAGTTTGTGATGACGAGTGGTGGGAAGGGCTGAGATGTAAAAATGAAATTCAACTTCTGCAATTTTAGGCAACATAATGAGGGTTTATATGAGTAGATGGGTAAGTCAGGGAAAAAAGTGCATAATGGCACATCAAAATTCATGTCGTCTCATTTGTAGTTAACATTTCTTGGTGCAAGCTTTTTTTTAATAGCACATTTTATCTAATTATGCTTTTAAAAAGTAACAGGGAAAAAATGGTGGAGGGGATACATCCCTGCTGTCCCCAGTGTAAATTTGATACCAAAGAATCCAGTGTGGATGCATCCTGCAGCCATGAGTGCCACTAAAATGTTCAAATTATACCTATAATTAAAATGTTACTGTATATAATACACTGACAGTTTAATCAGGAAATTGTTTATGACATGATAAGTGATAATGAGTCTTGTCAGAGAGTCTTGGACTCTCTACAGGGAGATCTTGTGATCAGTGGGTGTCTGCCCTGAGCAGAAGCAAGACGACTCTGCCCATGGACTGCAGACACTGGTGGTGGTGATTGATGACAGATGATAAAATGACAGGAGGATGATAAAACAATTAAGATGGTGAGGCGAAGACTGGGCCACGATAGGGAGGTAGAGGGCTTGTCATGTAACTCTGCTAGAGAGTAAATAAGTGTGTTTCCAAAAATGCTGCTTTAAGACGAACCAGCCATGATGTTCCTCTGGGATGCGTGCGTCTGTGAGTGCTTAAAATACAAACAATTGTACACGATGACAGTGACTATGGCAACACTTTTACAGGTCCGCAAATTAGTATGTGGTAATTATCAAGTAACGTAATTGAAATGTCATTAAAATGACCCCTCAGCGATCACAACAATTACCTCAAAATAAATTGGAGAATACTGCAAAGTGATCTAATAATGATGGTCTGCTGTTTTTTTCAATCTGTAATAAGCATGTGTCGCTTGGTAAACACCACCTACCTACCATGAAATATGCAGACGTGTAGAGTGAGGTGTTACCGTGGCTTATACCAATAATATCACACAATCATTAAACAATATGAGACAGGCGACATTGTGCGACCTTGCACACACTTCAGTCGAATTTGGCCAACCTGAAATAGAAATCTTTTCTACGAGCATGGAAAGTTTAGTGTTCTTCTTGTCTTCCTAGCAGATAAATGTACAGTGAGAGACAGAGACAACATGAATGACAAAGACAGAGGAAGAAAAAGGGGGAGGGGAGTGAGGCACATGGAGTGGAGGGCCGGCCTCTCTTATCAGTGTAAAGAGGATAATTGGTGGCTGACCCTCCGACGTCCATCATCCTCGGCTGAATAGCGGGGTGACAGTGACTAACACTGTTCCGGTGCACCAGGGGTGGCTGCATCTCGTGTGAACACACACGCACAGATACACACACACGCACAGATACACACACACACACGCACAGACACACACACACACACGCACAGATACACACACACACAGGCACACACACACACACACACACACACACACACACACACACACACACACACACACACACACACACTGCTCTCCCATGTGCGCTGCAGTCCACACTCCAAACTCAACCACACACCCACACACAACACAACCACACTCTCATACACACACACGCACATTAGAACCTGTAACCTTGCATACAGAGTCTTATTTGTGTGTGTAGTACCCACTCAGTGGAGTCATCACTCAGTAATGTGTGTAATTAGAGCTCTTTGATCAGGCTGGATGCGTGCTCAATAAGTACACTGAGTAGTAATAAAAGAGGTGTTTGAGGTGTTTGTTGTGTGCGTGGTGGGTGAGTGAGTGGGCTTGTGCATGCATTTGCTGGTGTATTTTTTTTCTTCGCATGCTGCTCGGATCAGAAAGTTAACCTGTCAGAACAAGTAGAATACCAGGTTTCCCTTGAATCAAGGTTAATACAGTGGCTCGGTGTGACAGTGGAAAAGTAAGTACTGGGAGCTTATCAAAAGATGTGAACAATGAAAAATAGGCCTAATTATTTCCGGGGATGAAACATTATTATATGCAATGCTGCAGTCAGCACAGCAATATGAGAATGGCTACCCTGTGCAACATACATTCTTGAGCCAAACACAGAGGCACTACGACATCAGGGAAGAATCTCTGTATGTACTCTCTGGGTGTTGGCGTGAAACAGGTGGAGTGCCTGAGTACACTCACCATTTCAAATTAATGTTTGTCATTCATCCGTCGTGCGATGTCGCTAGAAGAATAAGTTTTTCATTATGACACAACCAAATAATCTTAAATTAAAAATCTCCCAGTATCATTCTAATTCTACCTGTATGCACCCAAAACTAAGTGCCTCAGCCAACTCCCCTCTCTCTGATGACTGTTTTCCTTTTCTCTAAAACAGTGTAGCTCTGTAATCGGGGAAAAAGTACTGGCTGTTCAATAATTCACTAACATTCTTGAGATGACAGCGTGCACTCATTTGCATTTGGACATATCTGATGAAGCATCAGTTGCGGATGAGAAACCCTGTAATCACTGGGACTGCTTGGATTTACAATCACACTGCGCCAAGCACTGTGGCATAAGTCATTGTGATTTGCACCACATGCTGTCGGAGTCAAGTCATTAACTTTCTAAGATTTGAAGCAAAATACTGTAAGAAAGGCAGTCAACTTCCTTTCACTCCAAGGCTGGAAGTGTTGCTGTTTGTGAAATTCTGTGTTGGAACAAGTACTGAAAATCTGTACTCAAGTACAAGAACAGTTACTCTACTGAAATGTTAATCAGTTACAAGCAAAACTACTCGTATTGAAAAAAATACTTCAGCAAAGGTACAAAGTAATCTTTCCATTACCTTTTAGTCCTTGATGTTTAATACATTGCCAATAGCAGGCATTCAGCCAGGGTGGTTTCTTTTTCTCAAAATTTAAATTACTCCCAACTGCTGCTTGCTCTGCTCAGTGGTCATGGTCACATTTCCAAACCCATGTCTGCTGCAGGGTTTTAACTGGCCCGACTTATTGGCTACAAGAATGCATTACATTGACCTCTACTTTGTTTTATGGCTAAATTCTTGCAAAACTTTTAACATTCCCATCACCCTCAGCTGCACTTTGTGTTTAGTGCTAATAAGTTAATGTTAGCATGCTAATACAATACACTAAGATGGTGGCAATGGTGCCCGTTGTCTGCCAAGAATCAGCATGTTAGTACTGTCACTCTGAGTGTGTTGGCATACTAACGTTAGTATTTAGTCCAGCCCCACAGAGCTGCTGGCATGGCTACCGACAATTCTCATGCTAATGTTAATCAATAATGAGAAAATGTAAGAAAAGAAATAACAGATGTAAAACACACTGAAAGCTGTTAAAAAAGTGGCGGATAGGCCTAAGATGGTCGAAGGTTTCTCCATTATGATATATAATAATGTAAAAATGATGGGAGAAAAAATTATAACGCTAATCCAAATGTAGGCATTATAAGGCCACAAAAGTTTTAAAAGCAGGAGCACATGTAAATTGATTGGTGGTGCTACAGGGAATGTGTGGACGATCCCTTGAACCATCTTGTAACATCAGGATCTGCTACCATGAACTCTCACTGCACATTTCTCATTTATCAGGTTTTTTTTTTTTCTTTGCAACAGTGCTGGACAGCAGCTGTAACTGGGTTTATAGTCGGGTTAAAATCTGTCAGTGGTTGTCATCACCCTGCTGTATTAATTCACTGGCAACAAATCATGTCAGTGCAATAAAAAATACACGTTCAACATATTTACCTTTGTGTTAAAGTTATTTACCGTCTCAGTTTGTGTGCGCAACTTTCAAACTAGTTTTATTTCAGGCCTGCTCGTGCAGCACTCCTTAGATTTTTAAGGCGACAGGGTCTGAAATTGCCTCGACTTTCCACTGACTTTGTCATCGACTGGCATTCAGGCACAAAATTAACAAATCTGCCTACAGCGTCTCCTGGTTTAACATTGAGAAGCAGTTAAATCTGTTAAAAGTGCAAAATAGAAATGACTTTAACAATGTAATTTCCTTATCACTACAGGGACTTTACACTCGACGCCTCCTCTTCCTGTGCAGACCTACGCCTAAGTCCCAGGATGCTAAGATAATCATTAGACTGATAATTGGACACACTAGCAGGGCTCTCACTGCTGCTAACGCTTCCAGAGCAGGCGCTCATCTCTTTAATCACACAGGACAGATGAATAATTTCATCTGCGAATACCTTGGCGTTTCTTTATTAAAGGCTGACTTACAAATTCCCGTGAGTGTGAAGAGGCTCTAACAATAAAAAGAGATGCTCTTATTATTGTGAGAAGACCCAGAGTTTTTAAATGGATTTCTAGAGAGAAAAGCAAAATATAACTGTTAAATGGAGGGCGATGACATTACATGATATGTGAAAAATGTGAAAAGCAGAGAAGTGTAACTGTGGACAGGAGGATGTTTCACTTGGCAGATCACACCACAGTATGTTGCTATGAGTTTAATCACTTCACCTTGAAAGAAAGTCACACTGCCTTGTGGCTGAAGTTTTACTTTAACCCCCAAATCCAGCAATTCTAAGCAGTATGGGCGCAATAGGTTTGTTAAAGGCAAATGAGATTGCAGCTGTAAACAGATACATAAGGGAGTGTAGTGTACTGTAGCGTGTGATTTGTACCAAATTTTGCTTATATGCTGAAATGGGGGGGGGGCCAAAATATAAAGTGTCACCACCTCCAGGATATTTGAGTAACAGATCTCGGTTCATTAAGTTAATTATTTTAAGGGAACAAGTAGTAACAAGTAAGACTAATGTACAAATAAAAGCTGGAGCTGCTGACATAAGAGTAATGCTGCCTCCATCTGCTGTAGAGCAGCGAGTACTGCAGTTTTCCACAGACAGAAAACAGCTTTTTACACTCAACAGGTGCAGCTCTTGTGAATTTTTAAATAAGGGATCCAGCCTTCCTGTGGTGCACACAGAAGAGAAGAGAAGACACAGCTGGTAAGGACTAATTATATGCTCTTTCAAACTGCATTGTTCTATAGTGTAGTTGTCATTTCATTGCACCCACCTAAGTACCACTCAGTGCCGTGACTTTAGACATACAGCTAAATAAGGGGCCGTCCACACTAAAACGCTCTTTTGCGAAAATGCACACCTATTGCATCATTTCTGGCCGACCATCCATACAGATCCTGAAAATGCAGCGCCTGAAAACACACTTTTTTTGAAAACGTGTCTTATTAGGGTGGAAAAACCCGAAAACGCAGCCCTCCCGTTCTTGTGTGGACGGCGAATCCGCATACTTTCCGAAACGATGACGCCATCGCCTCACCCCTCGACCTCTTGCCTCTGACCACTGGACCCGCGACATCTCGTAACAGCAACAACAATGGCGAACTACATGCTCGTGTTCGTGCCGCAGAAGATATTGAGCCTTTCTTGCAACTTACTCACCTTGTAGTTGAGTGTGAGTCGCAGCAGCAGTTCGACCTCATTACCGGTCCACACAAAAAATTATGGTTTCCTTGCACTCGCCATTTTCATCTTCTTCTTCTTGTGTTCGATTTCTGCGTCTACTGTCTGTTTACAGCGCGTAAGCTTCATGCGCATGCTCCTTGTCTTCTTCTCCGTTTTTGGTGAATGTCAAGTGCCACCTATAGGCCTGGAAGATGAACTACATCGTTTTCGGTCCGTGTGGACGCAAATATTCTTAAAACGATGATGGAGCCACTGAAAACGACCGAAAACACTGTAGTTTAGACCGGTAATGAGGTCGAACTGCTGCTGCGACTCACATTAATTGATTCCCGTAACTGGCGGAACAATCTGGCGTCGGAGTGGAGACATGACCGGGTTTATGTAGCAGTGGGACTGCTGCTGCCACGCCCACAGGTCCAGACACAGGTAAAGGGGAGCCGGTGAGGGAAGAAAAACAGGGGGAAAACACAAATAATACCAAGACCCCCGACTGCCCCCGCTCAGACCATGACAAAATGATCTCTTTCACAGGGGGGGAGGTGAGTGAAGTCCAGGGGTCTGTGGCGCCCAGTTCTCAGTCAAAAGTTCTGAAAAAGAAGCAGAAATGTTTGTAACAGATTGTGAACTTTTAATGTTAACAAAGATGATAAATATCTTCTGAAATCTGCCTATTTGCTTTCTTGGAGAGAGTACGGTGAGCACACACACTTCACACACTGAAGCCAGAATTTGGTTAGCTTAGCTTAGCACAAAGAATTTTTTGCATTTTGCATTTCTTCGTTGTTTGTGTAGAGAAAAGGCGACAGAATGTGTTTATTGAGCTTCTTGGGGCTGGAAAGAGCCAGACCAGCTGTTTCACTCTGATTTCAGCCACCATGCTCAGCTTAGCAAGCCGATTTTTGGTTGAAGATTAATATTTACTGTATATCCTTCATCTTTTCTGTTTTTTTCTCTTACTGCAACAAGGCAGGTTCCTCTATGTGAAAACTTCCTTGGCTTCTGTTTCTATTTCTAATTTCAAATAATCAATTAAAAAAAAATCACTTCAAACCCTCAAATAGTACTATCTGTGTGTGTGTGTGTGTGTGTGTGTGTGTGTGTGTGTGTGTGTGTGTGTGTGTGTGTGTGTGTGTGCATCGTTGATAAACTGTTGTCAGTCTCCAGATAAAGATGAAGCGCCTGACTCTGAGCTCACAGCTTTTATGATCATTATCAGTGTTCACTGGCCTTTATTTCCACTAGAAAATACTTAACCTCTGAGCTTTCATGTGATGTGGCTTTATCCTTTCTCCTTTTATCTAATAGGAAATTGTAACTGCAGTCTGCCAGGACATCTCTCCGTAGTTACGGTGTAAACGAAGATAAACGAAAAAGTATTAAAGCAACAGTGTTAATCCTATTTGAATCTTGTCAGCAACTCTAGATCTACTATATATAATTTTGTGTTTTATAAGTTATGCATGAGTAGAATGCAACCACACATTTATACCAACAAAGTTTGAAGTTTGGAATTGGGAAACTGAATCATATCCAGATCTAAACATAAGCTAATGAATCTAGTTTCAGTTTAGACTTTAATGTGCATTCTCCTGGTTGTAGATGATTGTTAAGCTGATTCTATATACACCTTTATAATTCAAAGCAAAATATAACATATATTAGGTTCAACTAGTTTTTAAAAAGTGCCAAAAAAAAGAGTCTAAATTATATTTCCAGTATCCTTAATGGGAAGCAACATAAAAACATTTAATAACCAAAGTTATTACAAATATTGAACCGGTAACTTATCCAGGTTGTACCCCGTCGTCGCTCAGTGTCAGCTGGGATTGGCTCCAGGGGCCCCCGAGACCCTGAAAGGGGGGAGTGGTTTCAGGTACTGAGTGGATGGATGGATTTTAAAAATGATTTCTCGAGCTTCCTATCATTTGTATGAATTACTGTATATTTAAGTAGTTAATATCATTTCCATTATCACTTTTAACACTATCCTTGCTGTCACTGTAATGCCCTGACTGAGGTGGAGGTGGACTGTATCTCAGTGCCTTCTGAACCAGCAGATAAGGATGGTGCCCCTGACTGTGGCTCCATTTCTGCTGTATTGCCCGTTAACAACCCTCACATGATCGGGGCTATTTATGAAATCTACACACAACCTGCGTACGTTGTTTATTTGATGAAGTATAACGAAAATACATACTGTGTGGTGGTTCAGACAAATGTACCAGGCAGGCTGAGAACAGGGCAGGTGCATAATGTGGGAATACTTTCACCTGCAGCCAAACTGTCTAGCAGACTGCATGAGCTCCTGATATGCAGCTGTTTTCTGAGTGAAACGTGACATGATTGCATGTACAACAAAGGGATCCTTCATTTCAAGTTTAGAAAACACTTTAAAACATGCATACAATGAAATGCCTACCCCTCAAAGTTAAAGAAATGCATTAATCAAGAGGTCAAAATGGCATTTAATGCAAAGATGCCCCAAGGTTTTTCAATGTCTTGAAATAAAAAATTATTATGTGGGACATTATAAAGCATTTGATCTTGAGGTAATTCTTCTCTGGTGTGGGGAAAAAATGTAGGTGCAACAACTAAAAATGCATTCAGACTAAAGGGCAAACGTAATATCTCCGTGACATCATACATGCTCGGTGCTTGAACATAAAAACGAGCATGTGATGTGTTGCACAATCTCATACAATCTGGTCAAATGTCACACCATCTTTCACAAACGAGGGCTGTAAATTATTTGGTCACATTTTCCATCATCGGGGTAGCAGAGTCATGTGGCGTGACTGTGTCCAGGTGGGAGCAGGTGCGGTGTATATATACAGGTGTGTGTCGTCCCCTGAGAACAGAGCGCTCACACGTTCCCCTCGTCAGGCTCCTAAAGCTCCTCAACATGAACTTCATTGGTGTGCTGTCCGGCCTCAGCCTGCTGCTGGCTGCTGCTGTCGCCCAGGACCCCAAACCCTGCGGTGAGTATGGAACACATGCTGACCACAGAGACAGTTGTTTTTTATGTTGCTATTATGGTGTGAAGTTTTGACTAATTGTTTTTTACCATCAAATAGTGATAGAATGTAACAAAGTCTATTTATTCAGGTACCATCCTGTACTTGTTTTTGTTGTTGATGGTTATTTATATTAATATCTATTTTCTGCAATTTTATACTTCGACTCCACCACGTTTTGGATGCAAATACTGTTCTTTTTACTTACCACATTTATTTGATAACTTCAGTTGGTTCTTTAAAGGGTCTACGCTGCATTAGAGCTGAAGTAGCAAATTGCTAATGTAGTTTATCTGTAATTCAATTTAAAAAAAAAAAAAAAAACAGAAAAAAAGACACTGATTCCCTTAATCAGAATAATGCATGTTCTCAGATCTGACCCAGAGTATACAGTATACATGTAAACAGATGTACAAATTCACTTTTATGATTCACTTTTTTCCATGATTCTTAAGTACATTTATTAAAAGAAAACTAATTTTGAGGAACAGATAAATATAATATCAGACACTTCACTCAAGTATTATTTGTATAGGTGACTTTCACTTCATTAAAGAAATATTTTAACATGATATCTTCACTTTTATGTAAGTATGACTTTTAGGTACCTTTGCAAACAAAGTGATTAAATACAAATAAGGCAGGTAATTTACTCTTATTTGTGGTTCAGATTATAGAGTTTAGAGTCTTAAAACCAGGAGTGCCAAAACTTCTTTCCTTGGGGGCCCAAAACTGAAACTTAATGGTGGGCTGTATGCCGCCTGTTGTAAAATATGGTATTTAAACATACAAAATGGCACTAACATCCCAAGATCCCTAAATGCAAATGACTTCCTGCGTAAAGTTCCACCTGGCGTGCTCAGATTATGAAAAACGATTAATAATGAAGGATTAGAGTACATTCTTTGTTTACAGAACAAGAAATAAACATGAACATTATTCTAGTTTGTTTAATTTGACATTTTTTTCCCACTATAAATGTCTTAACATTTTGATTTCCTATTCAACAGTCAGTCCAGCGCTGATGTCTGGAGGAATCACTGTGGTGAGTCTGCATTCTGTAGAATCTCTCCTGCATGGACCCGTGTCACATGATTCTTGACCTCTTCACTTTCTGCTCTCTCTCTTGTTCAGATGACTGGTGACGGACAAATAAGCGACATAGGAACAGTCAGCTATGATTCTTTCGGTCAGAGGATGCGGGTCAGGAACTACAGGATCTCCGGCAATGAGACGTTTGCTGTGGACTGGCTGATGCTTTACAGTCAGGTATAAAACTCTGTAACTAGTGTGTGAAAATTGTTTTTAGGATTTGTCTTAGTGTACTGCAATGATTTGGCTTCGTCACAGAGACAGTTTCACCTTCTGTGTCATGTCAATGACAGCTTATCTGACATCATGGTGGAAGTGGTGCTGGGGCCCATGAACTGCTGATCCAGGAATGTCTCCCGTGTTCCTGCCTTCACTTTTGCTCCAGCGTCAACGTGTCTAATCTCTCATTTTGCAACGTAGTCAGAGTCATGTGATCATGAATGATGTTCTGTACTGAGACAATGAAGAGTAACAGATGCAGTGATGGGATACAACGGAGGACATTTGATCAAATAATGGACGTAGATACAATTTTAAAGTACTTAAACTTGACTGGAGCAGTTCTATTTTGTGAACTGTTACAATTTTACTCCACTGCAGTTTGGATGCAAATATGCTACTTTTTGCTACACAACATTCATTTGACAGCTTCAGTTAGTAGCTCCTTTGCAGGTTTAGATGATTAAACCAAATAATTAACCATTTAATTATAATACATTTTTATGGCTTAAGCTACACTGCATTTTGTAATGTGGTAGCTCCAACTTTACCATCTGCCACATTATAGTGACGAGCACATTAATGCATCTCTAAATCTAACCTAGTAATGTTATAGATATTATTCTGATATGTATACTGAATAATTATATATTTATACACATATTTTGTTTCTGACACTTATGTTTCTGGTACTTTTACTTAAGCAGGAAAGTTTTCTCCAATAGTCAGTAAATTACCTTTTGTTCAACAAACAAAATTCAATAGACACTCAGCACAAAGACAGACAGAGATATGAGCAGTGAAAGGACAACAGTCACTGTCTTCCTTTGTCCCTTCAGGAAGTCTATTATGAGATCAACTGGAGCAGGTTCTATTGCAAGAAGAAACAACTGAGTAACTCCTTCGTTCCCATGCACGTTCCCTCTGATGCCAAGCTGATGGGTCAGGTTTTCATGGGCTCCTCTTCCTCCTGGGGAATGGGTGTGCTGGTCAACACCTGGTATGGAGCCCTGCCCCCCAATGGTAAGAGAGAACACTGTATCCTAAGTGAAGGAAATTCCTCCTTCAGATTCAGTAATTTTACTGCCGATCTCAGTAATCCCTCAACATGTTGTGAGGTGGGTGTTTGCTGTTTCACCAGCATCAATTTATTATATTATATGTTATTATTACATTATTTCAATGAATTATATCATATTTATATTACATTATTTTTAGGGCTGTGATTAAAGGGGTTAATCACTGAATCACGTATGACAGTATCTGCTGTAATTGTACCAAAAAATATTTCAGTGCAAATGTGTTTTTGTAGATGAGTGAATAAAACATTAAACAGACATTTTCATCAGTTCAATCTGGGTGTTTTTTTAAGACCCACTCGAGTGTCTTTCGGTATCTTTATAATTTTTCCTGACAGTGTTTTATAATTTATTGACAAATAACTTAGTTTAGTTCTTCAATTAAGCCGTCTGAAATGGAATAGATTGCAGTAGAATCTGGGACTTTAATGTCATCCACCAAGCTTGGCTTCTGGTGTTAATAAAGGCTGGTGTTGTGGTTGCACATAGGTTCTACCCAGAGCTGACGCCATAAACCACGCAAGTGACATATGTCTTAGTGCGCATTGATACATGTGTGCTGGTGTGTCTACCTTTGCTGCTGGTGGTGAGCAGATAGACAGCTGAGTTTCCCCTTGAAACACACTGACCCACAGCTGTGCCTCTGGAACAGAGGGGCCGAACAGGCAGAGTGTCAGCATCGAGGCCCATCCATTGGACTGCCTTTTAAACCCTTTAAAACATAACAATACATTTAACTTGTACCTTGTATTACTTTCCTCTTTGAGTGTTGAGTAAATAGACCAACACCTTGTTTTGCCATTTTGCCATTTATCTTAAACTGAACGGACTTTGAAGAAGAAGAAGACAACAGATGAACAACTTTTCTGTGTGTTCAGCATATTGTACTGAAGTGGATGTAACTGAAGGATAATGTTGTTGTGTGCAGCTCAATCACTCTGATTATTGTTAGGCCCTCATATGTGACTTGTGCTTCATGTCTTCAGGCTTCTACAGCACTGTCTTCAGTGAGATTGGCTGCATCCCTATGACCTACACTGCCTACACACCAGCCTCAGGATGGATCACTATCAGGTGAGAACCTGAGCTGACAAAAGCAGAGAAAAATGCTAATTAGTCATCATCACAATTCAAAGTAATCCATTTTTTCATATTTCATATTTATTAGATGACTTATAATATGTACAGAGGGTTTAAGAAGTGGTCCAGTAGATTGCTTCAACTAGCAGTCGCGACATGAGCTGCCATCACTGCAACATAATCCTGGATGGTAACAGACTCCATTTGTAGAAACACTTTATCACTGTAAAACACACTTCATTCAAAATAACATTCACCAGAACATTCTTGGTCCATCTTTCCACTGTTCCAACAATCTCCTAATATGGTTTGGACAAGGTGCACCTTTAATTCACCTGAGTAGATGTGAATAAATCAAGACAGAAGTGAGTGGGAGGATCGATATCAGAGAAGCATCGGGAGAAAACAGCTAATAGAGGCAGAATATTTTCACATTCAAACAGTATTTTTTTTTTCCCCAAACGAGTGATTGTATGACAAAAATTGTTTGCTTGTGTTGAGGATCTTTCTCATAATGTTGTCACACACTCAGAAAAATAACCCGAGCATAAGAGTGGCAGAACTAGCATTTCTAGTAGACAGTTGAAGTTGCCCTCAAGGGTTACATTAGTGGTCTTCCAGCTGAAGCAATCTACTGGACCAGTCCCAAAACTAGTTTTTATGGGATTAAGTAATTTACGCTCAAAAATATGTAAACACATGGCCCAGCCTTAAAAATACTAAAATTCCCCCATTCAAAAATCAGTGTGAAAACATGGTGCACACTGTGCTGTATGCAGTCTGTTGTTCCTCGTACACGATGTCCCGCTCTTGTTCCATCTGTTTGTGTTTGTATTTCAGCACTTACAACTGGGTACTGGGCAACTCAAACCCGATGGACTACATACCTCCTTCCTTCTGTGACAAAGCAAAACTGGAGGAGACCGGCACACCAGATAACGTGTTCACTATTTTAGAGTCTCTGGCCAAGAAGACCAAGAAAGTGGAGTAAACATCTGGAGCGTCTCACCCAGATAATCACTGACACCGCTGTCTTAGGGCGAGCAGAGCTAAATTTGACCTCGATCATCATGAAATTAAATATAATGTAGATCAATATTAATTCAAGGTTTTTTTTTACCTGCTAAGCCACCAGAAAACACAAGACACAGGAGTGTGTGCGGAAGTCATTTTAACACACTCACACTTCATTCAACCCTGTTGGCACTGTAGTAATGGGGTAAAAACCCACACACCCCATATCTTGGTATTGCAGATTAAAGGAATCTAGACTGTAGGAGTGAAAATCAGTGTGAGAAGTAACAAATGTAGCTGCATCACTGTTGTGTGTTCTTTCTCTGTCTTCAATAAATCCAGTTAGAAAAACTGAATAGTATTGTACTCATCTGGTGTTGGATGTTTGAATGAATGAGTGAATGCGACAGCAACAATACAACACAGAACAACACAAAGACTGAAAGAAAATAAATGTTAACGGTGAAATGTAATTGTTTAATCAATAGCGAGCAGGTTTTTCACACTGAGACATACAGCATCAAGTGGCACATTAATGCACCACTGTGCTGTGTTTTGCTTAACAATTATTAATCACAGAAATGATACCCTATCAAAACGTCACTGTGTAAAGTCATTCATCAGCCGATGAACAGTATATTTTCCAGTACGGTGGGTTTCCTAAAAGGGCTTTAGGAAGTGGTTTATAGTAAAACAGTGAGTCACAGCTTCCTAAATTAATTTGTTTTTGGTTTAAAAATGAATGAAATGAGAAAAACACCTGGAGGTTCTGAACCGTCTACAAGTTCACATGCCTGAAATTTGGCTTTGGTGTTGAGCCGAAGTTTAAACAGCATAATGGCATGAACATTTTTTTATTCATTTTTTTAAATCACTGTGTTATCACCACCCTCTCACTTAAGTTCTAAGAAACAAGTAATAGGGGAGCAGAGTGGATGAGGCAGAGACACCATTCACCCTGTTACAAGACACTGTGGCATCAACATGTTATTTAGGGTAAAAAGTTACATCATGTTACTTTAAAATGGTGGAGCTCATAACATGCAAGAAAAGGTATAAGAGGTATCAGGGAAAAAACTCAAATGCCACCTGACATGATGCATATTATATTTATTTTTTCAATATGCATATTAAATTATCACCTCTATTTTTATACTTTAGATTCTCTTGGCATCTCAAGGTGGATGGCAAATATGAAACCAAACATCTTCTGAGCAAGGAATATGTCAAATGTTTCAGTGCAAAACAGCTAAAGCCAAGTTAATTAAAATAAAAACAACCCCATCCCCACCCCCAAATTAAGAAAAAGAAAAAAAAATACAATTTTAAAAAGCCAGTAGCTAACATGTATAAATAAAACAGAATGGATTTTAGGAGATAAAAGGTGAAGGTTCCCTTGTTTTGCAGCAAAGCATCAACTTACAAATTTTCACCTCATATACATATATGAATATCAACAATGTGTACATTATAATATAATCTTGTTACAATTTCTACAAGAGGTCCATATTAATCAAGTGTTAATAGTTACATGAGGTGTTTTTTTTTTGCCCACTTGAAGTTAGGGATTACTTGGAGTTCCTGTGGATTATCCATGTGTACATGACTTCTCCGTTGACAATAATTTATTGGCTAGTTTTCAAAGATTTTAACTACTGTAATTCTCAAACACACTGTCATACACACCTCGATTACTGTATGCAGGAGCTTTCAGCACAGGTACGTGTCCACAGGGGCATTCTCAGCATTGACGCTCGACCAACACAAGCTGTACCCTGGGAAAACTGCACCAGACTGAGAGTTGTCTGCTCTGAAATTGACTTTAATTACAACAACAGTTCACATATGTTTCTGAAGACATTTTAAGTGAAATATAAGCCATGCAGCTGCTGAACTGTTCTTGATTTTAACTCAGAGACATTTTTTATCTTTGTTCCTGAATTTCCGGGGGCAATGCATCGTGCTGGACCCCAATGATTAGCCTAGACTTCAACTTTATGCAGATGAGGACTGGGCAACCATTGTCTCTCTTTGACTACAGTCACACATACGCAAAGTCAACCGTGGCAAATATTTACCTCCCGTTACCTTCTATTCTATGTGTCCGAGGGGGCAAACATTGGCATCCAGTGGCGAAGCAAATCCACATCTTGGTGAACTTTGACTAGCGAAGTCCCAAGCCACAAACAGTTTACACACCATAACCAAAGCCTTGTGGTACGTTGATAAGTACATGCAAGCGAATGACAATCGCCAGGTGAAGCCAAGATGCGAATTTGCCTTGCCACAAGATGGTTACTTTTTTTCCCTTTGGCCTTTTGCGGTGAATGTGTTTGCCACTGTTGATGTCATGCATGTGGGAGTGTACCCTTACAGGATGCACTGCTACCAGGATGCACAGCTGCTGTCATAGACAGTGAATGGGAATCACAAAAATGACGAATCCTGTGGACACGCACCATGACAGTGTGACCTCGTGCGAGCAGAGGCGGGCTCAAGCCAAATAATCGCTCTCTTCATGACAGTCACTGCTCACTGATAACTGATCGAACGCTGGTGGGAAAAGGCGTCGCCTTTCTCTCAACCAAAACAGCCAAAACACAAAATCTCAAAAACGCAGATTCGTCATCCACTCACTTAAATCATCTCATTCATCCTAGATTTGCGTTACACATCGTCCTCATCCTCCCTTCAGTGTTATCTACCTACAGTTCATCAAGCTCACTGTGCTCTACTGTGGGTGAATTTTAAATAAATTAAGTAACACTTTGCTCACAGGTCCATCTCTTTTTTTGTCTATTTACTTTACATTCTTAAAACCACATTTCAAAACTTTCTACAGCGTTCATTAATGTGTTTCTCTCTTATGCATCCTCGTTCTGCTTCCTAACACTGGTCCTGCTCAGTTAATTTCACTAAAACTCTACTTTAGTGTCTACATGAACATCTCTACCTCATACAGCTTCCCCTTCCTGACTCCCAACATGACACCCATAGCTACAGCTCTACTGCTACTATTTCAACAAATCACAGCTCCGCACACCTGTACCAACAGTCATCCTAATAGAGGCAACATGCAGATCCAGTCCCACAAGTGCACAAAGGAAATTGATGGACCTTGAAATCCGTCGAAACCTCAATAATGGAGTGCCATGAAGACGTACCGACATTTGACGGACACACAAAGACTCAGAGACACAGATGAGACAAGTAGGCGGGGTCCTTCTGGCTGTTTGAAAATGAGAAACAGGAGAGTGATTGGAAGTTTGACGTGTCCCTCTTTCATTGGTTTGCTTACTGGTGGAAGTCCCAGTTTTGGCATGTTTGGGAGTTGGCAGGCAGGGATTCTGGCAATGGGTCAGTTTAGTGTAAAAGTGGATCAAAACAGCAGCTTGGCGGTGTAGACCTTCGAAGATCGTTCTCATTTGAGACCACACATTTTTGACGGCGGGGTCAGAATGTGAATCGATGAAGCCAGTGTGAGAGCGGGGAGGAAGCCACCTGATGCAATTAAGGTTCAACAATTTTGAGGATGAACGGTGATTTCATCAAGAAAGACAAAAAAGTATTTCAGAGTTCCAGAAGTTGCAGGAGCTGAGTGTGGCATCTTTAGCCTTGACAGTTTATGGACCCAGAATTTGGCCCTTTGTCATTAAAGTCCCCCTACTCCTCCGTGGCCCTCTGTCAGCAGTCAGAGACTTCTGAGGTGTTGGAGTCACTGGCGAGTTTCCTGCGTTGTCTCACAGATTTCTCCTCATCCTGCGGAGCAGAGGAGAGCGTTTTATTCACCTGTTCAGTCCATAGATTGCTTAGAGTCACCCTCAAGTGCCAAAATGTCAGCTCTGCACACAAGATATCATTTGCACTTGGACAAAAACCTTGATTATCACGACCCCCTTTTCCTCTTGTACAACCTACCATGAGCCAGACCAAATCATAATTAAAATATAATATCATTAATTAAGTTGCACCCACACTTAGGAAAATAATTGGACGCCCTAGTCTAGACCAAGGTAACAAACTTTAACTATTTTCTGTTTTCGTACTTTTCACAATAAAAACATACAGTGAACTCTTTCAATTGTGAATGTAATTTTGATCTGCTATGATCTATTGTATTTTCAATGTACGGGCCAGAATTCGATTCCGCCACTTGATCAGTACCGTGACAGACTTTGGCCCCAAGTTAGCTCGTATCATGGATATTTTGGCTTCACTTTTGCAGAGTGGGAAGGAGAAAAGACACTTCATCCATGTTTGAAACAACGCGCATGTATTTTTTCACCTTTCATGTAAGGAATGCACCACAGCAAGTTGTTCTCTCCCAATACTGATATCTGCCAATAACAATTTGTTACTGATCCAATACTCTTTTTTTCCCCAAATGTAATATCTGTGAACTTCACTGGATGGACCTCATTTGAATGGAAACGTGAGGCTAAGGGATTACTGTGGCATTAAAAATTATTGGCTGGCCCCCTGTGACTGAATGAAAGCAAGTTACAGGACAAAAACTGACTCAATTCTAAAACCACATCAAAGAAGATAATGCTCTCAATATGTATTTGTAATGTCATGTTTTCTGTTATTGGGTGTGCTTACAGTCTGAAAGACACCATTCTGGCCCCACTCTCCAGGGGAATGGTCCTCGGGGTCATCTGCTTCCTCCTCTTCTTCCTCCCCCTCCTCCTCTCTCACTGTGTCCATCCCATCTTCCTCGTACTCTGTCAGACAGTCTGACTCCTCTGCTGAACAAAAGATTTAGAGGAGATATTAAAGAGGGGATTTATTGCGTGAGTGACCCACTGGGTGTAGGTAGCACCCATAAACCATCAGGGACATCTCATACTGTATTTCAATAAAACATGGCAGGTGAAAGCTAGGACCCCTTATTTATTACACTGATTAAATCGACATGATCTTGAAAGGGAACTGTACATCTACGGGAGGAGGCTGCTGTAACAAGAACTTTAACAGGAAGCGTGAAAGCAATAGAAAAAGTATTCTAACCATGAAATAGAATGAATTCATTCTAAACAATGAATTGGAAAGTGACCCTTCACCTTCTGCAGCTACGTAGCTTTGGACCGGCTCTATCCTGGACACAATCTCTGCAAGGTCAGTGAAGTCAGCACCTGGACACGTGCAGGACTACGAGACAAGGAATTATTATATATAATAATAATAACTTTGATGGTGAACTTACAGTATATGTAGTTACACATGAACCATATTAAATATAGTTTATGGTGTGTGTGCGTGCTCTTCTTACATCAGTTCTCTTGCTGTCATTGTAGTCAGCTGACCGATGGTCCTTCAGCATGTTCTCGATAATGTCACCTCGGGCCCAGCCGGTAAACACCAGCTTGCCATGCTGGAAGCCCACATCCTGAAGACGTTTAAATAGAAATGCAAAGACTTAATATAAACGTAAGCACACGCTGCTTCATACATGTTTTTTTTAATTATCTTTGGCGAACATAAGATTTTGATATTCACAGTATAACCTGTCTATACAATTCATCATGGCCTAGTTTTGAGTCTTTTCTGACAACCACCAAATCATTGATGTGTATCTACAGGGACACTGCTGTCCCAGTGCAATTTCTTATTTTCTTATTATGTCCCTGCGGTCGGGATGTTTCTGGGCGAAGTTTGGGTAGTAGTGCAACCTCAACACACTAACAGTGCAGTTCTGCTCTTGGCCACAGCTGCAGATCTGTGTGTCTGTTTGACTGAGGAGCGGGGTGGGCTACACACAAACACAGAGCAGAGAAACAAATAGCTGCATTCACAAAAAATCTGGAGGGCTGTGCAGCACGGTGGGCATATTGATTAGTGCAATACTATTTTATTTCTTTGATGTATCTTCAAAACTTTATTGTCAGTTTACACTAAAATTAATTTTGCAATTCTGTTAAAGCCTTCACACAGGTTAAACATACTGTTACACAAATCCTATATTGAATAACTTTAAAGCAAAAGTGGAGTCAGATCCATCTGAACATGGCTTTCTTTTCAAAATAACTGTACATATAGCGAAGCCAGACTATGAACACTTAGTGATTAACATAAAGAACTATTAACACGACTGTAAAACTTTTTAACAGCGTCCTCATTTGCTCACTATGTAATGTATGAAAACGCTCGGGATACCTGAATAAATTAAATCTACAGTCATGATGTTACTCACATAGATCTCGTCGAACTTGCCAAAGTCCATGGTCTTGAAGCGGTCGATGGGAGGTCTGATGTACTCGCAGTAGGCACTCTTTTTCACAACCTCTAACTGCCGCACACAGGACACGTAGGCCAGTCGAGACTGGATCTCTGCCATGTCCGGTACCTGTGGAGGAGGGCGGACCGAGAATTCTACCAGAAATCACCAACAGAAACATTTCCACCTCTCTGATTCCGCATTGACTGAAAGTATTAAAAACTCCGCTGAGTCACCAATCGTTACCAGCGCCTTGTGCTGCCATTATGAACTGTACCTTTACTTTCTCTGCCCAGGGATTGATCCGTTTCCACAGCAACCACCAGCCAGACAGGCAGTCGCCATAGTTACAGAGGTCGGTCTCATCTTGGCTACCCACATCGATGGCAATGACCGTTCTGGCGCCCATGTTCCTCGCTATGTCCGCTGTTTGACGTGTAATGCGTACACCAGCATTCACACACAGACATACAAACACAGCACGACAAAATCCCCGCAGCAGAGATGGTAAGACAATAAATCCTGTGTTATTCAGCTTGTTTCAAAATAATATTGGTTTCTTTAACCGTCATTTTAGGAGCCACACTGTTGAAACAGACTTACACCACAAAATATCTGTTCTTTTGGACCTGTCAGACAGAGCATTTTTGGCCAACTGGTGACAGAAATCACTTAAATTAAATAATAAAAGAAATAATAAGAGAAAAAATTGTCATTTTCCTGGCCAACGAGCACAGGGCCTGAGGTCCTGATCTTTCTCATTGGCTTGCTAGTGTAAAAAAAAAAAAAAAAGAAAGAAACACTGGGGAGGTGAACATTTTTGTGGTGTGAGCCTATTCAAAGACAGAAACAAGATGATATCCCACAAGCCCAAGAGACTGATCCAGTGTGCCAAAAACAACTATAAATGCAGCTGATGGACCACAAACTCTTTAGGGACAAAGCAGAGTAATAAAATTCAGAAATAAAAAGGTTTTGATTTTCCGAGGCTCACTGTCCCTGGATCAATCTTTGGGCCCAGAAAACACCATATTTCACAAACCTCATTGCTTGGGAATAAGTATCACATGGGAGTTGATGCTTCTTGATTCCCATACAGTAAACAAACAGCTCAGTCCAGAGCTTTGTGAAATATGGCTGGGAGTTCTATCATGGAACTCCAAAGAGACAGATTTAAGGGAGTTTTCATCTGTGAAATTCTTAAAACATTGGTGCATTTTTAAAATGCTTCCAGGTAATGAGGATGTATTTAATGGTCCACAGACAAAAAACAAACAAACAAACAAAAAAAAACCTCCCATCTTTCTAAAAACACTGCCCAATTTTTTCTCTGATTAAAATGGAAGCAAATACAATTTTTTAAATAAAGCTTCAGTACAATGAGCATAAAATGCAAGGCTGGCCAATATGGTTGTGACTATTATCGCAATGGGACATTTTCCCATATCAAATATGAAATACACAAGGCTGAATTCCTCTTAGTTGTACATTAGTTTAGTTGAAGCCAGAATGATTAAAGTGACATAATCATATCACCACTGTTTGTGTCCATTGAAAGTAAATGAACAATCATATTAAAATGATGTCCAGCCCTACAGAAAAGTGCTCATTTAAACATGAAGGAAAGAAGACTTCAATTTCAAAGCAGACTGGTGTCTTATGGCATTTAAAAAAAAATAAAAATCACACTATGCTTTTAAATTTCAGGATGTTTTGATACAAGAGGTTATCCCTCCTTCATCTTTAATCCTACATCTTTGTGACACCAGGCTGTTCGACAGAGAAACACCACATTCCCCTTCACAATGTGATGTTTCTTAGTTGAGGTGAAACCTTTTCCTTATACACATCAATCCACTCTTAATACAAATTTAAATGCAAACTTTTCCCCATCTAGTAATATAGAATTATTTCAGGGTCTGATAAAGATTGTTTTCTCACTGATCATAGTTTTTATCTTTTAAAACAAAGAAGGTTTTCAGTCAGGAGTCAATTCATGAGATTGATGGTCTGATCAGGCTCAACATTCAGACAGGGAAAAGTCAGCACACTCCCTCACTACTCCCTGACTTCCCTCCATCAGCTGTATACTTACCCAGCCTATTAACAACTTGATTAAACCCCCTCATTATAACAATCCTCATCCCTCACTCCACCTCCCCCCTCCTCCGGGGGACAGGAGTTTGATGGACATTGAGGATTGTGTGTTGGTGGTAGTGGGTGGATGGGTGGGGGGGGGAAGTACCACCTCTACTTGCCTGGCAGGTTGTTGATGTAGCCACCGTCCATTAGCAAGTTGCCATCTTTGGGGTCGCAGAGTGGCGGCAGATACCCCGAGAGGGTCATGCTCGCTCGCACATAGCGCCACAGAGAGCCTGACACACCAGGGAGGGAAGGAGGGAGGAGGGAGGAGGGGGGATAACATCTCAATAATGTTGGCTATACGTTTCAGGTTAGTGTTGACGCAGACCGCAGTCCAAACACCAGAGGGAGTTCGGACAAAGGCAAGTAGCCGATCCCTGCAAAGGCTAGGACTGTGGTTCTGTCTACCTTTAGACTCTGGTGTACACCACTGCTAACCTCATTACCTTGCACAGAGACCCTGTGTGACTTGTGCGTAAGGTAAAAAAGGAAATGGCAACCATCACAGAGCACCAAGGCTGTATGGATCTCCAAACCGTGTCCCAAACAACAGCGCTTTATAGCATATGATCGTATGAATTTGCACCTTTTTTGAAGTTCCTAGGAATTCCACATATGCCGTATATGACAACTGAAACCACTCGTGATAATGTGAAGAGGAGCAGTTGAAGAAATAGTAATTGACATATTTTAGTTGATTTCTGTCAGAAAAACAGCAGCTGCAAGGGTTGTGACGGTGTTTGGAGATCCTTCACCGTGAACATGGCAGGGAAGCACCCAGCCTGCCCAGTCTTGCAGTCCAGCACGGTGCCAGCGGGGGGCAGGAGCAGGCCGGGTGCTGCATGGGTTGGAAGGATAAGGAGCACCGCAGACAAAAGCGAGGGGTGCAACTGTGCATGGAGTATATGTGAATGTTGAGGCAGACTTATCTTACTGACCTATGACTGATTTAGAGGCATTAGTACCACCTACAGCTTTCCATTTGTTTCTCAGGATTTATTTTAACTTAAGGGCTTTGATACAGAAGCTACGATTGGGCAACGGAAGGATCCAGAACACATATCCTTGCATAACTCTAAAAAAAGAAAAGAAAAACAAAGCAAGTAATACATGCAATCAATATATATTCAGGAGAAATATATAGATTGGCTCACGTTGTCTAACACTGGCATGCACATTGAAGCAAGCAAAGCCAGGGGAGAGGACAGGTGCTGTGTAGGAGAGGCTGAACATGGTCCTGTAGGTAGATGTGACTGAAATGAAACAGAAGCACATGGACCTCCTCAAGGGAAACGAGCTGCAGTTCAGTCCAACGGACAGACGTGTTCAGGCCCAACCGAACGCACAATGATCCACAACGACAACAACAGACAGATGCAATGTTTATATGGTGCAGCCCTTCATCTTACCGCTTCAACACTATCTGGTCTGGTCTAACCAAGCTGAATCCAAACCAATCAAGTTTCATTCACGCCAGTCAAGCCAAGTGACCTGCAAGTGAATAACCGCAAAGTGCCTGAAGGCATCTGTGATGCAAGCAACATCCCAGAACTTTATAGATATGAAAGAGAAGGGGAAATTTAGCAAATATAGGCGGGCAGTAGAAGCCAGACCATCATGCATCTCTCTATGACTCAAAGGGAGCATTCAGACCAAAAGCGAGGGGAATTATTTGGTCGTCTACATTAAATACAAAGTTGAGGTAGAAGACGTGAATAGACGTGTATTTGCATGTATTTGCTCCTGGCAAGGAACCTACTGACGGTGACATCATGGCATTAACGTCGCTGACGCCAAGAGAGGTCTCAGCACAACATAGCCCTGACTGATTAGAGCTCTCTCAAGGGACAAGCATTTCAAAAGTTAGATTCAGGCTTTTTACAAGGTGGCATTATGATGTTGTTATTTCTGTGTCCTCTGGATCCATTTATTACAGTCAGATCACAGCGGAATCGCTTTGTTTTCGCTTCATACCAATGTAGTAAAACAGATTAATCCAATCTGCATCTACTTGCTAGTTATAGTTACTATTTATTGATTTTTCACACCTATATGGAACCTGCCACTCACCAGGACGAATGGACAGGCGCTCTGCAGCTGAAGACTGAGCAGTTAGCAATGGAAGCTGCAGTCCTCCAGACACTGTGTGGCGGCGAATAACGCAAATAAAAAGTTATAGTCCTGCAAAAAAAACTTGGGCGTGCAATGCAATGCGAATGTTCTCTTCCCATTTGGTCTGAATGCACCAACAGATTCCCCGACATGCGTGGGAAAACCCTCACTTCTGATAAGATAGTTAAGATCAGCGATTAAATTCAGGCCCCAAGCCAACTGGAGAAAGTGTGCTCTGTGTGTGCTCTGTGTGTGTGTAAAACAAATGGCAATCAGAGAGAATGATATGTCGTATTGGTCGCTATTCAGATGAGGCACTGATTGGATCAATCCTTAAATTGTATATATATAGATTTACATATAGATTTAGTCTTTCCTTCCAAACCATGAGTTCCCAGCGTCCACCTGGGGTTAGTTATGAGTGAGAACTTGGAAGAAGAAGGGGAGGGTAGCCGAGTGGTTGATAGTCAACTTAGGGATGGGAGGAGGAGGTTTTGGTGAGCGGGTGCTTAAAATCTGACCTGGGACATTGTTAACATAGCAACCATCCACAAGCAAGTGGCCATCCTTGGGGTCGCACAGGGGAGGTAAATAGGGGGTGTAGGAGGCGCTGGCTCTAACATAGCGCCAGACGCAACCTGTCGGGAAATGGAGATGGAGAAGGAGGAACACATCAAATATGGGCCGGACTCCACGTCACAGATGGAAAAGAGAGAGAGACAGAGAGAGGGAGAGAGAGAGACGGGGAGAGAGAGAGAGGGAGAGAGAGAGGGAGAGAGAGAGAGAGAGAGAGAGAGAGAGAGAGAGAGAGAGAGAGAGAGCAAGAGCCCGCAACAAAGAGAAGGAGAGTATACGAAGCTGCCAGAAGCAAGACAGAGAGGAAGGGTACAATGTCAACAATATGTTTCATTCTGAAGCTGTGGTAAATTCTAGTATGAGGCCAATTTGAGATAAAAGGGACAACTTGATGGCCAATTGGATTAAACTAGTCGAGGGCTAATTAAGGAAGCATTTTAGACTTTGTTTAGAATTATGACAGATGGAAACCACAATATCCACCCAATATAAATTTGGGAATGTGCTACAAACAACAACAGCAACAACAATTAAGTCTATGTTTCCCTTAAACCAGTATGTTATATGAATGACAACAAATACGTTGGATAAATGACACCAGATGTGTGTAAATCACCTTTGTAACCTGAAGACAGCGATGCAAGGTTTATTTCATGAGTTCATTGAGCAAATTATAAAGAAATAGTATTAGCGCTGTTAGAGGTCTGGTCTGACAAGCAAGGTGGGCGAGAGAGAGAGAGAGAGAGAGAGAGAGAGAGAGAGAGAGAAAGAGAGAAAGAAAGAAAGAAAGAAAGAAAGAAAGAAAGAAAGAAAGAAAGAAAGAAAGAAAGAAAGAAAGAAAGAAAGAGAAAGAAAGAGAGAGAGAGAGAGAGAGAGAGAGAGAGAGAACCATTTCTAGAAAAGGTGTTGGGCATTAAACTACACTCTCTGTAAGGGAAGCTGGAAAAAGTTTTACAGGAAAGATGGGTGTTTAGTTTCAGATCTGTGTTTTTTCTCACTGGATAAAACCAAAAGCTCTAATGCAACCCCATGACACAGTGTATCTTACATCAAACCACCAAAATGGCTGACAATTTCTCTTTTGTTTCTATGCCAGGAGCCAAAGTGACACAATAGCACTACAATAGTAATATCTAACAGAGGCACACCAGAAAGAACTACAGGAAGCGCAGAATGGAGGTAGAGGAGTGAGAGGAGCAGCATGGGATGTCATTAGGGAGCGCGGGGTAGGGAAAGGCAAGGTGGAGTGTTCTGGATCCTACACGTTGATATGGACTTGGGAGGGGAATCAGCGACTACATAGGTTATTTTGGTATATTTAGTGACCTACAGATGGGCAGCTCTGTGATGTCTATGTACAGAAAGACCTGACCTAAAGGAGATATGCTGTAGATACAGGGCATGATCTGGGAGTATAAGACATGTGATGGACAAGAAAATGATGAAAAAGCTATAGCTTTGATCAATTAGGGTATGAAACAAAGAAGTTGAGAAGGATAAAGACCAGAAGTTTAATAGAGACAGAAAATAACATCAAGTATCATTAATTTAGTATCAAGTATCATTAAAAGAAAGAAAGAAAGAAAGAAAGAAAGAAAGAAAGAAAGAAAGAAAGAAAGAAAGAAAGAAAGAAAGAAAGAAACTATTACAGTAAATTAAAAGAGGCAGATGATGGGAACAATGAGACAGAGAGAGAAAGGCTTTGCTCCAGCAGTTAGTTCAGACACATGCCAAGATGCAAACAACCAGTGTTTCCCTGCAAACCCCTCAAATCCAGTAATCAGCCTGAAATATTATAATCCAATCCTGCAATAATGCCTTAATTTGATGCACAATACTATAATTACAAGGTCGCATTACAGACAATTATCCAAAAAAATAATAAATCACTTGTCTTAGAAAAAGGCTGGAAAACACACTGGATGTGTGGGGTCGGCCGGAGGTCGTTCCAGGCTAAGTCTACTTTAGCTAATATTAGTGATGGTGCATTTTTTTAATCCTAGTCAAAAGAAATCATTTGCCTTCATATAGGCTAAAACAGACACAAGCATACAAACAGCCACACTGTGTTTTCTTTTGTCCATGTGAAATCTCTGACTCTTTTCTAAGCCCCTGGCGATGGGGCTCACTCCAAACCAGACTGAAACTGGCAGGTTTGTAGAGGCAAAACAGAGGGTTCGCAACTAAAATGAAGGGGTGCATTTGATGGATACTTGGATGGCATAATATACTATATGAAGAATCACCATTTCCATTTCACCCACTCGTTATCACGCTCTTGCTTGCAATTTGGCCATAATGTAATATAAATTCAATTTTCCATTGAAATTAACTTCTCTTAACATTTTAACAACTCATTCAAGGCTGCTTCAAAACGCACCAGCTTCAATGTAGTTTGGAGTAAAACTCTCCTCAAACCATAAATCCGAGGAGCAGGCAGTTCAGTCACTGTAGATGATACACAAGCCAGTTAAATCTTTGTGTAAAGCTCCAAGTTGTGCCTACTGATACAATATTTATAGAGCTGTTGTATAAAAACATGCTCCACTTCCTAAAGTCACTTCTGAAAATTAGAGAGTGCAACAACATGTCGATATATTCACTAAGGTAATTAAGCTTTAGTTCCTGTTGCTGTTTTATCTCTGACTGACTGCTGCCGGCATCACTCAACATTATTTACTTTCGAGACATGAAATGATGATGTTGCCAATTACACACATTAGTTCTCCGTCATTCAGATCAGGATTATTGATTGAGTTTCGTTAAATGTTAAGAAAGACTTACGCAATTACTCATGCCATTTATTTTGTATTTCTTTGTTGCCGCACATGTTTGTTTTTGTTTGTTTATGATCTACATATATCAAATAAATTACATTGAAAAGGACTGTAATGTACAAAGGCTGCTGTGTTCAGTCTTGGTCACTATAGCAATATGACAGAGATGGGTGTCGGCCCCTGCAGTGAGCTCAGCTATCACTTACCATCCTGGTGAACACGCATGGCTGAAGCTGTGATGTCAGTGGTGACATTAAAGTATGGCAGCCACAGGTCCTGACGACACAGAGAGTATTACAGAGTCATAAACTGTATTATTGTTTTCCCAGTGACCGATTCAAAAGCATGACCTTCTTGTTTTCTGGAAGAGCTTACTGCAGTGGAAAACAAATCCCTCACCTCAGCTTGCTTGTCCTGGAACACTTTATAGATGCTGGTGTTGAAGGCAGAACCAGAGAACATGGAGGTGATGGGGTAGGTCAGGTCCAGGACTGTTTTAAATACCGAATTCATCGCCTGTTGACCAACCAAAGAGTTTATTTGTTTTTGTTTCTTGTCAGTTATTGAACATTCCCCTTTTAATACGTTCAAGAAAGTTGAATCATTGGCTGCAGGGTACGTTAAACATTTTCCATTGGTAAGTGCAAAGATTAAAAAATGTTATCTTAGACAAATGAGCAAAACAAGAATGACTAAATAGTGGATAGAGATGTGTGCGGCACCTTGGACCACTCTCTGGCTCTCTGTTTGGTTCTGACGGCACTCCTCTCCTCAGCGTATAGTGCACCGATGAATGAGCCGATTGAGGTTCCACCTACTATGTCAATAGGAATCCCCGCTTCCTCCATAGCTTTGATCACGCCGACATGAGAGCAGCCTCTGCACGACAAACATGTTTGACAAAAGTCAAGTACTGGGGATGTAATTAAAATCTCATGAATTGATAAAGCAGCGTTAAAAATGTAACCAATTGTAAAACAGTGAACCCAACAATCTGAGGTGGGCAGAAATACATAGATCAAAAAGGATCTTTATAATACTTACTTATCAAAATGAAATAGAAAAAAAAAAATGATTTAAAAAATACAACGTTACATTTTAGCCATTTATTGTCCTCAGAATGGGTTAGATTTTGTTGGGCCAGTTATTTGGTAATGACAGTCGGGATTAAACTGATTTATTAAACTTAATCTGTTCATTTAACTCCTAATGTAGTCTACTCTGATTCTGCATCCAACAAAGATGGTCAGTGGTTAAAACGTATTAATTAAAGAAAGAGCCTAATATTTGCACACTGTCTTTAGAGTTCAGTTTCAGCAATACCGAGGAGGAAACTGAAACACTCTTGAGTGATAAGTCTTATTGCGGAATCACACAAAGAAATGACAGGCTGCTGACAGATTACACAATATTCCCGTCAGGTGGAAAGGGTTAGGGTTACTCCGCTGGCAATATTTCAAAATGATGAGATTTGCAAGACACACGCTGCTCTCGACATATCAGTACTGATAGTTGTGGCTCACCTGGCTCCACCTCCTCCCAGCACCAGAGCGATGCTGTTTCCAGTCAGGACTCGGGCCAGCCGAGAGAAATCACTGTGCCTGTCAGCCGTTTTCTCAAACACCTTCTCATACACCTCCCTCTGCACAGACATGGAAGATACAAGTGAAAATACATCACAAACTTTACCTTCTGATTAACATTTTGCAACATGAGACAAGTTTTCTTGCACATTTTCCACACTGAAGTTCATGTGATTTACCAGACCACCGCGACATAACTGTGTTTTAAGTTTACATTCAAGTCAGGTCAATTTTAATAGTATAGCCCAAATTCACAAATCAATATACCTTAGTTGACCTTACAATCTGTACAATGCAACCTTTTGTCCTCAGACCCTTGACTGACCACCAACTAGTACCACCAGAGAAGATGAACATTTAGGAAGGAATATAAATGAATTTGATTGACCACTTGGTTCCCTGATTCTAGCTAGTATTATATACCATATTACAGTGCATATATAATATACATAACTATAACAATTTAAGCACAAAATAGCTAGAAATGACAGCTAAGTTTGCTTCCTACCAGCTTGCTGGGGCTGCGTCTGGAGAAGACCCTGCGGGGACACTTGAGGTGCAGATGCCCGGAGCACCAACTACGCATGTTTAGCCACTCGACAGTCCTAGATGGTCCCGGCCCATCCTCTTTGTGCAGGAGGACCAGCTGCTTCAGAGCCCGAACTGCTGTATTCTCCAGCATCTGCTCCAACTGGAAGGGAAGTGAGGAGGAGGGAGACAAGTGTCAGAAAAGAAACAATGAGAGTAAATGTACTTATATGGCTGAAGATGTCCTTCCTCTCCTGTCTCACACATACCTCTCCCAAAGCAGGCTCCTGGTCCCCCAGGCCGACAATGAGGATGCAGTCAGCCTGGCGGATGCAGCGCTGAGTCCACGGGGTCATGCTGTTGTCAGTCTGGTACAGGACAATCCGATTGATGTCCTCCTGCTGGGCCAGCCAGCCAGACAGACGGTACTCGTGGATACTGATGGATACAGGAAAAAAGCAGACGTGAGTATATCGAAGAGAGTTTTAAATCATTAAAAGCAAAAACCCGACAGGAATTAAGAGGAAAGAAAAGTGGGGTTACTGGAATAAAATTAATGTAATGATAAAAAGCTTGGTGGCATCAGGAAATGAGGAAAAAAGAATGACAGAGTTAATGAAACAATGGTGCAGTCGGAAAGAACTGGGATGTATTTTTGCTAGACTGACCTGTCCAAAGCAGAAGCACCCAGGCGCTCTCTGATTATGTCACTGGTTAATAGCAGAGTGGGCCCTTAAAGAGTCAAACAGAGGAAATATATAAAGACAAAAAACAGGCAAGAATGAAACAGTGCTGTAACGTGTATTTCTGACATAACCAAGCAATCCTTAATATAAAAAGAGCTGCTGGGAACAAATAAAACATTTATGTTCCTACCGATGGCACTGAGGGCATGGCTGAGCTCCAGGTTGAATGCGTTGATTGGCACCTCATCACATACAGGCAGGACTGCCACAGTGGAGAGGTTGCTGGCGGGGTTGGTGACATCAGCACTGGTTGTCATACTGGGCAGACTCAGGGCTGAACCTAGAAGAAAAGATCAGACAGTCTATAAGTATAGTATGTTAAAACACATCAGTATGTTCAGGTGCACAAAAAAATGCTCATTAACATGACCTCACCGGAGAACGGCCCGCGGCCCTGCTGCAGGTTTCCAAGAATCTTTTGGCCTAACAAGTGAATCAGCCTCGTCACCACCTGAACAGACATCAGACATCAACACCTTTTCAGCTGCACACACAAGCACAACCAGATCAAGATGTCGTTACTGACCTGAGGATACCGCCTTTTGATGTTATTGAGCGTTCCCTCGGGCAGCTTGACCAGCTCTGTGTCTCTCACAGCGTGGACAGTGGTGGCTCTCGGCTGCTTGGTCAAAGCCTCCACCTGAAGTATAAAGCAAAACTTTGAATTTGACTGCAAAACTCAAAATGAGTAGTGTACTGGTGTAATTTCTAGACAAAAATATCTCATTACACTTGTTCCATTGCCACCTTATATGTATCTATTTTAATGTAATATTATATTATTTATCTATTTATCTCTTTAGTCAAAATGGTGCAAAAAAATATTGAAAGCACGCAGTATACATTGTTACATCTGTAAATCTGTTTCAACTACTGATCAAAAACCCAACAAAATAGCCAAAATGTATTCATTTTGAGACTCTATATTTGTTTTTTGACAGATTTTAAACACAGGCAGAACGGTACTGTGTCCGAGGGGAACAGATTCTGTTTCTCACCACTCCAATGAGGTCTCCTCTGCCATATTCCCCCACTAGTTCTTTCTTGCCATTTGCCTTGCGTATGACTGAACGCAGACGTCCATTCAGAACAATGTAGGTGCAGTCTGACTGGTCGTCCTGTCTGTAGATGCGAAGAAAAAAAAACCAACACGAATACTTAAGTAGCCATTACAAATATACTTGAAATAAATACACAGAGGAAATGACCAAGTAAGGCTTTCTTAATATGTTCGTGCTGAAGTGGAGTACCTGTAGAGGGCTCTGCCAGCCTCCACAGCCATCCAGTCAATGGCAAAGTCCATCTGCCTGACAAACGGGGACATGCGGATGGCCACCGTGTGAGCCGCACTCAGCACCACACTGGGCTGCTCCCTCATGATCCTGCAGAGGGCAGCACACAGCACAGGCACAAACTTGAGCAACACCGGCTGGACAGTATTCATATTACTTGTAAGCAGATGGTTCATAGCAAAACTGAATGGTTCCAGCAATAATCGAAGCTCAGAAGGTCTTAACAGAAAGATTCAACATGAAATAGACTTTATAAGACTTTGTGATCTCAGTGTTAGACATACAATGAGAAACATTTGCATTAGTGATTATTGCAAATTCAACTTGACTTTGGACAGTAAAAAGACGATACACACTCGTAGAAATCCGACTTTGAGATCTTGAGATAAGTGCAGTCTCGGACGGCCTTGATGGTGAAGATGAGGGGTTCTCCGGTGAGCACAGCAAGCTGGCCTACCATCTCCCCCGGGTGGGTCACAAATAAACAGACTGCGTCCTGCTTGTTTATCATGCGCTGGTAGACGTGCAGACAACCAGACAGGACAAAGTGTAGACTCACGTCCTAAAAGAGTGAAAAGAGGAAGGGAGAACACAAACAGGGGATGATAAAAATATTGTATTGCTTTATTGTCTGACACATTTTAATTGTTGTTGTTGGTGTTATTGCAGTGAGTTAGTTACAACATTTACTATATTTGAACACCATACTTGCTCCTACTATGCAACTTAAGAAAGAAAGATGAGTCCATTTTAGGATTTTTTCAAGTACCTGGTCTCCCTGTCTGGCTAGGACAGCTCCAGCTTTTGCATGGTGCAGAGTCACTCTTCCATTTAACAAGGATGGGTCCTGGAGATTTAAAAAAAAGAAAAAAGAAGAAAATGAAAGTCTGAAAAAAAATCAAGCCAAGCAGTGACCTAAGTCACAGTGGTGGAGAAATGTGGAGGAAATGTCTTCATTCTACTTTGTTCAAGCTGCCGTGATTCTGCAACACTAATTTCACTTATCATGGTTTGATCTAGAAACACAGACGTAATGTTTTGAAACATAACGTCTAGCAATTTTTGTTCGAAGGGATTATCACATATTGCTTCAAGCGCCGATATGCAACCTTAGCAGCTGATTATTCTTTGGGCTCAAATTCTATGTTAGAATTTAATCTGCATACTTGTGGCACAGAGAAGGTGAGCCGGATTTTCTAAACAATCAATACAACGTGTTACAGTTAGTATCCAGGTCAGCTGAACTCTGGATTGTCACCGTGTTTTTTTTGGCTTATTTACCAAACACACAGGAACAGCTCATGTCTCAGCATTTAGTGGACTGTGGTTCGACAGTGTGGCCCCCCCTCCCCTCATCTACAGTATGTACTGGGCACAGCTCCTCTGCGGACTGACCCCCTTTTGACATTGTAATCTGTCAGCAGATGCTCTGGGGTGATTTGCAACAATGTGCTCATTCATGCAACAAAGAAAAGAAAAGAATAATGTAATGAGCATGTTATTATTTCTAAATTGGTCCTACAGTGTATGGCATGACTGGGAGAGCACTGCTCTAACGGCATGTTTAGATCCTGTTGTACTTGCTAAAGATTGAAACCAAAACAAAATACTAATGTAATATGATGGAAATATATTTGATTACACTGTTTGACATATTAGAAAAAGCATCTAGTACTATAGTCACAACCACAAAGAATTGTGCTGAAACACTTCTTCGTTTTTGAAGCTGAAGAAGTGAGTAAATGTTAAGGACTTGAAATGACATCTTTCTTAATCTTGCTGTAATTTTCTATTATAGTACTTGTGCTCTCGGTTTTGCAGCCGGTTTGATAAATGTACTCTGTTCTTTACACATATCACAAATGCAAAATAAACTGTTTACTTGATGTAAACACGAGGGAATTCTGTTCAGGGTTTTTGTCTCTGCGCAGAAGTGTCTGTGGCCTACACGAAAAAATGTCAACAAACCTCAATCTTCATGAGTTTGAGGACTTCTTTCTGAGCTTCCTCAAACAGAGCAGCACTCGATCGATTTGATACAGGTGTGAAAATGTTGTCTACTCCGGCCTCTTCCTCTGGATACAGATAGATCCCTGAGGGAACCTCATCCACTGTCACCCTCCTCTCCCGCTGGTCCTGGGATACAGACTGTTATGATACACATATGTACAAATAAGAAAATGTTTGATGAGGCTCCTTCCTCCAACTGAGAAAGGAGATCTGCGCCTACAAAAAACTAAACATTTTCATGATGACATGACTAAGAATTAATCTTAAAATCTGTTGTCAGATTGTAACATGTAAGTTGCTGTTTTGTTTTTTTCAAACAATAATCATCAAATGTATGTGTTCAAAACTATATATTATATATCATACTGGGGTTTGAAACAACAGAAATGAGCAACAACTCATTGATAGTTGTCAATAATCCTTAGAGAAACTTCTTAAATATTTGTGACACTTGGGTTACGTGTCATCAGTCACGCCCTGCAGTGAACTTTTCTTCTCAAACACTACCATAGATCGTAGTGCAACTACCCAACTGTATGTCAATTGTATGTCAATTCAGTCATTTATCACATGTGTGTCACAGGAGTGTGAAGCGTACTGACCCGAGTAAAAGTAGGAGGAGTGTTGCCGTCCTCTGCAGACACAGAGATCCGCCCCCTCTCGTATGCCATGTCAAAGTCTGATCTCAGGCTTTTTTGGATACCTGCAGACAAAACACTGATAATGTCAACACTCATGCCACAGACTGCTTTTGTTAGTTGATAACCATGTATCTTAACTCTGAGAGATTATTATGCATGAATTAAACAAATTAACAGGAAGCAAGTGGTTCAATGTTTAGCAAGTTTTAAATTAAATCGGTTTTCATAATCCAGAATAGAAACAACATGTTGGATACAAACAGTTTCCATATATGATTAACTACACTGGGAGGTTGAGTCTTAAAAAGATAAACTAAATGTCTTTTAAAAGGATAAAAATGTTTCTTGAGGCTAGGAGAGATTTTCCTTTGAGAATTTCTGAGACACACCTGTGTTCAATTATGAGAGTATAAGCAAGAGAACGAATGTACCATGTCAGAAAAAAACAAATGTTTCAATCATCTTTCATTCTGAGGCTACAGTGATTTTGGGCACAGGGGCAAAGAGTTTGACAGGATCAAAACAAATCAAATCTCTGGAACTTCTTTGCCTCAACTGTCACAAACACATGAGCGAATAGAAGTAAGTAAACAGACTGCAGTTTGCCCTCAGTTCATCGTGTCACACCAGACCTTCTAGGCATGCCTTCACTGCTGGCTATCACGTGACAACATCTGTCATCATAACCATAAATCTGTCTGTGCCAGTGTGCCGCTACCTGAAAATGGTAGTCTGTGTGCTTGCTTCAAAAGAGCACACAGAGCCTGCAGCTACATTGAGGGTAATAACTGTTCATGCATATCCAGGAGAAGCAAATAAAAAAAAAAAATACCCAAAACTTGAAAAAAAATGCTTGTAGTATGACTGGTGTGAACACGCCCAAAGATCAGTTACATGTACTGTAATGTAGACAGATGTCAAAAGAGCACAGGTGGGTGGTTTTAGGTTCCTCTCCTCAGACATCTCAACAATGTTTTAATGCAAGTACTTTTTCATAATTTCACATCGTTTAAATAACGCTCAGCCTGATAACTGGTTAAAACGAAATTACATTAAGACAACGTTATATATCAACAAGAGAGCAGTCCCTCACCAGCAATGTCAACTGGCATGGAGATGGTCCTGCTCAGAGTTGGCACTGTTGCACCATCCTTCCCTTGTTCCCCTCCTGTACATACAATAAACCACAGATGCAGAATGAAACAAGAGCCCAAACACAAAACAATCACTGGAGGAAAATGGAGAGTCTAGACAGAAAGCAATACATGTATAACTAAGATTCATTTTCTCAACCTCTTAGAGTGATGTGAGCTCTGAGTTACTGATCACAAAGAACATTCAACCACCCTGCCTCAGTTGTTCTAGTTTTTCCTCCCTACCTGTAGCTTCACCCTTAATGGCAGCTTCCCTGTGCTCCTCGGTCACTGTCAGGCTGCCAAAGCGCTTGCCATGGCGGATGGGACTGGTACGAGTCGGGTGAGGGGAGGGAGGTGGCAGACGTGAGGGCTGCATTTCCTGTAGGACAAATGTAAGTGGAAAGATGTACGTGTTCATTTGTGTGTGTGTGTGTGTGTGTGTGTGTATGTGTGAGATTGTTTGTGCGAGATCGGGTAGAGTGGATGGAGAGACACAGCATTAACGTTTGGTGACTCAGATCTTAATAAAAACAAGATGTGTATGTGTACTGGGCTAATGATGCTGAATTCCTGATAAATGCCAAACCACATCACCCGCAGATGTTTGCAAGGTTCTGGTTCACTGTCGGTTGTCTGTGTGTGTGTGTGTGTGTGTGTGTGCGTGTGTGTGCGTGTGTGTGTCTGTGCGTGTGTCTGTGCGTGTGTCTGTGCGTGTGATCAACTCACATGGCTGAAGAGCTCATTGGTGAGCCCCAGGTAGTTGTGCAGAGCGAGGACTGTTACTCTTTGGAGACGAACCATGATAATCTGAACAGAGGCAAACCAACAGGGAGTGAGTCATTTGACACATCAAACACAAACTGATGACTTCATGGGTGCATGTATTGCAGAAAACTGTACCATAGAGCACAACGGAAGATTTTTTTTAAATATCAACAATGTAACTAACACACTCAACCCACCTGTACTACTCGCACCAGGCTCTCAGGGTACTTCTCAAATATAGCGAGGAAGGCCTCGACAGGTAAACGGAGAACAGTGGAAACCTCTGCAGCCCTAGCCAACACCGTTCTATAAGGCTTCTGGTGGCCCTGCACACAAACATCACACAGAATACCTCACAAAACATTCCCATTTTAAGAAGCACTGATGTGGAATGCTTGCATCTTCTGGGTAATTCTAGAATTAATGTTACTTTTTAATGTTAGTCTCAAACAAAACAAAATCTTCTCGGTCGTCTTGTCAAACCCTTCATTTAAGATAAACATTGTCATCATATCTATTCCATTCAGTTTATGCAGGATTTCTCACTGGATTTACAACTAAAGATCAATGTACAAGTCATGTGTCTGTCAGGTTGGGTGAGCCAGCTGGTGGATGATGTGAGGTGTAAGGAAGTGGGTGAGGCTCTAACACACTCATATCCAGGAATGTATCTCATTCATTTTGCATAAAGTGCATTTGTGTGTTGGGGAAGAAGGTGTGTGTAGAGGTGTGGCGCAGCACACTTGTCTGTCTGCGTGTGTGTGTTGCAAGATGTGGGTGTGACCTACTGTGATGACATCCAGGATGCTGAGCAGGCTGTGGACACTGTCTCCTGGGTAAACCTCCTTCACCACACTTTCTTTGCCATCCTGGACAGACAGGAAGAAGACATGAATATCAGTGGATAATGACTTGTATTCATTCAGTGTTCCACGATTCTGAGTAATTACACTCAGTTTTAGAGATATAGATAACACCTGGATAAAAAAAACATCCTATTTAAAATGTGTTAAATACCATTGAGACTGTCTGTAGGATACTTATTATTATGGTGATTAAGAAATCAACCTTTGCAAACAGCCACATTCCCCTTGTTCCCTAATGAGATTATCCAAGTCAAATGTTAATAGATGCTAATACGCTGTTAAAGCCAGAACTCCCATGGTTAAGCACCTTAGAAGATTTGCTCCTGTAAGTTTTTAATGCTGCACAATTTGTAGCATAAATCCTCACACACAGAAACTGTCACATGCATGACAGTAAAATCAGGATAAATGCGTACCGCTCCAGTAAGGCACAATTCTAGTTTTCCATCCTGGACCACGTAGATGCTGCTGTCAGGCTGGCCTGGCCTGAACACGTACTCCCCTTGTTGGAACTGTACAAACACCATGTGTTTGCAGAGCTCCAGGAAGAGGGGCTTCTCAAAGTGACCCAGCACACTGCAGTGAAGGACGACATAGAGATTAGGAGGTGTGTACACACACACAAACAGGTGTGAATCTGTCCTGGGTTTAAATATTCAAAAATACTGGGCTTTTCTTTAAAAAAAAAAAAAAAAGTGTGAGAAGTTCTGTGGAATGCTATTAGCTGAGCTTTATGAGCACAGTCAGCTAGGCAACCACTTCATAACAGAGCCACACGTCTCACAGGCATGTCTGTAGAAGTGACTCTAATGTTTCACAGGAGATCCATAATGTATGAAATGGGCCTTTGAAAGATTTGGTTTTACACAAATATATGATAAGGCTGCAACTAACGTCAATATTCATTATCATTTAATCAATAGATTTTCTGCACCAGTGACTTAATTTGACTTAAAATAGATTTTATCGAGTGTGTTTGTGAGAGTCTGTGTGCACATGAGTTCTGACTGGATACACACACAAAAAAATCTATTTTTTCAATATGGCACATTCAGGATGCTGTGTATTAAAAGTCCCGGTGCTGGGGGTGGGTGTCCTGTACACCAGCTGAGAACCACTGGAGTAATCAACCAAATGTGGCAGCTTTAGTACATAAAAACACAGTTTAAGACAGACCTACCGGACATTTTTGAGCATGTAGAGCACCTCGGAGGGGAGGTGGGAGTTGGCCACATCAAATTCAGTGAGGTCGGCCTCCAGAACTGAGGGAGGAGGCTCCTTAGCCTGCAGAATGGGCACCTCCTTCTTAAAGCGCAGGATCCTGCACAGCACAAAGACAGGAGAAGAGACGAGAAGAAGTGATGTGGAGGCGTGTGAACAACCAACACTGAACTGGTCATGACCGTATTAATAATTTGGTGAACGTCAGCTTTCTGATGTACTTTTTGGCAATGTTGAGCATCTTCTGCTTCTTCTTTAGGCGTGGCCGAGAGGACGAGGAAGTACCCACCAGGGAAGAGGTAGACTGCGAGACCTGTTGGGAGACACGTTTGTTTAAATGGTATTCCCGTGATATTGCATTTGGTAGCAGAGAAATAATATGTAACGCAGTGTAAGTCAGAGCCAGCCCATGATAAGCACAGCAGTGATATGCATTCTGACTGCTGAAGTATTTCTTGTCAGCCACACACTCACTTTACGCATGATCTTTCGCCCGTAGAACATGACTTTGTCCCTCTTGCGAAAGCGGTATTTTGGTGCCTCCTGAGCTTCCAGATCTGTAGAATATAACAAAGGACAAAATCCATAGAAATACAAATAAGATCTAATTTTTCACTACTATCGTTATATGTTTTTAGCATATTGGTGAGACGGGGATCTCAGCAGTTACTGACTTCGAAGCTGGATCCTCCGCAAGATGAAGAAGATGAGGATGGCGATAAGGACTATGGCGATGCCCGCACCAATCACCATCCCCACCATCTGAAGAGAAGAGAACAAAGAGGGGAGTTTTAGTATTTCAGTTTGTAGGGTACAAAAAGTAATTGATGCTGCACTGAAATTATATCTAATATAATGCATTTAAGCATTTAATTATTTCATTGGCTTGTCTGTGTTTTCTAAATATTATTTTTGCTAAATCTTATTTCCTGACTTTCTCTTCCTGTGGGTAGATGTGTGGCAGCAACATGATTTCCTGCAGTAGTGACCCAACAGCAGCTAAATGAAAGCAATGGGAACAGGCCAGTGTATCTCAATGAAACTCACCATGCTCGTCTGTAGTTCCTCCTCCACAAACGTCTTGATGTTATCAAACCCGTCCTAACAGAGAAATACAAAATATTAATTCAAGCACAACAACCACAACCTCTACAGGCAGCATGCTAGCTGCTCAGTAGCATACCCACTGGTTGCTACAGTGTTTTGAGATTGAAAGACTGTGTGAGTCTGGGCTTGAAGGCTTCAATTCCACTGAAGTGTAATGGAATGTGGGAATAAGGGATTTGCCCTGGAGGCAGGAATGTCTGGTTAATAGTGCCGGGAAAAGAAGAGAAGGGGATGAAGATGTAAAATCTTATCTGACCTTCTCCAACTTAAATGTTTAATCATGTTTCCTGAGCCTTTATTTTAACTTTTCACCCTAAAGCGCCACTCAGAGCTTCCTTGCTTGGCTCCTTATGTGCAGACTGATGATTCCAGATGTGGAGCTTTTGGGCTCACAGACTACAATCTGGCACACTGGAAAGCGGGGCTGGATGGTGCAGTAAAGGCCAGGTGAGTGAAGTTTTTAGACAAAGGTATTGAGATCCAGAGAATTCATGTAACACTAAACTGAATTAATTCTTAACAGATAAGTTCACCCAAAAAACAAAATTCAGTAATTATCTGCTCACCCCCACGCAGATGCAAAGTGTTGTAGACGTGAATTTTCACAGTTCACAAAACATTTCTGGAGCTTCACAGCAAATAACATGATAACGCATAACATGGAGTCCTGCAGCGGTGAGAGGATGGAGCTTCTACAGACAGAAAAAAACTGATGGCGCTGGACTTTGGGTGAGGCACAGGGAGACAGGAAGCAGCTAAGAATGAAAGATGCCCAGAAGAGGTGAGCACAAGAACAAGTAGGAAATTCCTAATTTCTTTTCATGTGCATTGTCTTTGATTAAACAAACTGCTGTACAGAGCAAATATATTCATGGTGAGCAGAGCAGCTTTCCCCTCTGGCTTAATTAAAGTTCAGTAATATCAAACTAAATTGTTATTGACTCATCACAGCAGGACTGTCAGTGTAGGGAGTGGAAAGATTCTGGTCAAGATAAGCTTGTTGGTTTTACTGTGTGTGTGTGTGTGTGTTTGCTCTCAGATACAGTGCATTAAGAGCAGAGTAATATGTTTTTAGTGTTCTGGCCAACAACCAATGAGACTGCATGCCTGTTGTCAGTAGTTATTGATTAGTGTGTGAGGAGCTAAAGGTTATTTGGCAGTAAAAAGCCAAAGCTGAAAACTGGGAATATTGACAGCGGGTTTGACCGATGGGTGAGCGCATAAGTAGCATGCGCAAAACAGAAATGTGCTTTAGTTGTAGGCTTCAAGTAGGTGCGACTGAGTTATAAATCATGTAGTGAGTGTGTTCATAGTGTTAACATGATGGCTCAAATAGAGTGGCAATCTGAAAGTGTAACTAAAAAAACAACCGCATTCTCTCCACTGTACAAAGCTTTTAGTTTGCGTGTCATAAGCAATGTTTCACATGCTGCTGTGTGAGGATGTTGTCATGTGTCCTCATATGATAAAGGCAATCATGGGGATATAAGACATAGCAGAAAAAACATTTAATAACAATAATGCGTCTCTATCTTTAAATTAGGATATTTATTTATGTGCCTCCTTAGAATTCTTATTCAGAATAACTCTTTCTCATGTGAAGTTCTGTTATCCAAACCAAGCCTGATGGGTCTGGACAATGTATTGGGGCTTTGTGTGTAGCTTTGGGCTAAGGTCTGGGTTTGGTTAGGTTATTTTCAAAGTATAAGAAGAATTGTTTGGCTTGGAGAAAAAGAGAACGACAGAGAGCATAGCCGGTGCGCTTCATTAGACTGTCAAGTTAATGGTCTACAACAGAGACAAATAACACAAAATCTTCATTTCAAAGGAAAATCCCCACTGACTTGGGAAGGTCTGCCTCATTGTGGGAACATTGTGTCTGCTGACTGTGGTCGTTTGAACTGTCACGAAGAGCAGCCACATTCATCTGACCAATTTTGGGAAAAGGTCGTGTTGAGTTTGGTACCAGTGAGCTACCATGTAGCTAACATAATATACATAACATACTGTCTATTTGTTACAGTCTTTATGTGTATCTAAAGTAGATTTACAATGATTAATTGTAATTGTAATTTTGGGCATTATGAGCATTTATCACATTTGGTTTTTTTTTTGTTTACATTTTATAAACCAAACGAGGATTAATTCATTGTTAAAGATAATGTGAGTTTCAGCTTCAGTTTTAAGCAGACACTCTACGAGACCCTGATTGCCCCGTTTTAGAACTGCATTTACTGTACATGTATGTGCGTTTTGTTGTATATCATTTTGCAAATTCAGTGAGCAAACCAACCTCGCCAACCTCGGTGTCTCCTTGGACCTCTTGTTCCGAGGTACTCTGTCCCATTGTAACCCTGTTTCTTCATAGGGATGGTCCATCAACGGCCACTGGAAACAACAACACACATGCAAACTACTCTTTTAATGGAGGACATTTTGACATGTTAGTAGAACAGCACAGGTGTGAATATGGAAATCAATGAAGGCTAATATCCATTTAGCCGCTTCTGCTACTCTAAGGCTGTTATGGCTTACAGGAACATTTGACTAGAAAGGAGCCTTTGTTAGCGTTATCAGTACTGGTTTTGCTTTTCTTACAATGACATATTAAAAATATATGCTATGAAAAATGTCTGTCAACACAGAAATGTATGCCTGACTTTACAGCTGCATCAATGGAAAAATGCTACTTCACTTGTAACCTGATGTCATCAAACATTCACTCACTCACACAACTCAGCAGAGTTTCATTGTGTGGCTGCTGCCCAACATCTGCTTTTGAGGCATTTTCTCATTTCCTGTGACCCACAGAATTACATCCACACAGCTTTTACCCCCATCAAGAAAATGTCTTATTGTTGCAATGGACACGCATGCACACAAACAAACACTAAATAGCTCCAAGCTGCTTCAAAGACAGTGAGGAAAAATCTGCAACTGTTGTCAAACATGAGAGAGAATATGAAGCTGTTAGTGCACAGCCTTGCCTTGGGGCAAAGGGTTTTGAAAGTCTCCATTTATGTTCTTAATGGTCTGGTTGTAAAACCCATATTTAATCTCTCCTTAAAATTACTGTGACTGAGTACTAGAATCAGAGACGGATCAAATTATCGCATCCTACAGCAGCTCACTGCAGACACAGAGCCAGGCTTTGTCTGTGTCATACACACTCACACACACAGCAGGCTATCTAGATCACAGATAAAAACCTATCCAGATGGTAACCCCTTCCCCTCTTTTTATCCACCCATCCATCAATCCTGCTCCATTCACATTATGAGATGATCTTCTTTTTGTCCCAATTACTTGGTAACACTTGCATTTGGGATTAAGAGAGATCATTTAAGGTAGCACAACAACAAAATAAAAAGTTGTGAGTATTGTTTTGGGATACAATTTCTTCTTATCTTAAAATCTGTGAGCACATTAATATTATCATGTTTGAGCGAGTGCTGGAGTGATAAAGAGTTTGCCACTAGAATACTACTTGGTGTCTTTATGAAGAAAGCTTGAAAAATATTGTTGGTCAATGTTTTTGCCCTTTGATATATAACCTGCTTCTGCAGTAAGATAACAGTAGTGGTATTTTTTCTTTTGGTTTAATTTAGTATATTTTTCCATTAGTGTCAGTAAAATTTTTGAGTCTTGAAAATTCAACTACTCACCTAATTGCTGCCACTGCAAAGAAACAGACACGCTGTGATATTTCTCCTACTCTGGTTGCCCCTTTTTTACAGGAATATAACCATCCACTTTTACTGGGAGTCGCCCAGCTGGTCACTGAGCTGCTGCGCCGAAGCAATAATTCCTAAAGTTCATCCAGGCAGGCTACATACCACCTCGCTGCCCACATCTGCCAGTGCAGACTGATTCAGCTGACACAGCCGTGCGTACAGTGGCTGGGACAACAAGCTTCATTCACTGTCTACGGACAAATAAACAGCTATGCTAGCTTAGCTCGCTGATGCTCACCGATTTCCCATTCCTACCCTGCAGAAAGTGAAGCTGGAGGGAAAACAAGCTGGCTGACAGGCACTCTACGTTTGCTGAGGGCATACAAAGTAGGCTACAGCACTTGCATGAAGAAGCTTTTAAAACAAGTGAGCGTCTCGTGGCTAATTGCCGTAACACTGAAGACCATTAGAGAAAAGACATTAACATAACCACAGGATAGACTACAAATAGTCCTCTGGCTCTGTGTCTACAGTATTTATCTAAAAGATTTTAATGTGTTGATAGATAATGAGTAAAAAAAAATAACTGCTTGCCATTTACTGACTATGTACTGTGATGAAACTGACAGTCTGGTTAGTCTAGTCGAACACTGCCGTTAAAAAACAAACACAAACAAAACATTTGCTCATTTTAAAAATCAGAATCAGTCAATTGGTTCAAATTAACATTTAGACTTTGGAGCTGAACATGTCCTGGACACTAGCAAGACTTTTGCCAGCCCTGCCTCTGTGTATTTGTTTTTAAATTTGAAGATAAAAAAGAAAACAAAGTCAACTTAGAGAATAGGATCACTAGAAATTACAATAAATCAGAACAGTCAACTTGATATCTGCCCTTTTTCATTGTTCTGCTTTTTGCTGGGGGCCACCTTCAACTAACTAATGGATCCCTGTCCTCAGTTTGGAAATCACTCAGCAATCAATCAACAGAAAAATAATTCACTATTTTGATACTGAATAAATGGTTTTCATTTACAAAGCCTCAGCATCAGAAAGCCAATATATCTTCAATGTTGAGCTAATTATAGCTTAACAGATAATTCATTGTTTGGTCAATACAAGATCCAATAAAGTCTAGCCTGCATATGAAGTAACAATAGAGGCTTGCATCAGCTGCATCTTTCGTCTGATGCATTTCCTGCTTAATCTAAAGCATCAGTGGCTGGGAGGGGGTGGCTGTGCTGCTGCATGGCTGAAATTCAATCATTGAAAGGTTGAGGATGGAGTGTCACGTTACATGAAGTAACCCCGTGAGTCACAAACCAACTACAGAACAGGATGCCCGGTGTGAGGGACACACTGTAATCTCTCAAATTAAAATCTTCAGCACCTGTTTTTGAACATGAAAACTTTCCTACAAAACCAACACTTAATCCTGCAATATTCATATTTATTCATATGTATGAGGAGAGTTCTCATTTTTAAGAGAATTCAAAATGCTGCGTGCAATGATTGAGGGTACCGGTGAACGGATAGTTGTGTTCGACACCTTCAGCTGACCGGATATATGTCTGTCAGTCTTTCACAGTGTGAAATCAACGCCACCCGGATCGATGTGCTCATTTGTTGTTTTTTGGCAGGTTATTTTTTATTCTAAAATTTGCTTCTTCAATAAACTAAGCCCAGCTCTGCAGATTTTGGGGATGTGACAGTGCTGAAAATCATTTGGCACTGTCTACTCCTGTGCAGCAATCCCTGTGCCAATGCTTTCATCATTCTCGTTGAGAAAGTTGACCAGTACTTGTTGCTACACATGACACTTCGCTTCAGAATGTCTCTACATGGGCTCGTGTGTGGTAATAACAGTGTAAGAAAGGCAGAGGCCTGCTACACCCCTGGGGAGGAGACAGTGGTAAACCTCTAGCCTCCTAGCCGTGCCTCCCTCCATGCAGGCCTACTCCCATTGTTCTACATCAACAATGAGGCTAGTGTTGACTCCACTGTCCAGGGGCAGACCTGGGCTGACTACTAACACAACCATGTCTGTGTTCACCTAACACAATACAGCCTCTAGTCTGGGACATGGCATTCACAATAACAAGCCAGTAAGCGTGTATGGATCCATCATTTGGATGATGTAGTGATGGAGGAGGAAACACTGCAAAATGCTGGGACTCTGCACTACATCCATATTTGAATGATATTTGAATAACAGTGGAAGGTAACCATGTGCCACTCTGAAACTTACACCAGCCACCTTACCTGGTCTGTCACCTCTGACCCTAGACGTCACACAAAACATACATTACACACTGTAACTTTGTGGAAATACCTCTTAAAACGTGAGCAAACGGTACCTTGCAGGAGCATAAATAACATTAGTCCTCATGCAAACAGCGGCGAAAGTACTGACCAAGGTGAACTCAGAGGGCGACATTAGCTCATATTTCCCTCCAGCCAAAATAGTTTTGCATCATTTTACACCCACAGAGGTGTTACCTTACCGTCCTCTCGTGAAGACCCTTCGCTGGATTGTTTTAGTTATGTTGTAAACACACCAAGCCGACGGGGGGAACAGTTTGACAGAATGCTTAAAAGTGTGGTTTTCATTACAGTAAACCTCAAGCTCGACTGAAACGCAGCTAATTCACACCAGTAGAGGGTGTTTTGACGCAGTGGTGTACCGTCAGCTAGCTAGCAGTCACATGAAGCCTGTAGGGTGATTGTGGCTCAATAGATACAGTCAGGCCTTATTGTTTATGTTCGGACGAGTGTAAAGTGATTGCTTTCTTCTGGGGGAATCATTACGCGACTGGGGTGATACAACCGTTAGCATTCTGGCTATATTTGTAGGGTTGAAAACGGCAGAATGAAACATTTTTCCAGCATCCCGTGAAGAAGGCACCTGGCAGCCTATCACATCATAACGTAATCTCTTCTGGCTAACGCTGTCACTGGATAACGCTAGCTAGCTTCCTACCGCAGCTACCGATAGTGGTCTGCTCTGGTCCTTATCACCGATGGATACACTCCAAATAATCATTATTGGTCAAATGTAAAGTTTTCGTATGATTTCTGTCTTCCCTTAATGACCTCCACAAGCGCAATCTGACTGAGCTTTACCGTTATTGACACAGTTAAGCGGATAGCTCCTGTTTCCGACACTCGTTACTCACCAACGCTACAGAAAACCCTCCCTGTAAATCACACAATCCTGAGCTGAAACGCATCATAGAGAAAACATGTCATTAAATAACACATAGGTTATTACAGAAAGTGTTTACCTGAGCTGATGGACTCCCGTCAATCGTCACTGACTGTCAAATAACACACAACGGAAACCAGCTTTCATGAAACCCCTCCTGTTTTACTTCACCCGGAACAATGGCCAATCAATAACTGAGACGCTGTAACGATGGGCCAATCAAAATGCAAAGCTGGGGCGAAGGCCAGATGTCCCGCCCACTTCTATGTAAATAAACTGCCGGCGTCCAATTATTATTGAGGGACACAACCAGTGGCTCCATGATTGGATAGCAGAACAAATGATTGACATATAGTACCGACAAATGAACTTTAGACGGTTTCAACCGAGACTCCACATGGAAAACTTTGGAGATCAGTAAATGTTTAACTTACAAAATGCTATATGCTAATGTACAATTTAATCTCAGCGCTGATTAATGTAATTAAGTCAAACCTATCATTCACCAAGACTCTGATGCTCTATTGTGGCTCAGAACGGCCGCTAATTGAATCAGGAAAACGTCTTTTTATCTGGCGGCCACAAAAGCACAGTAGCCATGGCAGCAAATACCAATCCAAGAGGAAAAAATATCAATTATAACATCATATTGTATCTCAAAAATTATACTCATTTTGACTGCCAAACTCATCTTTCGAAGTTAAACTAAAGCAGCATCGCCCCCTGGTGGACTGTACCCGCATTGTCACAGGTTGCCTTTACTTTATTTGGCCCAGATTTCTAAAACACTCAGTCTACTTTTCTGTTCAGATGTTTAACAAATAAGGACATCATACATTTTTCTTTTAAAATACGTTATTTTATTGTGAGGTAAATGTCCAGTATCAGGATTACAGATCGGCAATGGGCTTGTTGGGCCAGTAGGGGTATTTGACCTTGTCCAACTTGGTCTCGGGGAAGGTGTCGTTGAGGTCCTCGATGGTCATCTGATCGAAGGGGATCATGTTCTGGAACTTGGACAACTGAGACCACATACAAAGGAACAAGGAGTGAGAGAGAGAAAATAAAAAAAAACTAGTCAGAAATTATAAAGACATTATATAGACATTATAAATAAAGATTTCCTGAGGTTGCCATGAAGTGGTTCAGCAAGTAATGCAAATACTGTCTCACCTGTGCCTCATAACCAGCAATGCGGGCCTTAGATGCTTCAATGTAGGCTTCTGCACTTTTGTTCTGTTAGAGAAAAGTGTTGTTATAGTAAAAAGTCAACCCATTTTACAATAGCACAGTTAAGCTGAAATTCATGGATGCAATACATTGATTCATTTGATGTAATCACTTACAGATTCAGCTTCCTGTGCACTGATGGCACTCGTCTGTGTGTCAACAGGCTCTGGGATCTGCAGGGCTTTGAACTGTGTGTAGGAGGGACATCTATGATTTACCAGTGTAACACAACCCAACAAATGTTCAACAACTCCACAGTGGGACTCGAATTAGCACTGCAACCCTCAAGTTGCTCAGACAAAAAGGAAATTCAAAATATCCTGAAAGTGACAACCTTTGACTGGTCAGTTGGATTATATAGCCTCTACAGATGACTCCACGTATTTATGCTCAAATTAATTAACCATTAATTTGGATCCAGGAACATGTTTTATATGTTATATGGAAATGCCTGAGCACAGCTGGATGCAGGTCTCCTACAATTTAAGTGGAAGATGCTATGTAGGGTCAGAGGAGATATTTCAATCTACATATTGTGGACAGACAATAAATAACCCATTTCATGTGAGTTTTCAGTTAACTCACCTTCTTCTCAAAGTCATCAACCATGCCAGCTTTGGCCACTGCACCCCTGTAATAACTCCAGTCAATGGCTGCAGGAGTCTCTGGCAGGGAAGTTAGTCTGGTATAAATAGAGAAGATGGGGATTAAGAAATGAGAATGAAGGTACAGAGAAAAAAGAATCCAGTAGAAATAGATAATAATGATGAGCAAATATGTTCATTAGTTGAATAAAATGTAAAAAGATGAACAAAAGGAAACACATGCAAGTAATTACAATTGCAATTAGCAATGAGGACCTGTTAAAAGCATTAAAGAAGCTAAGAATTAAATGACTGGCAGACTAATTTAACAGTTTTTGACTGCAAATTACATTTTTTTGCTATTAAACATCTCATAATAACCAAATTATGCTTCAGAAATGTTCACACATAATGTTAAGAATGAAATACTGGCTTAAGCGCGGGCATGTAAATAAAAAAAGGAACATCCACACACAAGGGACTGCATTATATTCCTATAGATCTTAGTGTGCAGGATGTCTTTCATGTATTTACAAGCAATTCTCTTTCCAACGCCTTGTGGAGCTTCGCACAAATGGTAAGCATTGGATGCTTCAGCTCTGTATCACCTACACCACTCTCTCACAGCGTGGAAGATAACTTCACAGCAGGGACACTGAATCTTCCCTCACATTGACACCATTTTGCTTAAATGCAGGAAAACACATCAATGAATGAAGTTCTGTGCTACAAAACAGAAGTTAAGATTGAAGTCGCCCTTCTAAGCATGCTGTCTGTGTGAAACTAACTTGGCAGCAATGGCATCACTGCGAGTCTTCAGTGCATTGAACATGGTCCTCTGGTTGGGTGGAACCCGCTCAGCAAACGCCACCCAATCAAGGGCCTTCAGGGCTACACGACGGCCTGCCATCCTGACTCTCTGAGAGGTAGAAGAAAACCTTTTTAGTCCCGACAAAAACTTTCACTACAAGACCTCAAGCACCAGCATATCCAATACATTTCATTGACTTAGCCTCTTCCCCATGGATGGTGGTTTTCCCTGCTTGACTTCTGCTATCATTATCATCATTATTATTATGATTATTGTTATGATGATTACTAATATTATTATATGCTCAGTATTATCAAAATTCATATCTCAATTAGTAAAGCTGTTAGTTCTGCTGGGGTTGCTGTTATCTCCTACTCCCTCCCTCCAAGTTCATGGTTATTTTGAATTATGTTGCTGCTGATTAATTGTTTAGCATTACTTTGAAGTGTTTCTAATATTTCATCTACTCCACTTGGATCAGTGAGGTTTGACGAAGTATTTGGAAAACCCTAACCCAATAATGCCTAAAGACAGATTCCTAAAATACCTTAAGGTTTTATCAAAGACTTTTTATGGCCGTTTCAAAGCAAATTGAACATGTGACCTTCATGAAGGTACAATTTATTACAGGGCAATCTATAAGACAACATCATTCCAGGGATGTGCATCTAATTGCCTGGATTCTGACTGCATCTGCACAGTTATCTGGCATCAGCATTTAATGACCATATGTTCATGTATGGCAGGTGTAGTAATGGCAACCTACTTTTGTATTGACATTGCAGTGTTACTTATATTACAAGCTGCTGATAAAATGGTTTCATGTGCATTTAACTTGATTAAGTGTCATTAGTTAAAACATGGAGCAGAGTAGTAACCATGTCACAGACAGATACGTGTTTCCTACAGACTTCATGCACAACGCGATGTCAAAATGAAGTTACTCAGTGCAGTGCACCAAGTTCACTTGCAATGATTTACTCCAAGGTCTGTGTCGCAGAGATATCAAAAAAGTATATTAAACTTCGCTGACAATGATCATTAGCTGCTAGCCATCGATGCAATTTAACGCCAACTGTAACGCTAGCTTTAATTAACACTGCGAATAAAGAGCGTCCGACTGAAAGAGCTAGAAAATCTAGAGCATGTTTTTAATAACTAATGGAGAATATAAAATGGTAAAAACACACTTCAGACGAGAAACAAACAATGACAGTAGGCCCTTGACATTTTGTTCTGTTCAGGACCCCAGCAGAACAAGCTAACGGTAGCTAGCTCTGTTAGCCTGCTAGCCAAGGTCAGAGAAACCTCTGCGTGACAAAAGCGTTTTAACAAACACCGACTGAACGTCACGTTTGCTTTTGCAGACTCGCACACAACGATACATGAGTCCGCTGCATGAGTCAATGTTGAAACAGATTTCCATTAGATGTTCTTTCATTGAGTAAACGGCTCAGCTACTATACTCACCTCGCTGTAGGATAGTGTTGGCTGTGACAGAGCGGAGCAGCGGAACTGCTTCTTCTTCATCGGGAGCAGCAGCAGCGGGGAGCTGCTCCCACCATCGCCCTCTGCTGGACGGACCGAGTACAGCGACTCACACCGCCTTCACTTGTCCGTCGAAAGCTCATAGAGACCATCTCCACTATATCTTTATTACTGTATGATATTGTAGCCGGCACTATATCTGCGCCTTAACTGGGGAAGTGTATATATACCAAAGTCAACTTTAAATCGTGTTTCCGTGATTTTATTTAGGCTATAAAGGCGACACAGAGAGAGAGGCAGGGTAAAAAGAACAAAAGAGCGTGGGAATGAAAATTGGAGGATGGGGGAAAAAACATTATACATGAAAATGTATGTATATTTATTTTTTAAATATAACTCGTGTTTAACACTGATTTATATTGGCATAGTTACGCAGCATCATTATATAGCATTTCACCTACTGGTACAGTGACAGGCTACACTAAGGTGTGACCAAAAGTGTGCCAAACAATATTAAAAATAGACCCATTAACATCACGTTGAAAAATGGTTTGTTTTCTCCACAACATGTGCTCATTTTGGAAGACTTCTGAAACCGTTATGGCATGATGACATCGTCCTCTTGATGTGGATATCAACTTCATATAGCCTATATATCATTCTGAAGGTTTTTTTTTTCTTTACTTTTTCTTCTTGGGGTACAGTCTCGTGTATTGTCTTACAGGTGCCCGTTACGCACGTTACTCACGTTTGCATTGATTTTTAACTCGTTTGAAACGACGACATGTGTTGAATTAAAATAAAGGTCTTTACGCATACAGGCTACAAAATAAATGCAAACACTGACGTGTGAAGTGCAGAAGAAGACACAAAGTTGTGTTTGGAAAATAAAGTGTTGTAATTTTTTCAATTTCTCAAATGTATTCATGTTTAACAACTTATTGTACGTCAGCACGCTATTTTGGATCAAAATGTATAAAGGTAAATGGAACGATTTTGGAAAATCTGCGTAATTATTGGAGGATTTTCAAATGAGATGATTCTCACAATTACATAGTCAAGGAGATGTGGTCTTGGCAACAATGGCCGATATTTGACATGTTTACCAAAAAAGTAAAAAATCAAATTAAATAATCTTGATAAAGTCCTGTTTCTGATAGGCGCATTTTATCTAAACTCACTCATCAGACCTATATGCATATTTAAACAAACAACAACAACAACAACAACAACAACAAAAACACTGGAGAATAATGCAAAACAGAGCAGCCACTTTCAGGTCTTGTATAATGTTTATTTACTAAAAAAAAAAAATCAGTTTTTACAAGTAACTGAACATTTAGATAGAGTGATGTATGTACACAGTACAGATACAAAGATATTCAATAAATACCACTTCTCCTGCCGCTCCTCAGGCGAGGCTGCAGGGCTTTATGAACACTACACATTTTATTTACATTTACAGCAAAAATCCTCAGACCAAAAAAAAAAAAAAAAGACAACAAACTATCATCACTCCCGTAAAGGCCACGTTGTCAGAGTTTAAAAAAAAAAAAAGATCTAATACAAGAGTTTTTCTAAAAAATATAATTTTGCTCCACGTTTACAAAATGTAAAAGTCGTGACAGGAGCCGCTGTGAGGGAATAACACATATTCAAACGTCAACTCTGAGAGAAAACCTGCAGTCTGAGCAGAAACAGTCAACGCGGAATGAGGAGAAATACTTCAAGTGATACACTGGTCTTAAGGCACTGACACCGTTTAAGTACTTTTCTGTTGCTTTCAAACATTTCGTCCTCCGCCTCAGTCCATCGCTGCCTTCATGCCTGGACACACCGTCAGTGCCCTTTTTCTCAAACTGCTGCGAGGCGCGGCGGACGGACTGGAATGAGATATTTAAGGCATGTCGTTTAAAAAAAAAAACCCTGACATTTGCTTTTGGAGTATTGCCTAGGTAATTTAGGCCTGTGAATCCACAATCCACAGAACTGGAAGCTGTCAAGCGAGAGGACACTGAGTCCAATTACGCACGCAATTATGTATTAAAAATGTGTCCCGATTTTTTTTATTATCATTATTATTCTGGAGGTCAGAAAGTTTCTCTCCAAACCTGAAAACATAAAATGTCTCCCGAAATGTAGAAAAGCTCATCATCCTCGCTCTGAAGTGTATTGCAACCATGACAGAAGACATTTTTCTCTTTAAAAAACAATAGCAACAAAAAACAAACCACACACACACACACACACACACACACACGCTGTAATACTAAGACAAATAGTACATCCCATAAGTGACGGGTCCACTGAACAGTCCTGGAACCGGCAGACTGGGCCTCGGGAAGGCGCTCGACGGGCCCCATGTCGGGGACCCCATGTGCGCTCCGAGGGGGAACGGCAGCGCGAAGGCGGGCAGGACGGGCTTCGAGGCCAGTTTGAACTTCTCCAGCTCGGCCTCCTGCAGTCTCTTGGCTTTCGCCCTCCTGTTCTGAAACCATATTTTGACCTGGGTCTCCGTCAGGTTGAGAGAGTTGGAGAACTCGGCTCTCTCGGCGATGGAGAGGTACTGCTTCTGGCGAAACTTGCGCTCCAGCGCCAGCAGCTGGGAGGTAGTGAAGGGCGTGCGAGGTTTCCTGTTGTTTTTGTGTTTCCTTAAAGTACACTGAGTTGGACTGGAGCTCCCTGTTAGAGGAAAAAATGACAGAGGAGAAACAGCCGAGGTGAGATTAAATTGAAACTTAATTGTTGTCTCGGGAAATCTCGATCGTGGCAGCAGGTGAACATTTGAGCCTTTAACATTAAATGAAAACACAACCATGACGCAGCAAAGTAAACGCACACTATGTAAAGGCTCTACTGTATTTTTGTTGACAAAGAAAAACAACGTTTTGTGTTTTTTTTTGTTTTACATTTGACAGCATATATGACCTTAACATATATTAAGAAATATACAAAGAAAGAGCTAACACAGCAGTCAAATGTGTGCTTAAGTGACACTTAACCATCATTTGTCTCCGCTTTTTGAGACATAACAAAAAGCAAAATGCCAGAAATACATTTACGCACAGTCGGCAGAGATACACGCAATACTAATATCACCATGAAACAACAAATGAAATATAATTTAGCGTAAAGATAACATCACAACACTTGATATTCCTGTTCTATCGACAGCGGATCGTGGATAAACGCAGTGTGTTTCAGAGTTCAGAACAGCAGAGGGACGGACTTACGAGGCGGAGTGGAAAACGAGGACGTCTGGAACCAAGTGCTCTGATCTTTCTCACAACACTGCGGACTGTCCTCGCAGGAACTACTGGAAACACCCTGCGAGCTCTCCGCGGAAACTTTCCTCTCCGCGTAAAGAGTCCTTGGAGAGAACTGCGCGCCGCCCTGGCCGGCCGCGGGCTGCGGCAGGACCAGAGCTAAATCTGACGGGGGATAAGAAGTCCGACAGGTGGTCTTCTTGGAAATCAACGACTCGACGCTAAACGGCAGGCTGCTCCGCTGGAGTTTGTATCCTTTCTCGGTGGTCATGTCTTTAGGCTGAGCCTCCTCTCCCTCCGTATCCGTCTCCTCTTTTTGATGAAGCTGTTTGGCGTCCTGGGACGGAGACCCCTGCACAGGATTCATCATGACACAGGGGGATGGGGCCATGCACCTCCGTGTGGCCCGTTCAGAGGAATGGAGTCGCTGAGGTGTACACTGTCCAATGTGCTTCTCTGCGCTGTCAGCGGTGCCCGGTAGCTTTTACGCGCTGTACGGGGTCGTCTATAAAAGGACAGGGGCTGGTCCCCCTCCCCGCGCGCACCAATCAGCTCCTCGCGTTGGCCCCGTGACGTCTCCGAGTGCGGTTTTGATTGGCCCGCCGCCTTCCAAGGGAACATCAAGAGGCCTTTGAAAGGAAGGAGAAGTTAATCATACAGACCCCATGCGGCGCGGGACCATTGATGGCCCTCACAAAGTAGCTTAGACCAATTTTAGCGCAATTAACCAGTGGGGAGGACTCTCTTGACCATTTACATCCATTAGCCGACCACTCCATCGGTGCTATTCACTGAATTATTCTGCTACCGTAAAGCTGAGCAGGATCTAAAGAGTCTCATGTCGATATCAAAGTGGTGCCTTTACAAAGAAGAAGAAGGAATATCTATTAAATTAGCTGATTTTTTTTAATACAGCGCGCCAAATCAATCAATTAATTAAATGAAATTCACAAAACAGGCGGAATAAAGTCATTCAATACATGATAAAAACGAGTACAAAAAAAAATGAATAAAAATAAAGCGAGGAGGATGAAATAAGAAAAGGTGCGCAGCCACCACGGTAGAAATTGATTAGGTATGAGTGTTGGTCACACAGCATTACAGCAATTTAAGGCCTGTCATGAGCTCCTCTCGCTTCACAATGGCCTCAGTTGAGAAGCAACAGGCGTTTTCTCTCTCCAGGTCATACTATTTAATAAGCCAGACAAGTTGTGTTTTGCGAGGCGCCAGGCTCGGCGGGATCAAAAAGGAAGATACCTCGGGGAGAAAAAGGCAACAGTTAACTCCACTTAACCAATTGTCCTCCAAATATTTCATAGTCCTCTGCACGGAGCTGCGAGCAGGCAGCTGACAGTTAACTGTTTCACGTCTGCACGGGAGGGAGGCGAGGGCTTCATCCCGACATGTTTCATTAAAGCCACCATCAGCAGCAGCAGGTGAAAAAACTCTGTAATGTGAATTTGATTGAAAGAATTGTGGGATGTTTTCCTGTGCTCAGCCACCTTTATTTATTTCAGGTGATATTTCTGACCATTACTGCTAAATTATAACGTCATGTAGTCAGCAGTAAAAGTCTTGCATTCATTCTTGCATATATTTAAAAAAAAATAAAAATAAAAAAATGAAAAATGTGGACCAGGAAAATAAAGTAAAAAAGAAAAAAACAAAAACAAAAAAAACAACCATTATGCAGAATAGCCCCAGTCAGTATCTTCTTGTTGTTTGTTACGTTACTGGATCATTATTACATCTGTGTGAACATTAACCAGCATTTAACAATTAGAGTTGGTCAGATTTAAGCAACTATAATTAATCATATTTTAAAGGCTTATTTTATGTTTTAATCTGCAAAGCAACCAAACACTAAGACACAGATATTTGACTAAAAAATACAATATTTGCTTTTGAGGTGTGGTGAGGTGGAACTGTATGTACTGAAGAACACATACTTTTGCTTTCCTTCTCTACCACATTATAGTCATTTCGCCCCCCAGAGCAGCTCACTGTGTTGCTTCCCGGGACGTAAACACCCCTAAACTTCATACCGTCTTTAATCTAAATTCTTCCCTTTCAGCACGTCCGAGCTGACATCTCATTAAAAGTGTCAGCAGCGCACACTGGCCTCCTGGACACCATTAGTCCAGCCCAGCCCCGGACCCCACTGAGAGCTCCACGATCTACTATCCTGTATACGGTTAAGAAGTTATCAAGAGGGATGGATTCATCAGTTACAACATCTTTCACTCAACCTAATTACTTTATGAGTCCTCCTGCTTAATTGCTTAATCAGATGAAATAATGAATAATTAACCTTTTGGACTCACATTGTAATTACAAGTAGTGATCTGGATTCTTGCTGTTGCATCTTGAAAAAAAAACAAAAAAACAATAACATAAAACAAAAGAACTGATTGACATGATTCAGCGGCGGGCCTCCTGAAAGCCCTCAGGTGCAAAGAACCATTTAGCCCTCATCAGGTGAGAGGCTCAACTTTGTTTGACGATTCAACTTGAGTAAATCCTGATGTTGAGCCGGCTCCTTCGTTTTCTATCTGACAAAGCCGGCCCTCTGTCTCCTCACACACCGGGGGCCTCTCGTCACCCAGCTGGTTTGGGTTTAAATCCCAGCGACCGTGTACCCTTCCCTCTATCTCATCTCCGCAGTGTCGTGCAAGAGGGGGATGAGAGCCGGCCCCGCGGAGCACACGGACTCATACAGAGGTTCATCCGATCCAGGTACACCCAGAGATAAATCTACACAAGAAGTGCACTTACCTCTCCTCCCCCGGTGTTCGGTCCAGTGTATTTAGCTTCGGGCCCCCTCTCCCCTACCCCAAAAGACATTTCTGTAACAGCATGCAGGCGAGTGAACTGTGTCAGAAGGTGTTAGTGAGTTTGAAAGCAGAGCCGTCCTTCAAGGTCGGCGCGAGCTCGATGGGAAGCACTTTCCCCTCAGCCGGCACCAGAAATGAAAACTTCTTTCCGCGTACACGCGGGGGTCGTTTTCAGTACTCTCATGCTTCGATGAAACCACTTAACCAGTTCATAAAGTGCAAGGGCCAAGTGAGAGAACGATTTTATAGTGCATTCACGCGCTCCTCAGACGGTCCCTTTTCCAAATATTTTGGCAGTCATTCCGCCAACTTCACCGTGATCTTGAGCTTCCAGCAACATGGGCGCTACAATGAAGAGGTGTTACAGTTTATTGCTTCACCTGACTTGTTTTCAGGGGTAACACTGATAACTCTCCTAACTACGCCTCTAGTTTAAAACCCAATAACATCTTACAAATCACATGTAAAGCAAAAAATTGATATGCACTAGGTAAACTGATTTAAAAACGCGTCTAACCATCGTCCAAACATTGACTTTTGTTGGCCATGTTTCTGCCAGCCTGTAGCCACTCACAAGTCAAATACAGTAAACTGTTTAATGGCCTGATGTTTCTAAGTTTGTCGCGGTTATCACTCCAGCTTCACCTCTTGAAGCGCCCCTCTACTGCATAAAGGGCGAGAAGAGTCTGTGTCAGGGGGTAGGTGGGGTGGTTAGCTGGGTCATACACTGGATTCTCCCTCCAGAGACTGGGCTTCACGTTCTGTTCATGACAAAGGGTTTGTTAGGTAGATAAGTCAACGTATGCAAATCACATAACTTACATTATCTAAGTGACATACTGATGTTACATTACGTAATGTTACATTAGGTAACACTTACCTAAGTTACGGAACTGATTTTAGTTCATTTATCCCAAAGTACGAGTACGAAGTAAGTATGTTTTTGTGCCGAAACCCAAAAAACCCCCAGCTGTTTAATAACAGTGGAGAGGTAATATATTATAACATTTGATGGTCAGCAGGCTTTATTTTAAGAGTCTAGCCGGATGTTACTTAATACATATTTATACTTCCTTGACCTCGGAGGTCTTCACATGCAAAACTGATGCTAGCGGTAGGTAGGCTGTCACAGTTTGACGGCTACTGACCAAGCTGCTGAGTGTGCGGAAATGAGTGAGAACGTGTTGCTTTCTGTAAATATGACGTCAAAGTTGCATACCAAAGTTTCTGCCGACTTTCGGAGATCTAACGTGCATTTCATTTCCTTGGTAAAAGTCGATCCAGTCGGTACTGGACTCTCCAGGTGCAGCACCGGCTGATGAACCAGACATTGTGGGAGTACATACGACTTAGTGTCTGCCCTCCATCAACAATGTGTGAATTCCCTCGCTGCATTGAGGCCCTCCGACAAACAAACATATCATTTAGAGGAGCGAGCGAGCTGTGGAACCCAATCCCTGTGAGATGCGTCCACAGTGGCACAAAGACCTGCAGCTACAGGCCTCAAACGAGATGGACACTTTGCCGACATGACGGCGCAAAGCAGAAGAGGACAAGCGAGTGCGGCCCGACGTGCCGCAATCACTCCGCTCTCACCTTTCTTGATGGAAACCCGCAGGATCAGAGAGGTGTATTGTGCTGAAGTTGTTTGCCTCAAGTGATCAGATGTTAGACGTAGGAGAGAAACATTTCTGCATGAAATAGATGTAATTATCTACATTTCTGTGTAATTTTTAAGCGTTCTTTCTCTGTCGACACCTCGACCCGTGTGCCTGCCTCGCATAAGGTGACCAGCATGGCGCTCTCTGTTTAACAGCAGTTAAAATAGCTGTTCTTACGGTTGCTCGACGCTGTGGAAAAATATCTTGACCTTTCATTTGACTTAACAAGTTGATCCAATCCACATCAGACCGGCTTCAATCCTGCACTTAAACGCTGGTTTGACATTTTCTGCCAAAGCCACTTCCTCTTGTGGCATCAGCGTGCCCTGTGTTTGAATGCAGGGTAATGAGGGAAATATTCTTGCCGTGCTGAAGCGAAGGAAGCAAATTGCCTTCATCATGGCTTCTTTTCGGGGCTGTAAAAAAGCAATCAGGAGATGTCCTGTTATAGCTGCTGTTTAGAATCCAAACCTTAAACACGACGGGGTTTATTTCTCTCGACTGCGGTGGTGGGATTAGCATTTTGAACTCAGGCTGAAACTAATGTTTGTACATACACTGATGGCTACGTTTTTCAATCACATCTTTAACACTGTCTCCCACTCCAGGATCTTCAGAAACAGATGTTTTCGTCGAGAGGGTTCCTCCTGAACTCTGCTGCCAATGGAGATTGTTGAGGAGAAAAAACCACGAGAGGTGACAATGCAATTGGCAATTTTGTCTGGCTTGCCGTCGGCCATAGAAATCCACATTCTTGAGGAAAGTCTAGAGACAATGCGAGTGGGCGAGTTAGGTTGAGGACTGGGGACGAGGAACTTTGTGTGGCTACTCTGTGGTCTCATTCACAAACCGAAGAATGTCGCCACAATCTCATACGCTCTTAGCAGCCAAAACTGTGATGCAGTAGATTTGAGAGAAAAGACTCAAGGCGAGCAGCATCTATTTTCTCGTTCGCTGCTGGACTCAAATCCCAGTGAGGCCAAAACCAGTAACTATTGAATAAATTACAGCAATTGGGAATATATTATATGAGATCTTTTCTTTTGCAGGTCATAAAAATGTATCAGCTGGCAGCCGGAGAAATATATGAAATTTGTTGCAGCCAATTTTGTTCATTGGTTTCATTTCAGGACTGTAAGCGAGATGAAAATTCACCCTTTTAGTTGAACACTAACAATTGAATTTCACTAAACGATGGGCGGATTACATTCATAATAGATGTATTGTTTTATTGCTCCCAAAAAGGAAATGAAGACAGTTTTATGATTGAAAATGTGTCTTTCCTGTTCTCATGTGTCTAAATGTGTGACAGTTTATAGTGTTTTTATTTTTTTTTTTGGATAGTTGTTTCAAATAACCAGACACAACGTTAATTGCAACAAAAGAAACTAATCAGGTTGTTTACAGGAAATCTTTATCAGCAGTTACTGATTATTTGTGGATTAAATAGATTTTTTTCCCCCCACATTTGTTGCAAGACTCTTTGAAAATATGCACAACTTCCTTTAATTATTTTAATTGCAAAAAATGGATGTTTGTCACCTGTTTGGGCCCTCGTTCCTTAATCTAACTTGTCGTGCAAATCTTTTACAAGTCAACAAAAGGATCGAATCAAAGCGGTAGAATGCAGCATAGATCCAAATTGGCGATGCCTGTCTGACAGTAATAATGTTATTGCAGGCACCAAAGGTCAGAACAAATGTGTGTGTTTGAATATCCCGAGATTACAATTTCAAAGTCCTCCCCATGAGAAGTGGAACAATAGAGAGGGTGGGAAGTTAAAAAAGCGGGGTCTCTTTCAAATAAACAAGCATGGGTTGATCCTGAATAGGGCTGCTACCGAGCAGCCGGATTGGTTCTCAGAAGATCGAGAGCGGCGGCTGTGCGCTCTCCTCCTCCTCATCCTCCTCCTCGACTCCCAAAAGAACTGACGTAGCAAACACAAACAACCTGATAGAGGCTCACGACTATAATTCAGCGCTTCGCTCCATTTCTTTATCCCACCTTTCATCTCCTCTGTACTCCCCTTTCTCCCCCGCTGAACAGAGCGTGGACGGGAAAGTAGATGGGGGGTAAGAGCTCCCCTTCTCTGTGCTATTGCTTAATGAGCCTGAAAATACAATTGCACTGTTCTGACTGTGAAGGTAGCCTGCAGGCTAGTGTAAATTAGCAGTGCGAGGAAGCCCAGAGGGCTGAGTCTTGCTGAGCAGCCAGAATAGAGAGATGTGGTGAGAGGGGAAAATCCTGTTAGGGCAGTGCATGCGGAGGAATCACGGTGCGTTTCTCCGACCCGACCGGAGCCGACGGGGCCACTTGTTGCAGCGGCGAACCCCACATCCACGGCAATCACGCTGATGATGTGTGAGATTTATTGAGGCCGCACCACAGCCGTGTGCTCCGGCATCCATAATGTGAGATGTCAGTTGTTTGTCTCATTTCAAACCCATGATTCCAGTTAGTTCCACACAATGGCTCTTTTGAGCCACTACTACAATCATCATTCAATTTAATTTTCTATTCTTCCGTAGATTCTGAGGCGAGAGTCTCCCACATTGCATATGTCCTCTCGTGAGCTCAGAGTGCTCTTTTGACCGCTCCGCTAGGCATCTGCTGCCCATAGCCTGCCTATATCTGCATTCTAATGCACATATCCTGCTGGGATGTTAACTTTAGGCCCTCAGTAATTGATGGCTTCCACACTTCAGCTGAGTCCCCCCTCTCTTTCCTTCTCCCTGCCGATTGTTGGTATATCTCTGTGGTTTGGGGGTCTTTCAGTCAACCATTGTTCTTTTATGGAGGAATTATAATAGACTAAAGGAGAGGGAGAAAAGGAGGGGGAGCAGGGGAGGGGATAAAAAGAGAGTCGCTGCTGATATTTAGTGAACTCCGAAGGGGGAGTTTTCATTCTCATTCTGCAAGTTTGGCACATGCCTTCTGTTACTAAGTGGCAGTGCATTGAAAGAGCGCCTTGCATTTCCCATTCTGCGGCTCTGCTAGGTGCCTAGACTTACAACCCTGGCAGCTGTTGGGCCTTCTATGCAGCTATAGACTCCTCTCCACAGGTGAGCTCCCCTACCAAACTCCCAGTCTCCACTTCACTCAATAGGGCCTTTTTCAAGTCTTTTATCAGCGGGGAGAGGCTGACTTTGTGTGTGCCACTCACAGAACCACGATTCATGGTTCTCAAGATTGCAATTAATGTTATTCACTGTTGAATTCAGCACAGGGATGATTTATATCTTGTTTTAGCATTGGATGCGAGACGTTTGCATGTCTTTCTTTGAAGCTCGGGCAGACAGTGATGACAATATGCGCAAACTCAAGCAGCAGAGAAACAAAGAGTGATTGGAGCTTTCCTGAGGCTCAAGTGACAAACAAAAACAAAGCAGAGAGATACAGCAAACCTGAAGAAAAACAAATACAAATAATTGTCATATCTAATTTCTTCCAAATTTGCCACAGTATAATGCTGCGTGCAGTTCGTGTTTATGTGACACGCTCGCCAAAGTGGCCAGTGGTTGAGTCTGTGTTTCAATATGGCCACAATTGCTTTAAGAGCTATCGGCTGGATTGGTAAACCACTCTAAATGATGTTGTTGTTTTGGTTTGGGCAAGTTTCAGCACCTTTTTTCTTCTGAATTCAGTGGCAGAATATTCTGTTGTTTATTTTCTTCATCTCTGTTTTTTTTTGTTTTTTTCTTTTTTCTCCCTCTGATGCGAGCTGTTACATATTACTCCTGAGGTGTGGTACCTCTTCCCTCAAAGGCCTCCACTGTTTCCCCCAAACTGCTGCCAAGCTGGGCTATCTTTTCATTTGGTTACTTAAGTGTAATTGCTCCCCTTTGAAGCCTCAGAGAGGCAAATCATTTGCTTTGGCCCCGGGGCAGTAATGGTCACCGAGCCAGCGACCCCCTCCCGGTCCGAGAGCGTCGGAGAGACCGCGAGAGGCCAGCTCCCATACGGAGAAGAAATAATACGGCCAGGGCCGCTCAATTTCACCTCCCTTTTCATCCCATTCTTTGAAAACTTTTTATTAACAACAGCTTTCTCTCTCATACCGGGGCGCCAGGAGAGGGGAGGAGAGGAGGCCGAGAGGTGGGAGGGAGGTGGTGGTGGGGGGGTTGGTGGCATGAGAGGATATCGGCAGCGGAGGGAGGAGGGTGGGGGTGGGGGGTGGCTGTCCCCCTGTAGATGTCTGCCGGATTCTCACACACGCACACGCATAAACGCACCGATCCACGCATGCACACACATCATCAATAGTGACAGGTCAAGGAGGCATTGAGAAAACAGCCTCCCCCCCCCACAGTTCACACTGCTAAACAGGGACTCATGTTTCATATGCCACAGGCCCAAGCACACACACACACACACACACACACACACACACGCTGGGATTCCTGCTCCATGGCAGCTTGTCAGTGTGACTCTGAGTGTGTTTGCTAACATGAACGTGTAACGCGGACATAATGCTCCTCCACACACACACACACACACACACACACACACACACACACATGCATGTGTATACCTGCTCACCTTACTGAACGCATGAGAACGTAGCTGACCCGACGCCAGGCCGCCCTCTTTCAACCTATGACAGGCCGCGGAAACATACAGCAACATAGCACACAAAGACCCCATTTAATGCTGAAAATTACTCCACCACTTACTGTAATTGTCACAATTCTGAGCACATTGACATTGTAATCTCATAATAAGGTAATGGGGGCTGAAACTGTGTACAGGACTGCGATTAGAAGGGTGGAGCTCCGCGGAAAGGGGTTAAAATGTCAGCGGATAGCATTTTCTTGTGCAGACGGAGGGATTGATATTGTATGTTTGTGTTGTGGGGAGGTTGTGTTGATGAAACCAAGCAGGCAAACCTATCTCATCTTACCTCATCTCTGTGGCATGTCGTATCCAGAAAGACTGCTTTTATACCGATTTCCCGAAAAACAACTCCTCTTTAAGGCAATAATAGCCGCGCTCCAAATATAATACCGTATTCGGGCGCTGCAGCATCAGAGAGAAAAAGGTGAAACCCACTTCTGGAAGCAAAAAAAAGATCCCTTCTAAATGGCATGAGTTATCTTCAAGACACCGTGGAGCCAAATCAATGTGGACAGGCGACCATAAAAAGCCAACCTGGTTATGAATGCTGGGTTTTACTTGTATCATTTTGACTTTGAGGTTTTTAAGAGAGAAGCATTCCCCGCAGTCAAGCCAGATGGTAACAATTCTTAGACATATTACGAGCTGCTCTCTGCCAAATAGCATACCTTTGGGCTATGTTTTCAGTGGGCTATAAAAGCCAATAATGTAATTTTGATCTATTTTATCAGATATCACCCCAGCCCTGGCTACGTTTATATAAGACAGAGTTTAAAACAGGACAAGAATTCTCTCTGTTTTGCTTTTCACTCTATAAGTGCACCATTTTCAATATCTGACCCGCTGCGTGGCTCTGCTTGTTTGACTTCTGCGTCGGGCTGAAATGCGGAGCGAGCCAAAAAAACGGTGAGGTTAGCCTCCGTGTTGTCAGGCATATGGCACTGGGTACGTGTAAAAATACACTTTACTATAGGTGCGTGGTTATCCATAAAATGACTCGTGCAGGCCAACGCAGAGGGAAGAGGGGATTCTTTGTGGGAGCACTTAAAAAGGCCGACCTTGACTTCTCTTAATGTAACGATGACACGGTAGCAAACTATCCCAGCGCTGCACCACACTCCCCAGCGGTCTGCCATCAGCTCCATGACTCACCGCTGACCTTGCGATAACTTTCCAGCACTCCTCCAGACCCATTTAGGAAATCTTGTGGGACTGTCACACGTTTCAGCCTTCCATGTGGGACGATTTAACACTAAACACACCTGAAATTTCACACACGCTCCCGCAGAACAACACACCCGAGTGATTTTATCCCATCTGCGGGGTTCTTCTGTCTCCAGATCGTAATTGCCCCGGAAAACGACCACAACAAGGTGGGACGATCGAGGACATTAGCTCAGGTTTTCCATTGTGACGCCTGTTGTTTTCTTCTCCTCCGATCATCACATGCACAACTGGAGGCCTGCTGTGTGGAATTACTCGCGCTAATGGCGCTACACACTTTTGTTGCAGGAAATCGGACAGCCGCGCTGTAACTGCTAAAACGGTGATTAAAAAAACCCAAATTGCATCATGATGTTGGGCATTTCAGCAGAGAGAGGAGGGGGAAAAAAAAAGTGCTCTGACTGAAGCGAACAGCGTTATTGACCAGTTATGGGATGTGTAAACTTTGTCTCGTGGAGCTGCAGCCTCGTCTGTTGGATTTTGATGGAAAAATAAGACTTTAAAATAACTTTTTCCAAATCTAAACCTTGCTAGTAAAGTTTAATTAAAGATCGCAATATTAACTCTGTAATTTGCTCGCCTGTGGGGTCATTAAGTGTCCTCCTGGCTCGGTTTAATGGGATACAAACTGCAGCTAATGAGACAAACAGTTAGCTGAAGTTCTGCCTGGCTGACTGCTGGCTGTGGACGCTGTGAGGACTAAACAACTCAATTTGAGATCTCTTTGTACTCTGTAGGTGAGAATCACTGGCTGGTTGATGTGCGTTGAGAGCGTTTCAGATTAGTTCATCGAGCGTTTATAGAAGTTGCGGGGAAGACGGGATGATCTGCTCAGGAAGAAATAAGAAAAGAGCCAATATTGCATCAGTCAGGTGCCACTGGAAGCGGAGGGAGGCAGTTTGTGTGCGCAGCAGCTTTTAATCATATCTGACCTTTTCGAACAACATGGTCTTAATTTAACATCAGAGGGAGAAAAGTACAGTGTGCGCTATTTTGAGGTTTTATCTCCTAACTGTCATATCCCCTCGTTGCTTGTGGTGCTTGTTAAAAGCCACTGTCGATAACAAACGCAATTTTCCTGTGATGAACTCAGTCCGACAGGGGAGCCTTGTTGAGAAGTCTGCACAAAACTGTCTTTGTCTCTCATCTCCAGCGGCCGGTTACAAAGCCGAGCTGCCCTGACGACTGAAGTCTGAGTTAACTAAACATTTTTTTTCTCCCTCCATCCCCTCATCTCTCTGTGAATTTGTGGTCGTGCGCAATCCTTTAACGAGCTCCATCTTTGACCCGGGTTGTATGTTTCCAGAGATGTCATGTCTTGTAAGTCAAGGAAAGACTTTAATGTCCACATGATTTAACATTAAAGGGAGGGATTCCAAAAACGGGGCTCGGTGCCAGAGAGGTAATAATATCCCCGTAAATGAGAAATTGTAAATGCTAAATAGATCCTACAGATCATGGGAAAGGACTGGGAGCAAAGCCATGCATTGTGATACAGAAGGCTCCTGCGTTTTTTGACAAAAAAAAAACTGAGAATGACTGCATCAACATTTTCTGCCTCTCAAGAGTTGAACTTTCATATGTGCATCTACACACAAAAGATGATGTAATGGCTTAACAGGGACTTCACCAACTCTTCCCAAAATTAAAGCCACTACACGCTTCTTTTCTTTTGTTTACGTTACACCAGAAATCAAGATTTATCTTTTCCCCCCATTCAGCTCAGCTCTTTCATTCTTCCTTTTTTTTTTTTTGCTTTAAATTTGTTCTGCGTGTTTCCTGTTAAAACATATGACTTATGTCTTTATTCTTAACTTCAGATCATAAGGATGAAAAGAAAGAGCGAGAGAAGTGGGAAAAAAACAAAAAAAGAAAACAGAGAAGGACTTTGGCTTGTGGCCGTAAGTGACATGCTTGCCACGGCATTGTTTGAGGTTTTTGCAGACCTGTAATCAAATTTGGGAAGGTTTGGAAACCTATCGTCATGGTGCGCTCTCCAAGACAGAATGATGTCCAGTAAAAAAAAAAGAAGAAGAAACACACACACACACACACGCGCACGCACACACACACACACATTATTCGCTGCAAGTCTTTTGCAGAAAGAAATATGCCCCACAAAAAGCAATTTCCACGCACCATGAAAAACGTTCCTATTACAAATACAGTTGTTATGTCCTTAAATCTGTTTGTTTTGTCATATTGCTCCAGGCTTGTTTCTTTTTCAGGAAACCCTGCTTCAATTAAGTGTGATGGAACACATGTGTCGCTTATCAGGGGCCAACATCTTCTACTGTTGGCCTTTGAAACGGCACCGGCTCCACGGGATAATTGGGCTTTAAAGGGGGATCCTCCCGGGGTGCCGCTCCTTGTGCCTGTCGGCGTGGATCAGCTGACGCCTGCCGCGTCTATAGACTTGTTATAAGTGATCATAAGTGGTTATGCATGTAGTCGTAGCCTCGAGGATGATAGTGATCCCAGGAACCCTCAATGTTTTTTTCTTTTTTTTTTTTTTTTAGGCCCCGGGCGCACAGACAGACACACACATCAGGGTGCTCTCAGGTGTGTGTGTGTGTGTGACTGAATCTGATCATATTAGATGGTTCATCTTTGAAGTTGACTGTGATGGTGATGTTTGTAGTTGGATCCAATTGTTTGCCTCGCGCTCTGTCTTTCTTGTAGGCTTTCATTAGGATTATAGGAGAGCGTGTTGGTCATTTCTATCCTCCATCACAGACACACACGTCACCTCGTGACTCAGCTGCTGCTCTTTCTGCCCTCCACAAAGAATATGGTGATCTCCAGAAACCTCCGCCGACATCCCACAACGGGCCAGTGTTTACTCTTACGCTCTGTTTGCGTCACGTCACAAAAACAACAATTTGCAGCCCGTATGCGAACAAAAGACTTTATAATAAAAGCTTGTGACAGCGGCCGCTTTTATTTTCTGACTCAGAAGCACAGGGAAAAAGATAAAAGTTTATTCTCCTTGTTGCAGAAGATAGGTTTGCTCTCGGGGGCCATTGTGACGAAGACAGACCGAGCAGAATGGAAAATTGATTCCCTGCAATCATCTCCCGTCGTCTTTTGTCTACACTTGGCACCACTTTGGCCCACACTCCAATCATCCCTGCACTGACTGCGCCTTTGAACAAATGAACTCCATTTTAACCCTTTTTGATTTTGTTTATTCCTTTGTTTGCTGTGTTTATCTCTTTGCATAGGCCTTACAGTGACTTTAAAGCACAAAGTAAGGAGCTCAGTCACTGCATCGCACCGAGTCAGCCGTCCGTCAGCAGCTCACAAACACACATGCTTTAGTTTCTTTCAAAGCAATTGCAGCTAACCATGGTGATCTCCTAAAGTGCTCTCATAATAGCGCTGGACTTAGAATAAGATTTTACACCGGCAGAGCTGTTGAGGAGCTGCCGGGGGCTCAGAATAACTGCGTGAGCCGTCAACAGGAAGAGTGTGCTCCATGACTGCAGGCCAACAGCTTTAATTGGCTGTCTGCAGGAATTTCTGCTGTGGCAAACTAATTGACCCACAACTCCCTGGTGCTTTATCAACGCGAGGAAATGCCACTGGGCCGATAACCAGCCAGCCTTGTAAACCAATCTATAACCAATGGCCAATTTGAAACACGTGTTATTGGCTATTTTACGACAGGTCCCCTCTTCTCCTTGACTGAGATGTTTTGGTGTGTTACGAGGACTTTTCCAGGTTTAGACAGCAATGTTTTCTGATTGACAGTCTGACAAAAAAAAAAGAGTGAAGTCAGTGTGAGGATTATGAGCTTTCACTGAGACAAGTGTCAGAGAAAGGTACCTTAAGAAGTCATAAGTTATTTATGCCTTGCCCCTTTAAAAGGCCTGTGCACATTTAGAAAGACACATGTTTTTATTTCTATTTCAGATTTTGAGATATTTGCCTCCAGTACAACTGGAGTGCATAAGACTTGTGGTGCTCTTAAAGGAGTCTATTTCCATAGTATTCACTGTCAAGAGTTTGTATGTACATTGTTTTTCTGCAGAGAGAAGTTCCCATTGTAACTTAATTACAATGAAGGATGTGTAGCAGAAAATATTTCTTTCTTTGTAATTTGGTTGAACCCACCATTGTAATTTCACATTTATAATTTTTTTGTTCTACGTCCAAAGTTTGTTAGTCCAATTATATTGAAGCAATACAGCTTCTGCGGTGGAAGCGGCCTGTCAATCATTCTCTCCAAGTGCAGCACACGTTTTTTTTTAAAGATAGTGATATAAAGGGACAAGGCAATAAAATAGCCTACAACAGCTTGGAACTGTAGGTTTTATAAAAAAAAAAAAAATATTCAAACAGGAGTAAAAAGTGTATTTGTTGGGGACTAGTTTCAGCAGGGGATTAATATACATTTAGTGCTTTAGTGAGTATTTACAGCAGTAGGCCAGATATGGGATTGACTCAAAATGAACTACAGTGCCCAGGTTCATCATAATGAACTGTACATGCCACCCAATGCAACAGTGTGGCTCATCAGTGTGTTTATAATAGGTTTGGACAACAAAGGTCTATGGCACAGAGGAAAAACACGTATCAGGCATTTTCTACAGGTGCCGCTAGTTTTCTGTTGTTCATGAACAGTAAGAGAAATAATCTCCAGACTTGCATTTCATGTTGCTTTATGACATTTGGGCTTAATGCGTTTTACTTCTTCCATGTGAAAAATGAAAAACAGGACTTAAATGTTAATGGTGCATTATTGAAGGTCACGAGAACAGTAAATAGCCGGTACCTGGCCCACTGATCCATGTTACCTTTGCGCCAGTAGCGACACATTGGCACAGCACATGCTGTTAACATGATGTGATGAAAAGTCATAAGTGAAAGGCCCGGTGCGTTCTCACAGACCTGGTATTCACTGTGAGACCGACTTTTCCAATTGTCTACAAAAATTAAACCATAAAATCTCTGAGTGACTGTGACAGGTCCTGATCAGAACCAGCTGCCAATTAACTTAATGACTGAATCTATCACATTCAATTAGGGGGAGTCTTTGAGCTGTCAATCCAGCCCTCCGCACGCTCGTTTAACAAAAACACAGACACAGAATGATCACTTTAGGAGGCTTGTCTCTGCCTTTGTGATCCTTATCTGACGGGCCCTGCGTCGTATTTGAAGCAGCCGGCCCTGACAGGTCCCACGGATAAACTGCTGTATGAAAGGGGTCAACTCAACCTCTGGAATCCATCGTCAGCTTTCTGTCTTGCGCAACTGACAAATGGTTTCAAACGGCAATCAGGAAGCTTTAGAGAGGTATTCCCTGATGTGTGTCTGTGGAGAGAACAAGAGAAAGGTGGAAGGGAACAGGGAGACAAAGGAGGGAGAGAAAAAAAAAAACGAGAGAGAAGTGAGTGAGATAAATTGACCAAAACAAAACAACGAATGAGCACCACTTTCCCTCAACTGCCTCCTTACTTTGGCGAAGGGCCTACTGTAATCCCCCAGAGAAGCGGCTATCTGGCAGGGGTTTGCTCCATGGTCAGTGTCTTTAACCCCAGATGATAACAGTTAGCCCGGCCATAAAGCATAGGCCCCTTTAACTGATCCATTAGCGTCCGATCCCAGAGAGCGGACCCGCTGGTGTCTACTGAAACTTACCAGGAAACCTTGAAGGAAAACAGCATAGCAGACATGCACAGAGATCAAAGACACCACCCCCTCCCCTCTCCTCCTCCTCGTCCAGCTCGCTGTCTCTCTATCTCCCTTTCTCTCCCTGCGTCTCCTCTAAGAGGACGCCCACATCTTAAATTTGCAACCCTTTTCTCTCTATTTTTGCCCTCCGTCCACAGTAAGCCCACGTTTTTCCTCACAAGGAAATTGAGCTTTTCGGAGAAAGTCTTCAGAGTGGATCAATCTTTTCTTTTATGTGTCTATTGGAGGGTCGACCTAGGAGAGATGACAGGAAATGAGGGAGAAGGAGAGATGGGATGAAACGACAAAAAACAAAGGTCTCTGGCTGGATTGCAACTGAGGACACTGTGGCTCATGGTAAAACTCTTGGACACAGGGCACCAATAGTGCATCAAAGTTAAAATGATGCATTTTAGGGATATGTATATATATATATATATATATATATATATATAAAAACTTAAATTTGTTTCAAAGAAACTATTTTCTGGTTATGAAACTGTTTAAATTTGATACAGATTCCTCTAAGTGGCTTACATTAGCAAACAAGAGACCATCATTATCTGTACTGTAGTCAAGACCACCTACACCGAGACCAAGTCATGACCAAGACTAGAGTCTATCGAGACTGAGGCAAGACCAAGACCTTTAGGGGTTTAGGCCAAGTCGAGACCAGAGCAACTCCCACACTGCATGGCACACAGTGAATTGTGGAACCTGCAAACGACAGGTTACTTGCACAGTTACTTGCCAATATCATTGTGTTGGTTACTAACACAGAGGAAGGTGTTGTTGTTTCACGTAGCGATGGGGATTTGATAACAGTACATGCAGATAGCAGAAGGGAGGGGGAGATGTAGGCAACCACTGACTTTGGCTTCATACCAACATCTGGTTAATCAGAATAAAACAAAGTAGCAGAAGAGCATTGAGAAACAATGTCATTGCTTCATAGGGGCATCCAGTCAGAAAATGCTCCGATGTCTAATACTGTATGGCCGCGACTAACAGCAAGACTTTCCTTATGATAAAAACACCAACACCAGTCGTGGTGTCATCTTCTGCGAGGAAGATGGAGATCATGTGATCATGTGAATCAATCTATGCACTTGGCTCCAAACCACAGGGGTTCTGTCCAGTCAGCTTACTATTAGGTACTACTTGCAACTATGGACGTGTTTAGGTGTGACCATAGCACAAGCACCAGCAACTGTCTATACTGTATATCAGAACTGACAAATTTATTTGACTGAAAGAAGAACAAAGACTAAAGGGTGGAAACGATGTTTTCACTCTTGAATTGCTTCAAGGAGAGTTTGAGTAACCAACTATCACTCCTGGTGCTCGCGTTCTCCCACTGTTGATCTGATTGGTTGAAGTTGGCCCGCGGTAGACGGCCTGCCCAAACAGTTTCCAAGGAAGATTACCATGGTTGTGTGCAACAAATAATCTGTCAAAAAAAGGTTAAAGAAACAGCCTGTTTATATTCAAGTGACAAAGCCTTGTAGTGGGTGTAGTTATTATGACTCTTGTCCGTCAGGAGCAAAGAAGGAATCAGTGTGAAGAGTGAAAAAGTCAGCAGGGAGAGGAGATCAGGATGGTTGGACGGGTAAACAACTCAGACCAGTGTTTGTTTCCTGTTTCTTACCAACAATCAATGCTAGTTTCTTCTAACCATGACCATCATCTTCCATGACCGCGACCAAGTGTGCATAAACATTACCTAACCCAAAGCCTCGGCAGATCAGAGGACAGTTTGACTTTTGAAACAGGGACTTGTGGTTAAGTAAGCACAGACAGATGATGTGGTCCTGCTGATAGGACAGATGGAAGAAAACAGATATTCACTGCTCGTTAAGCTGTCTGTAATAAAAACCTAAAAATGTGCAAACGAGAGGAAGTAAATCATTAGTGTGGCCGTATGAAAGCTAAATGAAGTGATCACACAGAGCAGGAGGGGACGGACAGGAGGTTTAATCAGCAGAGGAACAAGACTGTCTGTCAAGCTCCTCACCAGATCTCAGTTGTGATGAACAACTGTGTTATTTTCTGAATCAAAGAAAAGCGTTCTCTGGTTTTCTGTTGTTTCGGCTTTTTAGTTTGGTCAGAGATATTTATGTAAATAACCCAGATGCCTTTCCTGCTCTGCTCCCTCTCCTCCCTCTCTCTATCTCTGTGTTTCTCCTTGAACTTCCTCCTCAGTGCCTCCCTTTCTTCTATCAGCATCCCATTTACCCCCTTTCCTCTCTCCTCCTCCTCCTCCTCCTCTTTCTCTATCATCATAACTTCTTCCTCTCCCTCCCTCTGTCTCCTCCTGACATCCCCCTGAGCTCTGTCCCTCTCCTCGACAGCCTTGCCTCCCTCTCTTTACTACCTGCGTCCCTCAGTCTTCCTCCCCCGGTGTTTTCAATTTAGCAGCACTACGAACCAGTTCAGATTGTAACGCTATCAATTAGTCAGCAACTCCAGCACGTTTATTCAATGGGGCCGGTAGTGAGCTTTGGTGATTTACAGCCTGCGAGGGAGATGTAAGGGAGAGATGTGCAGACATGAGGCTGATATGGGTTTTTAAAGTCTGTGGGAACGGAGCCTATGTAGCATGTACCTTGAGGATTTGGTCCTGCGGTTTAAGGTCCCTGCAGTAATGTGGTGAAACCTCAATAAGATGAAACAGTTTGCAGAGGAAGGGAAGAAATGCAAAGGAAAGAGAACATGTTGGAGATTTTGTGGAAGGCTATATGCCTCTTTTCATATGTATTGGGTTTCAACCACAGCCTGTTTTGTGCAAGAGCTGCATTCTTGTGATATGCTATGGAAATGCTTTAAGATAAAAAACAGAAGGTATACATAATGTGTATTGATCTTGGATGTTGCTTTCAAAGAAAAAAACATAGCCTAATTCACTACGACACTGTTAAGAGTGATATGCAGGGCAGGTTTTGGTTAGGTTTGTTTCTGTTTGGTGTATTTCTACTGAAGCGAACAAATGTTGATGAGGTGATGTCACATGGCAGCATGTGGAGATGGAAGGGCATTATGTTGTTCAGCTGGAATAAAAGAAAAAACGTTCTTTTTCAGTAAACTCACCATAGAAAGCAGCACAAATCCATCATTGAAGAAATAGAGAACTTAGTTTCTACTCACTCATGGAAAGTCAGTTTAAGTTTTGTAGTCCACAAAACATTTCTGGAGCTTCACAGCAAAGCAACATTGCAGCATTGTCCTAAACAGCTGAAGAAGATGTAAGTAAGAAGTAAGTAAGTCTTCATTGTAGCTGAGAGAGGTGCACTGAGCACCCTGCCAGAAGTGGGTGCACGAGGTCGACCACACATCAAGTGTGTAAATAATTCAACCTAAAAATAAACTGTTTGCATATTTGAATAAATCTCAAGGCTTCCAAAGACATGGATTGTGCTGGACGGAGATTTCTTTTAGGTTGTTTTTTTTTAATCATGGATACATTTTTCCTTTAAGAGCAGACATGAGAATGACCCTTTTAAATTAATATTAAACACTGATGGGTGAATGGTCGTCATGTTAGTCTAACAGCGCAGGGTGCACGCGTCCTCTTATCATTTGATATGTTACACATCAGTGGCTCCTCTGTGCTTCATTCAGGTCCCTACAAAGAACTCAGTTTGGTTTTGTCCCATCCACAGACACAGAGGGAGAGAGGAGCAGATATTCAGTCCCAGTTAGATGTCATACACTGATACTATCATGTGTTCATATTTCATTGCACAACATTGGGTTTTAAGTGGACCTAATGACCGAGTTAAATCTGCAATTCCTAAAAGTGTTTCAACAAAAACGCTGGTCATTACCGCTAAATGGTAATTGATTGTTGGGTTGTATAAGACTGCATTAGTCTTGGCTAGGTGTACCCAATAAACTGGCTGCTGAGGCGAGCTGCTCCTTAAATCAAGTTTTCAACACCAATGATTGGAATCTTGAAGTATACTTTAGATTTATTACAATTGTTTTGGCCATCAATCCCATCACTAATAATAAGACTGTGCTCCCAGAGGTTATTGCTGGATCTGTGAAAGAGGTGGCAATGCTAACAGCAGTCAGACAAGGCAACAAATGTTCACAGTCATAGAGTTAGAGATGTATTAATCAAGGCCCAGGTCAGTGGCAAACCCCAGAAATTTCCCAGAGGGATGGCTAGATGAAAATCTTAGGGTGGCACATCAAAACCACCGACATACTTTCTTATTTTACAATTAAAGGATAACTTGTGTGCTACTGCATATGTGAAAAGTAGTGTAAATACTCTTTTGAAAGCTGCATGCAAATCTGATGAATTGTCCCCAGTGGAAAAGTTATATTGTGGGTAATGTAGGAGACAAGTTTTGGTTTTAAATCCATACAGTAGAACCAGAGATATCACCTTTCATCACACATCGTTCTTCTTTTGCAGAACCACTGAGTGTCATCACTGGAGGCAATTTTCAGATTGCATGCAACTTCCTGTGTTGCCACAAATGGCTCAATACTACTTTTATCACGTATGCAGTAGCACTACCCAGGACCTCTTGGACACTTTAATTAGCAGAGTTACCCTTTAATGTCACTATATGTCAGATGTGCATAGACTAATCCACAACAATCCTGTCTCACTGGTCTCAATGGTCATGGCCTCCTCTGGACACCCTTTACAGTGCCATGGCTCAAATGTTAGCCCATCATAGCCGATAAAGAATCGAAGGATTAACCAAACTATCTGTTGGAAACATTCATTTAAGTTTCCGTCCAATGTCCTAAAATTCAACTTTGACCGTTTGTACTCAGTAGTTAAATGACAAAACCTTTTTCTTTGTTCCAAGATCTCCTCCAAATAAAGCACCCTTGTGTGGTGTCTGCAGTTTTATTATAACTGCTAGAAATGATGTGCAGAACAATTAAAACACAACCAAAGTTGTAACAAACTGGATTTACCCTTAAATATCCTCAGTATATGTCACTTTTTTTTCTTTTCTTCTTTTTTTTTTTTACTTTTACTACATAGTAAGTATCAGCATGTGGCATGTAGTTGGAACAGCAGGGCATGTGTGTGTGTGTGTGTGTGTGTGTGTGTGTGTGTGTGTGTGTGTGTGTGTGTGTAACAGAGCAGGGGACCGGCCTGTTATGGGAGAACCAGAGAAGGGTTTGTTGGCTTGTCGGTACACACAGCCAATGGCCTGTCGCCTGTCACCAAGCCCCCGCCGTGTCTCTCAGTGTCTTCCTCTTAATTACCCATCATTCCTCTCGCGGCAAGGCCTCTCACAAATTACAGCGCATTGTCCCCCGCCGATCGGCCTGTCATCACGCGGCTCCACGTTTCAGAGTGCGGCTCATTGTGGACGGAGAGCAGAGCTGGGGGGCCCGGGGAGGGACTCACACACACACACACATACACACACACACACAGAACCTGTAATGTGTATCTGCATGCACACCCACCGATTAATTTAAATAGACATACCGTTAGTGTGTCCACACACACACACGCACGCACACAGGGGCCAGGCCCATTAGCCCTGGTGCCAGCTGACTCTGTGACCCAGACAGTTTTCTGCCATGTCAGCAGGACCAAATGACAGTGCTATGGTAGTAATACCCCCACACTCACACTCACACACACACACACACAATAGTGCAGAGCTGTCACTGTGGAGAATTAGACATCTTCTCTGTCAGTCAGCTGAATGAGTGCGTCGCCCCCGGAGACGAGTAGAGAGAAAGTGACCCCCTGTTTGAGCCGTGGACCAGCAGCAGAAGATTCAGTGTTTACAGCAGGACGCTGCAGCAAACAGCAAATGCAGATTTAGTGTTTGTGTTCCGATCAGTGACAAAGACGTCTTTTTCCCCTGTGGTCGAAGGATAAAGCTGGAGATAGGTTGTCTTATTACCAGCCATTACCAGCCACTTCTAGCAAAGGTCCAACTCTTGGTCACCCTCGCTGTAAGCCGCACTCTCATTCATTCCTACTGAAGATCTTAATGGTTAAAAACAAGTCAGAAATATTTCAATAGTTTTTTTCCAAAAAAAATAAAAAAATAAAAACATTTCCCCACACGGCTACCCACAGTAGTTTTTAACACTACTTACAAAGGAGACGATTGTACCTTTGTTAGTGGATTATACGCACTGTAGTGAGTATTTACATCAGTCAGATTTTGTGTGTAGAATTCCGTCAGAGTCTTGAATATGTACATCTAATGTAAAGAAAAAAACAGTCAACCTGTATAAAATGTTGCTAATTTACTTGAATAGTTTTTGGACAACAATGTAGCTGTATGGCACAGAGGAGGTTAGGCTTAACTACACAAAATGCTGCTCTGGCTTTTTTTATTTTCATGGTGTTTTTTGACAATAGCAAACAAATATTGAATATTACCAGACTAATCCTTATATATGTAAAATTATAACAAGACAATTGAGGCTATTACTGAAAAGATAGTGGCTCGATAACAACATGACCCACAATGTTGAATTTACCCTTTGAAATGTTCTATCAGTCAGCCAAGGAGGTAATAAATTCACTACATTATTTGGTGACTCTTTTTAATAACCATCACTAATAGATGGAACATTTATAGTATAATCAACTTTTGTTCGTTTTTTTTTTTTTTTACTGTTAACAAACAATGACATTTTTTATGAAATATTTGTTGAGCAATTGTTGATTGTAAATTTTGAACCTGATGTTTTATAAACATTTACAATTGCTTAATAAATAATTTATAAAGCATTTTGTTGTTAAATATCATCAGATGATTTACAAACCATATGTTTACAATTCATAGATGATGGTTATTATCAAGTGTTATCCAAAACTTGTGGAATTCATCTGAATTACTGCACCTTCATCACCTTTAGAAATGAAGTTGCAGGAGCTTTGTTGAGCTCAACGTCACCGCACATCAAACCATCAAAGAACAGTAGTTAATATCTCAAATACCATAAATACATCATCAATATTATGCTGCTGACAGGTATGCAAAAGTATATACTTTTTAAATCCCAGACCAAACATGTTTTTTCTTCTTCTTATCTCTTTTTTTTTTTTCTTTTAAGCTCCTTATTCCAGTTTTCGGTTTTAAGCAAAGCAGACATTTTCATTAATAAACTGAGATCTCTGTCACGGTTGTTCCCTCCTCCGGCTCACCTCGACAGACGCACAAACACAACTAGGAGGACTTCTGCGCTGACATCGTCCTTCAGCTTCATTCTCCCTCATTCAGACTCGCTGCAGCTTTGTTTATCTTGCAGGAGGAACTTTACCCGCGTCTGCCAAGTTGTTGCATCAGCCGAACGTTAAAAACCTATTGAAAAACAAACACATAGTAAACTTTAATTGTAGGCATTTGCCTTGGGTATTAGGACTCACAATTTTACTGGTTCTCTCTCTTATTACCTTAAAATGCAGGCGAAACACTGATTAATAATCACTAGCATATGCTGGGTGAAGCGTGGAAATCTTTTACTGTGGCATTAGGTGCAAATGAGATTAAAAGTGCAGTAATGGCTGCTCAGATATGTTCACTTTAAACTGCACCTCTGACTGCTTGTTTTCACTGAAATAGGCAAAAATGTTGAAAACAAATTCACTTTTATTGAAAATCTCATTTAGAGAAAAACACCGATCTTACTGTATCTTAGTTTAACTCCTGAGCTATGTCTTTGTACTGCCTTTCCACTGGAGATGTTGCCCTTCAGTGTTGCTAATATGGCAAAAAAGTGCCATGTGTATGAAGAATTTCGCACCCCGCAGCTCCAAAACAAATACCTCTTAATTATAAGCAATTGGCCCTCCTTCCCCACCGACCGCTGACTGGGACACATGAAAGCGTTGGTAATTGTAAGAGTTGCTGCGTTTATGTGGAGGGGTGGGGGGTGGGGGGGGACTGAATGTGACGCGGTTGTAAAAAATAAAAATGGAAGGCTCTCATTGAATACAATGACTTCCTTCCTCTCCCTCTCACGTCGCCTGAATCGCCCAAGCTGGGAAAGAGCTCCATTTGGCACTGATTAGGGAAGACGCAAATTTGAAGGAGGGGGCTTGGAGACCACAGGGGTTACACACATGTATCTGAAGCCACGACACTCCAGGCCCCCTCTAATTTAGATGTCTAAGAATTTGCTGTATGTGCTGCCTCATGCCAGTAAGTCTCAGTCTCACTGTAAATAAATGGCACAGGGCAGTGTGCAGTCACCCCCATTTGTAATCCATTAAAATATTTTCTCTGTGACATATTAATTAGAGTGTTGCGTTCGTGTCTTCTCGCCTGTGCATGAGGGGTGCTAAAGTTACACATGTGTATGTTTAAGAGTGTGTGTGTGTGTGTGTGTGTGTGTGTGTGTGTGTGTGTGTGTGTGTGTGTGTGTGTGTGTGTGTGTGTGTGTGTGTTTGGTTTCATTCATGCTGCATTATGTCCCAAATAGGGACAAGATAGCTGTGCACACATTTCAACCATTTGTATGCAGCGGTCTATCATTTAAAAACAGAGACCCATGTGTGACAATGACTCACACTGGAGGTTTAACTGAAACACACTCTGGGCTGAACGTTTTAACGAACAAATGTTGCAGTAGCCGCGATTCTAAACACTGAGGCCATCATGTGGTCTCAACATCCACCAGCCACCATTATCTGTAGCTGTATTTGTTCAACCGACTACATTACGTCTGTTTGTAACCATACTGGGAATGAGCTTGGCTTCAACTGGGAAGTAGGTGGTGCTTAAACAAAAAGAGGGCGGGGCTAACAAGGGGTTTCATTTCAGACTGATAAACCATTTAGCCAACAGCTACAGTGGTGGCTTTGAAAAGGGTGTGAGTATCGACTCCCTTTAGTTTAAGCCTTAAATTGATGTGAGTTGATTCAAATTTGTTATATGTACTATTATTATTATTATAAAACTATTCATAGAACAGCCTCAAAAATGGGCTTATACAATATCTGTACTCATTTCCTCTGAGCTCAAACTACAACAACAAATCAACTTCCTGTAAAATAAATAAATAAATAAAACCCCAAAACAAAAAAAACAAAAAAAACAAAAAAACCCAAACCATGTAGATGCTGTTTTGAAGCATTCTCTGAATATAATCTTGATGCTGTAGAATTGTGCATTATTTTCATTTCGTTAGCTTAACCATAGACAAACTTAAACCTATATTATTATTTCTTTTCTACTTTTTGGTCATTATAAGGGGCAGCAGAGAGAAGCTGTTGTCACCTTTTACTTTGTGTAAGTGTTGGCAAACACTTGCTTTCTGACATCCAGCAGAAAAAATGCAAAACATCCGATATTCATTTTCCTCTGTGTCGTTCGCCACCAACTCCTGAGAGAAATATCTGACACTTTGGCTTCTAAATGCATCAGTATGTTCACCAGTTAGTAATGGATTTTGCCCGTGGTCTGGTTCTGGTAGTGCGCAGTAAAAGAAATGCTGTGTGTGCTGCTGTTGATGACAGTGAGAGAGAATCAAAACAGTTCACTTGTGGGGTGTAAAATCAAAACAATGAGCTAAAAGACGCTTAAACCGTAACTTTTGATCAAACAAAATGGAAGCAAAAAGAGGATATAGCCATATTTCATGTGTTAATGTTGGTGATATAAGGTTGGCTTCTGGTTGTTGCAAAGTGAAACTATGGAGTATAATCTGTTCTAACATCGAGATCACTAGAGTAAAATATGCTGCAAACATACCTACCTTTTCTCTCAGTGACTTTTTCACAGAGGAGAAAAATGTGGGAGATTAAAGGGAAACACAGTCAAAACTCTGATTGGGAGAGCAAAAGCAAATCTATTTCAGCTTTAAACTAACTGAAATAGAATCAGTGAATCTCTGAATCTTTTTCGTTGATTTCCCTCCAGCGTGTCTTCTCTCTCTTCATGTGGATTATCTTTGTATCTCTTGGCCCACTCAGAGAATTACAGCACTAATAACTTTCATTCGAAGCCCCTGTAGCATCAGTAAAATGTTTACTACAAGAGAGCGCAGAGGTCCTTTGGTGAAGCCATGCGTTCGTTACAGAGCCTTTGACTCAATTCGGTGTGTATAAATATATCCATTTCATTATGGAGGCCAGTCAAATATTTGTTTCAGCGGTTTTCCCCCCATATAATGTAAATTGCTGCAAGCTGTTGCACTTGGAAAATGTTTTCTCATAATGCTTTTTCTGCCTTCACATAAATCACGGCTAAATGTTGCATTCAAATGACTACAGACAGGCAATTTATTCTTGGCTCCCCTCGTCCCCCTCGAGAGTGGCTTGTGGCAAGAGGGTCGCCTCGGTTTTTAATAGCGAGTGTCATTATTTGTTGACAGTTGTTCATCATCATTTCCAAATTTATTGTGTTTTCTTGAAAGTGTGTCTTTGTTTTCACTGCACTTATGACCACTGTCAAATGAAGTGAGGGGGTGAAAACATGTAGGCCACTGTGAGGCAATGAGCACATGACATGACATCTTTTTTTATTACGGTGAGGTTATGAGGAGATACATATCATGAGCGTCCTTATGTGTTGCTCAAGAGATACTCTCATAATTATCAATAACATGTTTTAACAAGAGCTTCTTGTCTCACACTTGGCTTCCGTGCTACTCGGTGCAACCAGACCCAGAGACCTGGAACACCACCTCAAATTGACAGTGACATTTTTATTCCCCTTAATAAAAGAGAGTTGCTTAAATTCTATATCATCTACGTGTAGCCAAAAGATCCGGTGGTGAAACTGTAGTTGCCTAATAACAGAAGGCCATGATTGTCCAGTGCAGCGTGAGTGCTGCGGCTGCTGCAGAGCCGCTCTGTGTCAGCTTTAACTTGGTCTCAGTGGGGTTTGCTGACAGTCGGCCCAGTGAGTCGATGTGCGTCGCCCGCTGAGGAATCTGTCAGCAGTGGCAATCAATGTTAATCCTGTGAAACTCTCTGCTTTAGCCGCCTGTTAACTGAAGTCCCAAATGATAATTACAATGTAGAGTATAAGTGGAAGTGATGGTGGTGTGTCGAGACGGCCTGTGCACTCTGGAACCAACCCGGAGACTGGGTGGAGTAAAGTGGACCCACCTGCTGATGTTAAAAAGACTGTTAACGCAGGCTGTAGACAGTGGCACTCACAGGTGGAATATGTAGGAGTTTATGACGCTGAATACAGGATAACATGTAACATGTAATGGCAGGTAATGTTTCTGCAAACCACTGATACATTCACATTTGTACATGTCAATTGCACCATATTGACATTTCTACAATACCCTCATATCACGCTTGTTGACCTGACCTTAATAGAGGGGATGGTGGTGGAGTTATAAGTCAGAAGCCCACCAAGCAAGTGACACTGTGTGAGACTGTGTTTCAATATCTGTCTTTGTTAAAATCACTGGTTATTTTCAACGATGCCTCAGGACAATTTCCAGTTGTGTTTGTAGCAATAAACACTGTGCGTTTTTGGAACATCATTAACACAGCAACTTACCAATAATAGTTTTTGTAATATAACAGTTTTGCTCCTCGTGGAAAAAGACCGGAAAAATACGCACAAGGGAGAAGTTATCATTTCTAACACATGTTAAGCTTTTTGAAAGTGTATATTTTAACCCAAACCATGTTTTCCAAAACCTTACTGAGTATTTGTTTTCCCTCAACCTTACCAAACTGTGACAGAAAACTGAAAAGAAACAGAAGAGAAATTGAACTTAATATAAAAAGAATTCAAGTGAAACTCTCGCCAAAAAGCAACCAAGGCTTTATTTGTGAATATATATGAGTCAAACCTTCGTGTAAAAGCATAGTTATGATGAAAGAGGCACTTTGAAGATTTACCCTAGTTTCGTTTTCAGGCAAGCTCATTTTCAATGGAGTGCACTGGGCACTGTTAAGCTAACATCAAAATAGCTATTTTTAAAATACCAAGAAGGCTCGGCACAACATGAATCTTTGCTCATAGCATCACCAGGGTCTCTACACATGAACACGAGCATTGAGAACATTGTTTGTGTACAAAACAATCACTGTAATGGTATGGTGGACTGCTGCTCAAGCTTTCCTGTTAGGGATCGATACTTTTTGACACAGTTACTGATGTGAGTTGTTCAAAACCCTTCTTTTTAGTAAACTCTGTGCACACAAACAATGTTCTCAATGCTCGTGTTAATGTGTGGAGACCCTGGTGATTAGGGTTGCCAACTGTAGAAGGTTGAAAAACTGAATCGTCCCGTATTTAGAAACAAAATTATGCATGCCTTAGTGAGCTGAAACGGGACGCACTTTGTCCCGTATTTCCATGAGAATCAAAATGGTCTTTAAAATATCAATGGAATCAATTAACAGGGCGTTGAAAATGAACATTTACGGTAATCTTATTACCAGCCCTCTCCTGCTCTGTGACCAATGAGCTGATGGCACATTCACACACAAGAATAACAATGCAGAATCCGGCTCTTCTCATTGGTCGAGGTACTGTTGCTTGCAAGAAGATACCGGAAGACAAGAGACTGGGGCAACTGGGAAAACAAACCAGCATGACAAGGATTCACAGAACACTGCAGACAGTACGCCTTCCACCACGAGCTGTAACGTTACTCCTCTGAGAAAAAAAAAAAAGAAAAGCCGGAAAAAATATAGACTCGAATGAGAAAAAGAAATATTGTGGCTGGAAAGTGTAGATAATTTCTGACTTTTTCTGTAGCCCATGGTAGACTGTTTGACATGAAACAACATGCTTCGAGTGGTTGACACATTAGAAACGTGAGGGACAACCAGGTGGACCCTTGACTGGTTTGTTGTCCACCAGGCAACACCGGAGGCAGATATGGTACGTAAAAAAAATAAGAATGTTTTTCAAGGGGACCCAATAGGGTCGACCGGCCCTGCCAACTAGGTGCCTTGTATTTCCAGGGAGTTGGCAACCCCACTAGTGATACTACGAGCAAAGTTTCATGTTGTGTCGAGCCTTCTTTGTGTTTTAAAAATAGCGATTTTGATGCTGGTGTAAGAGTGCCTGTAGCACTCCATTGAAAATGAGCTTGTCCAAAAACGAAACTATGGTAAATTTTAAAAGGGAGTCTTTCATCATAATTATACTTTTACACAAAGGTTTGACTCATATTTATTCACGTATAAAGCCCAGGTTGCTTTTTGGTGAGAGTTTCATTTTGATTGACCAGTGAGACAATATTTTCCAATCTGAACACAAACCCGGACCTTTGGGCTAGAGCCCTGTACTCAACCCTGTATAAAGCCACAACAGCTAGCTTGAAATGCCAACTTTTTTTTGCAATCACAAATGATGGTCCTGGAGCATTAACAATGACGTTCCAGGAACAACAACAACACAGCATCGTCCGACAGCTCATTTGTGTGTTTATGCTTTGCGCTAACTGGGTTAACTGCTGAACAATGGGCTCAGAGGCTGTTTACTGTGAGCAGAGTCAACCATCTCCCACTACCCCATGTCTCCTTTAAGAGACATGAGGTTTCTCCTGTAAGAAAACCCCTGCCATTATTATAATATGTGTAAACAACAAACATGGTTATTGCCCGTACACTACGAACTTGCTTAGCATTGGTTTTGTATCTGCGCCCGGCCTCGTTGAAGATTCTGGTCATGTGTGCTGTGTACAGGTGGGTAGGCAGGCATGTAGGAAGACAAGCAGGTAGGCTGTCCAGTCATTTCCCTCAATCCAGATGAAATGATTAATTGGGTCTGTTTGAGGCCTGCAATAGCCACAGGCTATTTTTTTGTTGTTGTTTATTACGTCACAGCATAAGATGTATTGATCAGTCTCAGGATGTTAAGAGATTTTCTACAAATATAACAAAAATGCTTCCAAAATAACTTACCAGCCCTCACTTTACATTCTTCACATTCTGAACAGTTTAACTGCAGTGCAGAGATCTCACTTAGTGGCTATTCCAGCATTACCAGTGACACAGAAATATGTTAGATAAATGAATGGCAGTTTGGTTTTGGAGCATCATGGTTCTTGGGCCTCAACGCCTTTTTCTGGAAGCCTACACGCTGGACGGGGTCCCTGGAACATGTCAGGGATTAGAAATTTGTCAGCGGTTGTAGATGTTGTCAGGGGCCCCAGAATATGTAGCCAGTAGCCACACCCCTGTTTGCTGGTCTGGACCTGGCAAAATTGTCATATTGTTAAAAACTGCTCTTAAATATATGGTCATGAAGAAAAGAGATATTTTACTAGTTCAATTTGAAAGAGTATGTTGATGGATCCTAATGCAGTTGTGTTATAAAAGGTTGGGCAACATTGGTTAGCTGGTACTTTGGCAGGAAATTACATCAACTTTGTTTTTTTGTGAGAGCTTTTCTGGCAAAGTAAATTCAGTCTCAAGTCCACTTGAAAAAACAAATTTGTTGTGATTAAAGGTTGGTTGTTTCTACAGCCCATTGTTATGATGAGCAATTCTAGTAATTGAGTGGATTTTAAATGATGATAATGATGAAGCGTAGCGGAAAGCGTTGTTTCTGAAATCACTTACTTATATCTACTTACTCATTTTTCACAACTTTCTATCCAGATGTAACTGACATGTCATTATTAGGAGTGGGTTCATTGCAATAAACAGCTGATGGCAGTAGTTCTCCAGTAGGGTGTGATCGAACCACTGCAGAAGAAGAGGTCGTATATTTATCACAGTTTGAACACTCAGTGACAGAAACGCGGTGCATTAACATAGTCATTTCGTAGAGGAGGAACATTCAGTGCTCTTGTCACAGTGAAGTGAAATCAATATGAACATTGTGTTCTTTTAATTAAACGATGGAATCCTAAACATGCTTTGTGTGTCAACACTGACACCAGCAGAGAGAGTTGGAGACACCCAGAGGGAGAGAAAGACAGGTCAGTTAGGACATCCTCAAATTAAGGAAGAGACAGACATGTGGAAACATACCGAGCTGAGAGAGAGACACACAATTCACCAACATGTGGTTTATATGTTGGATGTTTCATCAGATAAGGTTACAAATAGCATTAGGGACAGCAACCGAAGCTGTTAACTAACTAAAAATTATGCGTTACTGAGCTGAAACCATTAGGCGATTAGTAGATCAACAGAAAAGTAATAAGCAACTCATTTGATCAGTAAAAATAGTCAAACATCCATTGTGACAACTTCACAGTTGTGAGGATTTGTTGTTTTTCTATCCATGTGATCGTGAACTGCAGATCTTCAGGTTGGGTCTGTTGGTCAAATCAAGGAAGATATTTGATAGCATCTAACTGTGATCAACAATCAATCATTGAAATTATTATATGTTGTAAACCTCACATATCCACAGTAGTGCAGTTTACAAAAGTCTTCAGTTGATCTGTAGTGACGCTCCATTGGTTTAATGGTGCACATTAACCAGAGGGACTCTCTATGGCTATGTGTCAAGTAGTGGATCCTCCATTTCCCATAATGCAGCTTTCTAGCATCATTCGTTAGAACTCACCTTCTTGCCCAACAAGTAACAACTTCTGTTTACAACACAGGCTGTTTAATAGCTGTAGTCTTAACAGATGATAAATATGTTTTCAGACGTCAAGGGGAATAGTTTTCACAGGTTATGCTGTTGTCATTGATTGTGGTCAGCAAACAGATTACTATGTGTAAAATCCACAAAAACAAGACTCAGTGTGACTCTCCCAAAAAGTAAAAGGCACAGTATGAAATTTCTGCCACTAGGGGTCTCCCAATTAAAACAAAACAGTAGATGTTAGTAGTGAGGGTTCACTGGAGTTACTGTCTTCATTGTTAAACAGCAACCATTGTGGATTGAAATCAAAAAGTGACTCAGGCAGAAACGCTCAGAGACGGAAATGTTTGCAGATTATATTAACATTAGTCAGGCTCTCCGACTTCCCCCCTCACTCTATGACTCTCTCCTGGAGAGGTGAGCAAATGAAACGGGATGTTCTTTGAATGAAGCTGATTTCTTTGTTCTTGGTTTGAACATTGTTGGAAACAATGTGTACAAGCACACAACGCAATTTAGACACTTTAATGCAGAAATCTTGCACATATCTTTCAGCACATGTACATCAGACATTGACATTTGAAAGCTGTCGAAATGAGATATCATTCTGTTTTCCTCTGAGTGCTCCACTGTGATGTGAACATGGTGGAATTAGCAGTGATTATGATGAACAGAAAGCTCACAGCGAGAATATTCATCTTCATAAAACTAATGATAGCATCGTGCTGAAACCTCTTGTCTGGATCCATTTAGAAACCATGTTGGCTGACAGACAAATGTACTGTATGATGAACACAGTTTTGTTTGACTTTAACTTCTATACTCCAAGTTTCACACGGCATTTCTGCTGCATCATTACAGTGCAGCGTTCCCGCAGATGCGCAATTTCTGATAAGTCGTCTCGTGCTGCATCCGAGTCGTGGATTCAACAGATCTCCATTAATCACACCGTGACCTTCCCCTCAACCAGGCCCATCTAAAGCTCATTCATCCCCATTTGCCATGCAGCTCTGCGGGTCGATAATTGGCAAAGCAAAACACAGATTAAACCCAATTTGGAGGGTTTCAACTTGAAGCTTAGCAGAGACAGCCGGGCTCAGGCTGAACTGGAGTTCACTGGTCCTCTCTGCCTGTCTGAGGCTGCAGCGGGAGGGGACCGCAAAACCTAAATCAAACCAGGCTGTTCTCTGTGTTTGTGTTTGCGTGTGTCTTTGTGTGAGTGTGTGTCAGCGAGAGAGAGAGAAAAGGGGAAAAAAACACACTGAGGGTGAGTGTGTGTGTGTGTGTGTGTGTGTGTGTGTGTGTGTGTGTGTGTGTGTGTGTGTGTGTGTGTGTGTGTGCGTGCGTGCGTGTGTGTGTGTGTGTGCAGCGCATGCAACTGTGCACTTCTCCCTGCCATCCCTAATAGAAACCAACTTCCAGAGTTCAGACTCCATTTGTCTCATTAACCTATTAGCTTAAAGTTTAATTGCAGGATGTCGTAAAATGATTTGGTCTATGAGTAATGACAATATTTCGGCTCTGTAATGGCCAGAACAAAGCAAACTCAAGCTAAGCTAAGCAAAGCCGGTTGTTTTTCTTCCTCACGGCATGTCTGGGCTGCAGATTTGGGCCTTTACCTCGCCGTGTCGGTCGGATAATTGTTTACTGGCGAGGTTTTTGTTGCGTGAGGGCAACATCGCGGCAGGATAACAAACTAATGACTAATTTCATGGCTATTGAGTCATTTTAAGAAGACCATCATGAGGATCAACTTTAAAGAGCAACTGTAACTAATCTGATAGCAGGTATCAAAGGTATGGTCAAAAAGGTTTTAATTCCCTTGTTAAGTGGAAAAAATGAGGGTATTAGGTATTAGTCTTCATGTCAGCTTTTTAGTGACTTTAAAGGCTTCTAGGAAAACATAATCCAATTAAATTCTGTTTATCAAGCTAATGGTTCGAAATAAGCATACGGGAGACCACATTCCTCTCTGCAACCATGGGAGATGACCCCTAGGTGGCAGCGCACCTCATGAAACCTCCACCACTGTAACAACAACATCCCTCCAATTTCAAAACCCCCTCAATTGTCCTCGCTTTTATTTGCTCCGCAGGCCAGCGAACCTGGACGACAGAGTGTCCGAACACTCGATAAGTTATGATCAGCTGCCCCGGCCCTCGCTCCCGCCCTTTAAACAGCAGCTTGATAGGATCTGTGAGGCGCGCTGGGCATGTATAGTGTTACTCTCATCAAAGGGGACTGAATGGGGGTGAATGGAGGATGATGTGTGTACTGCCTCTGCTTAGTGGAGGCATTTCCAGCTGGCGCCAGGGCAGAGGAAACCCACTGAGACACACAACAACACACACAGACACAGGGGTCAGCCTGGATTCACCCTCCTCCTCCACCACCACCACCACCTCCATGCCTCTTGGCCTCCTCCGCCTCCTCTTCTTCTACCCAAACCCTCACCCCCCGCCTTCCCTTCCCAGGCCCGGCCGCCTCTCATCTGCTCCTTCTCTCTTGTTCATCTTTTCGTCTGCTTCTCTCTGCTGTCTCCCTTTCTCTGTCTCACTTTCTCTCTTCTTATTTATTAGACCTCTGAGAATTACTTTTACAAATGCTCTGAAGAGAAGTTCTCTGATGAGGGAGAGAGAAAAAAAAAGACATTTATTGATACAGGCGACTAAAGTCTCTCTGCCTCATCATCATTTTTGTTGTGTTCATTGGAAGAATAAGTTGAGGCTGTTACCGGTCCCAAAGTAAAAGTAAGTTAGCAAGTAAACAGTAAGTTCAAGTAGAAATCATTCACAGATTATTTTGTATAGAATCTGCTTCTTGTCATGTGATATGCATTATCATGTGTGCCTGTATAGACGGTGTTAAAACGCTCATCTGAACAGTTAATTTTATTTTAAAACCCTGTTTTAAAAAATTCCTGCAAACGCGTGGAATGGCCATTTTACTAAGTGACGTGTTACTGTCAGATTCTAATTTACAAAAAAAATTCTTGTTTTAAAGATTTGTTAAAAACAAATATCTCCATTATTTTTCTATTTTAAAAAAAAAAAAAAAAAAAAGTGAACCAAGAGTAAAATATAAAAGCCTAGTTCACCCTTTTGAGAGTATTCTTTAAAACACTGTTTTGAGAAGTCTTTTTCAGCCGTAAAGACTGAAAACTGAGTATCTGAATCTTCACCCTGGAGGGAGTCTGTCTCAAAAAGTCCATTTTCAGTGACCTAAAACACAGTTTACAGAAAAAGCTATGTTTTAAGAAGCACCGATGTAGGCGTCCCACTCTTTTGCCCTCAAGAGAATTATAAACACACTGCTGTTTTATAAGGTTTATTCAGTTTAAAAATGGAATTGCACAGAAAGTGTCTTCTCACTCATCTTTTTCTGTACTGCAGTTAGATCTATTCCTAAAAAACAAACCTCTGGAGCACTCGTATATTTAAGAGTATTTTTAGATAATAATGATAATACTGATAATGATAATACGTTTAATTCTTTAACACAGAAGTTGTACAGTTTTTGAAAATATACTTGTCATGACCTATCAAAAACCATGACAAATACTAGAATATGGCATTAACACAGAAAAACCAATTACTTATTTGGAACAAAAACCAAAAAACTAAGGAGATGAAGTGCTGTGAGGTACTCAGTCAGTCGGAGGTGCAGATGTACATGCAATAAAAAGCAATCATGAATGCTGAGTGTTGCATGGGAAAAATAGAAAAGACATGGATGTGGAGCACAGAGCGTAGGGAACAGTTTCCTCTTTCCCCTCTCCCATCAGAGCGCAAGAGGGGTGCGCTCTCATACTGGGAGCTCTGGGCTCTGTGCTCCCAATAAACCACGACCTGGCCACACCTGCTGGGCACCTGCAACCAAACACCAGCCCGTCAGCCACAGGAGAGGAGGCCGCCGCACGCTTATTCGCGTTCTTACCACAGTTTTCTGAAAGTGGTATCAATCATTTCGCACACAACCAGCAATTCCAGCCAGTCATTGCTAACTAAACTTCTAATCAAGATGTCATTTATGGATTTTGTTTCTCTGTCATCGCATCAAGTCTAAGACTACACAGTTATTTAACGCTGCAAATAGCCAAGCCTAAAAACTACTATAATAAGTTGCATTTTGATTACCTCTGCAGCCTTTCTGTCTACATATTTCTGCATCAGGATGTGCGGGGAATATTATTCCTGGCCTCTATGAGTCAAGTAATGTTCATGAGAAACTGTTTTACACATTTATAAGAAGTTCTACAACATCATGTCCTTATTGCAATAAATAGTGAGGTAATTCAATCAGGGGTCCCATGTGGACTGGATGAGTTGTGAGTCTGGACGGCCCTCAGCACCCGCAGAGTTCCAGTGGACGTGCCCAAAGTTCGGATAGTTGGATGCAGTCAAAAAGATCCCCGCCATTAAGATTACTCTCTTGTTCAGATTCATCTTTGTCGGTGCCAGTGCATAACCACGGTGAAGTGCTGTGGTGCAGGGGCATACACAAAGCATCAACTTATGGAAGGTGGAGACAGGAACTCCAAATGTCACATTTCAAAATTCCTAAGCCATGCCAACAATCCCTCAGTCCACAAAGGTTTGACTTTTGCTTATAGCTTGCTAGAGCACAGAAAAGCACTAGGATGACATGCTTGCACCTCCAACAGTATGGCTGGATTATAATAATGGAATTGTGGGTGGATTATGACGTCGCGGTGTGTAAAAGAACCTTCTCATCCGTCTCTCTGCAGGAAGGAGAACAAGAGTGTTTCCCAAGGTGCTTTCTCGTCTTTGTTTTCATCTCTTTCTTCCGCCCACATCTATCCGTCGTTGTTTTGCATTTTGCGAAATGCTGACACAGCTTCAGACGTAGCTGCGTCATAACACCTCCTGTCTGATCAGCTGCAGATGCACAGGAAGAGGAAGAGGAGCAGCGAGACAATACTGACATCACCACAAAGCTTCCTTCCCTCACTTTTCTCCAACATGTGAGTGACATCAGGGCACTCACATGTGACATCAGGGTTGAACAAATTCAACTCTGGTCGGACAAAAATGACTCTTGGCACGGCCCTCCCTGCCTCCCAGTCTTGTGAAGGGGGGGGACCCACGAACGGTCAGGACAAATTAAAAAGCCAACCTGCTATTTTACTGTTCAGATCTGTTGATGCTATAAAGCAGGAAAATGGGGTTTGGCGGCCTTAACATAACTACTCGGCTGATTTTACGTGATTTTCCCCCTGGCCCTGAATCTAAGCCTTTTTGGCACAACATGCCATACCTTGACCAAGCATGGGACCTGTAAATGCCCTAATAAATATTTTTTAGCACTTTATTTAGTTCCATGCCCTGGGCCAACTGCTTCTAAAGTATGTCACCCAGTAACAGAGGGGAGAAGAAAAACCCTAAAGGCTAAACAAGGCGTAATGTAGATTTAATTAACAAGCTAAGCATGGGCTCACACACACACACACACACACACATGCACACCCACACTAGGGCATAAACACACACATGGACACAGAAGCACAACGATGCAAAAAAAAAAAAAGAACAAACTTAAAACACACATACTGTATGTTAATGATTTCATAGTCATGCGCACACTTCTAACAAAGCAGCACACACACACAAACTTGAAGCCACACATCCCTGGCTTTAGAGCGATGGTGTGAAAATATGTGAGCGTAAATGAGATGCAGACAGGCTCACAGCAGTGAAGCCTGCAGAGGCAGAGAGAGGATGTGGCTTGGCTTTGAATTGCTAAACTAAAGTTTGAGGAGGAAGGAATCATATTTTGAATTCTGCGCATACTGATCGTCTCTGAGCAGCAGAGCGTAAATGGAGCCGTATTTTTTTTTGTGCTTACTTTGGATTAGATCTTTTTTTAAACATAAAAGTGAGAGAGATATTCAAATAATCTACTTAAGAAGAAGCACTGGATTGTGAAATTTTTAAAAAAAAAAATACTGAATTTCAAGTAAAAGGCGAGCATGTTAAAATGTTCCCCAAATAAAGTGTACAAACAGCATACAGGCTTTTGTCACTGGTAACACCCAAAAATAAATGTTACATGAGAACGATTGTGGGACATTTCACAAAAAAACTGGTATTTAAAGGAACTAATTGTGAATGACCCGTAAAAACGCAATAACTACAAGTTCATTTAAAAGCTGAATAATGGTGAGATAATTGTGAAGCAATGGAGGGTTACAAGTAAATTCTTAGCTCGATGTGTCACTTTGCCTGACGCTGATAATTCAAGGAATGACTCATGAAGAAAGTTTTAAATACCCTAGTGATTAAAACATATTTAATCTAGGGCTGTCATTAATGCACTAGAGGATTGGCCAAATTAATTCACGATTATATCATAGTAATATATGTTGAAACTTTGAGGTGAAAACATGCTCTCAGTGAAATTCACCTCAACTTTGTTTATTGTGTGTTTGGTCTGTTCTTGTCAAATGAACGTTTATTATGATAGGTAGGTGGAGAGAGAGTCTGTGTAAGCATTAATGTTGGTCATTTCAATGGGATTTTGCACAGCAGTAGTAAATGAAGGAGCCACACACTAGCCAGCTCACAGTTAACGGATACTGCAGCTTTCTCCTCTTCATTTTCTGTTGTATGGCGGTTGATGAGCAGTGTAAAGGTGTGTTACCGCTACCCACTTCAATAAAGTGCGAACAGAAAGAAACAGAAACAACTGAAGAGGCGCCAGATTGTTACACGATATCATTACATCTATTGTGAGCACAATTTCAATATTTCATTTTTCAAATATTGTCAACATCAGTTATCGATGACACTCATAATTCAGTCATGACATCTTATTGATAAATAATGCTGTTCTAATAAGTATTATTAGTGATGCTTTAATGTCTAAGCAGCATTTTACTGTTGTTGCAGGTTGAGGATGAGATAATTCCAACTATTTTATGTGATGCCGGACAATTTTTAGAAAATGTTATTGGCAGACAGGACGTGGGGGGAGAGACAGACGGGGTCTGACATGCAACAAAGATCCCCGGCTGGAATTTAACCATATTACAGTTATAAAACATGCACAGTAACCATTCAGCAACCAAGGTGCCCCTCTCCACCACATTTTAAAGGAAATGTTGTTTATTTGTGTTCAACAACATGTATTTCACAACTATAGTCCCTAGTTAGAGTAAACATATTAAAAATGTTCATACAGAAGTTACAATCACGTCTCACTTGATTATAACAATCATTAAAAGAAGGTGAATTTGTAGTTCATTACACTTTAGTTAATAGTTTGTTTTACAGTTAATAAACAGCTAACTGCTTTATTAACCATTTATTGAGCATTGTAAAGGTTTATAAAGGCTATCTAAATAATAATTATACAGTATTTACTAACCATTTACAAAGTATTACAAACATCAGTTGGGACTTCTAAATAAACAATTGCTTAATGAAGTTAAATAAAACATTTTTCATGGTTTCTTAACAGTGAAATAACTATCAAATAAAGTTTAATTAAGTTAAATAAGTTTGCCATTTATTAATGATGGCTGTTGTTACGTGTTATAATGTCCAACACTATAAGGTCGATAAAATTATCTGAAACTTTAAAATGCTATTGCATTTAATGGCTTTAATGATAATAATCTAATAACAGATTATACATAACAATATAAAGTAGATTTAGCATTTTTAGTTTTTATCATTAAAATATAGATGTATAAAAGATGAGCTCAGGGCTTTAACTTGTAATGGATTAGTTTCAAAGTGTGATATTACCACTATTCCTAAAGTAAAGGACCTGAGTGCTTCTTTGAGCTCTCAATAAACGTGGTGAAGTGAATATTCAAGAATTCATTCGCTCATGAAATGGAGAAAGTAGCACAAAGACACAAAATTGCACTTAAGGACAGCAAAAGTACTGCGATATATTTGACCCCTGCATCCATCTGAAATGTTACTTATAACTTATGATTTGACATAAAGAGACGAGAAGAAAAAAAAAGCCTTATGAATGTTCTCTGTTCAATCCGCCAACGTTTCATCGTTAATTCAGGTCATCGACAGAGAACTCAACACCTCAGTCATTTATTTCCATTCAGTCGGTGACGTCAGAGCAGATGGGTCTGATGTGGACGTTTGGCGCTTGAACCCGAAGGAACAAGCTGTGATGTGATCTCACATTCCTCCTGCTTACATGAACAGTTTTGTCCCAACATCAGAAATCTGGCATTTTGACCAAAAAGTGACTCTATACAGTCAAAGACACACAGAAAGGAAAGTTGTCTCAAAGTGAGTGATGGCAGATAATCACAAGATTTGTCAGAGGGTTATTTAAGATGACAGCTGACAGTCGCAAACTTGAGGAAAAACATTTGCTTCATTGTTTCCTGTCCTTTAAAACCGGATGTATGATGAATTAGAAAATAACTCAAGCCAGATTTGCCAGACACCAAATGACATACACCTAAATACTCTGTTAATTAAATAAATATAAATGTGAAGACAATAGAAGCTCGTAAGGTAGAACACTATAAGCATTAATCTACTGCATGATTAGAGCAGCTACTTCATACATTCATGATGAGTCACCCCCTGTGGTTACACTGTACATGTTCATTTACATTACAGAATACTTACAGCAACATGAATCAAAACCAACTTTAGGGAACAAAACTCAGATGGCGAACATTTTTTTTTACAATTAGCTTACAATCATGAGATCAATCAAGTAGATTGTTTGTAGTAATACATTAAAAGCTCTCAAGTTTTATCCATAATTACAGTAAGTAGCTCACATTATGAAGAAATGTTCAGTGGCTTCAGAGAGTGTTCACTTGTTGCACACTCTACTGAAATTTACATATTTATTCAAAATAACTGAACTGTTTTGACAATTACTCCAACACATAATTACCCACAGTGACATTGAGAAGATAAAAACACTAATACTGAATAATGAATGTGGTTTTAAATGTTCTGACGCTTTCCAAAGCCACTGTGTGATTCTGATTTAAAACAGCGAGTGTGCTTGTGGTTTGTGGAGTTAAAGTGCATAAACACACGTTCCTATGACTTTAGCTGCAGACGCACACAGAGCTGCAATTTACAGTCTCCAGATAAGAAGATGTGGACTCAACTCATTTCGGCCCGAATTTAAAACATTCTATTATGGTTCCTTGTCTTAATGGTTAAACTGTGAGCACATTCGCTGATGATTTCATACGTCCTCCTCTGAAACTAAATGAATAGACGGCGAGATAACGAGACGGAGTGATGAGGAGAAACTCATGATCTCATTAAAAACTTGTTATCTTCACTTCGCACTCCGAGCTCTCGCTTCTCTTCTCTCACCTCCGACTTTCTCACACAAGTACACAATAGTGTGCTCTCACACACACACACACACACACACACACACACACACACACACACACACACACACACACACACACACACACACAGTGCACATGACTGTAATATGTATATAGTACATATCTTCTCATATGCATTACAGCATCTACAGCGTACTGTTTTTACACACACACACACACACACACACACATACACACACACACACACACACACACACACATACTCACACAAACATGCAGATGGCAGAGTTTAGTCATGATTCGGTAACACTGTAAAAGTCAGGCACATTCTCCAACACTTTAATAACATTCCTGCCTCTAACCTCAACAACTCACCGCACACAGACACACACGCACGCACACACATGCACACACACGCACACACTACCACAGTTGGGTATTAGCTTGCTGTTTGTTTTTTTTTTTAAATATGAACTGAATATAACTGCATTGAAAACGAGTAAAGTTGTGGTTTACATTTTCAGTAGATGTGCAGACACCTTCCAGGTTTTGGAGCACCAAGTGATATATTGACCTGTGCGAGGAAAAGGGGAAATAAATCCTGAACACACACACGCACACAGACGGTTGAAAAATAACCTAAACTACCGCCCCATCATCATCATTTCCCTCAGCTCCTTCACTCCTCGCCCTCCGGCGCTCCTTTCAGCGGCTCGCTGCCTTGTTTGGCCAGCTCAGCCTCCTTCATGGCGGTGATGACTGGTAACCATGGTGGTGGCAGCTCAGGCCCCGTCCTCTTGACCTGGCTGAGGTGGCTGAGGGCCGCGTACAGCCCCCTGTTGGCGCTGCCGTGGAAGCCTGGCTCCTGCTGCTGTTGCTGCTCTGTGTAGTACATCTCCAGAGCTGCCGGGGTGCAGTGCTTCTGCTGTTAGAGACGAACATATCTTTGTTTAAATTTCGATGGCAAAGTACTGCGATTTGACATTGAAATTATTATTATTATGTGTTATTATGATAATTACTGACAGACTTGTCTGGGACGCGTGTGGTAAGTTTAAGTGAAATTAATGTTTTAACAAATTTGACAGCGTCAAACTCTGCTATCTATTTTACTCTAAAGGGGACCATTAATCCTTACTGAACCTCATACTGTACTGAAGCAGACTTGAAACTACTGATTGAGACCATGAACTCACTAGGAAACTGTTCACAGAGGTAATAAATCAAATGAGAAGCAGGGTTATTTTCTCAGAAGCTTACATAAAAAACATATAGCTCGAAGGATCACAGGTTTTAGTGGAACTCAATCATATTTTACAGAGAATATGTTTTCTGGTCTTCCCTCTGATGTCCTCCGGCTGCTCTGCCTGAACTCTGTGATTTACGGAGTTTCCTGAAAGCAACCTGTAACTGCTGCATGCTGTAGTTACAAGTTAGCTCCAAGGACATTACATTAAAACCTTGATACAGTGTTGGGGGAAGGACACAATTCATTCTGAAGAGGAGCTACTCAGTGGCGCATGAAGCCAAGAAAAATTCCAAGGAGATAAAATTACTCAGAAACACCATAGAGACACTAGAGACTTCCGCCAACCGAGCTGACTAACTTCCGGTTTAACGCTTGGCTAACTTGAATAGTGATAAAATGATTTAATCCAGATTTTATTGGACCGAATGGCTCAGATTATGATGTCGAATGAGTCATATCTAGTCATATCTTGGGGGCTGTGACACTTAAAAAGATTAATTCACCATTTTACAGCCACAGTGCATCACATGATGTTATTACACTATTTGGCCACTATGAAAGTTGGCTTCAGAGCCTGGCGCACTTCCTGAGGAGTCGGTTAGCTCTGTTAGCTTGACTCCACTCAAAGAAAGGTCTTTCGTCTGTGACGGCGGCGTAAGAGACAGTGTGGGTGACCTAAATCCAACCAACTGAACGTCCAGCCTGTTAGTGCTGTGTTTTCAGAAAAGGCCCACTGAGTTGTGTTGATGACCTTCGAGTGTTTCTCGACGGAGGATCCACTACCTGACCCTCCCTCACAGTGAGGAGTCCAACCTCTCAAAAGCCCAGCAGTGACTACGTCTCCCTCCATCCTCCTTCCTCGCTCCTCTTTTTATGTCTCCGACAACACATTAGCAGGAAAAAATGCTGAAAGCAACTGTAACCGGCAGAAACTTCAAAAGCCTTGCCGGAAGGTCCCCCCCTCCCCCTTCTCTTCCTCGCTTCCCCCCTCACTGTTAAGCCTTTAATCACAGTTTAGTCACGCTCAGCCCTAATTAAAGACCCCTCCGATTCACAGGCGGGCGTCCCAATCTCTGCCTGACCAGAAAGCGGGCTCGGTCGCCCCCTCCTTCTACCACTCTCTCCGTCGCTCTCATGCGCCCTCATTTTCCTACGCGAGACAGACTCTTTAACTAACATGTGTGGCAGTGCCGGCTCGCTACACGATGCCTCCAAGGTGTCGTTTGGAGATAATGAGTTTGCGTTTCTAGCCCCGGTTTTCAGAGAATCCTACTCAAGTGACTGATGAGCGGGTGTGTCGAGAAACAAAGTGCCAGCTGCATTGTAGACTGAGTAAGTTCCCTTTAAGTGGGTGTCGCACAGACTAATACAGCCTGAGTAATGCAATAAGAAGTCTGTGATATCCAAGGACGAGACTCTAATATGAACGGCCTCTGCTGGTCTGTGCTGAGACATTTAGCTGTTCTTTCTCTCCCTAAATGATGAAAATCCACTTGTGTGTGTGTGTGTGTTCCTACCTTCAGGATGAAACCCTCTGGGCAGGTAAGTTGGTCATACCACATGGCTTTGTACATGAGCAGGAGGAGCAGGCTGGTCAGAAAGGCCAAAGTGATGAAGATCAGACCTGTGATCTGAGCAAGACATACACACACACACAAAAATACATATATGGTAGCACTTCAGCGACAAGCATCATCAGCACCTATTCCTACTCCATTGAAAGACCAAAGCCAGGAACTAGTGTTAGTCTGTCTCTCAGTACTTTATAACTTTCCTACCCAGCCACAGGTTCCTACCGCAGGAAACTTTAATGTTTAAAAAAGGCTGAATAACTTCTGAAAACAGCTGGACTCTGTAGTTGTTAAGCAAAACTTACACAAACAGGAGAACACGGACGGTTTGTTAGGGACTATTTTCATCTGGGGATTAATACACATTTGCGATATACAGTTTTTCCCAATTGTTTAAACATGGTTCCTGAAACTACAGCTCATTTTCTCAAACATCTAAACACAACACTGAGATCACCATTTTGTCCAAAGACTGCATACTTCTTGCAAAATGAAACAAATGAATATGTCTAAAACACGACCATTAAAACACTTCTGGCCTCATGACGCCATGACACAGATTGTGTAGAAACTGTTTCCTTTTCCACCCTTTTTATTGTACCGGCATTAGTGTTCCTGCTCAAGTCTCCTCATTATAAAACTTGCAGACACGGACGCACATCTTGTCCTGAGCTCACCACTAACAACACGCTGTCTGCTCATGACATGTAACTACAGCACGTGAGTCTATTCTGCTGTCTCGCAAAATGCCAGCTGCTGTCGGTCCAGCACAGATATGGCCCTCCAGCCCTTGAAGACCAAAAGGAGCATTTCTGAATCTTTTTTTATTTTTTTATTTATACAAAACACTTAAGACTAGATTTTTTCACGGGGTTTTTTGACATCAGGAAAAACACAGAATATCGCCACACTTATCTATTAATGAGAACTGGAGCAGCGTGTCCGTTGTTGTACCTTGGCTTTATCTGAAACATCACTGTAGAAGTTGATATTCAGCTTCTTGATGCTGGGCACATACAGCTTGTTCTTCTTCTGCTGCTGCAGCTGATACTGTGTCGACGTCTTCACAATGACCTGAAATGCCAGAAACAACGCTCTGTCACTGTGACTCGAATCATAGTTGATGGATGATGTTGTCCTCCGTGTTCAGCTCCGGTTCAGCGATCCAGCTTCCACTGAAAAGTATTGTCCTGCACGTCTAAAAATACACAAGAGTTGTTTGAAAAATCAGCCAGTTTTAACTGATGCCTTTAAAAGACATCTGGAAGCTGCAAAGTGTGTTTTTTTTTTTTTTTTGATGTTAATGCTTCAGCAACATCTAATCAGCCTGTGGAACATCCTGTGCTCAATGCGTTTCATCCGACCAGAATGCGACTGTGTGTGGAGTATCATGCGTTCAGAGAGGTACGTGCATTGTGTGGGCAGCAGGTACAACAAGCCTCCTGAGCTCCTGTACCCACATCAATGATGTTTGTAGACGTGTAATCTGTTGGCTATTTCTGTCATGCCGTAATGCACGGTGTGTTGTGGTCGGCGGGCAACTTGGAAACAGTTTTCCAGAGAAAAACAAACATAAGAGGGCGGACATGTAAACAGACTGGCGAACACAGATCTAATGAGCTGTACTTGCCTTTTCTGCGAATGGCTGCTGAAGCTGGCTGACCTCCAGGGGTGTGATGAGGGGGATGTTATCAAAGCCGTCGTCCGCAGACGGCTGCTTCTCCAGCTTATCAGACAGATTACTTCCAAGCTTCACCATGGCTGCTCGGGTGCACGAAAATGCCTGGACGGATCTGGAGAGCAGGGGAGAGACAGCTCGGGTCAGACTGACTCTGACTGTTTGCTTTGTAACCAAATGTGACAGCACTGCTAGTAGCTCCTGCCGGGCACCCGAAGGAACGTGGAGAAGATGAAAGTGTGATGAGGAAAAACACAACAGGACAAGTGTAATGTAGAGCAAAAACTGAGGCCACAGAGTTATGGTTTTTTTTTGTGTGCGTGAAATGTATCAACAAGTATTGGTTAGATGGATGTGATTGACTGAATTTTTGTACTTTTCTTACATTTATCACCGAATGCCTGCAAAACTACAGGCATTCCCATCAGCCTCAGCTGTGCTCTGTGTTTCCTGATAATTAGCAAATGAAAGCATGCTAACACGCTAAACTAAAGCCATATCTACACATGCACTTTTACCCTGATATTCTCCGGACATAACCCTGAGGATCTGCATGTGTTGATGCGAATGTCCAAATCAGTTAAAGCAGACGTTAACCAGACTTTAAGCTGCCAGTTCACTTGTACAAAGTCTTTGTAGTGTCCAGTGGAGCCCATGTGTAAATAGAGCAGGTAATTGTCAAGAGGATTCACAGTGAGTGAGTGAGCATGTTGATGACGTCGCACAAAGTGTAGCTGCTTCGGACTCTTTTTCGCCCGCCTGTGTGCTGCTCTCCATCCTTTTGTTGATATTGTGAATCCATGCAATTACATTCAGGATATGCAGTCATCATTACTGATGAGTCTTTCTCCTCGTCCTCCTCCTGCACACTGTATTTCCAGAAGGTGAGAACACGTCCGACAAGGACAATCTCCTGTTGTGTTCTGCACGTTTTCGAGAGCATCTGCAGACAATGCCCAGACCTGACCATTAGTCCAGACAGTGTGTATCTACTGACTGATTTGGTGTAAGTCACTTAGTTTTTAAGACGTCTGTCTTCCCTTGAATATACTGGAATTACATGGCATTTGGCTTGTGGTGCTCAAAGTGCTAAAAAAAAAATACATTCGACAAACTCAGCAGCAAGGTTTCTCTACAGAAATCACGACCCATGCACTCAACCCACAGACCAACAGGGAAGTGTGCATCTACTCATGGATGAGAGGTTAGCCGACTAAGCTAACCATGCTAGCTAACGTTACAGCTCATCCGAGGAGGGCATCATTAATGTTTACATCCCGCTCTGTCACGAGTACAAGCCTCTCGACCATGAGCAGCTGCACGCATCTTTCTACAGTAGAAAGATTTGATGCTGCTTTTGAGTTTTATCACATGTATTATATTAACACCCCAAACTGAGTACCATCTAGTTCCATTATAACTGAAAGACGTCTCTGCAGCTGATGTCTCCAAAACACATCAACTCACACCAAAACACTCCAGGCGGGTAAATAGCAAAACAGGAAAGAGGAGAAATATGTATTTTTGATTTTTTTTTTTTAATTTTTGAGTCTCTTGAAGATGGTGAACAGCAAGTACACAGGGTTTTCCACCTGCTAATGCCACGACATTGTTCGTGTGAGTATGTTAGCGTGCTGACGTTAGCATCTGGCTCACAGGTCGACTGTACAACTTCACAAAGCCACTAGTGTACATGTCAGTCCTGTTAGCTTGCGAATCAAATGAAACATTTATATATAATCTATGAGTATATTTATATTCTCATAAAACCGCCGTGTGAAAACAACAGTCTGTTGTTTTACAGTAGGTTATGTGTTGGATTACTTCTTGGCTGGAAGCAGCAACTTTCTAGTGACTTTCACCGCTCACAGTAGCTTAGTTTTTATGAAAACGTCAAACTATTCCTTTAATGACTGACTAATTCAATGAGGTTAGAGTGGAATTATAACTATGTGGTTTTAATGGGGGATTATCTAAATGACTTCAGTCTTTTGTATTTGCAACCGTCCTCACTGGGAAGCTTTCCTGTGGCTTATCCAACCCAAGTAAACATGTTTCATAACTGCAGGGTATGATTAAGCTCATGTATCTCAGCACCATCTCTCCCCCCAACTCTTATCTGTAGTGTTTATAATCAAGTTATAAATCTAACGCGCCATCAACACAGCCCTGAACACCTCTGCGCTCCGATAATGATTCTATTTTCTGTCCTCCATCAAATGATCACCTAAATGTGGAGGGAAGAGGTGAGGACCCACTTATCTCATTCACACGGTGCAACACAACACCTTCCCTCAGCCAAGGACCCCACGGGCCCCGCTGACGCCAGCAACTCACAATGATGATACACGCAGCAGGAGGCTAAGAGCTCCGGTATTTATGCTGCAGGAGAAATCCCTGATGCACAGGAAATGTGTTCCTGATAAAGGAAACACAGGATCATGAGGCCACCGGACACATCAGCTGTAAATGGGCTGTCTGCTGTAGAGGGAAGTGGGAACACTGTGTGATCATACTGATGAACTATATGTTGTCACTTCAGGCTCTTTATGAAAAATTTCCAGCAGCGTCGCAGGACTGCTGGTGCAAAACAACCACCTCTAAAGTGAGTAAAAGAGCAGCAGTCTGTTCATATTGTAACAGTTAAAGAGCAGCTTTCGTCATGGGGATCTTGAACGTTACTCAAGTCATTGGTGTCCTTGGTGTGTGGGCGGCTAAAGTGGTCATCTGCGCTTCTGACCACCATGTTTCCCTCCCCACTGTCAGAGCGAAGTGTGGGTACGATGAATCATCCTGAATCTGTGATTAACAAATGAGCCGGGTGTCGCTGTCAAACGCTCCCACACTGTGGCAGGAAATGCATCCGGCAGCTCCACCAGGGCTGCGAATGGCATCTCTTAAATGCACACTCTAAATCCACTGTAAAGCCTGTTTGCACCAGAAATTACAGAGCGACCTGGTATTACATCTGTCCGCTGGCAGGACAGGGAGGAGGCGGCTTTCTGGAGGTTAAGACGGGCTGTGTTTTGCGAAAAAAGGAAAAAGGTATGAGTGGGCTGTTTTTAAGCGTGTGTGCCTCTCAAGTTCTTCAGGGTTCACTGGTCATGCATAGCCCCAAGTTGCTGCATTGAAGACAGCTGCGACAAGATGTACAGTACAGGGCAGTGTAACCAGAGAGACCTGAGATAGATAGATAGATAGATAGATAGATAGATAGATAGATAGATAGATAGATAGATAGATAGATAGATAGAAGCAGATTACAATTTCCAATCTAATTATCTTAAATTAAGAATCAATACATTTCTTTTTTTGCATACTTGGATGATCATAAATCTCACACTGTACATTTGCTACAAGGTGAGGCTTGTTTTTAATGACTTGCAGACTTCATTAAGGCAACCTGAAGCTACAAGGACAATCAATAAATGCGTTGTTTGTTTTTTTTTAATTGTAGCCTATTTATGTAAGGTGGAGGTAGGGCACATTAACAACGCCTGCCCCACGGACACACAACCCAACATGGCATTCATATACAGATGTGACGCCTGTCCATTCATTAGTTAAAGCGTATTGATGAATTACCTGTGCAAAAAAAAAGAAGAGAAAAAAAAAAGAAAGAAAACACTTCACCGTGTGAGGAAACAGCCCGTGTGTAAATGGAAAAAGCCGCAGCGGTGCAGGCTCTCCTCACCCGCAAAACACGCAACAGACAAATTACACACAGACATACAGGAGGTAGAAAAAAAGAGGAGATAAACTTACAGCGTTTTTCGGTGCTGTCCTGTCGGCCGTGTGTGTGTGTGTGTGGATGGGATCGGACCACACTGATGCTGACGGGGACTCGGTGTGAACGCCGGTTGCCGTGGTGATGTGTGATTCACGGCAGGACTGCGCATGTAATTCAGCCCGGAGCGGCTCCGTCCCTCAGTCCGCCCGTCCCTCGGTCCTCCGGAGGAAAACTGGCAGCTCAGCAGCCTGAGTGAATGAATGCGCATCTGAGCTGGTCGGGAAATTCTGCTTGGGAGGAAAGAAGAAGAAGCAGAGGAAGAAAGAAACCCCAGTCCGAGTCATATCTCGGTTTATCTGAGTGTTTGTCATCAGTGCGGTGAGGCAGCAGGGCCTCGGTCTGGAGCGGAAACACGCAGTGGGAATTATAAACCGCACAGTTGTTCAATAGCTGCACAACGATTTGATTTGCATTTGAAACACATGACTAATCGATCGATGAAAGACAAGCAATTATAGAAGCAAACATCGATGAATAGCAGCAGCCGCATGCAGCAGTGAGCCGTATATCATCATCCAAACTGAACTTGAATCAGCAACACTTACTCTGCGTTTATTCACTTATTTCAGGATGCTGCGTTTTTGTGAAAGTGAACGCTTCATAATAACCAGAACTAATAAACGGTACATTTCTTAATAATTCAAATGTATTTTTTTTTCCTGTAATAGTCATTTATTGAGCAGCTGTTTATTATGAAGATGTAACTGATGATCATAATATTTGTTTAATGTTTAATAAACACTGTGTGGTTCATCTGTAGACATCATCTGAGCGGCCATTTTGAAGTTGCACCTGATGCGTGCAAACCTTTACAATTGCTTAATACATTATTATTTTTATTTTTTTTATATATATAAAGGTTGTCTTTGTAAACAGTGATATAACTATTACCGGAAATTGAACTTACTATAAATTTACCCTTTATAAATGAGTGTTGTTAAAACTTGTCACCTTGTTCCCTCAAAGTAGTAGACAAAAACATTTGTCCACACTACAGGAGAGCATCCCGTGTGTGTGTTCAGTGTCTGCTAACCTCAGGGTGCAATTAAAACTACAGGACATTTATCTGTGGGCAGATCTGATGTGTTTCTAGACTGGAATATTTCTGTTTACTCTTACTGTTGCTCCACTACATTTGGTCTGTGCTTTTTACTGGACTACACTTATTATTTATTACGGCTGTAACTGGCTCTGGAAACACTCGGTAAATGTTGGGTCTCTGTGAGTGAATGAATTAAAAAGCAGGTTTAGACTGAAGAATGTCATGAGATAGCTTTTGTTGTGAGCTGATACCACACAAACAAAACTGACACGACTTGACTTCTCATGTATCAGTGTATAAACACTGAATAGAAGAGGAGTTAGTTGTGGACAAAGACACGAGTAAACATATATATCTGCCTACAACACTGAAGTGTGTTTTGAACCATTCATGACATGTTAATACACTGCTTATAAATCTAAATATGGCAACATCAAGTGTTGCCCTGGCTGCTTTGCAGATTAACATTTTTACAAACAAAGCTTGTGATTAACTTGGTGCCGGACCCCCCCAAAAATCCAGTGAGACGATTCCAAAAAAAGATGATGGGGCAGCACATTTCCAATTTCCAAATCAAAGAGGACAAAACACTCACATTTCACTTGTTTATTTGGCTCGCATCACATTAGATTATAGGATAAAACAAAGGATTATCTGTTGTGATGTGAGCCAAATAAACAAGTGAAGTGTGAGTATTTTGTCCTCCTTGACTTGGAAATCTTTCTGCTCAGAACCCCCTTGTTGAAGCACAACCTTCTTTTTCAATTTAACACATTTAACTTACACAGCAAAATGACACGACGGTTTATTAAAAGTACTGTAGTTCAAATTCTGCTCACGTATTCGTCCGTCAGTAATGCAGCATTCAAAAACGTCACCATGCTGCATGATTGCAGCTTGTTGTTACTAGAACCTCGGTGCTTTTTAAGCAGAATTCTGAACCGAGTACTTCAACTGGTGATGCAGTATGTTTACATTACGGTATAACTGTAATTAAAAGATCTGAAAAGTTCTTCCACCGCTGGCTGAAAATGTTGTGTGAAACACTTCAACCAAAGCTGCTGTGAATTTGTAACTAGCATTCTTTACTCGCTTTATATTATTTCATACTTCACCCAATTCAAAAATGAGCTCCTCCAGCTCCAGAGGTTTGTAATGGTGGACAGAGGGTCAGGGAGCAGCAGACACGGTGCAGCTCAGATACAGATATGCTGTGACCCGGATGACCTGACGACTCTTCAAAGACATATAGGAGCATTTGTGCATTTCTGGCTTATTGACTCTTGAATCAAAGACGCCCTACTGTGAGGAGGAGTTAGGTGGAGCGGCTTCCTGAGGGGTGTTTTGATCCACGGTGATGCGGTTCACTTCTCCCAGCGAAGGTGAGGAGGAGGTGACATGCAGAGGTGTGTGTCAGAGAGGAAGACAGGGATACTTTTGAGTATTTAGTCCTCCGCGAGTGAGTGTGAGTGTGAAACAAGCGCATGTTTGAGAGAGAGAGAGAGAGCACAGAGCGGCGTGTTGGAGAATGAGTGGGAAGAAGGAGCCAGGCTTGTCTGCAGATTTAGATCAACCTTTTCATGGGAGGAGGACCCATGCTGTTTTCCTCTTTGGCCGTGGCTGACTGTATGAATTCATTATGCCTTTAGTGGAGCACTCGTCCAAAAATCAGCAGTGAAACCCCCCGCGCCCCCCTGCAGACCCATCAATTGGGCCTACATTTATTATTTTGACCTTTCCTTTGCGGGGGAGTGACATCAAAGTGGATCCTCCACTCGTTGCTCTGGAAGGAGACGGAGGTGTCATCCTCACAGTGTGAGAGGCAGACTGCCGGCCTGCGCTGGTTTTGTTGTGCGTGAAGAGGAGAGACGGAGTCTGGGTCAGCGTAATTAAAATGAGAATCAATTAGGCTGCAGTGAATGGAGGAAGAAGTGGGGGAAACCAGGCGTGATGAATGTTTGTTTGTGTTTGCACAAATGTGTTTTACAGACCTTTGTGGCATTCTGAGGATTTGATCATTTCTCTTATACAAAGTTGGTATTTTAAACATGCATTACTCCTACTTTAGCTTTACACAAACACAATCAGTGTTCTTTATATTTAAAGAATGTAAGTACAAGCTGCCATACAGCTTGTAAATCATGTGGTAAATATTTTTATTTTCTATTTGCCTATTTTCAATATGTATTGTTTGGTGATAATAATAATAATGTTTTTTTATTGCTCATATCTTTTGCTTAAAAATCTACTAAACAAAAGCCATTTGTCCTTTTTTGCAAACAAAGCATAAGAAAAAAAGAATTCCTCTACAATAGAAAGGCAGTTCATTGTAGGTGAATCAGTTACCGTTGTTAATGGTCTTTCTTGGACAGGGAAATCTGCTACGGTTACCCGAGAGCACCAAAACTATTTTTGTCGTAAACTGGTTCCATTTGGCAAAGTGAGTCTTGACATTTAAAGGTTGAGGGAGAGACCAAAATATAAAACAAAAAGAGCAGCGTTGTCCTCAAAAACAAAAATAAAAGCCATAAAACTGTTTCGACTTTTCCATCTGCTGAAATAATAACTGTTTAAATGGGATTCTTTACCGTGAGATCAAATTATAACCAACAGAAACATATGGTTCTTTCTAAAAGTTGTTGGATTTTCAGGTCTAAACATGCCGACTCCACAGACCCATTCTTCACGTCCCTCTGGCTCAGAAACACTTCCACTGACTGTGGATTTGAAGCTTTGGTGTTTCTTTATTTGAGGTAGAGTGATGACGATGTGGTTAAAGGAAAAAGAAGAACAGACATTGGTGTTCACCATAAAAACAACAGAAGCACACTGCTTCCCTCAGTCTCCAGTGTTTTCACACAGCCACTAACTTTAACTACAAATTTGTATATTTCTCTAAGATCAAATTGATGTTGTTAGAAGAAGTTCTTTCGGTTAGACTGGTAAAGTTTTGATCGCTATTTAGTTTGAATTAAACTTTGCATTCATTTTTTCACAGGAGTAATTACAGATTTTCAGTGAGATCACACAATGCTTGTGGTCCTTGAAGGCAACACTTATTTTCACAGGAAAATAAAAAAACCTCATCCTCAGCCACATTTGTAGAGGCAGTGACTGACCTACGGTACAGGGTCTCCAACATTTATATGAGGATAAACAAGACACGGTAGCTCACACAGACCTGCAGAAGTATCTATCTAGTCCTTCACACAGCAGCTCCTGTTCTGAGCGCTCTGCTATCCACCTCCTCTCTGGCTCAGGGAGGCCCCGACTGTTTTCACTGCTCAAGTGGAGAGCCCATCTTCCAAACAACGTCGCCCTCTCCCAACTTTTAGAACTGATCCTGCCCACACTCTCTAAAAAATACCCCATCTGTCCGTCTCCCAATTCAATTCTGTTTCGTCCTCAGCATTCGTTGCTCTTTACGCAATGTAGTCACGCCAGTATTACACAGACGGGGGCCGTGGTGGTTCTCCCCTGGCTGTCGCAGATTTCTGTACAATTGAGGCAGATTATGCTGGTCTTAAAATTTTAAATACCAGTAAACACATCAGTGAAAGGCCTGAAATAAAATATATGGAATTAAGGATGTATGGTAATAAAAAGAACAAAAAAAACAACACATATATGTAAACTGTGAAGTAATGGGGATTGTAGTTTAGTACTGCAGCAATTTTCAAAATCTCCATTATAATAAAACTTGTTAGTTCTATTGTCTTAACAGAAACAAAAAGAGCACTTATCGGTATGCATCAACAGAGAATTGTCTTTTTTGGCATTTATTTAACCTTCGTTTTCACACTAATATAACTTTTTCAACTTGACAAAAGTTATATCTCTGATTAATTTGTACTCCATTTAATGGCTGCTGTACATTTTGTAATTAACTTAATGAAGTGAGTATGCTTGTGGATTTTATCCGTAAAACTCAAAAATGTTGGGACAGGCCACATAGTACAGTCAGCTGTTATGGTGTGGTTGACTTGGGCAGGGATGTTAAAATCAAAGTATTACAAAACACACAAACAAACAAACAAAAAAGTCTCACAAAGTATTCAAAACATAAAGCTGACGCTCATGTGGCAGAAATGTCTTTTCGAGCGAGAGTAAGACAAGCTCGAGTGAGGGTGCAGTAAGCTGTCAGCCAACTGCTTTATCAACAGGGCCATCTAGTGTCTGACGAGCCACACGGCCGCTCCAGTACACCTGATTGTGTAGTTGCAGCTTTAGTTGTCAGATGGATGAAGTCACACAGCTCAACCACGCTGACAGTGACACACCTCTGCATGAGGTGTTATTCATCATCTACAGATGGCAGCAGCACATCAGAGACAAGAGCTATCCAACATGGGAGTGAATTTGGTGATGAGGAAAATAGTGAAAAATAAAATTAACATTAACGTTTGAATGATTTTCAACAAACATGTTAGCGTGCTGTGAAGGATTTTTAACGCAAACAAATTAGATGTTACCTGTGAGTGAATGTTTTGGTTGAAGATTATATAAATTATTAATGATGGAAATATTCAAATAGAATAGAATAAATACATTTAATAAACTGTGTCTTATTTCAACATCCCTACATATAAAATACATTGAAGATAAGACAAGATGCAAGTAATGAAATTATTGGTGATGCAGGCTAGCAATTTGAGATAAATCTAAGGCCTACACCAAGAATAGATCTGACAAACCAGACGGGCGTCTGTGGCTCAGGAGGTCGACTGGTTGTCCAGAAATAAGAAGGTCGCTGGTACTGAAACCCAAATCGCACCTGATGAGCAGGTTGGCACCTTGGTGGTCTCTGCCAATGTGTGAGTGTGTGATTCTGATGAATATTGTCAGGCACAGTAGTCCCAGTCTATAACATATGAAACTGCTCATTAATTTGTGTTGTTAATGTTTATAAACACTTTTAACTATAATGTGTTACCAAATGATCACATAGAAACAGACCATGCTATTTTACCAGATTGTTTCCATTTCATTTTCAAGTCTTTTCAGCAACGGTTCATTTGTTTGTCCTGCAGGTGGGAGAAGTCTGAAAGGGACACGTGATGCTCTCTGAACTCATTTTGGCTGATCGCTGATACCAGTACACACCCATATTTATTCAAAGGTTTAAAATAGTTGAACAAATCATCTTAGAGTAGTCTTGAGGATCCTCCCGAGTCAAATGAATTATTAGGTTATTAGTCTTTGATAAACCAGGATGAATATTTTCTCTGACAGCCTGAACATTTTTATTTCAACTCTTCTAAGAAGATTCTCTCCTCCAGCAACACAGTGCTAAAACAAAACCCATTACCATTACCAAATTAAATTGTGCTCCAGCAGATCATAAGTAAAAGAACTTCACTGATGAGCAGTCTGAAGAACAAATGTGTAAAATGTTTACTTTCTCGACATTTTGTGATTTTATTTTGTTTACTTAATAGATTATTAGTAACAAATATCTCCCCACTGAAACTACCATCGTACTATCACCTCTTGCTGGTACGGAGTGTAAGAGACAGGACGGGCTGGCACGCTGACTTCAGCAGACAACATCAACATCTTCTGCATCAACACTGTTGTTTCTTCACACTCTTTTGATAATGCTGGTTCATTTTTTGGGGGTGTTTTAAACTAAAACACGTGGCTATATCTCACAAATTGCCCCTTTAAGTATTGTTTAGATATTGTTTCGGACTGACACACACAGGAACTCATCAAACTTGTCAGAACCTCAGAGGTTACATCAGTTTCAGTATAAAAAAAAAAACAAACCTTATTGTTGAGAGCTGTGTTGTGCACCAGGGGGACACATTCACACTCATAATAATGTCCGATAACACATTAACCCACAACTGAATTCCACTCAAAGGTGTTGATAAGCACACTTTAACATCAACACATGATGCAACCATATCAGCCTTGTCCCACGTGTATCTGGGGCGGAAAACATGGATGTGCTTGATTGTGAAAAGTAAGAAGCCACAAAGAAAAACTTACAACGATAGCGACGGCAGATAGAGAGGAGGGAAGGAAATCCAGCTGTGTGTGGAGCTGTTTCAGAGAGGATGTAGGTCAGAAAGAGACGCTCTGTATATCATGCAGCATTACAGTGGAGATACAAGCAGGCGTATTTAAACCATTGTGGTCCTGACAGAAGTTCTTAAGTATTTTGGTATCGTGTTCAGCTCAATCAGCCCTTTTCACAGCAGACATTTTGGCTTGACACAGTAGGGAACGCACATATGATACTAACAACATTAATGGTGGCACAAATGTACTTAAGCATCCCAGTGAGAGTGATCCAGCATGAAGAACACCAGGCCCGAAACTGGAGCAGCCACACAGAAATCAGAAATCATACATTTGATCGTTCCCATCTGTTCTTAAGTCTGTGAAAAAGGCCCAAACTTACAGCTGCAGCAGCAAACACACAGGGATCGAGGGATGGCACTCTGAACTCCACATCCTAACCGAAGCAGCAGTCTCAGGCACTTCATGACTGATGTGACCCAAGTAGGCAGCGACATTCACACAATACGGATATTAAGGATATTAACCCGAACGAGGAGTTAAAATTGGCAAGGAGTGTAAAACTACTCTAAAGGAAAGTTAGGTTGGATTGTTAGAAACCTTGGGTACTGGAGAGAAATTTGGACTGTGACCACATCCCAATATAAAACGAGCAAGCGAAGCTGGTCCAACAGGCTCTGGATGAGATAAAGCTCATCCAAGCTCTAGCTTTGGAGGCAGAATGTGTCATCCATTAATCGCAGGGTTGAGAGTTCAGTCCTGTCCACAAAAAGGCGAGCAGTGAATCTCAGCTGATGCTTCGACCAATGTCTTGCATAGCTGATCTGGTACCATCTGTGTGTGAGCATTTGTGAATATGAGTCAAATCCAAGGCTTCACTTAACAATCATTTTCATTGTCAGTTGCCTCTTGGTTCTATCGATTCATTTCTTTGTCTTTAAAAACGCCATAATTAGGAGTCAACTGGTGTGATCCTGATTTTGAAAAATCAAGGAGACCAATAACATCACTTGTGACGTGTAAGCAGATATGTCGTCGGGGCCACATTAAGTGATTTAATTCTACAACTTCCCGGAAATGAAAACTGAAATTTTCTTTTTGTCAGTTTTGTCTGACAAGTAGTCGAACAACAAAAGCTACATTCAAAATACAAGTGAGAAAAGCAGCAAATCCTGTTCGACCATCAATGACTAAAGCAAACAACCTAACAATCATAGGTCGGCAGAGTTCAGAGCCCAAAACCAGGTATACTTTAATCATCCACGATTTAAAATAAGACTAGATTCCAGACCCAAAGATGGCTCCTATTCAGTGCAATAAGAATTAGTCATCTGCCCCTCAAAACAAAAACCTTTTCTAGCTTCCAGGTTTACTTCCTGGTTATGAGGCCCGCTGAATATGTGCAGTAGCGATTCTCTCACTAACCCTCACCATGAGTTCCCATTACGCCAGCAGACGAAGTCTCAGCTTTTTAAATCAGTTTTTCTCAGTTTTACAAATATCAAACCTTCATGAGTCAAAAATTCATAACAGGCAGAGTCAGGACTGACCTTGTTTGCATTTCAGGGTCTCATGCCAGCTGTTTTACAGATGTCTCTTTGACAGTGGTGTTCTATGGGGAAAGGGCCACTGGCCAAAATTGGAAGCAAGGCTGAGCGTCGCCATCGTATCCCGGTCTAAATGTCAGAGGAGACTTCAGTTCCACTGCTGCGGTTTTGTTCTTGTGCTTGTGAAATATATAACAACTGTTGTTTCGAGGTGCTGCTTGAGTTTAGTTATGCCCTTAGTCAGTCAACCATTGCAGTAATGTTAGCTCCTGTCTTTGGATTACTGACAAGCCCAGATAACAGACTCGGATCCCCTCAAGGCTTCAAAGGTCCTGTGTGAAGGATTTACTGGCATCTGGCAGTGAGGTTCCAGATCATAATCAATGGAGGACTGCTCCCCTAACTCTCCCCGTCAAAGTGTGTAGGTGAACCTATGGTGGTAACACATGGCCAATCCCCCAAAATCCTACAGCCTAGACCTTTAAGTTCCTGTGACTCAAACACAACTTTAACAAAGCTTACACAGAAAAGTTTTCCATCTGTTGCACGAAACAAACATGTTGCATCAGGTATCAGTGGGATTCAAAGGGAAGTGTGGAGGGTGGAATAAGTGAGGGAGGGGTGAGGGAGATGAGGAGAAATGAAAGAAACAAAGAACAGGCTGACAGCAGACAGTGATGAAGAGGATGACTGGGGAATTGTGGAGGAGATAACAGAGCTGCACCATGTCTGGTACGATCAGAGAGCTGCTGGAGCTCAGCAGGTTCGGGTCATCGCCTCCCCTCGGCGGCAGACGATGGAGGGCCCAGAGCGAGCCGAGCTCTGCTACCCTCAGCTCCCGAACTCGTCCTGCAGGGGTCTAAAGCGTCCTCGCTCTGAGGCCGTGTCCCTCTACGCTCTGTTCTCCTGCATCACCCTGCTCACTGTAGCTCTCAACCTGCTCGTTATCATCTCCATCTCCCACTTCAGGCAGCTCCACACGCCCACCAACCTGCTCCTGCTCTCCCTGGCCATCTCCGACCTGCTGGTGGGGCTGCTGGTGATGCCGGTGGAGATGGTGCGCTTCACAGAAACCTGCTGGCTGCTGGGCGATCTCATGTGTGCTCTGTCTTACATTTTCGGCTTCACCCTCACATCAGCCTCTGTGGGGAACATGGTGCTCATATCCATCGACCGCTATGTAGCTATCTGTCACCCTCTGCAGTACCCCAACAAAATCACTCGCAGCAGAGTGGAGGTGTGTGTGTGTGTGTGCTGGGCCTGCTCACTCCTCTACAACGGGCTGATTCTGAAGGACCATCTCAGGCGCCCGGACAGACACAACTCCTGCCACGGGGAGTGTCTGGTGGTGATCAACTACGTCTCAGGAACTATCGACCTCGTGTTCACGTTCATCGGTCCGTGCTCGCTCATCATTGTTCTGTACATGAGAGTGTTTGTTGTGGCGGTGTCTCAGGCTCGAGCCATGCGGTCTCATGTTGCAGTCATCTCAGGCGGTACAGTTACAGTCACTGCAAAGAAATCAGAGAGAAAAGCAGCCAGGACTCTGGGTATTGTCATACTGATATTTCTGATGACCTTCTGTCCATATTACTACCCCTCTCTGGCAGGACAGGACATCTCAAACAGTGCTTCGTACTGGGCCATCGTGTCCTGGCTGTTGTTTTTTAACTCTTGTCTGAACCCTCTCATATACGCATTTTTCTACCCGTGGTTTAGGAAAGCTATCAAGTTCATTGTCACTCTGAGGATACTCGAACAGGACTCCTCACAGGCAAATATACTTTAAAGTCACTTACTCCAGTAACAATAATAAAACTGCTGTCTGTCATGTAAAAAACACTATATGCAGCACATGACATAGGGTCGGGTGTCTGATTTCACATTTTACATTTCCCTCTTTAAACAGCATGCCAGTCTGTACATTAGTACTCAGCACAGATGTAAATCAGAGCTGAAAAAAAAAATGAAGCAACAACATTTGGTAGTTTCAGCCTCATAAATGTTTCTGTCTTTTATCTTACATTATGGTATACTGAATATCTAAGATAACTAAAATCTGTTCTCATAAACATACAAATAAGGTCCCCAGAACACTGCTGGTTATGAAAATTGTGTTGTCCGTTAAGGTCAGTTTGTTTATTCAGTCATGAAAAATGAAGAGTTTGTTTAGGTATAAAAAAATATTACGATCTTTCTCTTTTGATTGAAAATTTTCCCTAATGCTACATAGTACACCTTTAATTCTTTATCTGTGTGGACCACAACAGGCTGAACCTGCTGAGCTCCTGTGACAAACACCGTATTTAGATTATAGACAACATAAATTAGAATCTGGTGACTTTTTCTCTATATAGCTGAAAAAATAAAAGCTGTCTAACTGCATCACCTCGTGTCATCCAGGTGTTGAGGGGGCAGAAAATGTGAAGCACTTCTTAAGTTGGATGTTTGATGATGTTCATTATTGTTGTCAGTGATTCCATTTACAAAGAAAAATGATCAAGGTGATCATACACGAGGGTTCAGGAGAATTACCAAACTCATGACGAAAACCATATTCACTCATCTCCCCTGGTTTGTAAAACTATTAATGCTCTTGTGAGAGCAAGACCTGCTTTCTGTCAGCTCAAAGAATTCAGAAGGATGAAACAAGCTGCGTCTTACGCAGAGATAAAACAAATGTCATCATGTATATTTTACCATAAAATACTGAGCTTTATTATGTAATTGAGCTCAAAGCAGTATACAGAGGAGAACTATCTGGAGGACAATCACCCTGTGTCTAAATGTTTGTTTCTTTTCAGATGTATAGTGTTCAAAACACCACAACAAAAATCTGTATTGACTTTGTTTTTCAAGATGATTGCATGTGACTAAATATAATAAAGACATCTGAGTAGAACACATTCTCGTTTATTTTTGTAAAAATAACAAAACATTTATATTAACAATTTGGTTTATCACAAAGGCATGTTAAAATATTAAACAGTTTTAAGAAAACACAAACACATTTGTTGGTGAAGTCCTCATCTTCTGGACTGAGAGCGGGTTTGTCTGACTTCTGTAATGAACACAATAAAAAATATGTTACACAAGCAGATTCATTTGTTTTCATTCATTCATTCACACAACTAAAGCAAGCCTGATTTACTGTGTAGTATGGAAAAGTAAAATAACAAAAAGAAACCTGAAAGAGCAACATATTTGTAATGGTGGAATGATCTTTTTCATGCATTCATCTGAATCATAAAATAAAAGCAGTATGCTGCACTAAAAGGCACTTCATCAGTAAATAAACAATAATTACCAGGGATTTCATGCGGCCAGAAGTCATCACAAGCAGGACACCGTGGCTCTGATCTTCCTTTAAAGTATCTTGCCACACATGGGTTGTGTATCTTTATCCCACATGAAGGATTCTCACAAATTTGGCACTGAAAATTAAAACAGACGTTTATCAATCCGATCCGATCGATACTGTGAGCAAAGTCATTTTGAATAAATGAGGTGTGACACGTAAGGATAATTTTCTTGGTAACAATGATGAAGGTAATCATGTAACTTGTAGTTCACGCAAAACACAGTTCTCCACAGTAATAATACACAGCATTTCTATTTTAGTAAGTAATTAAATGAAACAAGCGCCTAAAGGCTCCTATATGACGGGAATGGTTGCAATGTATTTAATTCAGGTATTTATCGCAGGAGTATAAGGATGACAGGCTCATCCCAATTTACCTGAAAAGCCATGTTGCGACAAATGTGACACATTTTCACCTGGTCCTGATACATTGTACGGATGTACGGCTCCATCTCGATTATACATCTGGTGGACAAAGTGTATTCACCCCGTTTCTAGATCAATGAGAAGAAATCAATTATTCAAAAAATTTCATTGCCAAAGTGGGAGCAAGATGAGGTTAGCGACCACAACGGGCAAACCTTGTCAACAAATGAAAATAATTTTATTTTTTATCTTTTTATTTACAATTTTATTTTGCCCGGATTTTGAACAGCAAAGTTTGGGAATATCAACAAATACTATTATTTGACTTTTTTCACCTCACAAAATTACAAAATTATCTTACACATCAGCCATCTACCTTCATCCTCCACTAAAAACATTTGATAGGACAAGCGATATGACTTAAAATATTATCACAATATTTTTAGGACATATTGTGATAAAAGATACATATCTCAGTATTTTAAAATCTTCTCAGAACACTAAATATACGTTAGGAATGGGCAACAAAATCAAACACCACAATTCTATTTTTACTAAATAGCCCAGTATTGACAATGCAACAATATTGTAGGGATGACAGTTGGTGCTACAAAACATTAACACAATGAGTTTTTTGATAAACAACCATCAGTAATGCGGATATAATGAAGTTGTTAAAGGCAAGTATCAGAACAAGTGGGACACCGGTAAGTTCAGATACTACATACTTTTACTGTAATTTAGCCTTTAAAACCTTAAAAGACAACACATCGCACATATCATGATATAAAGCTATACAGAATCTTGGACGATGAAGTCTATTTGATAATCCTCATCACCAATGTTAAGAGCATAGTTGGACATCTTTAGAGATATGCATCAGGAGTTGAAAAACTAAACTGACACTACTTATATATCTGTACAGCACCGGTTGACTTTGCACAGTATAGATGATAATCCAACTCATATGAAAGGCTACAAAAGTGTCTCTAAACAGTTGTGTGTCCATATTAAAAGTGCTTGAAGTTTGTAAAAAAAAGAAAAGAAAAAAACAAACACAAGAAGTTAAAATCAACTTTGGTATTTGTTTTACCTCATTCAGCCATTTGTCATGCACGAGTCGGTTCAAGACGTGCTCCGTCTCGCTCTTCTTCAGTTTTTTGGTGGTCAGGGTGTCGGCGCTGTTCAGGATGTCAGTGGAAGAGGCTTTGCCATTCTCAGAGCCCACGATCAGCTCAATCTGAGTATCAACAGCTCGAGTTCAGAAATAACAAATAACAGGTTTTGAAGAAGCTCTACTACTTACTGCTGAAACACGTCCCACTGAAATAAATACACATGATTTAGAACGGCCTACAAAGTTTACTTTTTCTTTCCGAAAATTCACTCACCGTTTTTCCGAACAGCTCCAGTTCATTGTCAGCATAATCTGAGGACATCCTGGTGACATCAGTCTCAGCCATGTTGACCTGGACAGGATTTAAGTGAAACTGTGATTAATAAAGCCTCCTGGTGACTCAACATGCTTTGGATGCAGACAAAGGTTTAGCAACCCATTTTTAATTTGCAGCTATTTTCACATTTCATACATCTTTCACCACCTACTGAGCAAATACTCAAACCGATAAATACAAAGGAGGCATAGCCGCCCCAGATATAAATATTCCCACCACTGTAGGTTTTAAACACCATGGTGTCATCCTCTATTCTGTTTGTCTCCGTATATACACCCTTCTGTTACTGACATACATCTGTAAATTGGACTTTTTCCAGTCATCCACTGTGAAATTCTAATATTTTAGGTGTTTGGCTTTTCTTCACTTCCTGAGATGTGGTTTAGAAACTGCTACTCATCCTCTGAGATCACCACAAGACAGCTTAATTTTTGACATTACATTTGCATATTAAAATATTACATTACTTCTTTAAGAAATTCTGTAACTGAGATACATTTGCTTTTCTAACTCTTAGGGAACTTGGCTTAATGTATTGATCTTCTGATGGTGTGGTCATTTTGAGACTAGACTAACAACTTAACTTTCATTTATCTTTCAAATCCTCAAGTTTTCTGATTATTTCCATGTTCATTCAATAGTATAAGAGATTTTCAATGTGATCACAGACTAATGGAACCTACTGTTGTGTTTTCCTGAGTCTTTGTAGAACATACAGACCAAAGAAAGCTGTTTTTTGTTGTGCTCCACAGCCTCGCATCTGTGTAACTTGCTCCCTCAATTCACCAACCAACCTGTGACTTCAAAAGAGTCACTAGTTAGGAATTCAGTTAAAGCCACTAACCAAGGCGTAGTACTGCTGACCGTTGTCCTCAGACATCCCTTTTCTTATCTGCATGAACATGGGCTGCAGCTTGGAGTTGATGGTCTCAATGAAATCATCCAGTTTGTCTGGGGTGTGCTGTGCTACAAAATAAAAAAGAAGAAAGACAAAGTGTGTTAGTTTCAACGATACACTTAGAGAAGCAGTAAGATGATTTGGAAACTAAAAGAATCGACACTGGTTTTAAATTCCTTTATTATTAAGTTTTCAATTTCTGTCTAGTTTATAATTTTTTGAATCAAGAGAAATTATTGTGTTCATGAAAATGTATGAACTTGAAATAGTTATTGTAAATGGCAATTCAAATATTCAGTTAAACTTCAAAGATTCATAAAAAAATACTTTCAAGGCATATTTATATTCTTGCCATTAAAGGATGTGCACAGGCCTAAACCTGCTGTTTGAAGCCTGTTTGCTACACAAGTGAACTCTCGAGCTACTCTGGTGTTGTGTAAGATGACTCACTGTTGTGGGTTTCACAACAATACTGATAGAGTGTCTTTGCCCCTTGTTGATCGATGATGCCACTGCCCATCATGGTCTGTAGGAACCTGCGATGGCTGTCTCCCATCTGTCGCGACATATTTCTGGACTGACCTTGACACACAGAACACAGACCTTGACACACAGAACACAGATATATATATATATATATATATATATATATATATATATATATATATATATATATATATATATATAGTAACAAAACCCCAAACACTTTTTATTTAGTATCATAAATGTAAGAATCTAGAACCAGAAGACTTTGATTCTCAAAATCAATGAATTTTCTTATGCATATCTAAAGACAACAAACTCACACAGGAGGTCTAACTCACCCCATCAGTCTCATCCTTTGTTTGGTAACAGCTATTAAAAGTCAACGTATTTTCCAAGGACATGCGTATCAATGAACACCACAAAATACATCATTATCTAGCTAACTATGAGATAAATTTGAAGCTACAAGCAGACATTTGACATCATTTATCTACTGACAGTGCAGAAAGTGATGTTGGCTAGCTAACGTCCATAGCAACATTAACGTCATCTAACTGTCAACCATTTGCCAAGTGTCGTCAGTAAACTGCACACATCGGTTATTTTCGGTTCAGTTTTATGACCTAATTTTTCTATCCTTTGCAGAGTCGAATGTCTTAAGTTAACTTAGTTTTATTTACCTTCTGCTTCCTGTAATACGCGCCTTCTCAGTTGGTTTTCCTCCTTCTTCTTCGTCTCTCCATACTTGTTATTTCCGGTTGCTTGCTGAGGCCTGTGTGGTGAGTTACCGCCACCTGCTGCTCACCACGTTCACCATGCCACTCAAAAATAAGTCAACATCTCTCCAAACACTGAACAATATACAAACTTTATGTGTAATTTTACTCACTTGTATACTCAAAGAAATGTAAACACAACTTTTTCGTAATTCTCAAAGAAAGATACGGTGGCCCTCAAGTGCAAATCATTACGGCAATTAGGAAAACACAACAGTGCTTACTGATGATTGTTGTGTTTTCTCCTCTGTTAAATTGATTTCCCATTTGCCTTTGTGTTTTGTGATTTATTGGCATAGATGTATGACCCTACTTGTTGTTGTGTTATATTTGTCGTTCTGTTTCCTTACTAGTTGTTATATGTTTTCCTATGCACTTCAGGGCCACCGTGAAACTGACATGGATGGAGGAGCAGTGACATGGAGTGCGGGGCTCTTGATGAAGCAATCGCCCCAAAGGTTTAATTTAGAGACGTTGAATCAGGACACACACAGGATCTGTTTACCTCACTGGTTTGTAAAGAAATGTCGTGACCTGCAAAGTTTAGTACCCATCTGTTGGTTTGATTGTTTACTTCAGGCCTAGAGGCTTCTTTTGTGAGGGCTTGCCTTTTGTATACAATAAAACCTGCTGAGTGTGAGTACTACCCCATACGTTCTGTGTGTATGTGTGCTTCTGCAGCACCACTCTGTAATATAAACCTCACACAGCTGCATGGACTGAGCAGGTTTCATGGATCTGTGTTTTAAAGAGAGGATACTCAAGGACTCATATTAGAGGCATGTTCTTTGGTGAAACTGTTCTTACTGTGTTTGACCTTTTAGCCGCACATTGAGTCCATGTAATCGTTGCCGTGGATCCATTGACAATAGTTCCCTGTGAAGCCAATAATAAATTGATGTCAACTGTATATTCTTTGATCAGTCATTGCAATCTATGTAAATATCATATTTAGATTAAGTGCTCTTTGGTGTTTCTGAGAGGCTATGAACGAAACTTAAAAGCAACACTAATGCACTTGTGTTTTGTTGTTGCGCGATTAACAAGCAAGTGGGGTGTGTGGGTAAGCAGGCAAGACAATGCCTTCAGTGTTACAGCAAGTAAAAGAAACATGATTTATTCTAAATGCTTTATTACTCTAACAAATTAAATAAGAACATATAATACAAGGTGTCTGAGTCTTCGATTACAATATAGCCTATTATTAACATTATTTAAATACAGTATCCAATGTCATCGAGCATTACTGTAGCATTTAACCTAATATTCCCAAACAGTATCCCAAATCTGCGTCAAAAATTGTCCAGTTCAAAAGGTGTCAGAAAACATCCAGGTGCTGATATTGATCAGTATGTTTCCATGAACACAAACAACTTAATTCATGTAAAAAGCATTTAGGTAAGAGTGTGATTAAACCGTTTACCTGGTTTGTGTCATTCTGCTGACACCAGTTTACCTAATATGTTTGCAAACTGATCAACTTTGTCATCTGGATTGTGGTGACTGTGATTTTGATGTACAGTACATATGTGAATTCTGTTATGGTGTCAACACTGTGAAAAAAGTCAGATTATTACCCTGGGAAGTTTATCGAATTATGAGCGCTTGCACAAACACACTGATTTTGAGGCTGTGTTCAAGATATTACTTAAGGGGACACCCACCAACTTGATGAAGGACCACCTACTGTCTGCAAAGAGTGACAACAGCCCAAGCTTAAGGTCTCCTGACAACACTGTCCCGTCCTTGCCTCCTGTTGGAGAGATTATCTTGACTTGTTAAAGTAACACTATTCTTACTGAATTACATGAAAATGTCTAGACCAACCTTTCCAATGTAAACAGGAGATTTGCAGTGCAAATGTATTTCCTCTCTCTGTCCAGTAGGCAGTAGGACCTTTCTCGAATAATAAAGGAAGGACATGACAGTGATCTCAGAGACAGCAAACACAGACTCCAGCATCAGCATTTTAACAATTACTTCATAGTGACATTTTCTTACTCACTGCCTGGAAAAGTTTGGGAATATTGTCCTTAACAACTTGTACTATCTTCCAAATGTGTTCAATTCACCAACCACTGGCATTTCTCTTAGTGAGCAACATAAATTCTAGAAAGAAACAAAATTCTTTCCGTCAAGTCAAAACTGGACAAAGAGCATGTGCAATGGAGATTATCCACTGTGTAATCAATCCTTAGTAATGTGGTAGTAAAGGCCAGGCAAATTACTCCTTCTCCCAGTTTTGGCCTCTTGTGGTGACTCGACAGCTTCTCCATCAAACGTCACCGGGCTTTGTTAGCTCAAATCTGGGCACAGCAGGCTTTTTCTTCTTTTCCTCTCTTTATTTTTTCAAGCCCAGCACTGCGATCGTCATATTCGTGTTTCTCCAAAGTGCCCATTGTTGACTCAGTGTGCTTTTTGTCCCCTCAAATGTCTTTATCCTTTTTAGTTGGCAGCAGTTGGCTGAGAAAACATCAAACCTGAGGAACAAATGTAAGAAAATAAGAGGATGATGACAAATAGAGGGAAGTATAGTCGTAAACAAAAGCCACCAGTGCTGCCTGTTGTGAAATAGTCAGCTGAGAACCACCGGTTTCCCTCCACAGAGACAGATGACTGATTGAGATCTACAGTCTTGCGAGTTTTCTTTAGAAATTACCCTTGTAATCTGTCTGAGCGTGTGCTGTACCTTGTGTTCTAGTGGCTGGTAGGAAACGGTCCATGTGTGTTGATAGACTGTTGCAACTTTTCCTCTTTGGCTCTTCTGCTGTGGCAAAGCTGTGGAATAACACAAACACGTTCAATACACCTTTCATCTTTTTATGTTCACTACTGAACATTTGATTACATCGACAATAAATAAATGTGTAAAAGCAATAGTTACACAAACACTGCACTCTTAGTTTCTCACCGTTCTTTTCTCCATGAAGCTGGTCAGAAATTCGTCGATGTCTGTGCGTCCCTCCAGGAAGTTTTCCGCTGTCTCCTCTGACTCCTCCTCAGCCTGGTGGGCTGCAACTTTTAACCGAGCCTGTAAAGTACTAAGACTGCAACTCTAGTGAGGGAGGAAAGATATCAAAGTAAGAAACAGATATACAGGCATTTTCCAGCAGGTGGGGGCTGGTTTCTTTTAAACTGCTCACCATTTCCTCCTTTAATTTCTTTCACCTGACAAAGTGAAAACTATGTGGCTTTCAACTTCAGCACTATGATAAACTGAAAGGGAACAACCCAAGTGTACTGTTCCAAGACATGCAAATGTTAAAACTAAAAATGAAATCAAGGACATTAAACAGGCAACTTGAACCCACAAAAGCACATCCATATTCAAACCCTCCTAAAAATGAAACTGCAGTACAATGAGCCTCTTACCTCACTGAGGTCATGCTGTCGCTGCATCCTTGTCTCAAAGGCCGATTTCATCTGGGTCAGCTGTTCGTACTGTCAACAGACGTCAAAAACATCAGAAGCTGCGAGAATATAACAGCATGAATGGGTTTTTTATGTGTCCATGGGAGAGACACAATGAGAGAGCACAAGATATGAGATGTGATATCTGACCTTGTAGAGCATTTCTTGTCTTTTTCCTTCGAGCTGTGGCTCCATCTGAAGGTTTTTCTCTGTAAACGACAAACAGTTGCACAAATATCAGGAAACTTCTCTTTCATAGTTATATCCATCAAAACCTTCAGATCAGGTATCGCAGAGCTACTTACTCGCCATGTCCACTATACTGGTGACAAGTTCTTCTTTATCATTGGTGATCTGCTTGAGTTGTGGCAAACTCACAAAGAACTCCAGTAACACGTCCTCGTTTTCAGACATGCTTGACAACTGCATTAAACTGGGAAGTGGCGCAGCAGAAGGTGGCAGATGTATCGCAGTAGGTAAGAGGAGAGGGGAACAAAGACATTAATGTAATGGAATCAAAAGAAAGTTTTCAGATCTCAATCAAAATATTTCAAGTCAAGAATATTTGGGATACTTTACTTCATGTCAGTGAGTTCAGGAAAAGACTCGGGAATCTCAGGCATCTTGTACATGTGTCCGTTCAGTCCAGCCTGAAACAGACAGTGGTAGTATGAGCAACTCATGACAAAATTATCTGAACACGACCAATCTTACTTTCCTTGGCTGTCAGAGTTTTAATGTTTGAGATGCTTTCACTACTTCCTTCTACATTGGTGTATATTATGCATTGTTGAGTATACCTGGGAGTCTCCGGTGGGAACAGGCAGTGGCAGGTCAGAAATCAGTCCATATGGGGCTGGAGCTCGAGGGTGTCCATGGGCACTTTCAGCCCCAGGGTGAGGCATGGGAGCTGGACACGGAGCTGGGCCTGGACCAGCAGGCGGCGTGTGACTGGGACCCATGTGGCGAGATCCATAGTGGAAAGCCTGAGTGGGGTAAGGAGGCTTGTACATATTGCTGCATAAACATGGGAGAGAAAAAAGATTATTTCACTTAGGGATAAAACCAAATAAAACACACATGTCAAATTTATTTTCAGAGAAAAATTTTTTACAAGTTACTTTAATAGTTTTCTTAACAATGACTATTTTATTTACGAGCTTCATTGAAGGATCCAGGGACTGAGGAAACCACCAGACAGACCTTTTCAACCATAATTATTCAGGAAAAGGCACACAGGTTCTAGTTTAACACAATATGTTTGATAGTAAAAAAAAACATAAGTTACATAACATTGCCCCAAATTTCCATTATAATAACGAACTGGGTTTTAGGGCTACTTATTTACTGCAATGCCCATAAAAAAACATTACTGCAAAAGTACTTAAATTAAACTCAGGTTACGCAACACTTGAATTTCCTGTTATAATGATAAAGTACCTCAAGACAAATGTCAATGAATGAAAGAGCAGACTCACTATGGAAAGCCAGCAGGGCCACTGGACATCAAGGCAGGTGGACTCTTCCAGAACTCATCCAGCAGACTCTGAATGACCTTACCCAGATCTGAGTGCATCCCAAACTACAACATACACAATAACAAAAAACTAAACTTGGAGGAAACTAAGAACATTGTCACTTATAAAACTACAGTTTGACCTAACAAAAGTTACATTAAATATCTAACAACCAGGAAAGATAAAAAAGAAGTTCATATTGTAAAAGTTGAACATTATGTTTGCATGTTATTATAACGATCAGGGGAAGATTCACTTGACTAGGGAATAACCCATGTTTACATGCAGCTGGGTGCAGTAATCAGATTTCTCCCCATCTCTATTTAAACTGACGACGCAGTAAGAGCACAGACTGACTCTTGCTTACTCTGTGCTGAAAGAAGCACTAGTCACATGTGACTGTATCTTGCAACGATCAGCTACAGAAAGCGTTTTACTGTGACTAATCATTTCAGTTTCAGTTTTGGTCACATTTATTCATCATGTATACAGCTGTGAGTCATGATATTCCCCCTTTCAACTTGCCGTTGTGCCAGGGTGATAATGTTTCAGTGCTGTTCTTTATTTGCGGTGAATCTCTTAACAATGAAACCATGAGGTGAGGTTATTTTAACCGTGGAGAAAACAGCAAGAACAATCATGTCACCGAGTATGTTGACAGTTTTAAAACCAGGTAACATTAGACATTGGTGGTTTTCTTGAATGACTTCAGATCACAGATTTGTAAGAACACAACCCCTTGATCCAATGGAACCCCTTCAAGAAACCAAGATTTGGAATCACAAGAAACAAAACAACTACTTACATTATTGATGAGGGGGCTGGTGATAATGGTGCCATTATTGCTGTCTACTAAATGATGACCAACAGGGGGGTAGACGCTAACCACCGGCTTCTCCTGGGGGAACTGAGGAGGCAGCAGACTAAGGAAAACAGAACAGAAAATATGATAGGTGACTGTGAATCGAGCACATGGCCTGCATTTGATACTGTGACCATGTGTGAGAAACTTTACTTACACATTAACACTAATGGTGGAGTTGTTGACTGTGAATGGTATTCTGTACTCGACATCTTTCTGGATCTCTGCGAGGCTGTTGGGAAACAGTAACAAAGGAATGTCATGGTCTGTAATCTTTCATCTGTTGACTTGATCAGCACATTTAGGAAATGTAGTATACATACATCCTTTATCAGTGTTAATGCAACTTCTGCTAGTTTGGAAACAGAATCACAAAGAGAGACCTTCCATGATTAACCTTGCACAATGACTCTATAGGCTTAATCCCTTACCCACTGACAATTACAATACATCTGCAATTTGATTCACTTACTGTTGTTTTGCTAAGAAGTATAGTGTTATGAAGCAGAACGCTATTTTCCAGGCAAGTGTACACAGAGTGCACTGTACAATCTAAAAGTTTCACCACTATTTTTTTTCCTAATCCGAGTTTGTAAGAGAACCTGAATTCAAGAAACTTGACTAACGAGAAAACATGTTTTTACTTCAAAATCATACAGATTTTTTAAATAAAATAAAAATACCAGTATCGGTAGTAACAACTTTGCCCAATGTTGATTCACATACTTTTTTTGCCTCACTGCGTTACCAACACATGACTACACTCCACTAGAGATAAAGATAGATAGAGATAGATTTGCCAACTGTTACTGACGTTGATATTGGTGCCAAAATGTATATCAGTTTTTGAAACAATCTGCACTTTACATATTATGCCTGATATAATCCTTTACCCCTACAGAAGTCTGCTATGGCCTGTTTAGGGGCTTTGCCTGTTCACAGTCTTTAAACAGTATGAAACTTGTTCTCCCACTGACTCATTCTTTGACATCATCGACACGCCATGAGCAGCATTAACCCCAGTACATTAGCATCTGTGGCCCGTGCAATTCTATTAAAGTCAACAAAGGCTAATACTTTAATCTCCACATCTAATTAGCAAGCTCCTCCTAAAACTACAGGCGTGACAGGTCCGAGGGAACACTGGAATGATCACTTGATATATCAGGCCAGCTACAACGTGTGTCATCAATCCTAAATATAGACACTGTAACTGTCACCGGCTGACTTGATTAGCTAGCCAGCTAACAGCGCCCTGTCAAACCATTCCTAACTAGCTAGTTAGCTACGAGGAAAGGTTAGCAAACATTAGCCACTCGGTGTCCACGGAGGAGCACATAAAAGCAGTGGCTGTTGGTTCACGCAATATCGTGACTCCGTTATTTTGACATATCTTAAGGATGGCAGCGATAAACGCGTGCAAGCATAAAGGCAATGAGCTATATGTTAGCCTAACGTACTTCTTGTTGACTCAACTGTCAGCCAAGTGGCTAGCTGTGCTAAGTAAACACACCGTGTGTGCGCGTGTGCTCTCGGACAACATGTTCTTGTTACCAACACCAGTAGCGACAAACAGCTGACCAATCTCTGCTTAAAAGGATAAAATAAGGATACTGTTAACAAGCTGTACGGCAGCACCGGGTGACCGGTTGCCATTCACGTTACCTCGGATGAGCAGCTTTGAGAGACTCGATCTGCCGCTGTTTTTGTTGCTGTAAGCTGTTCAGAGGAGGGTGAGGTCCGGAGCCTTTGGACAAGGGGAAAAGCCAGTTCATCCTCTCCTGGCAAAACCACGGACTGGACCTGGTGACAGAATCTAAAGGCCGGTGACAGACGCAGACGAAATGGAGGAGAAAGTGAGAGATCTGCGGTGCTAACGCCTGTTAGCTTGCTGACCACCGACGGGTTGTTGTCCTCACGAGGCTTACTTTACAGCTACGTGACAAAGTCAGATGGCATGTCCCAACGTGTCGGATAAAACGTCACTTCTGTTTAAACTCGGAGCAAGTCTATGATTTCACCACTGTCGTTAATATTACCAAAGCGAGAGATGATTCTGTCTTCAGAAGACAACCTTTCGACTAAGCAAGCCTGATCAACTTATTTACGTATTACGTCACGGAGCCCCGGCGCAACTTCCTGTTTTTAACAATGTTTTCATGATAAAAGTACAGCAATTAAAGCTCAACATAAATGATATTTAATTTTTAGACCTCAGATTTAAAAGTCATTGTAAGCTTCTATTAAAAAGATTATTACCATATAAAGCCCATCTTCGTGGTCCTCTTGGAGACAACTCACTCCATTGAGTATTTATTAAATCCATATTGTAACTGAAGAAGAGCTTGGGGGGTTTAATGCATTTCTATTATTTTTCATATTTCCTGTATTTTTGTTTTCCCTTCCTGTAGTAATTCTGTTACATAATGATCTTAATTGTTGAACCATAGACTGATTAATCAATTACATTTTTTAGTATGTTCATGTTGTATTCTTACTAGAAATATATAAGTTTATCTTCACATCTTGGCAACCACTCTGATCATATTCCCTTCCTCAGTACTTCATGGAGAAATACAGAACAATCATCAATGACAGATAACATGAACTTAATCATGACTCTCCATCAGCTTCATGCTCAGAAGGGAATATCATGACTCTTCATCGTGGTTAGCAAGACCAAACACTTTAGAAACACAGTTCTCTAGTCAGAAACTATAGAAATGATCCCTGAAAGTATAGTCTTAGTTTGAATGAAGGTGAAAACTGAAGGTGTTTCACAGGATGATCATTCTCACTCAGGGTTCATCTCTGCTGTCAAAAGTCTCCTCCAGTTGCTGCATCTCGTTCTGCCATGTGGCTCTTATGGAGACTAAACATACACCAGACAGTACAGGTAAGGCTGCATTATTTCACCAGTTTTATAACACCGGGATTTTCAGACAACACAATGATCACATTCTCTTTGTCATAATTGCAAAATGAAAATCTGTTGATTATCTTTTTAGATTACTCTATAGAAAACAGAGAGAAATGTCTACATTAGATTTATTAAGAACCTGAACAAAGAGAATAACTTGACAGTTCTTAATTATCAAGGTTTCTGTTTCTTAATCAACAAATCCATTACTACATTCTTTAGATGAGCTCTAAACCTTAGTCAACCTTTAATCTGCAATGTAACTGACTAACAATATTCTCTTGCAAAAAATCTGTCTCTATAAAAGTTTTGTAATTGTTCTCAAGTGTTTTCTTTTCCTTGTGTAAATTCATGCAACCACTCTGATCATATTCCCTTCCTCAGTACATCCAGAAGAAGTACAGCGCAAACATCAATGACAGAGAGCATGAACTGAGTCATTAGTCTCTGTCAGTTTCTGATTCAGAAGGGAACATCACAACTCATCATCGTGGTTAGCGAGACCAAACACTTTAGAAACACATTCCTCAAGTCAGAAACTACAGAAATGATCCCTGAAAGTATAGTCTTAGTTTGAACGAAGGTGAAAACTGAAGGTGTTTCACAGGACGATCATTCTCACTCAGGGTTCATCTCTGCTGTCAAAAGTCTCCTCCAGTTGCTGCATCTCTACTCACTGTAGAATTTCAGAAACAGAGAAATGAATGCAGTAAATTTGCCAGAACCTGAACAAAGAGAATAACTTAACAAATCTTGATTATCAAGGTTTTTGTCTTTAATCAACACATTAATCATTAAATTCTTTAGATGAGCTCTAAACCTTAGTCAGCCTTTAAACTGCAATGTAACTGACTAACAATATTCTCATGCAAAAAATCTGTCTTTATAGAAGTTTTGTAATTGTTCTCAAGTGTTTTCTTTTCTTTGTATGAATTCATGCAACCACTCTGATCATATTCCCTTCCTCAGTACTTCTAGAAGAAGTACAGAACAATCATCATTGACAGAGAACATGTGAGCTGAGACATTGTTCTCTGTTATTTTCATGCTCTGAAAAGAATATCACAACTCATCATCGTGGTTAGCAAGACCAAACACTTTAGAAACACATTTCTCAAGTGAGAAACTATAGAAATGATCCCTGAAAGTATAGTCTTAGTTTGGAGGACAGTGAAAACTGAGGATCATTCATAAAACCTTCATTCTCACTCAGGGTTCATCGTTGCTGCCACAAATGACCAAAAATGACCAATTCATGAAAAGTGATCAAAATAAAAGTACAACGTTAATTGAAACTGCCACTAAAGCTTTTAATTTCATGTTAACAACTTCAACATCAGATTTGTCACATTTTATTTCACAGACAGCAATTTGTAACAGGGAGACCTTCAACACCAGACCTACTCAACAGGCAGCTTGAGGGCCAAATGTGGTCCTCCAGCAACCTCACTCCTCATTTTGTAAACAATTCATTAGTTACGTCTGCTGCTAAGCAGAACAAATATTCTTTTTTATTAAAAAGGTAACACTCATGCCCTCCAAACAGGAAATTTACCAGATTGACCATCTACTTCTAATGTATGTATAGTCTTTTCTTTAAAGTGTGAAAACAAAAAAAGTGAAGGAAAAAAATGAAAAGTCTATTGTTTTAACATATTTAAATTCTGAGCTTTATCTCTCCATAAAAGCAAGAAATCTCTGTCTGTGTGTGCCTCAAATATCTCTGCAGATCAGGATCAGACTGACCTGAGATTTTCAACATGGCTGCTGCGTGGTTCAAGGGTATGCAATGTTGGATTTGTTTTGACTACAATGATACCGTTAACAAATTATTTCATAAATGATTTAGCAATTCTGTTAGCATTGTCAGCCATAACCACCATAGCCACGTGTGCACCAGAGCCAATCACTGAAGCAAACAGCAATTTATGTTTGCATTATAAGTAATAAAAATGGCTCATTAAACACATTTGTAGTTTTCACAGTAAATAATCTAACTTTTTCCTACTCAGATTTTATGTTTTTTTGTGATTTTAGGTCCATTGTGTTAATACAGTATGTCAAAATGAAAAATAACTGTACAGTCACACATGTGAGGTTGTGCTGAAAATAGTGAAACCAAGCAAGGCAAGGTAAACAGTTTATAAGGTGAAATAGTGTATAATGACAAAATCAAAAAAAGTAAAAACAAAAAAAAACAAGACAGCAAGTTACACCCTAGAATATCAAAATTCACAACATACCTAAATATCCCTGACGTCCCACCTTCAAATACAGTGTCGTTTGGCCATCCCGGAAAACACTACTTAACCTTCTACTTTTCTATGGAAATACATGCTCCTACAGGCTAGGCACTAAGCACTTTTTCTTTTTTTTTTTTTCCAGTAAAATCACATTACCACTCTGATCATATTCCCTTCCTCAATACAGAACAATCATCAATGACAGAGAACATTTGAACTAAAACATGGCTCGCTGTCAGCTTCACGCTCAGAAGGGAATATCGTAACTCTTCATCGTGGTGAGCGAGACAAAACACTTTAGAAAAGCATTTCTCAAGTCAGAAACTATAGAAATGATCCCTGAAAGTATAGTCTTAGTTTGAATGAAGGTGAAAACTGAAGGTGTTTCACAGGATGATCATTCTCACTCAGGGTTCATCTCTGCTGTCAAAAGTCTCCTCCAGTTGCTGCATCTCGTTCTGCCATGTGGCTCTTATGGAGACTAAACAAACACCAGACAGTACAGGTAAGGCTGCATTATTTCACCAGTTTTATAATGCCGGTATTTTAAAAAAAATCAACAATGATCACTTTCTTTTTGTCATAATTAGAAAAGGAAAATCTGTTGATTATCTTTTTAGGTTACTCTACAGAATTTCAGAAACAGTGAAATGTCTGCAGTGAATCTGCCAGAACCTGAACAAAGAGAATAACTTGACAATTCTTGATTATCAAGGTTTCTGTCTGTTAATCAACAAAACCATTATTACATTCTTTAGATAAGCTCTAGACCTTAATAAGCTGTTAATCTGCAATGTAACTGACTAACAATATTCTCTTGCAACCAGTTCATCTTTATAAAGGCTTTGAGATTATTCTTAAGTATTTTCATTTCCCTGTACAAATTCTTGCAACCACTCAAAACATATTCCCTTCTTCAATACTCCATTAGGAAGTAGAGAACAATCATCAACAACAGAACAGGAACTGAATCCTTATGCTCTATCTGCTTCATGCTCACAAGGGAACATCACAACTCATCATCGTGGTTAGCGAGACCAAACACTTTAGAAACACATTTCTCAAGTCAGAAACTATAGAAATGATCCCTGAAAGTATAGTCTTAGCTTGAATGATGGTGAAAACTGAAGGTGTTTCACAGGACGATCATTCTCACTCAGGGTTGAATTTGACATTATTCTCTCCATGATTAGCAGAACAACGTTGTGGTAAATCTTCAGTCATTACTAGACAACAAGTCCTCCAGAGGTGATCAGACAGGAAACTAAATGGATAAAGTATGATGAAATCTGTTTTCAAGAACACTAATATTTACATCATAAACCTCCTCCAGTTGGTGAACCACAGCGCAACACAGCCAATCACTGAAGGCCACTGACAGCACAGCTGTAACACACCTGGAATTCTCATGCTTGAAATGACAAATTATCAAAGTCGTTCTGTCTTTCAGTCATCCGTTATTTAATTCCTCATATGAACACTAAAATGGTTAGGGATTTATTGGATTAACTGGATTCAGCAACAACATTGTTGTCTGTTTTTTATCTGTTACAGGCAAATAATGTTTTATGTATATTCTGGAGAGTCTGTACAGTGCAATCGGTGGTAGTTGTATTGAATTATAAATTATGTTTGGAGAAAAGAACATGTTTTTTGGAGACATTTCTGCGATGAAACCAAATTAATTGTAGACAGGTTAGTGCATTTAAACCGTGTGAATGTCTGTTTGTAGCATCTGAACCTGGACCTGAGCAGCTGGAGGGAATCACTGGACAAGTAGCTGCTGAGCTTGTTGAGATGTGTGAGCATTCGGAGCAGATGAGAGTCCAGACCTTCCTGGATATCAGCAGCGTGGCGAGGCTGCTGCACATCAGACTGAGTCAAAGAAGCTTACTCAGCAAGATCAGAGTGACACAGGAGCTGAATCTGAACATGGAGCCACTGAGATGTATTTTCACACCATGACAGCTTAACCCCTCTTGAAGTGGCTGACGGGGTTCACCAGCCACCATGCACACGATCAGCAGCAGCTTAACTTCAGCTACAATATGAGTTTGCTAAGGTTGGTGGTGGAAAACGTGTTTGGACGTCTAAAGGGTTGCTGGAGGAGCCTGGCCAAGAGAAAAAACATTTCAGCCGCTTGTATGCCAGATGTCGTTGTTGCTCGTTGTAAAGTGCTTTTTTGTTTGTTTGTTTTTCTTTATAGCGGGATCAAAGTTCAGAAACTCCCAGAAGTGGAACTCATCTCACTACAATGACTGTGGACACAAATGAATAGTAAACATGTGTTTCAAGTCAAAATGAGAGGAAAGGTTTCAGTATGGTTTCTAAGGTTTAGATCATACCTTGTGTTTTTTAACGGCTTTGTATGTTGGGCAATCAAAAGGCTCTGTGTTTATATAAGAAACAGGATGTAGATCAAACAGGTGCCTTCAAAAAGAGAATGTGGTCTGTAGCTCAGTCACTCTGGCTCTTGGACCTCACAGCTGCCAGGTACACTGGCACCAGCAGCACTTCATATCACTGCAATAAGTGAAGAGTAGGATGAGTTGTGGACCTCTATCTGAAACAGTTTGATGTCTCAGTATCAACAATATTTATGCTATTGTTTTACAGCTGTACTTCCACCACTCTGAACATACTCTCTTCCTGCATACTCCATGAGGAAGTACAAAACAATCATCAATGACAGAACATGTGAACTTAATCATCAGTTTCTGTCAGCTTCACGCTCAGAGGAGAATATCATGACTCATCATCGTGGTTAGCGAGACCAAACACTTTAGAAGCACATTCCTCAAGTCAGAAACTATAGAAATGATCCCTGAAAGTCTAGTCTTAGTTGGAACAGAGGTAAAAACTGAAGGTGTTTCACAGGACGATCATTCTCACTCAGGGTTCATCTCTGCTGTCAAAAGTCTCCTCCAGTTGCTGCATCTCTACTCACTGTAGAATTTCAGAAACAGAGAAATGAATGCAGTAAATTTGCCAGAACCTGAACAAAGAGAATAACTTAACAAATCTTGATTATCAAGGTTTTTGTCTTTAATCAACACATTAATCATTAAATTCTTTAGATGAGCTCTAAACCTTAGTCAGCCTTTAAACTGCAATGTAACTGACTAACAATATTCTCATGCAAAAAATCTGTCTCTATAAAAGTTTTGTAATTGTTCTCAAGTGTTTTCTTTTCCTTGTATGAATTCATGCAACCACACTGATCATATTCCCTTCCTCAGTACTTCTAGAAGAAGTACAGAACAATCATCATTGACAGAGAACATGTGAGCTGAGACATTGTTCTCTGTTATTTTCATGCTCTGAAAAGAATATCACAACTCATCATTGTGGTTAACAAGACCAAACACTTTAGAAACACATTTCTCAAGTGAGAAACTATAGAAATGATCCCTGAAAGTATAGTCTTAGGTTGGAGGACAGTGAAAACTGAGGATCATTCATAAATCATTCTCACTCAGGGTTCATCGTTGCTGCCACAAATGACCAAAAATGACCGATTCATGAGAAGTGATCAAAATAAAAGTACGTTAATTGAAACTGCCACTAAAGCTTTTAATTTCATGTTAACAACTTCAACATCAGATTTGTCACATTTTATTTCACAGGCAGCAATTTGTAACAGGGAGACTTTCAACACCAGACCTACTCAACAGGCAGCTTGAGGGCCGAATGTGGTCCTCCAGCAACCTCACTCCTCATTTTGTAAAATTATTAAAAAGGATTCACTTTTCTTTCATTTACCAGACTTTTACAGTATCATGAATGTAAACTGGAACTGTGTTAGTCTGTCTTACTTCTTCCAGTCAGTGAAAGAAATTCAACTCTTTTCTCACCAGTACTTTGAAATTTGGCTAAATGTAGTCACTGTATTGTTTATTTTATTTTTTTTTTACTTTTCTTATTTTGTTACTTACTAAAGACTCTCATACAAATGTTTTTTCTTTATTTCAGCACTTCCTTAATCTCTTGTCTGTATGCCATGCCAGAGCTGTGCTGTCAGTGGCATGCAGTGATTGGCTGTGTTGTCATTTACATAAAACCACATGGCAGAATGAGATGCAGCAACTGGAGGAGGGTTTCAACAGAGACAAACCCTGAGTGAGAATGATCGTCCTGTGAAACACCTTCAGTTTTCACCATCGTTCAAACTAAGACTATACTTTCAGGGATCATTTCTATAGTTTCAGACTTGAGAGATGTGTTTCTAAAGTGCTTGGTCTTGCTAACCACGATGATGAGTCCTGGTATTCCCTTCTGAGCGAGAAGCTGACGGAGAGCGATGATTAACTTCATGTTCTCTGTCATTGATGTTTGTTCTGTATTTCTCCATGAAGTACAGATGAAGGGAGTATGATCAGAGTGGTAACCAAGATATGAAAGTAAAACGAGTTATGTTTCTAGTAATATTACAATGTAAATGTACTAAAACTGAAAAATCTAGTTGTTTAATCAGTTGGTGGATTGACATTACTACAGGAAGAGATACTTTCAGTTTAAATGTTTGTCTTGTTAAAAAACACATTTATTGTGTTCATTTCTCTGTTTTCTACAATTCTATAGAGTAACCTAAAAAGATCATCAACAGAGATTCATTTTGTAATTATGTCAAAGAGAAAGTGATCATTGTATTTTTTTGAAAATCCCATTGTTTAAAAACTGGTGAAATAACGCAGCCTGAACTGTACTGCCTGGTCTATGTTTATGTGAGCCGGGCGGAAAGGTTAATATAAAAAAAAAAAGAAGATAAAATAGGGCCAACAACGCCACCTGGGTTTTTGGTTTGAGGCCTAGGACCTCTTAAAATAATCAACATTAAAATTTGGATAAAAATGTTAAAAAGGTTCATTTTATCAGGGGAGCGCAGTTAAAAACAAGTGGTGCTTTACAACAGTGAACACAATCAAAATAGAGGAGAAACAATATTTATTTTGAAATCACTCGAAGTTCCTCCCTAAAGAACTAAAAGAGCACAAACAGCTAAAACAGATAAAACAATAAACATATAAAATAATGCTGCAACACAGGGGCAGGAGGTTAAGAGTTCATGTACTGCTGGGGTCCACTCTAATTTCTCATGCCTCCTTCTCTGGGCAGAGCCTGTGGAAAAGAAAACTCAGAGCCAGTCAAATGTCCTTTTTTTCCCATCGCCACCACAGTTCTGTCCACTATTCACCACAACCACACACCGGTCTTTTGAGAGACTTGTGCGGAAGGGAGAAGTGTCACCTTCTCCCACTTGTAGCTGCTAGCGACCGATGTTTGTTTCTCACTGTGTGTCGTCCTCGATTTCCTCCAGGCCAATGCTGATGCCGTTCTTCTCCCTCCATGATGCGCCGTTGTGCTCCGTTTCTTGTTCCTCAGTCCGTGGGCTCTCTCTCTCTGTTCCCCCATGGTCTCGCTCAGCCTCTCCAATCCGTCCTCTGCCTCTCTTCTGCCCCTCTTTATCTTACCTAGTCCAAACTTTTTTGGGGGGGGCTCAAGGTGCACGTCCTTAATCTTAATCACGAGGCGGAAGTAAAACCAACATTTAAACACACACACACACACACACACACACACACACACACACACACACGCACACACTTCAACAAACACTAAAAACACCAATTCAAGGTAAAAGCATGCTTGACAATAAAATCAAAATCACATTCCGCCTTGTGACATTTAGTCTCCGTAAGAACCACATGACAGAACGAGATGCAGCAACTGGAGGAGACTTTTGACAGCAGAGATGAACCCTGAGTGAGAATGATCGTCCTGTGAAACACCTTCAGTTTTCACCTTCGTTCCAACTAAGACCAGACTTTCAGGGATCATTTCTATAGTTTCTGACTTGAGGAATGTGCTTCTAAAGTATCTGGTCTCGCTAACCACGATGATGAGTCATGATATTCTCCTCTGAGCGTGAAGCTGACAGAAAGTGATTATTAAGTTCACATGTTCTGTCATTGATGATTGTTGTGTACTTCCTCATGGAGTACGCAGGAAGAGAGTATGTTCAGAGTGGTGGAAGTACAGCTGTAAAACAATAGCATAAATATTGTTGATACTGAGACATCAAACTGTTTCAGATAGAGGTCCACACCTCATCCTACTCTTCACTTATTGCAGTGATATGAAGTGCTGCTGGTGCCAGTGTACCTGGCAGCTGTGAGGTCCAAGAGCCAGAGTGACTGAGCTACAGACCACATTCTCTTTTTGAAGGCACCTGTTTGATCTACATCCTGTTTCTTATATAAACACAGAGCCTTTTGATTGCCCAACATACAAAGCCGTTAAAAAACACAAGGTATGATCTAAACCTTAGAAACCATACTGAAACCTTTCCTCTCATTTTGACTTGAAACACATGTTTACTATTCATTTGTGTCCACAGTCATTGTAGTGAGATGAGTTCCACTTCTGGGAGTTTCTGAACTTTGATCCCGCTATAAAGAAAAACAAACAAACAAAAAAGCACTTTACAACGAGCAACAACGACATCTGGCATACAAGCGGCTGAAATGTTTTTTCTCTTGGCCAGGCTCCTCCAGCAACCCTTTAGACGTCCAAACACGTTTTCCACCACCAACCTTAGCAAACTCATATTGTAGCTGAAGTTAAGCTGCTGCTGATCGTGTGCATGGTGGCTGGTGAACCCCGTCAGCCACTTCAAGAGGGGTTAAGCTGTCATGGTGTGAAAATACATCTCAGTGGCTCCATGTTCAGATTCAGCTCCTGCGTCACTCTGATCTTGCTGAGTAAGCTTCTTTGACTCAGTCTGATGTGCAGCAGCCTTGCCACGCTGCTGATATCCAGGAAGGTCTGGACTCTCATCTGCTCCGGATGCTCACACATCTCAACAAGCTCAGCAGCTACTTGTCCAGTGATTCCCTCCAGCTGCTCAGGTCCAGGTTCAGATGCTACAAACAGACATTCACACGGTTTAAATGCACTAACCTGTCTACAATTAATTTGGTTTCATCGCAGAAATGTCTCCAAAAAACATGTTCTTTTCTCCAAACATAATTTATAATTCAATACAACTACCACCGATTGCACTGTACAGACTCTCCAGAATATACATAAAACATTATTTGCCTGTAACAGATAAAAAACAGACAACAATGTTGTTGCTGAATCCAGTTAATCCAATAAATCCCTAACCATTTTAGTGTTCATATGAGGAATTAAATAACGGATGACTGAAAGACAGAACGACTTTGATAATTTGTCATTTCAAGCATGAGAATTCCAGGTGTGTTACAGCTGTGCTGTCAGTGGCCTTCAGTGATTGGCTGTGTTGCGCTGTGGTTCAACAACTGGAGGAGGTTTATGATGTAAATATTAGTGTTCTTGAAAACAGATTTCATCATACTTTATCCATTTAGTTTCCTGTCTGATCACCTCTGGAGGACTTGTTGTCTAGTAATGACTGAAGATTTACCACAACGTTGTTCTGCTAATCATGGAGAGAATAATGTCAAATTCAACCCTGAGTGAGAATGATCGTCCTGTGAAACACCTTCAGTTTTCACCATCATTCAAACTAAGACTATACTTTCAGGGATCATTTCTATAGTTTCTGACTTGAGAAATGTGTTTCTAAAGTGTTTGGTCTCGCTAACCACGATGATGAGTTGTGATGTTCCCTTGTGAGCATGAAGCAGATAGAGCATAAGGATTCAGTTCCTGTTCTGTTGTTGATGATTGTTCTCTACTTCCTAATGGAGTATTGAAGAAGGGAATATGTTTTGAGTGGTTGCAAGAATTTGTACAGGGAAATGAAATTACTTAAGAATAATCTCAAAGCCTTTATAAAGATGAACTGGTTGCACGAGAATATTGTTAGTCAGTTACATTGCAGATTAACAGCTTATTAAGGTCTAGAGCTTATCTAAAGAATGTAATAATGGTTTTGTTGATTAACAGACAGAAACCTTGATAATCAAGAATTGTCAAGTTATTCTCTTTGTTCAGGTTCTGGCAGATTCACTGCAGACATTTCACTGTTTCTGAAATTCTGTAGAGTAGAGTAACCTAAAAAGATAATCAACAGATTTTCCTTTTCTAATTATGACAAAAAGAAAGTGATCATCGTTGATTTTTTTTAAAATACCGACATTATAAAACTGGTGAAATAATGCAGCCTTACCTGTACTGTCTGGTGTTTGTTTAGTCTCCATAAGAGCCACATGGCAGAATGAGATGCAGCAACTGGAGGAGACTTTTGACAGCAGAGATGAACCCTGAGTGAGAATGATCATCCTGTGAAACACCTTCAGTTTTCACCTTCATTCAAACTAAGACTATACTTTCAGGGATCATTTCTATAGTTTCTCACTTGAGAAATGCTTTTCTAAAGTGTTTTGTCTCGCTAACCACGATGATGAGTTGTGATATTCCTTTCAGAGTGTGAAAGTAACAGAGAACAATGTCTCAGCTCACATGTTCTCTGTCAATGATGATTGTTCTGTACTTCCTCAAGAAGTACTGAGGAAGGGAATATGATCAGAGTGGTTGCAAGAGTTTATACAAGAAAAAGAAAACTCTTGAGAACAATTACAAAACTTCTATAAAGACAGATTGTTTGCATGAGAATATTATTAGTCAGTTAGATTGCAGATTAAAGGCTGACTAAGTTTTAGAGCTCATCTAAAGAATTTAATGATTAATGTGTTGATTAAAGACAAAAACCTTGATAATCAAGATTTGTTAAGTTATTCTCTTTGTTCAGGTTCTGGCAAATTTACTGCATTCATTTCTCTGTTTCTGAAATTCTACAGTGAGTAGAGATGCAGCAACTGGAGGAGACTTTTGACAGCAGAGATGAACCCTGAGTGAGAATGATCGTTCTGTGAAACACCTTCAGTTTTCACCTTCGTTCAAACTAAGACTATACTTTCAGGGATCATTTCTGTAGTTTCTGACTTGAGAAATGTGTTTCTAAAGTGTTTGGTCTCGCTAACCACGATGATGAGTTGTGATATTCCCTTGTGAGCGTGAAGCTGACAGAAATTGTTCAGTTTATATGTTCTTTGTTGTTGATGATTGTTCTGTACTTCTTCATGAAGTACTGAAGAAGGGGATATGATCAGAGTGGTAGAGGTACAGCTGTGAAAGGAAAACAAACAACACAAATCTACAAATATTGAGACGTCAAGCTGTAGGTTTTCATACAACATGGATTGAAAGGCTTTGCTTAAGTTTCAGAAAACAAGTAGATGATCAATAAGTTAATGGGCCAAAATCACTAAAACGAAAGTTAATCATTACAGGAAGATAAACAGTGAACATGTTAGTGGCCATGTTAGTGTACTTGAAAACAGATTTTATTATATTTCTTCCATTTTGTTGTCTGTCTGATCACCTCTGGAGGATTTGTTGTCTAGTAATGATTGAACATTGGGGCTTAAACAACTTTGTTCTGCTAATCATGAAGAGAAAATGTTTTAGGTTTATGATGGCCAAGATGAACCCTGAGTGAGAATGATTGTCCTGTGAAACACCTTCAGTTTTCACCATCATTCAAACTTAGACTATACTTCAGGGAGCGTTTCTGCGGTTTCTGACTTGCGAAATGTGTTTCTGACAGTATACTGCAAAACCAGGTTGTCCAGCTGGGGCTGGGAGATGAAGACAACAGAGCTGCTACTGTACGCTGTTAATGTGATTTGGGTGGTTGAGGACCTGTTTTGGCTTGCCGTTGCTGTGTCTTTTGATTTTTTATTCACTCGCACATACCTTGAAAGGCTAGCCGGGTGCTTTAGTTCAATGTGCCATTTCAGGTTTGCTGCTGTTGATGTATGGAGTTGCTTCTTGAAACCTGGCAGGCGAAGTTCACACAAAAAGGTCAGATTTTTCCCACCTGGATCATCACTGACCTTTTCATAAAATTGTTTTAAGTAACCATACAAAGATGCTGTATTAATGGTGGAGGCAGAGTAGGGCTGGGTATTGTTAAGAACCTCATGATTCGATTTGATTTCGATTCTTTAGGTTGCAATTCGATTCAATATCGATTTGAGTCAATATTGATTTAAATGCTTCGACATTGATTCAGTAGTAAGTAGTAATAAACAAATAATTCATTAGAGTACCTGTTGATAATTTTTAAATTCAAAAAGTAATCTTAAATCATAAATCTTTCCTCTAGGAAGTTCTAGTTCGAATTGAAATGTAAACAAAGGCACATGATGTGTTTAGTTATAAAATAGTGCAACCATAGTTAAGCTGAGATAATGCCATTGTTTCTGGGACTGCATGGTCCATTTTTGTCTGACATAAACATAGACATAAACGCAGTCCCTCCGCCCTCAGGCTAGACGCGAGGGGGTAAAATGTTGAACTGAACCCCCCTCTCTGCCCGGAGGAGAGTGCTATCTGCGGGCGCCCGGTGCAGCGGCCAGGGTGAGACCGGCTGCGCTGGGAGTTTACTGTCTCCGAAAGAGCGGTGCGTCAGACAGTGGCTAGCCGCCTCCGCAGCTCCGACAGCGTTTCTGCGGCGCATCACCCTCCGACCCTCGACCTTCCTTTGTTTTTGCCTCAGTGCTTTGCATTTTGATGATGCATGCCGTGGGACGACTCTGTGGTGGATGGTGTTGCCAGATTGGGTGAGTTTCCGCTACAAATTAAGGCCTGCTGATGGTGTGTTTCAGCTGGTTTTCGCCTGGAAGGCTCTATGGAAAGCTGGCACTCTCTTGAGTGAAGTAAAACTTTTTTTTTGAGAGCGCTGTTCACAAACGCCACAATGAACGCGTTCACAATAACAATCAGGCAAAATCAGGCAGAATACATTTGCCCAAAACATGAACGAGCTCATGAACAATCGTTCACTGAACGCGTTCAGGCACAACACTGTCAGTTCATAGGTCCTCTGTTGTTGATGATCATTTTGTACTTTATCAGTTCTGAGGAAGAGAACATGATCAGTGTGATTATTTTTATGTGTCCCTGAAAGTATAGTCTTAGTCTGAAACTATAGAAATGATCCCTGAAAGTAGAAAGTAATTTTAACTCAGCCAGAAGCACAACATGATTCACAGGAGAATCATTCTCACTCAGGGTTCCTCTCTGTTTAACCTTCCTCCATTTGCAGCATCTCATCCTGCCATGTGGTTTTATGTAAATGATACAGCATAGCACAGCAAATCACAGCATGACACTGACAGCACAGCTGTGACACTGTAAAGACAAAAGATTAAGGCAGTACTGAGATAAAGAAAAAAATGTATGTAATGAGCATTAGGTAAGTGGCTGCTATGAGGTATAAAGATGGTTCTTGGAAAGATTATCATATACATTTGACACACATTGTAGTCTGCAATATATCATAAAGCAGAATTTCTGACCTGCTCAAACCTGCTGTTGGATTATTCCTTTCATTTGTACATCTCATATTTCAAGATAATACTTACCATAACACATTCCAAAGTACTGTACATGTTTTTAACTCTGTGCATATGCTATAAAAGTTGACTATGGCAATGTCTTTTCTACAGCAAGACATCACAGCCATTGGGGACCCATGACTACCACAATTGATCAGCATTAATAGTTTTCCTTTACACATATATAACCACTCTGCTCATATTCCTTCCCTCAGCACTCCATGAAGAAGTACAGAACAATCATCAATGATAGAGAGCTTATGAAATGAATCATTACTCTCCATCCGCTTCACGCTCAGGAAGGAATATCACGACTCATCATCGTGGTTAGCGAGACCAAACACTTTAGAAGCACATTTCTCAAGTTAGAAACTATAGAAATGATCCCTGAAAGTATAGTCTTAGTTTGAAGGAGGGTGAAAACAGAGAGTCATTCACAGAACGATCATTCTCAGTCAGGGTTCATCGTTGCTGCCAAACACATGGCCAAAATAACCGATTAAAAAGGAGGAAACAAACTTTAATCGTAGCACACGCACGAAATGTGACTTTAGTCTGAATTGCTACTAAAGCTGGTGTTTTACTGTTAGCGTTCCATTTCAAAACACCCATAATGCTTTGCGAAGTGAGCGACACACAACCATACATTTTATATATTTGTTGATGTTTATGTAAAACGTAACTTTGACAATATATCGGACTGCTTGGTTAAGAAACAATGCGAGAGAAGGTAAGACGTTATTAGCGTTATTAAGTGTGGATTTACATCGTTTACACAAGATAAATGCTCAACGGTGCGTCGGTGATTATGTTCCTGACAGACACCTGGAAAACAAAACAGTTCCGTTTAGAACGACAACCCTAGATCCGGCTCGTTTTGCGGATATTATTTTAGCGATATATAATCTCAACTTAGACAACACTCACGCATAAAGAATAGTTATATGAAAACTTACAGCCGTCGTCATAGTACGCTGAAAATCGCGCCCGTCGGTCCCTTCTGCCGTAACATAGAAAACCGGTGTATAGCTACCTCAGTTTTCTCCATGCTTTAAACCAGCAGTGTGGTCGATGTTACACACGGGGGCGCTGTTCAGGCGACATTACGTCAACTTCAGCTCAAACTTGTCAAGAGCTCTTAACATTCACAATAAAAAAAATAGCCTACGGTCAAAATGGGCTGTTATACTTATGTTTGTTTGTTTTTTTTTAAACTAAAACTGCTACCTCACAATCTGCAAGCAAAACCTTATATGTCTCCTAATATTAGCTAGATAACGTTACCTACCACAGGTGTCTCACTCACAGAGGCGGCCAGGTAACCGTAAAATTCGTTTAGGTAACAATACTTCGATTAATTTACTTAAACACAGATTAAAATTTATTAAATGCTGACTTCAGCACAGAAAAAACAGTACTGGTGAGAGTAACCACATAATCTACGGTGCCTCATAACGCGAAGTTAGCTTAAGCGCTATCGTGTTTATTGAGTGAGTCGCCAGTTTCACACACAGCGCTGTGGTGTCAACTACGTGACCTTTTTCTCGACACTCCAATGCTGCCAACATTTCTAAAATCAACTCACCAATGTTGGAGCCGATAGCCCGAGGGACCTTCTTTTGTGTTGCAGGATTGTGCATTTTTGACGCCAAACCCTGCTGCTACATGTCTGCCTACGATTTAGACGGTGGTTGCGTAAAGGATTTCGTTGCGCATGCGCAATAAATACCACGGACTGCGTAGGTCTTCCTAAAAAAGTTTATTCATGCAAGAAAAGTTGTTCACCAGGTCCACTGATGAGACGAATAAATGAATTATTGGGAAGACAATGACAAAAATGTACATTGTGCGAAATAACTCCGGACTCCACCATTCTTTACTCATCTAGACTTCTTCCTTCATTTTCAAAATATTCAAAATATATTCCATATTTCACACACAGGACATTCAAAAATTATATTTAGTGACTCATGATATATTACAACATTGTTATGGACATATTCAATGTTCTGTTGCTGTTAAAAGCAACATAGTGCTGAATTATGTGGTACAAAGTCTGATTTGCTATGTGACATGATGATAATGAGATGATAAAGGGAATAGATAGAAGGCACCTACACACACGCATGAGACTCTGAAACACATATAGGTCAAGGCAATAAGGATTCGGTCATCTTAAACTGAATATTATAATTACAAAATAAAAATAATCAGCATGGTCCCTTGTCTTTTATCATCTATGCGGTCACTACCTGCTCAAAGTTTTCCTGCTTTAGTAATATTATGATAATAAAGCATTCCTAACTGTAATAGCGTTTATATAGTCACTCCGTGCAATAAAATAGTAGTATACAACTTTACTAGCTAGATGACATCAAACCAAATTTAAGTTAAAAAAGGCTGACATGACTAAAATGAGGTGAGGACAATACATATTCACAATACCTCCTTTTAATTTTTCACTGTACTGTTCTGTATGTTAATATAATATATTATGTAGAATTTATTTTAATATTTAAATGTTAATGTCATCATCATCAAATCAATTTTGTAATGACTTAATTATTGTTGTGCTCTTTCAGCTGTTACAGTTTATAACGCCACAGTTCAACAACTGCTAAGTAGTTGTGAAAATAGAATTCTGTATATGACACATTCATTAGTTATGAAACAAATACTGTACTTTACACTTTTTTGGCCGGATCAGAATAAGTACAATCATTAAAATATTCTTTAACAGCTTAATTGAAAAGAAATTGACATATTTTTTCAGTTCTTCATACCTTCTTCAAAGTAATCAACGTCTAATCTAATGCTGCTTTGTTTTAATACACAAATAAGAATGTAAATCATACTTGGGATAACTGACATCAGATCTACATGACTTGTGAAACAGGAACCAAAAACGGAATGATGTTGCTCATTATCAGAATACAGAGCATCTGTCAGCTGTGTGTGGTCATGCTTAGTTATCACAAGTTCATTGGAGATCTGCCCTTGGAAATGCAATGTTGTTAACTCAGGTCAATGACTAGAAAAGCCAGAACCCAAATGCCATTTATTCTGCCCTCAGACTTCTTCCTCCATTTGTTTTTTTGCCTTCTTTCACTCTCCTCCTCTACGGCTTCTCCTTGAACCTCCTCAAGAGCTGGTGCACCTGTCGTCTGGCTCCAGAGCGAACACAGCTGGAGAAGGAGGTGTGGTGTTGGCGCTTCACCTGGTAAACACACAGCAGAAGGAGGCACAGTCACTCTGGAAGCCAGATGCCAGTTCTCTTAACTATGAGTTATAATATAGCTACAGAACACCTTTTCCCAGTCATAAGAAAATAGACTCTTCGGGATGCTTTCCCTTCATTTCATCCAATTTTTGAGGAAAAAATGTTCTCAAAAGTTAAAAAATACTTTGCACATAACTATGAGCAGTCTGCACACTCTGGACTCTCCAAAATGAGGACATTCATTAACCCACAGTTGCAACCCGGTGCACATACAGGCACATTGTATAGTGACCTTGGAAATATTACAGTTTTAAGGAAGTGTTAGTAAGTAACCAACCACTAGTGTGGTTGTAAAACGTGATGAATGTCAAGACATGTGTGTCTGAGCAAGGGGTGTATTGTGTAATAGACACTGAGCTAGCAACATGAAACCTTCGTTTACCAGGTAACTGCCAATTTGAAGTCATACTGCCCCTGGCTAATACACCCTAGTACATTTTCCTAATATAAGTTGTAGATAATAGGTAACGTTTAATGACTGGGCTGGAAAGATCATTTAAACCCCATTATGATGCTACTGATAGAAGTCAGATAGTTGAATGAATGTCATGCATTGAATCCAACTTTCTGCTGTTGTTGGTACTTATCTGCTTGCCAGCTCCTTCTTCAGACAGGATCTAAAAGAGGTGGCGCGCTCCACAGATTTATAGCCCTGAGAGGTCAGTGGATAGACATTGTGAAGAGGAGGAAGGAGGAATTAGAGAAAGGTGCAGGAGGGACAAAAGGAGGGGGATAATTAATAGAGAAGAAGAAAAAAAGGTATTGGTGTTGTAGCACAGGAGAGATTGGGTTTACGGCAGCATAGATGAGTATGGCAGAAAGAGATCAAGGATGCAAGAAAAGCGAGGAGAGAAAGAGATGAGACATTGTTAATAAGCCAAGACTGTGAGGCCAAGAGAGCATCCAAAGAAGCCTACAGGGTCATAAAAACAACTTCATTGCACTGCAAATTTTAAACTTGAGTCTATTCTAAGTTAGGAGGCTGTTGATGGTGGTATTGTACCATTAGACACCACCAGAGGGCAGCATCCCTCCTTGGGAACAACACTTGAAGTTGCTCAAGGTGATTTCCAGTTCAGTCACAGTTTTTCATCACTTCAAGTAATTCATTACAGTTGGTATCAGCTTCATCCTGAAAATTGTTACCCTTCACGACAAAGATTAAACCCACTGAAATTAATCACAGAATCCTCAATATTGTGCCTTAAAAAAAAAAAAAAATCAACATTACATTCAATGAATGCTCAGTTTAAATCGGAAAACTACTTAAGTTTGTTGAAGGACAATATTAGCCTGTGCTGTTTTAAACCCATTTACAATAAATGGACACAAACAGCAGGCGAACAACTTGTTATGGAGGCTGTTCTCTAACTGGCTCACAAAACCCCTTTTTATGACTCTAAGACTGACTATCAGTTTTAAGCTCTTCTGTTCCCCAAAAATTCTACCAAATATGAGAAATATGCCACCCAGGAGCTCATTTCAAATGAAAGAGGAGATCTCATGATCACTGTAACCTTTTGGAAGTTTGACCTGGAAATTGAGTGTGAATTCTACCAAGACGTGATGGTGATATAATGGGATCATATCTATCAGAATAAAAAGTTCAGCTCTTTTTATACTTGACCTTAATGCTAAAATATTTTGGATTTCTCAGTAAATCTCAGCATTTTCAGCATTTTCTCAGCATTGTCACCGCCCTCTGTAAATGTGTACAGTAAACCCCAACCAACTTCTGCAGTAGATCTTAACCTCTTACCTCCATGTGGAGGGAGGGGCTAAAACAAATCAATAAAGATCAATAAAATCTCACTAATCTCCTTGTCCTGCTTGCTGTGACTGGCTGTGATTTAGTCTCCTCTTAGTGGTTTTCAAACGCAGGTCTTTTATTTGGACCACAGATCCACCCCCAGTCACTTTTATGTTTCATTTTATCAAAGCCCGACACTTCAAAGTTTTTCCAAGCTAAAATAACTTCTCTGTTTCCCACAGTTCCTCACCCTGGCTCCCCTGTGTAGTCGGTCCTTCATTATTCCAATGAACTCCTTGTAGGAGAGCTGGTCGTCGTGATCTACATCAAAGATCTTGAAGATGGTGTGTACAAGGTGACGTGTCAGCTTCAGCCCAGTGGCCACGTAGACAGCTCTCGCAAACTCATCTAGTCGAAGAGAGAGTTAAAAACTATTTAGATCAATTCACACCAAACTAAGAGGGAAAACATGCATCATCTGTGTGCAGATACCCTCAGCACATGCAGCCACAGCTGTCACTCCTCTCCACCTACCTTGTCCAATGGAGCGAGAAGCAAAATTGTACATCTGCATGGCGATGGCAAAGTCCTCGAGGTTGTTGAGGAACTGGAAGAAGGATCTGAACTCATCAAAGGTGATTCCCTGAAATCCCAGAAAAAAGCATATGTGAGGGAACACATTTTAAATCAGCCCTGGAAAGAGGAAGAGGTAATGATGGAAATTATGTTCTCTGGAGAACAAAAAGCAGCTTGAAAATGAAAGTAATGAGTGTTTCAGCACAGGCTGCCATCCACAGGGACCTTGACAGACGTGACATTCCAGGAGGCAGATCACCTCAGCTGTCTGAAAAACGAAGATACTAAAAAAAAAAAACGCAGCTGACCACATCTCATAGTATTAATCAATAACCAATTTATTCCATGAAATAGTCCCATTAATGACATGGAATGCCATTAATGTATGCTCAGGATTATGTGTTGATGATAAGAAACATTTCAACAGCAGCCTTCTTGCAGTGGTTCATAACCCTAAAGCCATTCAAAAAGTAGCTGTACCCGCCACATGCTCTTTGTTGTGAACCAAGATCAAACCTATGATATCTAGATTAACAAGAAAATCATTACAAATAAAAATGAAGCGAATCAAATGAGGCAGTCTTTGCAGATCTATATGAAAAGATGCAGGACACAATAAATAAATTAATACACAAAGAGCTATTCAGCCGTGGTTCTTAACCTAGACATGTCATATATGCAGAAACAAAGAACACAGTGACGTAATTAAATAGCAGACTGATGTGTTTCGATGGACAGGTTGCGTGTTGTACGAGGCAGAGACCAACCTGCTTCTTTAACAGCATGAAAAGGAAAGAAAGAAGGAACAGAAATAGAGTTGGGTTGCATAAGAACTTGCTGGTGTAGGAAGGCACATAGATAGATAGATAGATAGATAGATAGATAGATAGATAGATAGATAGATAGATAGATAGATAGATAGATAGATAGATAGATAGATAGTGTGTGTGTGTGTGTGTGTGTGTGTGTCTGTGTGTGTGTCTGTGTGTGTGCATGTCTGTGTGGTCAAGTGAAGCAGTGGGGCGCTGAAGTGTGGAGAGCCACAACAGCCTCAGGCAGAGACAGTGGTGGGAAATTACAGTGGCTCTAGATGGCTAGAAGGCAGGAGTATCCATTAAGGAGGAAGAAGAAATGAAACAGATAAAAGGACAGTTAAAGTTTTCGGTTAGAAGATAAAGGATTAGGTAATGTATCCGATGTTATATAAAGATACATCGACAACTCAAAGTCCTGGTCAAAACTGTACTGTTGCAGCACTCTGTAAATTGACAGTTTATTAGCATCATTTGGCTATTTCACTGCTCTGTTTTCATATATTGTTTACTTCAGCTGAAAAAGCACAGCTACACCTATGAACAAACTGATTACATGGTTTTTTAACAGATGTGTTGATTTGTCCATACTATGTGCATGTATGATGTATCTGATAGCGTTTTATTGTAGGGCTGGGTAATATATGCTATATATATATATCGTTATTGGGATTTGAGACTTTACTGTATATCATCTTAGATATTGAATATTATTATATCGTGATATGGTATGCGCTTTACCTGGCTACTGATGCAGCAATATCAGATTGTGCTTAATTGGCCTGTACCTTCTCGTCGGGTATACACTGGCGAACATTCTCCAGGTAGGCGCTGATATTCTCCACGTTGGTGAAGCGCAGCAGGATTTTTGCAAAGTCCTCTTCACTGATGGTGGTCATCCCTTTAGAATAGGTCAGAAACTCTATTTCCAACACCTCTGTCTGAAGGTTATCCATAAACCTGAAAACACCAGGGAAGGGAAATCAAAGATTTAAAAAAGAAGCATTTTACTATATGGTGATTTGTTTGAGCATTAGCACATAGTTCATGCCATCCACTATTATTTTTCAGTACCTGTAGAAGTCATCAAATGTAAGCTCTGCCTTCCCTTTCTTCCCAAAGAAATGGACCAATAGGGTGGTGTCAATGGTGATACTCTCATCTGCTCGCTACGAATCATCAGAGATGAACAAAAGAGAGGATTAATGAGTGACTAATCAATAAATATCAAGTGTTGTGGATGGACGAGAAGCAGTGAGCGGGACGAGTCCATCATCAATCCAACATGGCCAGCAGGAAGCAGGGATCTGCTGCACAACAAACTGTCAATCAAACGGACCAGCTCAGACAAACAGTCAGCAGCCATTGTGGCGTCAAACACAGCAGTCTAGGCAGCAACAATGTTCACGTTAAACCTCAATAAAAATAATTCACTCAAAAATAGAAATTGGATAAATAATTGGCAGATTCAGTACATTGCTGCCATGATAACACAAATAAAAATGTTAACAGAAACATTGTTCAAGCTTTTAAGCAAGATTAATTGTTTGCAGAAAAACATGTACAATGGAGTAATGAGGTCAAACGGACATAAGCACATCCATTCTAATTCTAACAATCAAACAAATGACACAAAACAAAGGGTACATGAAGATAGGTTTTCCATGCTGCCTAGACTGTTGAGGAGTATTACTGTAGCAGCATGAAATATACACAACACTGGTCTGGTGAAGAAACAGGAAGTGTTCAGGTAGCAGCACACACTAAGACAAATGGACGAATAAGAAACAGAGACATGCAAATATTTATTTAGCCGGAGATGGGAGGGTGGGGGATGTAGGACGACAAAGTGTTGACCAGCAAGAGAGAGAAAGAGGAGACACGTGGAAGAACAACTAAGGGTGAGACAGACAAATACACAACACTAAACTGCCAGACACACAGAAACATTAAAGCCACCACATCCCATGCATTTCTCTGCAAATGCCACATTGACACAACCAGACAGGACCTTACATCGCAAACAGCAGCACAGTAAAACAAAACCCACATAAGCACAAGTACAGAGAATGTGAGCCGATTCCACCTTTTTCCGTCAACGGGCCAGAATCATAGCGTCATATTTGTACAACTTGGATCTGTTTATTTATTGTTCTCTTTTTATTTTTCTCTGTTTACAAATTCTTCAATCTTAGCCCCTCAGTCCTCCCTCCACAGCTTGCAAGCGTGTGGTTGCTGAATGATTCTGATCATCTGAAACTCATTTAAAACCATCAAACCATTGTTCTGTTTGCTCATACTTAAATCTGTTTTTAATCTTAATCCCTAGGTGACGTGTACATTATATGTTCCTTTAAGAAAACCGCCCAAGTGTTAATTTAACTATTTGCCTATGTTCATGTTCTCAGAAAAAGGTGACCGTGCTTTGGGCAGTTTAAGATAAGACTCAGCCAGCATCAGGGCAGAAAGAGAGGATGTCAAAGCCCAATCTTCAGTCTCTCTCCCTGCCATGCCCCACCCAGCCAACCCCCCGTCCAGTCCATGGCCATGCTGAGGAATATGCAGACATCAGATTGGGTGGAATCTCATGTCTTTTCAAGGAGGAAGAGCATTTATGCCATTTCCATTATAATCATCATCATCATCATCATCATCATCATCATTATCATCATCACCACGATGCCATTCGTGGTTCTACCTCAAGAGTAAAATCCTAAAATCCAAAGTGGGACAAGAAGGAAATGTCAAACAAGATGACACAGGTTTACAAAAGTTAAAAAAAAAATATGTTTGACCAAGTTGTCAACTACAGATTCACAGCTTTGACAGATATGGCAGTTGTCTGCGATAATGTGTGTTAACATGCAAAACCCTCCATTAGTTTCTAAAATGTGAAGTGTATGATAGACTAGTGCTCCCATTTCTTTGTCTAGTTGCCCTTACAAATGAATCAAGGACCCTCAACAGGTTAAATGTGGTATTTAAGTTCAGGCTGTTTGATGCTAATACTTTTAAGAGGCCTTCAGGGATCAATCAGTCTGGTATTTCACAAGAATAAACAAAAAAATAAAAACAATTTCATAGGACAGAAACATTTTTTTTGCCTTTCTTTTCAAACTTGTTGATCATATCTTATCAATCATTGGGATCAATCATTTGCAAACTCAAAACACCACTGGTACGAGTCCATTATGTGATCATTCATAGCCAAACTAGATCATGTGTCTCACTTCTGGGTACACTATTTATATTTCTTTACAGTGATATGTTGTAGATTGACCAAATTTGAAACAAAAATACATCTCTCTGTAATAGATGCCAATTGTTCACTCAAATGATAAAAATGTCTTCTGGGAAACAAACATTAAAAGTAAACGCTGTTTTTAGGACCACCAACAATAATGTGTCTCCCAGCGTTCAGTCTGTTTCTGATTCACTTTGCAGTCTGGTCTCTCAGTCTTTGATTAGGGACTTTGTATAAACACAGACAAACTGAAACAATTACAGACGTATCATTCCAGTGTCTTTTCTGCCACTCACTGATTTGAGCGGGGCCTTTTCATTAAACCTCTGATTACGGACAAACAGGACAAAAATACTTCTGCTCTTTTATCTGGTAATTGATGCATTACTGATGTCTTTATGACACATGGGCTGTTCATACAGTACATCTAGACAGCATCCAGGTGGTGTGTCTCTGCATTAAACTGTTGGTTTTGCTGTTCTGCACCTCTGACGACAGGGACATTAAAACAAAAGCCTGGTAAACAAAATAGCAATTAGTTTGTAAGTGGATCCATGTCCATAATGAGTCTAGTTATTGTTGAATCACAGTTGCAGTGATTTATCAGGTGTGTCCCAAAGAGGTTTAAACTTCCTTTGTATAATTAGGTGTACGTTTACGTTTACTTACTACACTAAAACAATGTAAAAAATGAGCTGTTTTTTGCCATTTTGGAGTAGCTTAACAAGCTGTAAACACAACATTGATGCATTATCAGCTCTTAAAGCTGTTTTTGGTGAATGTGCTATCACATGTTTGGACTTTTTGCACGTGGCCACTAAAATCAATTCTTCTTTTAGCTCTGTTTTGTTCTCCAGTTACTCCTGTCGGAAATATTTGTCTCTAAGTAGCTGCTGTTTGATGCTGGGCAAGTCATGTACAGTAAGTTATCACAGCTTTTTTCATTGGAAACAGCTGTCTTCACGGTTGATAAGGCAATATGCTATGGACTATCAAATCAAAACAATAAGCTGAATAACACTAAAATGCTTGAGAGCTAATGGAAACTGTAGAGTCGTGTGATGATTCTCTGCGGGTTCATCACCATAAGACACCTCAACAGTCATTTGATCCATTCTTTATATCAAAATATTGATTAGTTTTGTCTAAATTGAAGCATTATGTAACATCAGAAACTGTCAGTAAAAATATGGCTTTTAATTTCAATCACTGTAAGAACCCATATCAGTTTAACCTTGGGCAGACGTAATGCCAAACTGATCATAACAAGCTCATCATTCCTGGAAGTGTGGCTGCACTGGTGTGAGCTCATCATCTCCATAAAGACGTCATGGTTACCACGCCCACAAGGCACGAGCCGACACCTGGTGCACGCATGTGTCTATTTGGCCATCTGCGTGTGTGTGTGTAAGCTTCAACAGACTTTGATCATGAATCTGAAGGCAAAAACAGTAATTATTGATGTAAACACTAAATGGTCTTCCTCACCCTCCCTATCTGTGAGTAATACCTTGGAGCAAGAGCTCATTGTTGCTCTTTAGTCAAGTAAGTCAGACTGTCAGTCAGCCAGTCAGTCATACCTTCCAGGGTAAAAACAGCTAACCCCCTTTCCCCTCTCACGACCTTTTCGTCATTCTCCCTCCCAACTTTGTCTCCCGCCTTCTCTCTCTTCCTTTTTCTTTCCCTCTCCTATCATTTCCTACTGCTCTGATTACTCTGATTTCCTTTCTCCTCATACTACCCGTCAGTACCTCCTTCACCTCACATAGGTGTGATTCGCTCTTCTCCCCCCCAAGCCTGTCAGTCAGTCCCTCCTTCTCCAGACAAAACCAAAGAGATATAATGGTGACTAATCTGTTGAGTAAACACATCTTTCACTAAAAACTACCTGTTCCTTTCTTTTCCTCGTAAATGTGCTTCCCGAACTTCTTCTCTCCACACCCACTTTGTTCCTCAACATTTGTTCTCTCTGGTGACCTGTGTCATCCTCTTTGAGCCTCTCTCACCTGTTTGTTGTCTCTCTGATTTTATCTCTTCCTCTTTCCCCCTCAACCATTAGTTTTTCTGCTTATCTGATGGTGTTATGTTACAATTACGATGATTTATCATTTCCTCTTTTTATAGTGCTGCTATGTCTCACCTTTTTTGTTAAATCTACATATATATATACACACATTCATACATACACAAATGTTTTAATCCCTCACACTTTTAATGTCCTTGTTTTTCTTCCTTTAATTTCTCTCACCCCTTCCTCCCCCCTCTGTCTGATTTGTCTGTTCTGTCGTCTGACATCCCTGCAGATGAAAGGCTGCTCAGTGTAAATACAAGGTCAGCCCCATTATGCTCCACTGTCATTACCTCCACCTCAGTTTCCGCTGCCACCACAGCCCACAGCCTGTCATTAGTCAGCTAGCCTGCTAACACTGTTAGCTGTTATTAATCATTACCAGCAGTTTCACCTTGTGTCAGGCATATCAGAAAGGCAATTTGAGCTGCACAGGAACAAGTAAATGAAAGGTAAAACTGAAATGGATTTTCAGTCCTGTCTGTCTGTTTTGAACTTGTTTACTGAGATGTCTAGTCGTGTATATAAAAGCGAGGTTGTTGAAAGGTATCAATATCCTGCTAGCCACAGGACTTTTAGGATACTAACTTCTACATGATTTAGTTTAAGTGTGTGGTATGTTTTTGCATTTGCGCTATAGTCATCATTTTATGAGTGTCATTAAACATGTTGTGGTTTAACACCGAGAATGATTTGACACCAAAGCTACAACACTAGCCACGACACAGCACAGATACACATAGAAAAGCATGATGAGGAGACCAAATGATAGAAGGCAGGTGAGAAACAGATCAGGTTATTTGGACAATACGGACATTACAATATCTATCAGCTAACTTTTCAGATCAATACGTTCACACCAGTGCAATATAGAAAATTCCTCTGAATGTTAATAAATAAGAACAAATATGAAAGAAGCTCTTTTCATATTTGTTCATTGGGAATAAGTAAGTGACATGATGAAATGGGGAGAACAGTTCAAACATTTGGAGGAGCTTATATTTTTAGTAAAAACAAATTTGAGTTTTTGATATGATGTGTTTGGTGCAAGGTATTTTTTTAGAGCTCATCCAAACATAAATGATTTCATGTGAGAAAAGGGAGTGGAGCAATGGATTAACATTAGTTTCTGTACCTGACTTGGGTGAGTAAAACAGTGAGACAGAATGATGGAAGACACCGCGTAACCTAAATTATTTCTTATATTAAGAAGTAATGCTTAGGAAAGGTATGAAAGAAGAAAGGTGACAAGTCATGTTATGTGAATTATCAGTATCAAGCCAAACCAGAATACAACAGTAAAGGTGATCAGGACTTTTTATAATGAGCCCATATCAGCAAATTTTTTTCTTTCTCCAGCTTAACACCATAATAAATGAGGATGTGTCCTGAGAGGGCATTCAAGGTAAAATAAATAAAATTGAAAAAAATGAATTTCCTCATCCCTTGACTATACTACTATACTATACTATACTATACTATACTATACTATACTATACTATACTATACTATGACAAATAGCAAATACAACATTTATTTTAAACAACTTTCTTCGGTCCATATGACTGTTGAGAAGCTAAGCATAATTTCTCCAGAAATCAGAGATTAAGACCTTCATACTCTGTGCAAAAGATTTTATTTTGAAGCTAAACATTTCTGGTCTTATTCTGGCTGAGCTTGATGCTGCTACATTACTCCACATGAATCTATGGGGCAAGTTGGAGGATCATCACTAACTACAGGGAGCTGAGGGGGAAGAGTGATGGATGAAAAATGGAGGGATGTAGGGACAGAGGACAGTTGGATCAGTGTACCTCGGCCAGGTCAGAAAAGAGGACTTGACTGGCACTTCGCCTCAGAACGTCCCAGTAACTCCTCGCCACAAACTCCTGACTGTCTTTTTTTAGCACCTGTAGGAGCGGTCAAGCAGGCTCAGAGTCAGTTCACCTCCGACTCAACCACTTCAGGAAGTAGACGTCAAATATTCACGCTATTGATTCTCAACATATACAGACACATTCACTAAGTTGTTTTTTGTTTGTTGTTATAGTATACACTGTAAAGCCATGTACAGAGTATCATATGGCAATTATAAACAGTAAATCAAAGATCAAGATTCTGATCTGGTATCTTGCAATTATTGAACTAACTCTACAGCGATTAGAGACACAACTATAGGGAAACAAAATGAAAATGTTTAGAATTCATGTTCTGTCATCAAAACAGATTATAATGTTTAATTTCACTTTAATTTCATCCCGTCCACTGATAAGCACCACACATAAAACCGATTAGTGTCAAACAAAACAGGAATGGGGGGTGGTCGCATTTAGGCAAAAGCTCTTTTTGTCGCTACAAGCGGAGTTACAGTACATCACAGCAAAATATATTTTTGATATATATTTTAATATATTTTGGTTTAACAATATGAGGAAACAATAAAGATATCTGCTATAAAGTCTTTCTATTAAGACACTTTAAAACACAGACTGCCATTTGTTGCTTTCCCTTTGTGCTGAATCTACTGAAAACAAGCTACGGAAAAGCCAACGACACATTTTCACTACGGAGGACAATGGAGTCAAACAATCAAACCAGCATAAAAATCTAACATATCTGATTGATATCTGAAGCAAATATACAATTTTTTCACCCAAATGATCTGTCCAATGGTAGTGAACCAGCTGAGAGTACTAATGTCACATACAGCACAAAAGAGTGCTTCTTTTAGTGTATATGCTGCTTTGATAAAAGACAACCATGCTACTAAGGTCCTGACCACCCACCTAGTTTCTCTCTCTCTCCAGGGAGAATGAAGCAGCGGCAGCCATTTTAACATGACCCCGCGCTGCTCTCAACTTCACAGTGACAATGCAGCTATCCATCACAACACTGACAGGACAGGGAGTGTCTGAGTGTGTGTGTGTGTGTCTACGTGAGACAGAGAGAGAGAGGGGGAGAAAGATCCTGACATTTTTGCTGCACTGTTACTCCATCTCTACAAGAAAATAGTCCCTGCTGGACACTTCAACAGTTGCTATCATTGTATCTTAAGGGGAAAAAGGGCAATTGATGTTAAAATGATGTTGACCATGTTAAAGACTCATTTACAGCCTATTTGATCAATAAGTATATAACAAAATGATATTTATTGTAAGAGAATAATTCTTCCCATCTTTTCATACACCTGTACGCTTTCTTGACAATACAAATGTGAAGCAATTTTCTGTCTGTAGCTTTCAATAAAAATCACCTGCTCCCTAACAGGAACACACACAACACGTGCTGCCAAACAAACAGCACACATCCAAAAACAGTCTCAAATGGACAGTGTCTGATTGCGTTTAGAGCTTTGGAGGGTCTCCAGTCATTCTAAATCACATCATTCTCCTTTTGAAAGAGTTCATCTCGCCTGACCCCTTAAATCTATTACTCCTCTTCTGCCCTCCCTCTCTCCATTCATCCCACCCTCTGCCATCATACCTCGATCAATCGCTCAGCCAACCTGACAGATGGACACCCTGTCTTTCTCTGTCTCTCTCATTCTTTCTGTCCATCCATCCTTTCAAGCAGTCTACTGTGTATGTCTTACTGACAACAGAGGATCAGGTGGACTGGGTCAGAGTTAGGGTTTTTTTTTCAAAGACCAGGTCAGGACACAAAAGTGGGTGACAGGGGCATTAAACAGAGTCCTCTAAGTATCCCAGTATAATTTACATTTACACCCAACAGACCTACTAGAGTCACTAGAGTGAGGGAAAACAGATATGAGCAAGAGTGGAAACTGGATCATGAGAGTCATTATTTGCAGAACGTGAGTACAATTAAACTAAATGTGTGAACCATTAAGCAGCCCTTACAATGCCTGTTTCCATACCTCCCTGCATCCATTGCTCTCGCTCTTCAATTTCTATCAGACGGGGGCGACAGTATCTTTTTGTGATACGGCAAGATTGAAAAATTTCAAGGGAAATTAAACATTTCAATATTTTCAGAAATATTCTGCATTGGTTTTTTTTTTTTTTTTGCACACTCATGTATGTACTCTTAATGTTATGGTAAAACCATGTTATGGATTGTGTAAAATAAAGACTGAAGGCAATGAGAAACAACCGGCCTGTGTCTGACTAAAGTAAAAAATTCTGTCACTTCCTGGAGTCTTCGCGTCTCGGTGCCAGGTAACCAGTGGAGACTTCAGAAAGTCACTGCGTCTGGCCAAGACACCCCATTCCACCCCACCAAAAAAAAAACCATAAAAATAGAGGTGGTGTAAGTATTTTTATTCCATTGAAAAGGACAGTGCTAATTGTTCCCCCCACCCTTCCCGTCTTTATGCTAAGCTAAGCTACGAGGCTGCTGGTTGTGGCCTTTTATTTAATGGACAGAGTGGTATTGAACATCTGACATAACTCTTGGCAAAGCGAATAATTATACTCGAAAAACTGGAACATCTGTTAAATTATATTTCCCAATATTGAAAAATGCACACTGACTATAAAATGTTGTCAACTGAGAAATGTCACCACAAAACATTAGGATAAAAATGACACTGATTTTGAATCCGTTCAACACAAAGTTCAGAAAATAAAATTTGTCTATAGAGACTGCTCCACCATGTTTGAGTCCCTGTGTATTTTACTGTAATCTGAAAAAAATGTCAACTAAAACCACATGGAAAAAAAAACAAAGCTAAAACTAAAGCTAAAAACCAAGCTGACAGAAACACCTGGCTATCTGTTCCTCTGTTCATCTTTACACCTATTTCTCTAAGCAGCTAAACAAGAGCAGAAAGGAAACAACTGGGTTATGGTTTTGGATACATACGCTGTTCATGGGGGCAACCTGATATCCATAGAGCTGCATACTCTAACACACAGAGAGAGACATGGGGAAGAGAGAGAGGAGGCCAGAGCATGCAGTCAGAGAGGAGGAAGAGAGAAGGTAAAAGACATGTTAGTACATGCAAGGAGAGGCTGTGGATACACTCTGCAGAGGGATGTCTCATTTTCAACACATCTATGATTAAATTTTAGAATAACACACGTTTCCCATTATTTCACTGTGTACTGCACTTCCAACAGATGTTTAGTGAAACTGACTGCGTTTTAGGGATTGTGTAACATTTTACATTGTCAGATTTATCCTTCTGTTAATTCAGAATAACTGTTAATGATATTGAAGTCTTTTCCAGTGAGGTGAAAGCATTTCTACTAAGTACCAAGACAGTCATTATTTAGAGTAACACATGTATAAACACTGATGTAATTATACAGTTGTGACTAAAATTAGTACTGTCATGTTCTACAGTGGGCATTTAATTTTTTTATCCAAAAATGTTTCTTTGAGTAGAGTGCAGTCTGTCCTCTGCTAAGAGCTCATAATGAGTGATGTGGAAGGACCACTTTATGAACTGTCACCTGCAGACAGAAGATGGTAGACACCTGAGCCAACTGCCTAAGCCCCCTAGCGGGCTTTGGAGTTATTGCAGGTAGGCTGCATGAGGTCTTTTAATGTGCAATTTAATTTAAAATTACCCTGAAATATTGAAATTTAACGTTGTAAAATAAAAATAAACAACAAGTGACACTATTGACACTAACTGGTAAAAAAAAAGGGGGGGTTAAATTGTGAGTAGTTTCCCATTGATACGCATGCCAATTACCTTAATCTGCAAAAGTGTTTAAAAATAAAGCATCTCTGGTGGACAACTTGGTAATGGAATTCATGCATTGCCTCCATAAATCTGTGGCATTTCTGCACTCATATGTCTTGTTCCTTTTAAGCCATATACTATCTGCTAGCACCGAAATAGGTAAACACCTGATATTCACCCAATTAATAATTTGGCTCTAATTCTGCCTAATTCTAGTTAAGCAAGATGACTTGTGTTATTCTTAATCCTGAATTCCAGAAGTGTTGAAAAGAGTGTATCAAGTTTACAAAGTACACAGTTGGGATTACTGTCTCAGTAAACAGAAAGAAGATACCACACTGTTAAAAACTGTTTCTATAAGGCAGCATGCACTCATACATGGTTATATGAAAGGTTTAGCTAACTTTAGTTTCTCCTTACAGATGACAATTAATTTGGATGATGATGTGCTGTTTTCAATACATCCACGCGCACAGTTTTGACTGCATTCAATTCACGCCGTCTGTAATATTAAAGAGAAAATAGCAGAGGTGCTGTGCCATGTTACATGCATGGATGTATTAAAATGCCCTTTTTATAGAAATGTTTAGTTTGTACTGTTATATAAAAGCAAGATATTTACTATATTTGTATTTCAGGTTTATCTCAAAAATGATAGCAGCATTACTGCAGTTTCCCTGCAGATTTCGATGTCCATTTCACTGTTGGCTCTGCTAAGGTAATTAGCAACATAATTTACATCCATACAACTGTAACTGTCCTCACACACAAACACTCCCTTGTCCTTTGTTACCAACTTTCTTACCAATTGTGCTGATTTCTCAGCATCTCCTTTCCTCCCTCTCTTCTCATTTTTCTTCCGGAATATCTCCTGAAGCTGTAATAAGAGACAGAATTAGGATCTCATTGACAATTCAAAGCTCTGTTTGAAGCTTAAATGTTCATACGTGCAAACACAACTTTCACTGAGTTCACAAAGTCACTCTCACAAGTTCACTCTTTCATGCTGGCCTATGATGTGATTTTGGCCTTTTGACAACACCACTGAGAGAGTGTTGGTTTTCTGGTTTGGCTTTCAAAGGGACCTCTGGTCACATATATTAAAGGGTAACTAAATGCTGAATCGCATCTGGCAGAAAATTGCAGCTGCAGGGTAACCATTATCAGAATTTTAGCATTAAATGCCAGTTAGCCACAGAGCTAACTGGCCTCTTTAGCTGAACTGGGAGTGTGTCCATGCCACAATGCTGGATGAAGGGGAGGAGTCAACACAATCCACAGGCCTCAGCTGAATCAGGCTTAGCCGCCTCCCACTGAATATGGCACCAGTAGGGACTCAAAATAGACCTTGAGACCAAAAATACCAGTTTGCATCAGTGGATACATTAAAGCGGTGATTTACATTACATCTTTGACATAACATCAATAATGTTGTTTCCTCAGACACTGTAGTTAATTTATTGAATGTCGCCAAGCTGGAAATACATTACAAATTCACCCTTTAAACATTAACTTCATTTGAAGTCATTTTTTGGTTAAATTGATTCAAGACAGCAGAAAAAGCAATGTCTATTGCCACACCCTCGGTGTGGGAATTTATTTGTCTATCTTGCACCTGCCCACTCCCACAGGACCTTCAACCATTACCACCCACTACCTCTGACGTGAGATCCCACTCCAACCATCCTCCACCAAGAGTCTGACCACTTTGCGCCTGCAGCAGTGTTTTCAACTGAAAATGTATTGGTCCAATCACACAGAGCTAGTAAGACATATGTAGTCCTTACAGGTTTTTAATATTAAGAATTACTGCTTATCCAGCTATCTTTGAAAAGGGAAAATAAAAATTCAGCTTTTAAATGCTTCATATGTAATAATATTTTTTTTTTTAAAAAAGACATCAGCTTAAAGCGATGGGAAGATTTTATCTTTTCTACCCTGTTTCATTTTCCATCATATGCCACTTTACACACACTGTCAATATCTAACTTTTGCATTTTGTGATTAACGATAACATGTGAATACAGTAGGTTTTTCTCTCAGTATCAGAGACTCACCACCAAGAACTCCCTCTTGTCCACCATCTGGTTGCCGTCTGCATCAAACATATTGAAAGCAATCTTAAAGCCAGCATGGGGCTCTGGAGAACAGAGAGGAGAGCACATAGGGTGAACGGTGAATGTGTGTGTGTGTGTGTGTGTGTGTTGAGGGCAATTTTATATCCAGAAATAGCATGGATTCAAGTGGCCTATAGGTGAGACAGGAGGGAGATGTGGCGGGTGGATAAATCTATATGGACCACAGTTTACATTTGAATTCTTCTTCATTGCTCTATTGCTGCTCATCTACCAAATAAGATAAAACTTGAGTCACTTTATTTGCCTATATTAGCTATTCTAGAGCAGGTATATTTGCTAAGAAAGAAAGTCAATAATACACATAACTAGTCTGAACTGACTATCAGTTATCAAAAACATATCTTTATCCTCACATCGTAATTTCAAAGAAACATTTATTCAGTTGATAAAACAGCAATAAGACAACCCTTTCCTGGTTAATGTGACAACTTCTGATTAATGGCGGCCTTTGATGTAGACACACACTGAGACATACACACACACTAGATACAAAATTACTTCAGGTTTCTCTAGGAGAAAGTATCAAAAGTTAAAAAAAAAAAAAAAAGGATATGATCATTTATGGAAGAGAAAAAGACTGAACAGTTGCTGTAGTCAATTTTGAAGGGGAAACATTTTAATACCCAGTGCTCCTGTTCTAAATAAGTTTTTTGCCTGTAGCCTTTCATTTGAAAAACTTTTTTAAAGGTTATGAGTAGAAGTATCTGTTATCTTCTTCTCTCCGTCTTTCCCTCAATTTCTGTCTTACCCCAAGGGGAAGGGAAAAACCACCAGATTTGTGTCATAATTGGCTCTTGTTAGTTCTGGGTGGGCCTAAGCATAGTTCAGATCATGTATCTTGGCTAAATATAGAAGAAGAAAGTAGAAAATGAGATGGAGAAGGATGAAGTCAAGGAGGATGTATAGAGACTCACTTGTAAGGATGCAGAGCAGGAACAGGTATTCTGTGTATGAGATGATGCCTATTAACGACACCAAGACGGAGAGAGTTAAAGAGAAGGTCACATTCAATACACACACACACACACACACACACACACACACACACACACATACACACTGTGTTTACAGATGTTCAAAGACTATGGGCCTCCTGACACACACACACACACACACACACACACACACACACACACACACACACACACACACGCTAACATAATCCTTCCTTTCAAGAAGATAGCATCTTAAAATGTGTCTTGTGGAGCTGAGCTGCCAACAGCCATTTGGCCACACACCGTTTCTTTTTCTACACCCCAAGTGTCCAAAGTGAAGACACTGGCTGGCAGGGGTGTGTGCGTGTGTATGTGTCTGTGTTTGGATAAGCAAGTGAAAAATGTTTCAGGAGATGATCCTTTCTTGCCTCGGGCCCATTTAGGAATCTTTGTAGCTCTGTCTCTGCTCTCTCTCCTTCTTTTTCGCTTTCTGTCTTGATCGTTCAGATAGTTCAGGGTGACTCGCTTGAGTGTTACGGGAGACTGCTTTCCCATGTGTGTGTGTATGTGTGTGTAGGTGAACATGACACCAGCTAAAGACCAGTGTGAGCCTTGTGTTTTCCTGATGCTCTGCTGCTTTGTGTAGAGGAGCTGGTTCGGAACTGAATTCTCCTTTCCCCCCATGTAGCCTGAGCTGTGCAAAGACCAGGAGATACACTGTGAAACTACTCAGGTTTCTAAAATACATTCTGCATGTTTGCATTTGAATTACTCTCTGTGATATAATGCTAAGGTGGGTTTAATGCATTCATATTTTCTAGAATGTCTATGAGTTTTTGTGTATTCAAATCTGCTACTAAAAAAAGGTTTGTATTTGGTGTACCGTCCACTGAAAAGCACAGAATAGAATTACTGAATAAATTAAACAGAAAAAGAAACATGATCTATTTCCCTAAAGTTTTGACAAAAAGTGTAAACTTGTTATATAAAAGTGTTGTTAAATCTGATCTCACTGATAATCAACACCATAGACTTCAGCAGCTGTGAGCCACTTGTTTTGATCAGTAGATCTCCATCAGTCCTGACAACTCCCCACACAAAGCAGCAAGTTAACTGTGAACGACCTGTCGAACAAGAAAATGTCATAGATGTAAAGTATAAACAAGGACTTCAAGGCCCATGTCAATCCATGTTCCTAACCTAAATAAAGACCTTTATTAAAGCTGCAGTAACTTAATAATACTTTATTTAAAAAAAAAAAAAAAAAAACATTAAAGAAATGGCTGGTGCATGAACGAATTTCAAATGAGATACTTCCAAAGGGCATCAACTATTGGGTTTGTGAAAAAAAAAAAATGTCTATAAAAAAACTTCTTAGATGATTTGAAATCATCTGGTATACATCTGATCTTTCTCAATCAAAGTAATACTATTACTGTGCCAAGTTACTATTTAACACAAGAAACCAGTTCGAACATATCTTACAGCCCACCACCCACACACACACACACAGACACACAATCACATGCACGCTCGCCAAAACACATAGTCAACATTACGCATTCCTTTGTCTGACACATAGCTCTGTCAAACCATCCCAAGGATTTTGACTGTCCTCGCTCATCGTGGTATGAAGAGGAGAGCATGTCCTGACACTAGCTCTCATTCATACACGAACACCAACACCGCATATGCACACACACACACACACACACACACACACACACACACACACACACACACACACACACACACACACACACACTGCTTATTCATGTCTCATACAAGGGATGAGAAAGAAAACTGAATTAAATAAATATGTGAATTAAATTGAGTTGTTTTAAGGTAATACAAACACAGAGTACACATCGAGAGGTATTGAGGTGTGTGTGTGTGTGTGTGCGCGCGCGCGCGTGCGTGTGTGTGTGTGTGTGTGTGTGTGTGTGTGTGTGTGTGTGTGTGTGTGTGTGTGTGTGTGTGTGTGTGTGTGTGTGTGTGTGTGTGTGGTCTTGGCAATATGCCACCAGCAAAATGCATTAATAGAATGTCTTCCTCTTTAAGACCTGGGATAGCTTTACACACTTTCTCACTCTTTCAACTTTTTCTTCATGCTCTCTTAATTTCTCCCTCTCTTTTCCTGTCATTCCTCTCAGATTTTCACACAACAGTTACAAGGGGTAGAACATTATCATGGTAGAGGAAGACAGGGAGCGTTATATTTAGCATCTCCCAGTGTGGGTGTGTGTGTAATTATCACTACGGGGACTCATTCCCAGACTGTGTGATTCCTATGTTATACTCTCTTAAAGAAAATGCTTTGATCAGGGGAGCTTCTCTCTTTCTCTCTGTGTCTTAATAGGAAGAGAGGAGAGGAGATTTATTTTTAGTTTTTTCAGCAGGTTGTTTGGCTGTAAGGAGGGACAGCATGGCTCCAACCCCGGATTAGAGACACCTACAGTGACACACGCATACATGTACGCACGCACACACATGCACACACACCCATACAAGCTCACATGTGCTATTTAGTCACACATCAGCAGGTCAGCCCTGGTATACATACACACAATCAAGTGAACTAAAAAGCTGCAAAATGCATTATAATGTTCGTCACATACTCTGTGTTTTAACAGCAAATTAAGCTAAAGTGAAATATGAATAATATAGTGCATATATTTATATGCAATTTCAAGTGTAATAGCTTAAAAACTCCAGGTTTTAGTCCACTGACATTCACTGACCTTGATATTATCTCACTGTGACTTATTTGCTGGGTGCTTTTATATCAGTGAGTACAAAGGTACTCTAGGTGCCTTTGCTCCTTTTTATGTTTGTTTTTGCGTGCATGCGTGCGTGTGTGTGTGTGTACTCTCTCCGACCTCGTTCTCTCAAGTTGCGGAACAGTTTGGAGGATCCTCTCCACACAGGGGGAGTGTCTGTCAAAATCTTCTCCAGCTCCTGATGCACACACACACACAAAAGTGCAGAATTTACAAGAGAGTGACTTTTATCTGGCTTTGTTCAATCCTAGAGACACCACCAAAGCTACATCGTTATGGAAGCCAAGCAGAGAGGATCAGAGACTGCTCATTCATATACCACCAGCCACAACATTAAATTCACCTTCCCAATATTGTGTAAATTGTTTAGGCCACCACCAAAACAACTCTGACCCGTTGCTAGAACCCGTTGCTGAAGATGTCCTGTGGTGACCTACACCAGGAAGATCAGAGTCCTATGGGTTGAGGTACAGGGTCCTGTGAATGGGGCTTAAGATCTGGGGCATTTGGAGGCTTAGTCAACATTGAGGTCTTTGTCATGTTCCAGAAGTTTTTGTGTATTGACAAGATTATTATTGTCCTACCAGGACGGGGTGTGCTCGGTCTGCAGCGATGTTTATGTGGGTTGTGTGTTTCAATGAGCATACAAATGAATGCCTAGACCCAAGATTCCCCAGCAGAACAATGCATCGTAAGTAGATGATCCACGTTATTCACTTTACCTGTCATGGTTTTAATGTTTTGGCTGATCGGTGTATATCTGTTAAACAGTATTAAAAATGATAACTGCATCAGTCTTTGTGCTGTGCAGGACCCATTTCTTGTTTTGTGAACTAATGCAATCTAAAAGATTTCAAAATGTCTCAGCATAAAGTGTTAAATTCAGTATGGATACCAAAAAAGTCTTGCAACTGACTTGTTTTCCAAACATACTTGAACAATTATCATGCACAGATGCTAAGACCATTTACATTTACATTAAGAAACTTCTCAACAATCCCAGCAAAATCAGGATTTCAACTTTGCAGAGGACACAAAGTCTGCAACAGATGTAACATGCAACAGATGCCTGCAGCATGGCGGGGCAGAAGAGAGAAGCCTTAAGTGTGTGTCTCCCACCTGTTTGGTCAGGGACCTCCAGGGCCTCTTGCCTGCCAGGGAACAAGACAAAAGAGGAGAGAAGAAGGGAAAGAAGAGAAGAGATTTTGGGTGGGCTCGGTTAGATAGCATCTGTATGATCTAGAAATGGGTCTTAATGTGCCGGGTACAGTCACAACACACAGACGCACACACACAGACGCACACTGTATATACACTGTCATCATCACAGGCCCATTTGTACCATCTAAAGTGCCCTGTGCTTGTCTTTGTAGTATGTGGAATGTCCCTGTAAAAGCACATACTACTTTTGTTCTGTTTTATACAACAAAGTTCATCTAATTCAACATCAAAGGGGGCATTAGAGGATGTCAGTTGCTGAGAGGGCTGGGGCGGCTGTATCGTATGTCAGTGAGCCAGGGTAGATGTAAACACACACATACAGGTGCACAGTTTGCACGCAATGCAATCAGATGGCCTCTGAAGAGAGGAACGGTTGCTTTTTCTTGCAGGGGTGTTTTGTGATAACCTCAACTCACCAATGCCATGAAGGGAAAAAAAGTGCCAGGTTTAGATATTTACTGGTTAAGAGTAAATGTGAGCAAAAGGAATGTGGACAAGTCGAGGAGTGTGTGTGGGTGTGTGCGTGTGTTTGTGTGTGCGTGTGTGCTAGTGTCTGACTAACATTAACCTCAGACTAAACAATAGCTGTAAAGCCATCTGCTTTAGGCTGGCTGGCCAGGAGTAATCTGTTACGACTGGCAGCAGGCTGACAGAAACAGCAAGAACATGTTTAAAACCTGAATTTTAATGTGTTTTCCGAGTTGGTTTCAGCAAAAATAGAAAAAAGGAAGGAAAGAATCTATTTTTAAGCCTGGCACTGACATCAATGTTGGGTGATCAGTTCATAACAAGGTGACTACAGGTATCAGACACCTACATGTATTCCTTTTCAAGATCTGTTTTTGAGACAAATCATCTTTTCTTAGTTAAGCATTGCAGGTAAGTACAAAGTAGTAAATAAGAAGTAGTAAAGAGCAGCACACATCTGGTCTAATGCAGCAATAAGTATAATGTAGAAATAGTTTTTTTATCCTGAGGTTTATCTATTATCTATCCTATATCATTTTGCCAAAAGTATAGTATGGATAGAGTGGTAAAGTAAAACACAGTGGTAGGTTTAACAATTTGTAGAGCTTGACTCATTTTGACAAAAAAACAAAAACAGCAACAAATTAAGACCTCCATTTAAATTTAAGACTACTAAGTGACTTTCAAGGCCTAATATTACTTAAATACTTTTTTAGGACAATAAAATATATGTCTAAAAACAAATAAACTAAGGAAACATAACTTAATTTTAATTTTTGGATTGAACCAGTGCACAAATTGGTACATTACTATGAACACTGTAAGATTGTGAGACATTAGGATTAATTTAATGCATAATGCCAAATATTATAATGTAACCTGTGCATATAATCAATTAGAAGATAGATGCAGCTCAGATATAAACCACATCACAACCACATCAGGTCAAAATGGGACCAAAGTAATAAAAAATAACTGCACATCTAGTGGATAACCAGTTGAAATGGCTTGATGAAGAATATAATTTCCCAAAAAGTAACAATCTTCAGATGTTTTCTGATAAGTTCGACACAAAGCCCAATCATCTCAGTGTCTGAGGCCAAGCAAGCAAGTGTAAAAGCTGTGTGACGTACTTCTCGGTTCGCTCATGGTGACCGACTCTATGAAGTTCTGTGGAGTCATGTACAGCTGCCCTTCATACTCCACAGAGCTGAACATGCGGAAGCGATGCTCGTGGGATGACATGTACACATCACCGTCCTCAAAGTCAAAAGGACGACCCTGCAGACATAAGACCAACAAATGAAACATAACACTGTGTTATTGACTGTTAGTTGCACCACACTATACTTTATATATATATATATATATATATATATATATATATATATATATATATAATTTCAGGATATTTCTTCCGACCAAGAGTTTTTAAGGTTACAGGCATTTGAAAAGAGATTGAACCAATGAAACAACTGAACAAGGAGCTAGAGAAAAAGCAATCAAAGGAATGTATTTCCTTTATTTAGATATTATTACATTACTTACAATATAAACATTGTATTTAGTGAGGAGAAGGGAGGTTTCATGTCAAAAAATGTACTTTTAATATTCAACCAGCATATTTAAATAAACTTTATAGTGATAGGTGTTGATTTGTCCTAGAGATTATAGTTTGAATGTGACTTTCCCTGCTGATAGCTTCTGTGAAGAGAAACTCTCTGGCCTCTCACACTGACAACATAATCTAAACTATATCTGCCTCTTCACTTCTTTTGAACCTCTATAATGAGGAGATCCATCTATTCTTGGCAACAACTCTCTCCATTTAGCTCTCTGAGATTATCAACAGTCAGCACCTCTGGCGCAGTAAGATAACAGGAGAACAGGGGCACACACACACACACACACACACACACACACACACACACACACACACACACACACACAAATACTTTGTCACTACTTTCTACTTGATTAGCATCTCTCTCGCTCTCTCTCTCTCAGTGAGGAGCCAGGGTTTCAACCTGATTAGCTGCAGTGTAGGAGAGCTGCTACGCCAACAGATTGTGCTGCATGAAGCTGCGTAATTAGCAGAGAGGTTTCCAAATTTAAACCTGTTTGGCTGCAGGGCCCAGTGCACCGAGGTTCCTGCTCAGCTCAGCTAACATGCTAATGAGCACACAGATTCATTCATAAAGCTTTGATGCTGCCTTCACCAAGGGGGCGTTTGAAGGCATGAATAGGATATGAGTGCTCAGCTTCATAGGAATGCAGTGTAATAAAGTGTAAGAGTACAGGCGCCCCTGGCTTTGACTCTCACTAATGAATGAAGTTTATAAAGTTCAGCAAAGGAAGCTAGGTTCATATGCCATGCTGCACAACATGATGTAAAAAGTAGTGTGAAAAAATAACAGCGATTGGAAATTATCAGTGTGGTACACGTTGTACTTGTGTCGTTACAATGTCATGTAACCACAAATAAACCTGTTCCTGTTGCCTGGTCTTGTTCTCCTGACTGCAGAGCAGATGCTCCAGGTGTTTTCCCCTCAGGCAACCTGGTTTTCCCCATTCCCAGCTGCAGTTCTTAGTCCATCTCCTTTTCCTCCGAGCTAAACTATCCAAACCCTATCCATCCAGTGTTCAGACATCACATTTAGCTATTCAAATGGCATTAACGTACAATCCAGCCAGCTAAGGTCAAAGCAGATGTCGATCAGTTCTTGATTCTGAAATACAAATTGCTGACACTCCAGTCTTCTCTGGTGTACAACAAGCCTCTCGCTGGACCGGTGAGTTAAGACTACCGATGATAAAGCAAAAGACCAAAAGCCAATTTCAATGAAAGCTCGTGATATAAAGCTGCAAACTAATCCCTGTGTGATGGGTGTGGCGCTAAAAATCACAGTTTAGCAGGCCTCGACTTTCAGCCATGACTTGGAGATGATTAAGCTGGCTGCATTTGGCTGTTTTATAACTTTAGTTGCTCATTGTATGAGCATAGCATTAGTCTATGACAGTCTCCAAGCTGATTGACTTTCCAGAGAAATGAGAACACAGCTGCCAGACATTCCCATGAGGTCTTGTGTCCCTCCAAGCCCAGCTTCACCCAATCAGCTTCACTCTGGTAGAGCCATTGTCTCTTCATGTGATTCTAAATGCAGTCTCTATCGTCCAGACTGCAAATCAGTTATAAAATCACTATGTATGCCAATCATACAGAATCTTGACACGATACTCCTGTCGATGTCATGGTTATGGACATTTTTAGGCACTTTTTCCAAAACAAGTTGGCTACCAAGTTCGCTTAATCCATGTGATCCACTGTATCTTTTTTGAGCAAGTAAGAAGTTAAGTATCCCTGCCGCTTTGTTTTTCTTTCCCTGCAGGAGAATTCTCCCAATTTCTTTAAACCCAATTATTCTGAATCCATAGACTACCTTTACTGAAGAACAGATGGCTGTTTATCCCTTTCCCCACTGGAGCTATCCTGTTCCCAAGCAGGGTGGCCATCTAGCCAACTTGTCAGGTAATGATGGGGTTAGGGGGTTCCATCAGGCAGCTTATTTATTTTATCTCACATTCAAGACTGATAAGTTTTCTAATTTAGTAAATACATTTTAGATATTTTAGTAGTCTTTTGGTGTAAATATTCCTTTAAATATACTCTAAATTAGTATTATTTTGCCTTTGACATGTGTCACTTCAGTTCAGTGAGGTGATGAACTTACCGTACTAATTAATATGCACACAACAACAAAAAGTAATGATTAGAGTCTGATTCATACCAAGCTGATGACTGGGAATGGCTCCTCAACAATCATCATCATTCATTTAATTTTTAACTTAAAATAAATGTGCTTGAGTGCAAAGTCAGCCAAAACAAAATGTCAGCAAAGTGTTAGAAGTAGACAAAACATGTTGGTGGAGACTGTACCTTATTTAAACTACCATTCTCACAAAAAAATCAACATTTACAACATGTTTGCATGAGCCAGAAAGTCCAGACACTTTGAATGACGCAGGCACATCATGAACTAAGTACTAAGAACTAAGTACTAATTAAGATTGCATGCAGATTTACACGTATCTAGTTATTAAGGCGGCAGCTAATACACTGAATTGAAGTGAATTGAATCAAATCTAATCAAACTGAATTGAGTTAATACTAATGGTTTGGTCTGTAAAATGTATGAAAACATGAAAATAACATTTGGATAAATTACATTTGGAAGTGTCAATAACACAATCATAAAGGTCTAAACTTCTAAAAAGGTCCCCTCTGCATTCAAAATGAGTTCCTGGAGACACCTTCTGTAGCGGGAACTATCACAGAAGTGACTTTGAGAATTGTCCCGGTGTTTATTTGTCTTCTTGTCTGTCTACGCACAGAATTGTGTCACTGCAACAGCATCACAACAGTGCAAGATACAGTCCCCAAACTTTACAGGTGTGCAGGATGCAATGAAAGGCTGGGTTTGAAGATGGGCTTGATCTGAACACGAGGGCCCCAAACTTGAGAGGTAGGAAGTAAGAAATGGGCTATTGACTCTCCAATTACGCCATTGTCCCAAATTGGTTTAAAGTTGCAGATGACTGTCACAAGTTCAAATCATTACACAGTCCACTCTTGTCTTCACCTTGTCTGTTTGTCTGTCTGTCTATGGACATATTTGTGTCATCATGATAGTGTCAAAACAATGTACGATGCAGTGGGGAAACAAGCATGCACAAGCATGCACTTGAGCCTTGCCTCACAAAATATAGTGTAGCACTTCAGAGTGCTCCTGGGTCAAAATGGGACATGTTGACAGCCATCTTATCCAGCGCAAGATATTTGATTTTGATGGTTTTTTTTTTTTTAATACTTCCAATATTTGGCTGCAAGAAGTAAATTACACATTGTAAAAGCAAAACTTTGATGGGTTGGTTTCAATTTGTGGTATTGCTTCTCAGTATTTAAATCATCGGAGCCTGTTCTCAAGTACACCACGTGTAATATTAGGCTGGGAGCACACAGCTATATACAGCTGTGACCCCACAGCTGGCTGGCTGTCAGTCACATCCTCAACGTGCTGTCATTTCAGCACCAGCTCGAGCGGAGAGCGCCATCCCAAGCAGCATCTGCGCGCGCATATCGTCCTGCAGCCAGACCGTGAGCGAAGTGTTTCCACTGGGCGTGATGGGAATGAATGACACAGTTCACCCGCCTGAGAGGAAAACATAAAGTGCCAGCAAATACCATGGATACAAAACAGAAGTAGGCCTCTCTGCGTGAGCCGTGTGGCTCTAACCTCAGCGGAAGAAGACCAGTCGACGCTCTCTGCCCTTTCGCTCAGTGGTCTGCCGTGTGTATCCCACGGTCCTCCACACCGAGGCCCCTCTGTGTCAACACTGAGGACGAAACAGTCTCTGCCAGCAACCCAGAAAGTCGCTACGTGTCATTCAGCCCGTGTTGTTAGCATTCAGTTAGCATGCAGCGCAGTTCAGGTCAGGTCCTACCTTCTCCTTGGCCTCTACGGTCGGGATGGACGGCAGCAGACCGCTGATGCTGCTGGGACTCCCCATCCTCTTCCTGCCTCTGCCGCTCGTCATATCGCTGTAGAAGTAGAGTGCCACCGCACCTCCCGTTGCCAGACACATACCAACAGCCATACACCTCCGTGCCCGTCCTCCACTGGCCGTCTGACCACCGACGAGCTCGTTTCTCGCAGCAGACCAGAGGTTTAGCTTACCGGCCAGCGCTGCCACTCTGCGGAAAGCGGCCATAGCTGCTGCTGCCGCCGCTGTGCTGCTGTGATTATAACTTTGCGGGCAGAACAAAAATATCGCGTTTCTTGGCTTTCATCGCGAGATGTGCGGGCACTGTGTTGATGCTGAGGCTGAGGGCAAAGTCTCAGTGCAGAGAGGAGCGGTTTGATGCTCCACTGAGTGACAGGGAGTGATTCATTTGATCTGGGTCGATTATACACAACACACAACTCACCCATTCTACACGATTCTACTTTAACCAATTCACTGCTCAGTAGGCTACATATAAAAGCCAGAAACATAATAAACATAATAATAATTAACATTATTGAGAGATGCATCAGATCTAAAAGTCTGTGTCATCACTTTGAGGTCACATTTTATTCCCAGTGATGGAAGAGGTAATCACACATTTTTGCTTAATTAGACAGGAATAGCATATCACAATTGTAAACCAGTGTTGGAAAAAGCACTCAAAAGTCGTATTTGAGTTATTAAAAGAGGACAATGTAGTTTTGGGGGATACATTTCATACTCCGAATTTTAACATTTATAATATTAATGATGTTCTAATACAAACTCAGAAATATTTATTTTTTACAATTAGACAAACATGCTGTTCTCAGTCTAGAACATTTTATATTAATTCATTCTATCAGCAATCAAATTTTCTAAAAAAAAAAAAAAAATGGGAAAAAAAAGGAAAAAAAACAAAAACAATAATAACAAAAATACAGCCAGATCCAATAGCTGACCCACAGTATACAGTATGCATACATGTAGATATATGTACTGCCAAAATGTACTTTTACTGCCAGAAAATTACTTATGATACTTAAGTACATTTAATATCAGTACACACAGTACACTAAAGTACTATTCTTTTGGATGACTTCCACATTACCCAAGTAATGTTTTATCACAATTTCATTATTTTTGCTCAAATATGTATAACTCTTTGGTAAAACACTGCATAAAAGTCTTGAAGTATCTGTTAGTAAATGTACCTGGCAATAAATGTGTGAGTATGAGTAAAGGTAAATTATTTATACATATAACTTTCAAACTAGATATTCTCCATTTTTCTGACTATCTGAAATTTTCAGATTACATTTTTATCAGATTGATGATTAATCAAAATATATTTAAAATTGTGCTACTTTTGCTGGTATAATTACCTCCTAATTATCCCTTAGTAGTATTTCAGTAAATATATGTGGTTACATTCAATTCCCGGTTATAAGTAAGTATAAGAGTCCTGTGTTTCAAGTCTTAGTAAAAGTACCAATATATTCTTAAAACATAAAAAGGTAAACACTCTCATTAAGCCATAAAATGTCCCTATTAAAGTTATGATATTATTAGCCTGTACAGTTCATTACTGAAATATTATATTGATGCTTCCTGTGTAAGATAGAGTTCCATGTTGTCACTCATCAAAGAGAATCTTAGTTTAAAAGGCTGCTGCTGAGTGGTTTAATCTATAACAATGCATTACATTTCATAAATTCAACATCAGATGTTCCACATTTCCCTCTCAAATGTGGCAAACACATCAAATGAAAAACATTAAATGGATTCACACACAAGTAAAGACCCACTGCAGCATGTATGTAATGTTGTTGTATTTTCCACAGCTGCACAGACCCAAGGTGGCCAACTGACTGCACGCTTTGACACAGATGCAAAGTCTTGCAAATCACATTCAAAACCAGAGAAGCCACATTTGTGAAAACTCTTAAACATCTCACGACAAGTGAGGCTTCATCCTGGAACGAACTTGAAAGACTTCTCTATTTACATGGGGGAAATTTTAAATGACCGATGACATCAACATATGTCAGTCGTCTTCTTTTCGTTGAGGGTCAGTGTGGTGTCACGTTTCCAGTGGGAAGTGCAGGATCAAAGGAGCCGATGGAGAGCAGATATCAAACGAATATCAAAGATGAACTCTTCATTTAAGTCTTTACATGTAGGACTAATATTAACCTGATGGGGCTTTTCTTGTGACTTTGATGCTGAGAGAATAAAGGAGAGACGTCTAATAGATGGGCCTGTCACCTGTTCACACATGAAGTATGGTGGATCACCCTGACCCTGTAAGCTCAGATCAAACAATGACTTAAAAAAAAACCTCTTGATAAAATTAAAACCTTTAAGAGGTTAATTAAAGCTATTGAGCCCTTAATTTGTTGCTTTGATTTTTATTTCGTTTGCAACACTAAGAAGATTAGCCTACTATGGTGACTAATCACAGCAATGCAGTCCCTAATGGGTTGACTGATGTCGAAAGAAATGTTTAATAATACATGCAAATCGGACATGTAAAACAAACCCTCAGATGTTGAAGGCCAATTCAAAACGCTTGACCATTCCGTATCAACTGCAGCATCAAATCTGACCATTTTGATTATTTACATAAAGGCTAACAGAGCTCCGTGCAGAATCCTGCACTGCCTCATTTGTCCCATAACGAACAAAAGCTTTCTTTGTGGTTGGTTTTTGAACTCAGGAACACCAAAATGGTGAGAGTAAAATCTCAGAAGCATTCTCTAGCTGGCATTTAGCCGATTAAATTATGATCAAGTCAAAAATGGCATATTGGGCCTTCTGAATGCTGCTTTCAAGGACCCCTGGAGTTCCCTGGTTTGGAAAGCACTTGCATTAATAACCTCTAGGCTACTTATTCAGTTATTCCATTACCCGGGCATTCGATTAGTTTGTAATTTCTTTGTGTGTGTCTATGTGTGTGTGTGTGTGTGTGTGTGTGTGTGTGTGTGTGTGTGTGTGTGTGTGTGTGGGTGGGTGAGGGGTGGGGGGAATAACCCTGGGGGCCTCCTCCTCCCCCTCCCCTCCTCCTCCCCCATGACTGCTATGGTTGGCTTCACACTGTCGCACAAACAGGGCAGTAAACCTATAGAAAATATACTTTAAAGCAACCATGTGATCCTGGGAACTGGTTACTACTTGCACCTTGTAAACCTGCCTGGAAATGTGGCAGTTTGGTTGAAATCTTCTCCGTCGATATCGAGTGTATCAGGATCTGATCAGCCTGGAGGCAATTCAGATCGATCACGTTTCCTTTAAAAAAAAAAAAAAAAAGTTCCCTATTTTTTTGTCGCTGGTCATAAATACTAATGAAGCGAGGAAAAGAGGCAGAAGGACGCATGGATACACGTTTATCTACCACGCACACACACAATAGAATGATAATAATAATAATAATATAGATAGATAGATAGATAGATAGATAGATAGATAGATAGATAGATAGATAGATAGATAGATAGATAGATAGATAGATAGATAGATAGATAGCAAATTAGAAAATACACACATGAGGATCCCACAATGCCTCTGTCTTCCCTTCGTGCTGGACACGGCTACAAAACGACCTGACGCGCAGCGACCACACACAAACACCTCTGCACCTTCAACTCATTTATCAACGCAGCTCCCAGGGGAGGGGCCAGCTGTGTGCGCGCGTGCGTGTCGTGTGTGAGCGCGTGTCTGCAGCTATAGCTGCCAAAATCAATGCCATATAGGCTGAACATGGACCTGTGTGTGTGTGCCACTGTTGAGATGAAACACCGGTCTGGATCACGCGTGTGCTCTGCGGTTTGACCTCCGTGGTCAACACACGCAGATCTGGACTTATTATACTGATGTTAATAAAGAGAAAGAGTTAATTAACCTGCGTCAGCGTGTGAGCCAACAACCATCTATTTATTATATTCAGATATGTCATTATTTTGATAGGAAATAGAGTTTCAGAAATGGAGGCCATTCATTTGTTTCTATATTCAGGAGGGTTTTCTTATCTACATATAAAAGTCAATGGAATACGTTCAGAAAGATGTATATGCATAACGAACTCGGCGCATTTACATGAAGAATTAACAGCTGCTCACGTTTTTTATGAAGCCCTTCAAGTGTCAAGTGTCGGGGTATTATCTGAGCTTGCAGTTCAAACAGGTATATTCCCTTCTTCTGGCTGTTATTGCCTGATCCCCTTACAAGATCCCCGCACTTTGAAGCATCTGCGTCTTTGATTCGTCTTTTAAGACCACAATTAAGGAGTATATGGGCTCCCTGCGCTGTTCAAAGCCTCGTGGGAAGATCAATGAAGGGATTGACAGTCAAGTGATGCCGTTTGCACAGGTGTGTGTGGGTGCGTGAGTGAGTGTGTGTGTGTGTGTGTGTGTGTGTGTGTGTGTGTATGTGTGTGTGCGCGCGCGCTCGTGTGTGTCTGTGTTTGTGTCTGCGCGGGCGCTGTAAACGTGCGGCTGGCTTACATAAAACAGGGGCAATAAATCAACAGCCGAGTGCGAAAATTACGCAAATGGGGGCTTTCCTCTCTCTCTCTCTCTCTCTCTCTCTCTCTCTCTCTCTCTCTCTCTCTCTCTCTCTCTCTCCCGCCGCACCTGAGTCATTTCGACACGAGGGGCGTGGGGTTGTAAAGCGTTTAGGTTAATGGCAATATCACTTTCATGCTGTTTGACACAGAAACACTCACTCTCTCTCCCTCGTCTCTTTCTCTCTCTGTGTCCATTTCGCACACAAGTTGCCATCGAGTGCGCTCCACTCCCCCCCAGCGACTCTTTAACGCACACAGTCCAATCCGGAGCCATGCCACTCCTGGAGTGCCCACGAGCAAATGTGACACTTCCTCCACGCGAGAGCTCCAGTTAAACCGCTGCTACAAGGGGAATCGGGGGGTACATAAGCCTGACAGGCACATTTTTATTAGTATTTATTTATTTATTTATTTATTTTTAATTTCCTTTACAACTCCCTGCGCTCCCTGCACTGAAACCTAACATCAAAGATGAGGCAGAGGAGAGCGATGAGCGGAGGGATGAAGGGCCACCGTTTCAAACGGGAACAGAAATGAGCCGTGCAGGGAGGAGATCGGGCCCCATTTGCATAAAAAGGCAACCCGGGGTTAATTTCCATTGGGAGTATTGCGCTATATAGATGTGGAGCGCAGCGTACCAGTCACACTGCGCTACACGCTGCTGCTGCTACTGCTGTAGGAGCGGAGGGTACCGCAGAAATAAAAAGGTTGAAGTGAATTGAGGAGGGATAGAGAGAGAGAGAGAGAGAGAGAGAGAGAGAGAGAGAGAGAGAGAGAGAGAGAGAGAGAGAGAGAGAGAGAGAGAAAACCCTGAAGTGCTCCGGAGCAAAGGGGAGTATCCCGAGGTGAAGAGGAGAGAGAGGGAGCGGGCAGAGGACAGGAGAGGGGGATAAATAGCAGAAGGGAGGAGAGGAGAAGTGACACGGGCTGCTGCAACCGGGGATACCTGCATGAATCAAGATAACGCGGGAGTTCAATCCCAATTAGCTGACAGTCTAATTAATGGTGCCGGTGACTGCGCCAAAACGCGCACACATTGGGGATTTTTCTGCGCCCTCCACGTCCAACTTTTCCCTTTTCTCCGCTCCACGGGCTGAATCTCGCCACCGAGGCTCCTTCTGCTCATCACTCGGACCTTGACTTGGATCTCCCGTGCAGTAAGCCGGACCGGGAGTCTTTTCTGTGATGGGGGCAGCGGCGGAGGTTGGGAGCTTCGTCAACGGGTTTCTGGACAGCTTTGGCCCCGCGGGTGCAGCTCCGGCTCCCGTTGGCTCTCATTTCGTGCTCACCCCAGCCGGGGCGGTGGACTACAACTCGGTAACCGGACTGATGATGGGGGGACATGGGCAGCAGCAGGAGCACCTGGTGTCCGCGGAGAGGCTGTCCCGGAGCCTGGCGAGCCTCAGCCATCTGAAGGGGATTCTGAGGCGGCGGCAGCTCTACTGCAGGACCGGCTTCCACCTGGAGATCCGTCCCGACGGCACCGTGCAGGGCACCAGGAAAGACCACAGCAGATTCGGTACTACAGTCATTTTATCATTATAATGATGATTATTTTAATTAGCATTTTTATCATCATTGTTATTTATATTTATATTATTATTAGAGGTAGCAATTTCTATCTGTTTTTAATGATGTGCCACACTAAGAGCAGAAATACAGTAATAAATGATAGCAGAAGGACTGACAGGTATCGTGCTGACGCACTGGAACACACACTGAGTGAGGAGAAAGTCAAATATAATGTGTTAATGTATGTCCTTAATTGTCTCTGGTATGAAGAACAGTTAAGATAGAATTACATTCAGATGGAAAATAAATGAGAGCTAAGTGCTGGTGGGTGTAATCATGAACACTGTTAACATCACTGCAGTCATACAGGTTACTGTGATCAAATACTAATCATAGGCTCATGTAGTAGCCCACTGTGATGGCAGCTGCTGCTGCTTTAGTAACACTGAACTGCAGTCTGTGGTGCTGCCAGTAGATGTTCCAATGTATGAAAAAGAAACATCCTTCATTTCAACATTCATGGGCTTTCCAGGTGTGACACCGTGTATTTTTCGTGTTTGCACATTTCCAACACATTTCCTTGGTGAGATTAGATTGGAGGCTTTTCTTTACTTTTACCAGCTTATCTCCAGTTATAAAGACAAACAGCCACAGCTTACGGCAGATCAAAAGTGGATCTCTGAGAGATTTCTCTGAGTGCTGCGAGGCTGTGGAGCTTCTGGCACTTGATTCATTCCATCTGAGACTTGGATGCAACTTTGCACCAGAGGCCATTCCAGACTCCCAGCCTTGCTTGTCAAAGTCAGCTGGTGTGGACAGACAGAGTTACTAACTGTACTTTCAGTCTGACTGCTGACCATCTTCAGATATATTTCATTTTGCTTGTAAATTATTTCCCATATTTTATATAATGGGATGTTGTAGTGGAACAAACCATGAGAGATCTGCCATATTGTATCCTGTGTTTTCTCAGATCATATTTATTAGTGTTAAATGCGCTTAGTTTAAATCACTTTGTACAAAAGTGCCTGTCAGCTGAATGTGATGTAATGAAATATGTTTGTGTGTGCAGGTATTTTGGAGTTCATCAGTCTGGCTGTGGGACTGGTTAGCATCAGAGGTGTGGACAGTGGCCTTTACCTCGCCATGAACAACAAGGGAGAACTGTACGGATCGGTGAGTACACACTATACTCAGTAGACAATAAACACCACAGATTTACATTCTGACCCACATCATATCTGATGTGTAATCCATGGCCACCAGGTGGCACATTTTGCATCTCTTAATTCACATTTGTCTCTGCTTGTCTTTCTTCCTGCAGGAGAAACTGTCGGCCGAATGTGTTTTTAGGGAGCAATTCGAGGAAAACTGGTACAACACCTACTCATCCAACATCTATCGACACGGAGAAAAAGGCGCATTTTACTTTGTTGCTCTGAACAAAGACGGGACGTCTCGGGATGGAACGAGGTCACGGCGACATCAGAGATTCACTCACTTCCTACCGCGGCCCGTAGACCCAGACAGAGTACCGGAACTGTACAGGGACATACTGGGCCAGAGCTGAGACCGAGGTAGCGTTACCGTGACCTCGTCAGAGCTGGTATGAGCTGAAAGGCTACCCAAGTGCATCTGATCCTGACCACTCTTGAGGGAGATCTTGTTGGTCTGGACAAAACAGGATTATAAGAAGTGCACCAAATCAACACTCCCCGGCGCTGGCATGGAGGAAGGAAAGATACCCTCTCTGAAGCCGACTAGGCAGGGAGTTTGAATAGAACTGAGGAACTTCTGTGGATGCCATGAAGGTCCCATGACAGACACAGGGGCCACCTAGGTCCCTAATTTCACCCTTTGTTGTCCTATGCAGAAGCCCTGGTGGCCAAACAGAAGATACAAGGATTTCCTTTGAGTTTCCACTAACTAAATCCAACTACCTGCTCGTCCAAATTGCATGTTCAAGAGGACAAAAGTGTGGGAACTAATAAATGAGATTAATAACAGGCTGCTAGTAGCAATTCCACTGTTTTCAGTAGGCCTTTTAACTTTATTCAAAACACTACTGTGGCTGCTAAGTACACAATTTATTGAAAAATGCATAATCCACTATAGAGTGTGGCTGGTTTACACAAAAAGGTAGTTTTATGCACTGGAAAGCAGCCGTGTCTGTTCTGTGAAACGGGTCTGAGAGCTGGGGGGAGGTCATCCAAATGGGACTGACTGCTGCGATGGCATGGACGGATTCCCTTTGAAAGTGCTCCAAAGACAGACGCTGCTCAGAAAAATATGACTTTTCTACAAAGTGCATGAGGAACGAGAGAAGAAGTGCTGATCCAATGGAGATGTATGAGGACTTCTTCTGTGGTGTCCTGTGGCGGAATACTGCGTGTTCTGTTGGAACTCCAGAGACTCGTTCGAGAACCTGGTGAAGGAATTCTGCTGTCCTCCCGCTAACGAGCACGGGACCGTCACAAACCTGTTGACAGATTTTATTCTTATTTATGAGTTTTTTGTTTCCTAGGACATACAGTATATTTATTTCATATATTTATTTATTTTGAGAATCTATTTTTACAGGTATGAGATAAAATAAAAAATATAAAGAACACGACATGAGAGGTTTTTCTTATTTATTGTGATGTCATGGTCTAAAGTGCTGTTTTCCACTCTCACAATATCACAGAAGAGTTATATTCATATCAGATGAATTGAATGAAAAGCTCTCTTCCAAGTAAAGCAGCACACTGCTGCCATGTGTCTGTTTAACAGGGCTGTTTTGCTGTATGTGTATAACCAAAGTGAATCCTAAACGAACTTATTTTCAAATACAAAGATTAGATTTTAATTTATAACATTAACTTTATAAATAAGGATGGAGCTTCCAGGTGTATTTAAGTCCCTTAAACCTGCAATCCCTCTAATGGCCAGCAGGGGCGACTACACTGGTTGCAAAAATAAGTCTGATTGTATGTAAGCTTATGAAAAAATGACCCAAATTCTCACTTGATTTATTACCTCAGTGAACAGTTTCCTATTGAATTTATGGTCTCCAACTATAGTTTTAGGTCTTCCTCAATACAGCACGATGTTCATTTTATGAATTATAGTTCCAGTTTACAGTAGAATTGACGATGGAGAAGGGTATGCTTTAGGGCGTGGCTACCTTGTTTCTGACCGTCTCTTCCAAATATGATCTCTTCTGGCTTAAAAGGTAAAAAAATAAAAGATGGAATAAACAAGATGGCAGCAGCCATAATGCAGTTCACAAACCAAGGGGGGGTCTCAGTGTGTTTACACATGATTTATAATGAAATGGTCATGGTAAAAATCACTCCATTGCTATTAATTATAATTAATCATAATAAGGCAAAACATACATACTGTAAATATAGATATAACAAATTATAGTTTGAGATATGATGGACACCAACTTCACTTGAAGTCTGGCCACATTCTGTGGTAATATCTAACATTTAACAGTGATTCAGGAGTGGACACATTGTGCAGCACGATGCAGAACAAAATCTCACCTGTAACAATGCAGGGACACACATAAAATATATATATTTGCTCAATATGGGGATTAACAAACCAGGGCTCAAACTTCATTGCTCTTTCTCAGACAAAGCTCCTCCAGAGCCACAGAAGAAATAATGCTCTGCAATGCTCTGCAAAGTAAACACAGTACAAACCTGCAGATTCTCTGTGTAATGCTATAAAGAAACTGACAAGTGGATTATTGTCCTGGTTGACAAAGCCAATAAAGTCTGCTAAAAACAGAGACAGAGAGACAGAGCTTTTCACTGATCACTGATCAATGTCAAGCACATGTTGAGCAGTTGCAGCAGCTGGTGCATATCCCAAAATATGCAGTTGCGAATATACATGAAGCAAAAGGTACAACCTTCATAGGCACACTGTGACCATCTACAACAACTGCTGTTTCAATATTAACAAAGCCAGAAAGTAAACAGAGCGATGTTGAAAAAGCAATAATGAGAGAGAGGTGGCAAATAGTGCATGGTTCACCAAAAAAAGATAGACAGAGTGATGGGGACTAATGGGTGAGGAGAAGAAAAATAACATGAAGTCATCCGTGTGAAGAGACAGCACGCGCTTGCTCTGACAGACACTGCAATTAGACAAGTGACTGGCAGGCCAAGCGCGCTGCTTCACTCTTTCATCCTGCCCTTCATCATCCCTTTATCTCGCTCTTCATCCGCCTGTCTTGGGTGAGTCAGCCCTTGTACTTACGACACCTAAGACTGAATATGCCAGATGTCACCATGACCTCGGTGAGAGAAAGAGCTGCTGAGTGCTTGAGCTGAGATGTGATGTAGCAATGCAGAGAAACAGAGAAGACAGAATGAGGCGTGGGATATTTCTTTTGCAGCCTGTTGCAATCAAAAAATACAGATCATGGGCGGCACTGTGTGTTGAGTTTCAATTTCTATCTAAATATTAGACAAACGTGCTAGCAGAGTTGTAATTTTAACAGATAGTCAGCTACAATTGAGAAACCTCCTTTTGTGTCCTTCAGGGTGAAATGAAGGATTAAGGGTCCATTGTTGGGGGTTAATCATCTGCCCCCAGTAATATTGTAAGCTACAGTTGTGCAGTGCAAGACCTCGACAAATGTAGCAACAGTTTTCAAAGGGGAGATGGCGATCAGTCAATTCAGTGACAACTGTCCAAACTTCATCTGCTGATGTTGTATTGTGATATGATGAAAATCTGCAGAATAGCCATTTGATACATGTCTAAATGATACCTATTCATCAGTTAAAATCATCAATGTATTCTAGTAACTTATATAAAATCAGAATAGACCATATCACTGTGGTGTTGCACTTACATTAACAGTCACTTCCAGCTAGAAAACTGGGTGTTGATGTGGGCCTCCACTGTGGAGATATGAGACATATGCAAACTTGCTTTTTTCTGTGGTAATTTTCAGCCATAACTGTAAGATTAAAAGATGTAGAGCTGGTTCGACCCACCTGACGTTTCTGTTGGGCTTATTTCATGTACTTCTAATGCTAGCTGCCACTTGAGGTGATTGCAAGTTGTCTCAACCTCATGTATGTCAAATTGTTGTTATTAACTGAATATGAAAGCATCAGTCGTGCATTTTAGATGAATTAGATGTATATAATTTGCAAGGACATTATGAATGAAGACACTTAAATTGTATGCAAACTAACGTGTGATGCAGGGGCATTATTGTAAACAAACATTGTGATTCAGTCTACAAGGTAGACTCTCAGTCTGAAAGTGGAGAGAAACTGGAGCGAGCCTAATTTGGTTACCAGAGCTCAGTAAGTAATCTTTTGAATTACCTTTGCACACCTTAAGCCCACTTTGTCCTAAAATTACCTGGGGACCCTGTGTGATGTAGGAATGTACCCCCCTTGTAATGTGTAGCGACCTTTGCTCTACTTATCACAGGCTTAGTGCTCCAACGGCCCACTGTGACACCCCCTGGAACCCCATGGTCCTGGGGATGGCAGCAAAAAGTCCCAACGAAGCCTGACTGACCCTCTAGAGTACTTTGGAAGCCTGTACGCTTCAACATCCGGCCTCCCACTGGGAAAACACCTGCTCTCTCAGATTTGCCTCAAATGGTTTTAGGTCTCCAGCTGCACTTCACATCAAGGAGATAGTGCCATGTGTAGGTCGGTGCCAGCATACAGGCTCATCAGCTCGGCAACATGTTTCAGATAAGATTACAGGGCGCTGTGGTTCACATCTGCCCAGTCGTACAGGCAGGAACACGGCTACATTGTGTCTAGTTAGGACACGGTTCAGTGTTTGTATAATCCTCTGATAAGGGCGTACAGTGTAGGATGAGACGGAGGGAACATCAGACAGACAACGCCTGAGTACCAGCATACGACTGAGAGTGTGTGTCAGGCAGACAGAGCGAGAAAGACACACACAGAGACGGAGAGAGAGAGAGAGAGAGCGAGAGAGAGAGAGATCTTAAAACCAGGCAGAGAGGTATGACATGAAAGTTTGTAAGAAACAGGTGGGTTTCAGAGAAGAAGAATTAGAGAAAAAAAAAGCTGCATGTGGGTTCTTAGTTTTGCCGGCCTGTCAGGTTACAATCTTCCTTTGAAGTGTGTGTGTGTATGCAGGGAGGGGGAGGCATGTTTATGTGAGTCAAAGTGACTGCGTAGATTCATGTCAGCACAACTTCTATGTGTGTGTGTGTGTGTGTTTGCGTGTGTGTGTGTGTGTGTGTGTGTGTGTGTGTGTGTGTGTGTGTGATCTGTGAATCTGTGTGAAGGTGAGCCAGGGGTTCTCCTGACTAGAGGGCTGTCTGACTGATGTGTGAAGGCTCGTGTCTATGTGTGTGTGTGTGTGTGTGTGTGTGTGTAGTGCCATGCCTCCACCCCCTCTCTTCACTCTCCGTCTGTCCTCTGTGGGGTTTTCCATCGACTGGTTAGATCTAAACTGTTGGATCCAGCAGGTAATGGTCCACGCAGGGATAACCAGAGCAAAAGAAGTAGAACAGGGAAAAATATTATCTCTCTCTTCGGATCATTTCATCGCTTCCTTGTGTCATTCCTGTCCATATTCTCAGTGTTCCTTCTATAAAAATCATAAATGTCATGTTTGCCTTCATGATTTATCCAAGGAGCAAAATAATTTTCAAATTTTTAAAGTCCAAATGAAGCCCATGTACTGTATTTATCAAAGAAACAATGAAAGCAGCTTGAAGCTGAAAATGTTTCTTTATATTGACATTGTTGTCATAAGCTTTAGTTAATACATAATAAGACAACATTATTGTTAATCATAGCATCAAAAACGTGTTTGTTTTGGACATGTATAATGCATTTATAAGAAACTTGAGATGGGGGGGCAGCAAATTACCAGAGTAACCCCTAACTGGTGCTTACTTTAGCTGCGGGTGGCTAATTAGCTCAGTTAGCCATGCAGCTAGTGGTCTGGACTGGGAGCTCAGAGTGCTACTACAACAAGAAAAGACTTAGCTCCGGCTAGCTGGTTAGCATGCTAATTTCCACAGGCATCTCTGTAACACAGTATGTAGACATAGAGTTTATCTGACTTACGTATTATGTCATTGTTCAACCCTTATGAAGAATTTTTGTTGCTTTGTCAAGATTAAGACATACTTTAACCATGCCCTTATGAGCCACTTATTAACATTGAACTGTGTTTTTTGGAGCAAATTCAATGCCTTGTTAAGATTAACAAACCCTTTACCAAAACATTATAAGGCCTGGATGACAGTAAAAAACAATGAGCAATTTAAAGCCCCTTTAAATTCAATATTATAAGGAATTATCAGACTGAAAACAATTCAAACATTTCTGGGTTCGTCCCTTTTATGTGGCATGAAGTGCGTGTGTGTGTGTGTGTGTGTGTGTGTGTTTTGTTTTTCTCAACATCACAGGTGGAGAAGTCAGTGATCTCTGCCGGTACATATCTACGACTAGAGTCCACACAGGTGTTCTTCCTGCAGTCGTCAACATACACGCACACACGCGCAAGTGCATGCTCGCACACTCACACACAAACGCACACACACACACATATACACCCTTCACACTAGCACACACTGTCTGTCATCGCCTTCTCTGTGTGTGAGATTAATGGTCCTACAGTGACTCAGCTGTGGTGAATTCAGACAAAAAAACACTTCCCAAATTCTTAGACACAGTAGACAGCTATGAACTCATCTCACTTTTGACTAACAAATGACTTAACCCCTCGTGACGTACCCACTTCTCACTCCATCTTCAAAAGCACATGTTTTGCTGTGACACACTGTTCAAAAGTACAAAACTTGAATTATCTTGACTCTCCAGAAATTTGCAAAAAACCAAAATACAGTATCAAGGAGCTGCACTCTACAAAACTGAAATACATGGAGTTCTGATATTTTTATTCTAATTAGAGCATCTGTATGTGACCGGGGCCTTCAAATGTCATATGCAGATTATAAGATATACCTTTATATCAACAACATATCCATGAAGATGTGAAATATGAAATGGGTTGCGATACCACACTTGCTGTCAGCTCTAAGGAGTCTTTTTAGTGTCTTTGAGCGGACAACTTTGTTTTCAGCCACCACAGACAGCTGAATGGAGGCACTAAATTAGAGCTGAATTAAAGTTAGCCATAACCTCATGATCATTTAGAATTCAGCAGCTAAAGAGCCAGATATTGTGTCTATCTTGTCCAGAGTGGTAGTCATTGGTGTTATCTCTCCTCCTTGACAACAGATGACAACAACATTAGTTTTGCCCATGACACGTGACACCCATGTCACAAACTTACTACATTTTGTAAGTGACTTACCTTAAGTCCATGACGTGAACTTAACTACTTTAGTAGGTTAAAAATACTCACTGTCGGCATCTGGTTTTGCCCGACTTCCTCCTTTGCAGCTGTAATAATTACCACTGCCTCCGCCTAACCAAAAACATTAATAAAGGTTGTAATAAGTTGCTTTTAGAGTTGACTTACATGGCCTGTATTCAATATGCAACCCTGAAATAAAATGTTGCCTACAATGTATCTTTGTGACAATGATACAAAGTACCAGCAAAGTGTCGGCTAAAATGAGGGTTAGATTATCTGAGAAGACACAACAATACACAGTCAAACCTCATCACAAGCTAAAGTAAACCAAGTGTAACTGATGTGCTTGTCCACACCTTCCTGCTGTTTTCTCTCCATCTGTTTCAATGAAAGAGTGTTACCTGACATATTGCAGATGAAAGATTCACACCGGTGCACATATTTTCAACCCTGTTATCATCGACAGTTCTGAAGCAGGCGGCGAACATGTTGTTGAGCACAAGGCAGATGCCATGTCAAATACCGCTGTCTTCAGCTCAAATCCACAAACCACAAATTACACACAACATGGAATAATATTGGTCAGAGAATGAGGAGGTTTTTTTTTTCTTTCTCTTACAGGACAACCCACTTTGTTCCTTAGATGATTATGACAATCATAATCCATTTTTATAGTTTACAATGAATGTTGCCATTAGCCCTAAGGTCACAAAACAGTGCCAGCACATAAAAAATAATAACCTTTTAAGTCTTTTAAAACACATAAGCATGCCATTATTGGTGGTGAAAAGGGATCTATATAACATCAGTGGTTTGTTTATAACTGCAAACAGTTTCGACCTTACAACTTTAATTAATCTTGCTGCTCCTGATTGCCCAACATGTTTCTCAGTACAACAGAGGTAAAATGAACAACAAACTCAGCTGAACCTGCAGGTGTGATCTCAGCTCGGCTTACTTTTTTTTAAAAACCCCTGACTCAGGAAACGTTCATTGTGATGGTCAACTCAAGCAGAATAATGACCTAAGCTGGTGAAGGTTGAAAGCCTTTATTCCACAGTATGTTAGTTTAAGTTAATATCCCGCTTTTGGTTGTACTGTGTGAAACCTCTGGACCACCTGAACATAAGATGACGACTGTAAGCAAGAATCTTTGCAGCCACACATTCTTGGAAGTTTTTTGTTTGTTATTCAACATGTGGGAGTTCTTAGGATTTTGAATATTTAGTCATTAGACATAAATCATACATTACATTATGTTATTTATTATAATTATACATGTTTATATGTATCAAAACACAACAGCCAGTCTTACAGTTCTGTTAATGCAGTGGTTTGCCCTAAATGCTAATATAGCATGCTAACATACCCCCAGTGCTAATGTTGAACATCTAGCCACTAAATGCAGTATTCCTTCTCGCCTCTACCATAACATTCATGTCACAATGCCGCTCTTCCTTGAATAATCTGTCCCCTCAAGTGGTTGCCATTTTTTTTGCAACAGCCAACATTGCTTAGCTTGCTAGCTAACATTAACATTGCTAACACTAGCTAGCTAACATTAGGTCAGTACAGTACACTGGGTGCATAATGTAAACTCAGCCATCTTTACGTTTTTTCCCACAAACTGGCAACTACAACAGATTCTGGTCCAGGTGTTATTCTTTTGGCTGACAGCCCTTGGAAGAAGTTGGAATGAGCTGTCAGAATTCTTACACAGCGATAAATAAAACATTGTAAAAACTATTAATTCATAATCATAATAATGTTCTGAAGGAAAATAAATTAAAAGAATAGAATATTCTGCACGTTTCTACAAGATCAATAGATGTATTTTCTAAATTTATCTAAATATAAATGTTACAAGTATGAACTATTGTTCAGAAAGTATAGTGGTTACCACACTCATTATATAAGTTTAGCTTGTTAACATGTTAGACAGAAACCAAATTATACAGATTGGACAAATTGACATATTGTCCTGATGATTGTGATGGTTATGGTCAGGTTATAGGCAAAGTGATTACACTTCATTCTCTGAGAAAAATGGAAACCTGTGCATCATTTTATGGAAATTCACAACCTTGTTAAAATATTCCTCTATGTAAGAGGATGATATGTCCGCCTCCTGGTGGTGCTAGATGAAAGGTTATGGGCATACAGCATAGCTTTAACCAAATATCTACATTAAGACAAAGACATCAACTGTGTGTATAACATCAAGCTGCTTTTGATTTTACTTTTAAAAACTTCTTCTCATGTATAAAAGCTCACTGAGTGGAGCTGTAGAGAAAGAGATATTGAGATGTGAACTGATTGCAGGAAAAAGAAGTGATTAGAGATGAGACAGCGGACACTTATTCCCCTGTGGTTCTCCACCCTCGTGGTGTCAAATCATTTATGTGGCTTACGGCAGACATGTTCGTTCAATGGTATGGATTCACAGACAAATTCTCTCTTAAATTCTTAATAGGAGCAGAAACATCCATTAACATGTCAGGCGAGGGGGGTACAGGGAGGGAGAGGGTGACAGAAGGAGAGAGGGAGTTGTAAAGGAAAGTTTGAAAGATACTGTGATAGGTACAGTAGAGAAAAATGAATGCACATGCACAGTCAGTCTAGATTCACTGAATGTTTTCCTGGTAAACACAACTATATAGCAATAAGGAATTCAGCGTCTTGCTCAAGAACACTTTGGCAGGTCAACAGGAAGAGCAGAAAAAGACATTAAACCACAGACCTTATGGTGAAAGGAAAAGTTAGAGATTTTATGAACTAGGCTTCTTACTTGCTCTCTTGCTAAGAATTAGATAGAGAAGCTCAGTAGCACTCCCATGGTTGTGCATAAACACTCTGAAAGAACATTCATTGAGATCACTTGAGAACTGGTAAACTGAATGTGACAGTTTGCAACTAATGACCAAGAATGAGAGTGTTGTGAACTACAAGATTTAACTACACTTGAAAGTACAACTAGGGGTTAAACAATGGAAGAACGTTATGCTTCATATCTAGTAATCAGTGCACCGGAGCTCAAGTTTCTCTAAATTCATTACAAATCCAGCAGCTGGCAATACAGTATAGAAGTCAGAAGCACAGCTTCATCAAACGCAGCCCAAGGTTTCCGGCGAGACTGCAGTTCAAGGCTAGATTGCAAAGCTGCTGAAAAGAATGCCGTCCACAAGAGGCCTCATTAGCAAACGACGTGCAAAAAAGTAGCTTTACAAAGACATTTAGTATTTTGCATATTACATTATTTGATGTCATCACATCATCATCAACAAGGTCAGGTGGTTACATGTTTCTTGACATATAATATTCTTGTCATAATTGCAATGAAGGTCAGTGGTTGATTGGCAGAAAGCTTCAGATGAGCTTGCTCATTGTAATTTTTAGCACTGGACAGAAACATCTAATTCCCCCTGCTTCCAGTCTTTGTGCTCTGCTCAGCAAATCACTTCATTTCTATAGCAACTCCTTAGCACAGACTTGAGAGTGGTATTGATCTGCTAATCTAACTCACCGATAGAAAGCAAATAAAAGTACTTCCCAAAGTATTTTAAAACATTTTCTTAAATGGTGGACCCATCCTATCAACTGCCACAACCACACTTCCATTCACTCAACCATCTTCTGTAAGAGGTTTTAGGACACTATAAATATCTTTGCATTACTTTAGTCAAATGAAAAAAGCAACTAATGATGTTGTTTATCTCAGGACAGTCTCTCCTAGAAAAGGTTTGTAGCTGTATGCTCCTCTCTCCTGGAGGCAAAGCAAGCTTAAGCCTTATTCCCAATGTGGGACTGGAATGCAATAAAGCCACGTAGATTAAATTGTTTTCCAATATTATTTGTCTTCCAGGGCTCATAAACAGCATAAAAGCTGCCATTTATTCAGACAGGTAGGCTTGAATCTACAGAGTCACAAGTTCAAATCAGCAGCTGCAGACAACAAAAAAAAAGAATAATAATAACAGAAAAAACCCAACAATATGAAATGGACATACCGTATTCTTTAAATGAATTCTCACCTTGAGAGGTCACAGCCCTTAGGACCCTCCTAAATACTCAGCAGACCCTGAATTCAATAATGGCCAAAGCTGTAGTTTTATTATCAGCCTTCACGGGTAGTCTAACACCATTCACCCTCTGGGGGTGCACACACACACAAACACACCAACCTACACACACACACACACACACACACAAACACACATACAGGGTGGAAGTAATTAAAGCAAGTGGAGCTAAATTGAAGTATATTGAACTCATCTCTCACACGCTCCCGCTCTGTCGATAGATCACTCGCCAAGTGCTATCGACCGGTGCAAAGACTTCCCTCTGCAAAACCCTCTTCTCTGCAGTGTGTGTGTGTGTGATGTGAGTTAGTGAGTGAGAGAAAGGGACAGAAGCAGAGAGGACAGGAGAGTTTGGAGAAAGACAGAAAGTGACGCTCTGTGCAGCAGAATTTGCAAAAACTAATTTTAGGATTGCCCTTCATGCTATTCTTTCTCTTCATCCCTCATTCCCCCCCTCTTTCTCTCTCTCTTCTCCTCATAGTTTCCTGTCAGCTCATCCGTCCTCCTGTCTCCTTCAACCTCCCTGTTTTCTCCTTTCTCTCTGAATCCCCTTTATCTCTATCTATCTTGTGGGAGGGCTAATGATTTTAACTAAATGAGAGTCTTGCACTTCCCCGCCCCACTAGATTAGCAGATCAATGGAACAGCGTTTGTGTGTTCATCATGGAGGAGATGTGTGTGTGTGTGTGTGTGTAAGTGTGTGTGTGCTCAGTCCACACAGACTGTATAGTCATCATAAATACCCAATACCCCTGGTGACTCTGCACTGCGCCGAGGACAAAGCCCTGCAGATGAGAAGCGACAAGAAAAAAAATGACAGCAGAGATTTTCCAGAAACGGCAGGGGAGTTGGAGGCTATGGATTTTTACTGAATAATCGGTAGGAATTCTCCACAAGGTCTCGACATGACAAATGTGTGTCAAACACGCCATCAATGGTGGAGGGGAGCAACGCCTCCGCTGCTCTGTTGAAATGCCTCTCCCCTCTGCTTGATGTGAATTCAGTTGCGGTTGAATTGATTATCTCCTATTTGTGATCAATCCTAAGTAGGTTTGCATCTACTGGTTCAGTCCCTCCACCTTCCACAGCTTCTGCCACTCTAAAGATTTTTCTCCTCCATTTTTTTCTGTTTGAGAACATCTCCATTCCTCTCTCTCTCGCCCATGGGGTTGTTTTTGTTTGTTATGATGGATACATTTGAACAGCTGAGCAATAACAACATTTTGGTGACAGCTGTTTTTTTTTTTTTTTTTAATTTAAAGCTCCAGTGTGAGGGATTTAGTGGCATCTAGCAGTCAGGGTTCTGGTGGCAACCAACTGAATATCCCTCCCCTTGCCCTTCATTCCAAGCTTGAAAGAGAACCCACAGTAGATGCAAACACATGGAAAAACATGCACTTTTTTCCTTTTTTCATAGATATATAATTAGTAGGTGGATAACAACGTCTGCTGTTTTCTCAGTTGAAGCTGTTTTTGCCACTGGTTGCTGGAAAATGGAAATGTTAATGGTATTCCATCAGTTAACCTTCACATGTGTTGGTAGTCAGTTTATGTCAGAAATAGGAACAAAAAGGGGGCAAGACAGAGAACCACAGGAATGAAATCTATGTCGAGCACAACATCCAACAAAAATGAAACAGAGACCTGCTAAATTTAGCATTGCTCCAAAGCTCCTCTATTGCTCCAAAGCTCCACTATAAAAAATAAAAAAAATTACAGGGTACCTTTAAAATTTCAAATTGTCGGGACTTTTAGGAAAAGAGCATTTTTCATTGAAAAGACTATCAAAACTGGTTAAAAAGTGAAGGTTTGCTCTGACATTAATTAACATATGTACATTTTGTCCATATTTCGTTGGGATCTGCAATACTGGTTGTCAACTGTGAAATTTTATCTATCAATTTGTTTTAGCCGGGCATCAAAATGATGTGAGGATCTTATCTGACCTTCATGAAGCATCAAACATGTCTTTTGAGCAAATCCTGCAACAATAAATCTAATTACGGGTGTGAAGGATGAAACTGCCGACTCTAAATGATGGTCAGCTGCTCTACCTGTTGAGTCGCAATGATCATACAATTATTGTACCGTGTGAACTTCGTCAGCTTGTGCACTCTGCTCCAAAAGACCCGGTTCTAAGTAGTCAAAGCTTTATACTTTGGCACATTACAGCAGTAACCTCAGTGTCTCATTTTACATATAGAACTGCTCTCATCACGATGTCCTGGAGCCTCCTGTTGGCAGCTCGCTACCTGTAGACTATAGTTCCACATTCATCTTCTATTACTATTATTATCTAATCTGTATATTTAGATATCAAGTGGACTTATTGAGCAATGAAACTGGAGAATATTGTGCAAGGCAGACACGAAACACACACACGCTCAGACCAACACACGTCCATGCATGCTGCCTGCAGAGTTGTGTTCAGTGTGCAGGGCCTATCAAAGCCTGGTGGTTTCCTCCTGTTAGTGTGACAGCTCTTAAGCCTCACACATGAAAGACTGACAGGGAAGTTTTATTGCACCTTTTCTAAAAGCAAGTGTGCAACTGTGTGTGTGTGTGTGTGTGTGTGTGTGTGTGTGTGTGTGTGTGTGTGTGTGTGTGTGTGTGTGTGTGTGTGTGTGTGTGTGTGTGTGCGTTACTGTGTTCTCAGCTGGAAGAGGTGTAGACAGCGGTCAGGCTGAAGAGCTGCCAGATTTTCAGAACAAAACATGACTTCATAAACAACACAGCCTTCCTCAATGCTTTTATCTGTTGCTCTTTTATGAAACGTGTCGGTGTCAGTGCTAACACGAAGGATTAATCCTCTCTCACACATGCCCATGTGCGTGCGCACACACACACACGCCAGCAGACACAGACAGGGTTCAACTAGATTTTTCCATATTTTCAAATGAATGGCTCAGTATAGTACATTTCATGTTAAACATATAGTCAATAATTTGGTATTGATTGCAGAAATTGCAGCAGTGTGGAACTACTTCAGTACATCTAAAGTAGATCTAAAGGCATTTTTGTAAGCTTCATCTATCAGTTTATTAATGTAAGTTCGGTTAAAGGGGGGGTGAAGTAAAGAGAAAATCTAGTAATATCAATAACTATTAGAATACTTGAATCATTTTAATAATTAATGTTTAGGGGGACAGCGCAATGCTGTTTCACTGTTTCAAACATCATGTACTTAATGAGTATGGATTATTTTTAGCCCCTCACCTACAAAGAGAATTGATCACAATCAAGATCTTGCTTGGCACATCTGCTCAACTATTTCTTGGGGAAATCCCAGAAATAAATTCCAGAAAAGGCGGTTTAACTTTTCAGCATAGCCATTTTTGTGCAACTATTTGTGCACATGTATCCAAAACGACTGTATATACTTAATGTGTTTACATCTTTTATGTTGATTTGACAAATTTGTAAACACACAATTGCATATTTACACATTCAGGAAATTTGGAGTAACAATTACAAGATTGACAGCTGGAACGTGATGAATCTTATTATACATATTTGCATCAGAAGTGGCTATATTATATATCACCATATTAGTGAGATATGTGCAAAAATGACACTGTTTAATAACAACAATTTGTGTATCTACAGTCTTTGGCCCTCTGGTTTACCTTTTTGAGTGACAAATTCAGACTAGGGGACTGTGGAGGGTTACTTACTCTCATGCATTCACAGAATGTACGAGCTATTTGGCTGTAGTCTTTGCGCTTGGTTCATTAGTGACGTGAGGTGACACAACAGTCAGCTTTCATCACCATTAGTGATGTCCGTTTGGTGTGTCTGGACCCTAATTTAATTTAACTTTAGACGTTTGCATGGTAGTGAATTTCATCACTGAATGCAGATGTGAACTACAATGATTACGTCTTCATTAATTAGGCTTGTTCCTATCAGCCGCAGCATGGGTAGAAACAAGCACAGGGATGGAAGGTATCTGAACACGTCTTACTGTGATCGTGTCACCTCTGCCTCACCGATGATTTCTCTTTAAGTGGAGAGAGAGAGAGAGAGAGAGACAGAGACAGAGACAGAGACAGAGATGTGTGCCTGTGATGACAGTATTCATACCTGAGGCTTTACGACATGTGGAGGTGACAGAGAATGTTTGGAAAAGCATCTCTGCGCGTGTGTGTGTGCACAGAAGAAATGGCAGCAGGGCTCAGGAATGTTCATCTTGTACCTATCATAGCAAATGCACTTATGAATGGATGCAGACCGTAGTAACTATGGTGATAGAAACATAAGAAACACTGTATGAGAACCATGCACACATGCACACACACACACACACACAAGAGTAAATCAGACACGTGTTGTTATCAGAAGATCAGGATATGAATGATCACTGCCTTTCCAAGCCAGGGAGTTTCCTTCACTGGCTGCAGCTCCATTAAATTAGTGTGTGTGTGTGTGTGTGTGTGTGTGTGTGTGTGTGTGTGTGTGTGTGTGTGTGTGTGTGCGCGCGCGCGTGTGTGTGTTCTTGTACGTGTGTGCGTGTGTGTGTGTGTGTGTGTGTGCTCCTCACCATTTCCAAGGAGCTTTGACCTGCCAGGAGATAAACAACATCTTCACCTCGGGTTGTTTTTAGATGTTCCTAAATTACACATTCATGACTGAGAGTAAGCACACGCACACACACACACACACACGCACACATTTATACACACTCATTGACCAAGCATCATTCAGTAATTTCATAATATAACAAGATAACAAGATTTATGAGGGCAGACGTCATCTGTAGGGGAGTTAACCCTCTCAAACCAACTGTTCCCCACATCATAACATGTCATGATGATCATGAAATAATATAAGCTGCCTGCTCATGAAATCACAACCAAGATACAAGTTAGATATAAAACAGGTTTTGAGTTATTAAAAGGCAATCTGTTAGGTTCTTCATGGAGCTATGCTAACAGTTTCTCTCCACTTGCAGCTTGAACACGTCTCCACAAATATCTTTACTGACATGGAGCAAAGACAGCAGTAGGTCCTCTCATCTGACTCTGAATGTAAATGTCAAAAAAGTTTCGCATGAAATTCCAACGTGCAGAAACTGTGCATGGCAGAAAACGGACACTGGCTTTGCTCTCCTTTCTACCCTCTCCAGAGAGGCTGAATCCAGGCCGATCCTGCCCAGCTGCGGTTCATTGAGTCTGGACATGCCAGGACACGTAAACCCCCCAAACATCCACACAGACCTGGTGATTTATCTGTGTGTGACTTTTGTGCACTTTAATCGCTGGAACTAAAACACACACATGCAAGACATGCACAGACACAGTGACAGGTGGAGTTTGCATGTACTGTATGTGTGTGTGTGTGTGTGTGTGTGCGTGTGTGTGTGTGTGTGTGTGTGTGTGTGTGTGTGTGTGTGTGTGTGTGTGTGTGTGTGTGTGTGTGTGTGTCAGAGGGTTCAGTCACTGTGTTTACTGTGTGTTTATTTCAGTATTTGTGCGTTTGTGTTTTTGGAAGAGTGTGTGTCCCTATACCAATGCTTGAAGTCAGGTGGGCTGGCACATCTAGGGTCTGCTTTGAAGGTGTGTTCATGTACATACACACACACACACGCACACACACACACACACACACACTGACCAGCTGTTTCTCTCCTCCACTGCTCTTTGATGTCTCTACTTTTTCCATCCTACCCACCATACTTGCATCTCTTGCTCTCTCTGACACATTCAGCTACATACTGTCTCTCTCTCTCATCTTAGACAGGAAACAAGAGGGCTTTTCGCAACAAGAGTTAACCCTGGGACAACCTAGCCAATTTTCACACACAAATTGTTAACCAAAGGTTAACTTAAACCCTGGATTACAGACTCAGATTGCATGTCTAGCCCAAATGTTGATTTGTGTCCTTAGTGTCCTTTGGCATACAGGACTAATGTTTAAGTAATGGGGCATTTTGCTGCATCATTGTGGATGCATGTATTGCAAAACAGGCCCATACTCTGCCTCTGATTGGTTGCCTTTGTTAGCTGCATTAGTTTATGAGTTTATTAGTCTATGAGTTAAATGTTTCAGTTAAGCACAGAGGCTTTAACATGCGCAGCTCTGATCATGTTTGTGTTTTTCTTGCAGTTAGTTTATTAGAAAGTTTGTAGCTCTGGTGCAGTGTGAAAGCAGTAGGTTGTTTCCTGCAATGTAATACATGTGCTGTGAACATCCAAAGTGTTTAGGATTGAAGACAATATCAAAATGTGACTTGGCACCCCCCACAGTTTCTGAGTGTTGTAAACTAAAATCTCATGTTTCTGACAGTCAGATGTAATGTACGTGCTAACTACAAACAAAACTCATTCTATTATAACAGTGTTTTGTCTTGAGAACTTTGAAGCAAACATGTATGTAACACTGTGAACCTACCCTCTGACTGAAGTTACGTAGTGCAGAAACAAGCGATAGAGAGTAGTATCACAGCGTTTTCATATATGTATATATAAATATATATATTAAGTCAATGATGTTTGCACTTCAACTTCACCAACAATAAAATTGAGATGCTGAATAACATCAAACATATATGTATTCAAAACATTAAACAATTAGATATTTTTAAATGGTAAATAAACAATTTTTTTTGCAGTCGATTTGTGTCCGTCCCAGTCCGTGTACTGCATTACATGAGCCTTGAGTCTACAAACAAGAAAAAAATGTGTGCATATACAAACACGCACACACACACATCTGTCTGTAGTCAGGTATGGTAAGGTATGGTAATTATTGTTTAGGTTCAGCCCTCTGCAGAATGTGTATGTCTGTAGTAAAATGTGCAGAACAATGCAGAAATCGACACACCTTGTGCTTCATGAATGTCACTGCTGTTGTTGCACGGGGACACACTGGCGCTTGCACTCGGATCAGTTTCATACTCATTCACACACACACACACACACACACACACACACACACACACACACACACACACACACACACACACACACACATTTATACATACACACAAATTCACAGTTGAGTGTGGAGGATGAGTTTATAAGAATAAAGACTGAACATTAAGTACAGTATTTGCCAGGACTTAAAATATGTGAAGTAAAGTCATTGCTGAGGAGCATGGAGGAGAACTGGGAGTTTCCAGGGCTTTAATACAAAGATAACTTGTGACATAATATCAATATGTCACAGTTAATCAAAAATCTAAATTCTGAAGAGATGCCAAACGTCTTCTGATTATGTAGGGATGAGATAGAAACACTGTCATCCTTGATGAACCTGCAAACTATTTGCAATGAGCCTGTTGTTTGTATCAGATTTAGTCAGAGTTTCATCAAGGTGTTTATGTTACAGAATGAACTGCGTGTGAGTAATAAAGATTCAGTCAGTCTGATTGTAACTTGTATGTCTGTACGTTAATTAAATATATACAGACATTTCTGGACCACATAAATGAACCAAAAGGAATACTCTCAGTTTGAGGCACTGCCCTGTTTGGCTGCATGGGAAAAAGCTGACTGGAGCCTCAGATCATCAAAAAGCCTGTTTTTTAACCCAACATTTTCCCATGTTGTAATCTTCTTCTTACCATCTTCCCTTCACCTTGGAGCCATTAAGACCTTCTAGTGTTACTGGGCCTGTCTGTGGCCCAGCGGAGCCCCAGAGCCCTAGCCTTTGTCCGGGCCCGGGCAGCAGGTGAATAGGATGCCCATGCGAGGGGCCTCTCAGCCCAAATACACCTGATACCTGGCTCACACCCCCAAGACAACACCCACCAGAGTCCCCACTGAACCCCTGAAGCCCCCCCAGCTCCTCCTCCTCTTGTGAGCCTGCCAGCTGGCAAGAATGAAGGATGTTATTGTTGACAGTATTGGCAGCTCTGCCCCCCCACTGAGTGTATGTTATGTGTATGTTCTCAGTTCTGCCCTCTCTCTCTCTTTTTGTAAAGTCTGTGCGGGCTCTGCCCTGTTGTCTGAGCCTCATATCTGTGTGAACTGCGCGTTTACCTTTGAAGTTCTCGACCATGCATCTCTGCGGCCCCTGCGCCCCTCCCCGTCTCCCCTCCGCCGCTTTGATTCCCTTTCTTGTTACGGGGAGTTGGCTGATCCACAGATAATGCCACTCGCTCTCTTCTGGGCTGTAAAAAAAAGTAAATGGAGAACTTTATTTTGATCTTGTGTGACCTGTTCCTTATTCCGCTTGTTTATTTGTGCAATTACACATGTGAGTATTTAAACATTCACTCCTGCAACCCCGCACAAGATAAGTGGGTACAAACAGACGGCGGTCTGAAAATCGTCCCTGTAACTTTGTTTGCACTGGACCATGGGTTTACTTTCTCCACAAACTGTCCACCGCTTCCGCTTTTTACTGCGTGTCACCAATGTGTGGGAATGCTTTGAAGGCGCACAGGTGCATTAAAACAAGCCCCTACTTTTGCACGCTGATGATAGTTTGACTGGGCTGGCTTGAGGACAATACAGCGAAACCGTTTCATTGCTTTTTACTGCATTCGCAAACAGTCGTAACCATCACAGGAGCTGCCCGCCATACATCAGTCCCTCTCTGTTCTCGGTAAAATGGCCTCCAACCCGTCTTGGTTTAAAAGTTGCATTTAAAATCTAATTCTTAACTTTTGAAACAGAAGTTGGCAATACATAACTCACCACAAAATACATTTTGTAGGTGATCTGGAGTTAGATTTCGGTCAGTAGACCTTAACCTGTTAAAGACTGGCCCATGCAAAATCTGATTTCTGTATATCTATACAAGTAACACATTTCTACAAAGGTGGAAGCATCAGCATAGATATTAGTGAATCAAAGTTGTAACACAGCATGGATTAAACATTCCATTTCTGATGACTATATTTTGCATTTTTTAGACCAAGCAATGGAATGATGTAGCTCTAGAAAACCACATCTTAACATCAGACGATCCCTTCTGTCAGGACTGATGCTAATAAAGTGCAGCAGAGCAAAATTAGAGAGATTTTAGTGGAGACATATTCTGGTGGAATGTCTCCATCTGTTTTAGAGACTTTAGATTTCTCATGTAACAGCTGTTTAAAATGCTTCTTACATTTCACTATATCGTATGCATTCCATGTACAGTGAATACAAATGTTTCTGGCCTTGAATCTGTAGAGTCTCAGCTTCGAGAGATTAAAGGAAAAGTTCATCCCAGAAACAAAACATTCTGTCAAGATCCATAGTCATGTCTGGAGCTTCACAACAAAAATGCATTGCAGCTTTTCTGTTAGCAAGTGTAGTAGATGGGGACTGGTTGCATACACTTTGTCTGGCATAATCTATGTCTCCACAGGCCACAAGATCCAAAATTGATTTGAAAAGACGTTATTTACACCCTTTTAGAAGCAGGATTCTTCACTGTACCTGCTCAGCTTCAAGCATTAGCGTGCACCCCATCTGAAGTAACTGCGCAGGCTCAACCGCAGTTCAAGGGTGTAAATAATGGTGAGTACATGATGAATTAATTTTCATTTTAGGGGGAATTTATCCTATAAATAAACTCCTTTAATTGGCTGTTTACCAGATGAATCAGTAGTAATTCTATTCAAAGTTGTTTCCTGCTTCTACATCCTGTGAACTTTTAATCTTTTGACCGATCACTGGAATAAAATCTAGCATGATTAATTAACCCTGTGTGGCAGTAATCATGTTGTGTACATGCATTCATGTCTCTCTCTTTCTCTCTCTGCTGTGTGTGTGTGTGTGTGTGTGTGTGTGTGTGTGTGTGTGTGTGTGTGTGTGTGTGTGTGTGTGTGTGTGTGTGTGTGTGTGTGTGTGTGTGTGTGTGTGTGTGTAAGTGAGTGACTGTGTGAATGCATCTATGGGAAATGATAAATGGCTTATTTCGATCTCTCAGCTGTGGAGTCCTCAGCCCGTTTATACAAACCAACGACTGGGGCTTTGTCAGCAGAAACAAATGATCTATTAAGACACACACAAACACACACACACACAGAATTGTGCAGCCTGGTCAGTTGTGAGTATGATGGATTGGACCTGAGGTGTGTCTTGTCTAGGTTATTGATAGGCAGGTGGTGGAGTGGCAGCATGAAATATTAATAGAGCGGAGCTAAACGCCAATCAGACGAAGAGAGGGAAGGAGAAAGAGAAGGGCAAAGAGTAGAAGAAATGCAGTGACAGTAGCCATTCCTGAGGTGTGACAGCATGAAGAACTGACGAGGAGAAATAGAATAACAAGCATTCGCATACATCTGTCTAAGAATTTGAAATATGTTTGATATCAGTATCAAATTGTTTCTCTTCTTAATGGAAATTCCCTCCATCTTTGATGCTTTTCATGTGTACACACACACACACACACACACACACACACACGCACACACACACACACACACACACACATATCTGTCTCTCTCTTTCTGTCACTCTAACCCACATCCTGTTGTGGTTCTTTTTTTCTCCCCTCAGCTTTGATATCTGAGAACCGCTGACTTATGTGGACAGACAAAGCTCACCTTTGTCTTTGCCACACTGCGCTACATGTTTGTCATAATTTTTTTTGCAATCCATCTTTGCATGTGTCCGAGTTCTTCCTACCATAATGAAGGCAACACACACATAAACACATAAAGACAAGCGCTGCTTGTCAAGGATTTGTCCTCAGTGTTACTCTTTAAAGACAGCAAAGACTGTTTAAACATCCTTCCACTATCAGATTCAGAGGGCACATTATGCACAAGTGTGTGTGTGTGTGTGTGTGTGTGTGTGTGTGTGTGTGTGTGTGTGTGTGTGTGTGTGTGTGTGTGTGTGTGTGTGTGTGTGTGTGTGTGTGTGTGTTTGTGTGTGTGTGTATTGACGCAGCACTGCAGAACAATCTATACTAATGATTTCCCATGGACACCTCAAGTTGATCTGGGAACCGGGGAGGATGGGAGGGAGAGAAGTAAAAACAGACAAATGAAGAGATTGAAGAAAGAACGACTGAAGGAAGGGAAAGAGAGCCGATGATGGAGGAGCAGAGGGAGTATGGAAGGATGACAGTGAAGGCTGAATCAATGTCATAAAACTGTTAAATAAGTTCAAATTAAATGTGCACATTTGTTTTTTTAATAAAAGGTATAAAAGTTGTAACTAATGACTTGATGCTAATAGTTTATAGATCATTCACTAATATTTTATTGATGAGTTATACGGCATTAATAAGAGTCATTGCTGCTGAGTCATTAATAATCAACTCAATAACAAATGCTAAGGAGTTTCTTCCATTTTAATAAGCCATCAGCAACAGTTAGTGAGTCATCTATCAATTATGAATGTTAATAGGTCATAAGTCTGCAGTTCATGAATAGTTAATACATGGATTGTGGCCCTGACACCCAGCAACTAAAAAGACAAAGCAAGAGAAATCATTTATTAATCATAATAAATAGGGCGCTTTGCTGAACAGCCACCTGGTTACTCCTGTGAGCTCCGTCCTGAAGCTGTGATTACTTGCTGTGGCTTTACAAACATCTGGCATTAGTTATTCAAAATATGAAATCAGAGGTTCCTCAGCAGCTGATGAAGAGCCAATTTGGACTCAAAATGTACTTTTTCTTGAAGAAAATGAATAACATATACAAGTTCTGTGGTGTTGCATGTCTTTGTTAAGGTGAAATTAGTGCCGCAGTGATGAGTCCTAAAATACAGAAATAAGTTAGCATTTCCGCACTTTTGCCTCGGTGGGTCTTCTGAATGAGTTTTCACTTGGCTGCCTGAAATGAGAGATTTCAGGCATCTGAAGGGAGATTTTCATGTTTTGATCTCCAACATAAAATACATCAGCAAATACCCCACCTGTGAATTTTAAAGGGTGAATGTGTCTTTCGAACAGCAGCAGTGGCTGACAAGGGGGTAAATAAGACTACAGAGGTTGCTGGGGACTCATCCACAAACAGCTAGTAGCTCAGCAGCTACAGCAAAGATTATGTAAATAGCTATATTTATTATAAAGAACTTTTGAGATCTTTGAGCTTCTGGAGACTTCAACTATGCCAGACAAGCTGTATACATTTATATTTTTGAACCTGTATTTCATGTCTCTTCAACTCTTAAATTAAAGAGGAAAATAATTAACAGCTCATTTATAGATCAGTTATCTATTTGTTTGTCTTGTTTTCATTTAAGGTATTTCTATGTGAGATCCGGTGAAAGTGACTTTATCTGTGTTCTGACTTTGTATGTATGTACAGTACAATGTCTGTGTGTGTGTGTGTGTGTGTGTGTGTGTGTGTGTGTGTGTGTGTGTGTGTGTGTGTGTGTGTGTGTGTGTGTGTGTGTGTGTGTGTGTGTGTGTGTGTGTGTGTGTGTGTGTGTGTGTGTGTTGTGAAACCTTGAACCTGCACAGAGGAATTTCCTCCACTCACCTCACATTGTTCAGACTAACAAGGAGTTAGAAACACTCCACACCCTTCAATGTGTCTCCGAGGACTCATAAGCACTTCCGGGTCAAAAGTCCAGCAGGATGATCTCACGGGCAACCAGACCAGCTCACACACGCAGACAGAGACACAGACACACACCAGAAAATGTCACATCAACAGGTCGTTATACCGTGAATCACGGCCAGATATTTTAGTTTTTCTGAAAGCAGTGTTGTGTTTTTATACCTCTGGGGCAGGCTCACACCATCCAGTCGTCCTCTGAAGGACATTCTGACCTCTATGGTAATGACGGTATAAAAGTAGCCTCAGAGCATGAGAACAGATGAAATCATCCATCTCTGTTTTCCCACGCCTGACAGAGGAAAATCACTAACAGTGAAGGGGGCATAAGAAAACAGAGCAGAGGAGAAAGTGTCAGGATGAGGGGAAACATCCCTTTCCTTCAATTATTTTTCATGATTTCATTTTCGCCCTGTGAAGTGGCTGCTGCTCCGCACTTTTATATGATCCTGGACTGGCTGCAAAAATCTGACTTAGGCACAAACTTGGGCCACTAAACTCATAAACTCGCCAGGAGAAGAGCAGGTAAATACCAACAAAACTCTTCACCCGACCTGAAGTCTGAGATAGGTCCATCCCTCTGTCGCCTCTACAAGTCTGTTTATGAACCAATCCAACATGTTCTCCAGCAATGAAAACCCAAAGATGACCAATTACAGACGAGTAAAAGTGGGGAAAGTGTTTCTTCTCAAAGCTGCTTGAATGTATCTTTGGCCACCAGGGGGCAACTTCTCAACGTCAAAATAAGCCAACATGTACACAGCTTACATCAGAGCTATACATCTGGCAGCCTGCAGGCCAAATGCTGCTGATGTTCTGCCTCATTCTGGTGCTTTGAGCATTTTGTTAGTAATGTCTGTGGCTAGGAACAAAAAGTCTTATTTCACTACAAAGGTTTTAATTCAGGCACTTTAAGCAGAGAGAATCAAACCAACAACCGACTTCTGGGATTTTAAAAAAAGGTGGAATATTTGTTTCCTGCACTTTTGAGTGATAACTTGTCACCTTCTGCTTCCTGTGTTCCAAGTGTTCTGTTTCCCTCCTGTGCTCCTCCCAAGTCTGACTGTCCCCCTACACCTGTCTCACATTAGCCTAGTTAGCATTGCCCTGTTCACAGTGTCTCTCCACCTGCACCTCCTCCCCTCAGTAGTCTAGTTTGTATTTAAGCCTGTGTTGTTCCCTCACTGTTTGTCGGTCCGTCTAAACACTAACAATCCCCATAGTCCCTGAGCTTCTATTTTGAGCAGCTAGCTGCGCGGCTAACTGCGCTAACTAGCTAAGGCAGCTTCTGTTGGCAGCAGTTAGATGTTGTGATGGCCTATGTGTGTGTGTGTGTGTGTGTGTGTGTGTGTGTGTGTGTGTCTGTATGTGTGTGTGTGTGTGTGTGTGTGTGTGTGTGTGTGTGTGTGTGTGTGTGTGTGTGTGTGTGTGTGAGAGAGAGAGAGAGAGAGAGAGTAAGGTGTGAGAAGGGTTAAGGTGTTGCTTCAAAAGAAACCCTAAGAAGGGTTGTGGTGAGGGTGGTGAGTGTTTTCACATGAGTTGAAGAACTCCATCACATGATTGTGTGTGTGCGTGTGTGTGTGTGTGTGTGTGTGTGTGTGTACTTGTGTTATCGAGAGGAAGTGATTATAACTTTGTCAGGGGGAAACCTCCACTCCAGCTGCCATTGTTCGGCCCTTCCTGGTTGTTACGCAGGAAGACGCGACTCCATCACTGTCTGCCTCGTTTTCTCTCTCAGTCTCTTTCTTCTCTTCCACATTACATCTATTCATTTCCATATGTTTCGCGGCCTCCCCTCTTTTTCCTGCAATGGTGTAACAGTACTCTGACTTCAGATCCCATTTAAACTCACAGGATCCCTGTTTAGTTTCCTGTCATTAGGCCACACATCACACATCATCACTTTTACCTCAGCTCACACGGTAAAACAGATGAAAGCTGTGCTATGCTGCCACCTATCGTCACAGGATTCACATCGTGGAATTAAAAGCCTGGTAGCTGCAGTCGACGATGTGACTGTGCACGTTGTAGCTCAGCTCATTAGTGACTCTCGATTCACGAAACTCATATCACACGAGTCGTGACCAAGAAAAAGAGGATCGGTTGAATCCAGACTACCTAACACCTATTCACACTGAGTTTAAGAGTACATTTGTTTGTGCATGCCTTTATATAAATAATAATAATAATAATCACGAGCTGTCATTAAATCATGACTTCATTGATTTTTGCGCAATTTACTGAATACTTTGATAAACAGCCTCTCAGTCTACGTCCTGTCACAGACACAGGACACGTCAGATCTTCTGCACATGCTGCAAAGGAGCGGACTCCCAGATGTGCGTCAAACATAACGATGAGCTGGCTGCTTGAAATGCGCACAGCTGCACGTGAATAGATTGACGGGGTGAGACATCACTCACAGGTAATTAGATTCACCTGAGGCGGCTCTGCCCATTATAACCTCCTCCCTGCTGAAGGCCTCAGCGAGTTCTCACCTGTGTGTGTCAGGCAGAGAGGACGTGTCCACCATGCCCACCAAAAACATGACCGACGAGCGCCTCACCAAATTCAAAAACAAGGGGAAAGATCCAGCTGTAAGTGCTTTCTTTTCTAGGGCCATGTGTATGAATGCTTTTTACGCACGCCGCATCTTGGCTTGTTGCAGAAACTCCGGGAGAAAAGGATCACGGAGTGCGTGGAGCTGCGCAAAGCGCACAAGAACGAGAGTTTCCTGAAGAGAAGAAATATAACACTGTCCTCTCTGCCGGACGATGATGCCCTGTCTCCTGACTACACCTCCAACGAGAAGGTCCGCTCACAGAAACTTTTCTTAAAGATTTAATACAAACTACCTGAATCTGTAACGGCCTGTGTGTCGTTTAGGTGACCCCTTTATCCATCGAGGAAATCATTAAAGCTGTGAACAGCGAATGCAAGGAGTCCCAAACCCGAGGCTGTCAGGCAGCCAGGTGAGCCATCAGGAAGGACCTCCTAACAGTGGCGGACTGGAGCTGTTTGAGGGGCGGGTGTGAAGGGAATTAAAAGGGGAACCAGCAGAAGGTCATGATGCATTTGTGGCAAAACTGCTGTGTGGTTAAGATTAAAATGGTCACATGTGAGTTTAGTGCCAGTTAATGACTGCTATAACCTGTTCAACAGAAAATTAGCCTAAACCCATAAAATGTTAAACTATTCTCAAGCAGAAATTGCAGTATTGTTTCAATTTGTTTTTTGGTCCGTTAGTTTTTGACAGTTTGCAGAAGAAATGCAACATATGAAGTTAAACTACTTGGGCCTTAGAAGGGATTGTAAAGGTCACTTTCACCATTTTCTCCCACTACTGACAAAGATGGACAATGAGATTTATTGCAAATAGCCATAGAAGAACTCAGGATAAGTTTAATCTTGGGTGAATGCTATTGTCACATGAGTAACTTAAAAGATGAAAATGTATATCTATGTGTGCAGTGTTTTTTAATTTTGTTTTCTGTTTTAAGCAAATTGATATTGTGGTGTTAAAAATGTTTAGGTGAGGATAATTGTGACATTTTCACATTTCATGCCATCTACTCACAATTGTGCATAAGTGCATTGCTACCCAATGTTGCATCAAAACTAATGGAGGTAGGAGAAACCAAATGTGTTGATCACTGTAGTAAAGTTCCCTCCCCCTATCCTCAGGAAGCTGCTTTCTCAGGAGCGTAACCCTCCTCTGAAGGAGATTGTAGATGCAGGTATACTCTCTCGCTTTGTCTCCTTCCTGAGTATGGATGATGAGCCGGCTCTGCAGTTTGAGGCAGCTTGGGCTCTCACGAACATCGCCTCTGGAACATCTTGGCACACTCAACAGGTGGGAACACAGAAGTGAGGTCGTATGAAGCGTGGCTAGCCTAATGTTTAATTTTCATTTCAACTCTTTGAGTGGCTCAGTTGAACACGTACATTTGTCTCAGGTGGTGGAACATGGGGCTGTTCCTGCTTTCATCTCCTTGCTGACATCACCAATGTTGCACATCAGTGAACAGGCTGTCTGGGCTCTCGGAAACATTGCAGGTAAAATTTATATTTTTGTAATGTCTGAATTTGACTGTGGATCAATACAACTGTTAATACATTTAACTGGTCTCATTTCCACTATGAAGTGCTTGGCATATAAAAAATAAATAAATACTGCCTTGAATACACACTGATCTCATTGTTGCTGTTCTAACGCCACAAAATGTGACCGCTTGACAGGTGATGGTCCAGCTTATCGAGATGTCCTGATTGAGTGCAATGTAATCCCAGCCCTACTGTCCCGCATCTCTCCAGACACACCAGTAAGTGAAAACTGTACAAGGCTGGTGCCAAGTACACGTCAAGGTTTATCTACACAGACCACATTTACTCCAGACATCCGAGTATGCCACCTGTAACACTATCAAGTCAGGAGTTGTTGTTGTTGTAAGACTGTTTCTTTCAAACTCTAGCACTGCAGGTTTGTTATGCCAGTAGTGGCTAACGTAGCTCCAAGCAGACACATGTGGGGTGCATGGGTATACTCATGCTGTTTGTCATATTGGAATATCAGTTATATCAACATACAAGTCATACTTGAAACTAAAACTGAGGTCCAACCTTATTTGCAAATACCAGAGCAGCTGCAATGTCAACGTCTTGCAAATACAGTTCAATAATGTACAAAGGAGAAATGGATAGCGATGAATACATAGTATTTTGCGCTTGCATGGCAAACTCAAATCTTAATGACATGAATGCTCACAAGATGTTCACATGAGAATCTTTCCCAATCTCTACAAACACTCAAGAGTTGCATTAGCTCACACCTTGACTCCAAGATTTTGTATTTTCAGACTTTCCCAGCACTTTTTTTTTTTTTTTTTTTTTAAATGAACTTTATGTGAAATTCCCAACCTTTCCTCAGCTGTAAGTGAAGAGTCTAAATTTTGCTGCTGTGTGTCTGTCATATTGCTCAATCGTTCCAGGTTGGCTACCTGCGCAATCTTACATGGACATTGTCCAACTTGTGTCGCAATAAGAACCCATGTCCGCCATTGTCTGCAGTCATGCAGGTAAGTGACCATCACAGCTCAGTGGTCTGAGCTTCTGTGACACCCAGTGCCTCATTGGAAGTCCAGAAAGGTGATGCTCAAACTGTTCCTTCAGGTGCTTCCCTCGCTGATCCAGCTGCTCCACCTCAGTGATAAGGACATCTTGTCTGATGCATGCTGGGCGATCTCCTATCTCTCAGATGGTGACAATGACCGCATTGATGTTGTGGTGAAAACTGGCATCATCCCTCGACTGGTGGAGCTCATGAGCCACAAGGAGCTCAGTGTCATGGTAGTGTGGTCTTTGGCTCATTTAGCCATCTGGAAAACACTCTCTAACATGACACCTTCTGTTGTGAGGTATTCAGTTTACCCCTCTGACCCACAGACCCCGGCTCTCCGCTCTATCGGGAACATAGTGAGCGGCTCAGACCTGCAGACCCAGGCAGCCGTTGATGCCGGGGTTCTTAACATCCTCCCTCAACTGATGAGACACCCAAAGGCCAGCGTGCAAAAGGAGGCAGCGTGGGCATTGTCCAACATTGCTGCTGGGCCCTGTAAGCAAATCCAACAGGTCATCACCTGTGGCCTGCTCCCTCCACTGGTGGAGCAGCTCAGAAATGTGAGTTGTGAACTACAGGTGTGCTTGGCATGTGGATGGTGAAACGCACATTTTACTTGCAGCATTTTGACATGTCACCATTAAAAGGAAAAAGTGGTAGTTTCAGGATCCTGGTTTTGTGCATGCAGACTTGACACTCACAGCATACTGAGATTTAACTAGAACAGAGCAGTTAATGTTCATGCCGCCTGTGCTTGCAAGTGGTTTCTAACATGCCTCACTTTAGCAGCCTTTGAATGAATTTGAAAATGTACATTTTTATGAATGGCAAATCTTTATACTGGAAGAAGCTGATGCTGTGGTCAATTCTCAGGGTGACTTCAAGACTCAAAGGGAGGCAGTGTGGGCAGTGACAAACTTCACCAGTGGGGGCACTGTGGAGCAGGTGGTCACTCTGGTGCAGTGTGGCGCTCTGGAGGCAATCATCAACCTGCTGCAGGTCAAAGATGCTAAAGTCATTCTGGTCATACTGGATGCCATCAACAACATCTTCATGGTAAGGGGATAACTACTGATTTGCATAAAACTGTTCAAAAAGTTGCTACAGAACCTGGAAGATCAGATGGTTTCACTTGCTGTACGCGACTTTTCAGGCTGCAGAGAAACTCGGTGAGACGGAGAAACTCAGCCTGCTGGTTGAAGAGCTGGGAGGACTGGACCGCATCGAGACACTGCAGAACCATGACAACGATATGGTGTACCAGGCTGCTCACAACCTCATTGAGCGGTACTTTGGTGATGTAAGTGGTGTTCGCACAACAAACTATCTACCTAAAACTTTGGAGTAAGCTTGTCTATCTGATGGCGAGGGAGTCCATGTCTTGGTAAAAGGGCTCCAATGTAATGTCTCTTATCCTGAAGTTTTATTTGGTGTTTGACAAACCTTTTCCCCCCCTCGTCCTAGGATGACATCGAGGGAGTGAAGGTCGACACTACAGAGGATGCTTTTGTGTTTAAGACCTCAGATGTTCAAAGAACCTTTGAATTTTAACTTGAATTTGTATGTTCTTGATAGATTCCTGTTTAAAGAAAATAAACTAACTTTCATACAGTTGGTTCCCTAAAAGTTTTTGTTGCATGTTAATCTGCAATCTACATTTAACTTTAAAAAAACATTATCCAGCAAACCAAAAGTACAAAATCAAGGAATGATCACTGCTGCAGATATTTCACATACTCTGTAGTGAATCATGAATGTAACTGATTGAAATTTTGCTCTGTGCAAAAGACTGAGGCTGTCTGAAATCACTCAGTACTCCCTATATAGTGCACTACACAGTGACTACGCCATTTTGTAGAGCTGTCCAAATGTCTTGTGGGAAATATTGTACCGCGTATATAGTGCATTCAAAGTATCCCACAGTGCATCGCAAAAAGTGTACAACCGATGGTCACTAACCAAGCAAAATTTACCATCATGCATTGCACTGCAGACACAAGCATAGTTTCAATTCACGTTTCAACTGCGTGACAGTGCCGTCATTAACGGTACTGGAGTTGTGTCCAAGTGCATTTTTATTTCTGCTGATGAGCTTACTATAGTCCACTGTGTTGGACTCGCTATGTATTGAGCAGGGAATGAGTGGGTGATTTTGGAAGCAGCCTAAGGCTGATCTGTGACTTAGAAATTGCCAACAAATTGTGTATAGACTGGACCACCACTATTTAATGAAATGATGTGATGAGCCTTTTCAAATAGTATTCAAGTTTTGTTTTGTTTTTTTTAAATTGACTAAAGATTTCAAAAATAGAATGGCTGACGGTGCAGTTAAAGGGACTTCCCTGACAAAGGGAAAAGGTTCCCTGTTTTGACATGCATTTCATCAGAGTGGTTTCTCTGAAGTCATGATCAGGTCAAGACTTATTGGTGAAATGCAAAAGGGGAATGGCCTTATTTTGGCTCAATTTTGATTACTCATGGCCACTTTGCAAACTTTCCCATTTCAGATTAAGCCCCCACCCCCCCCCCCACCAAAAAAAAGAAATGCAACAGCAGTTTCCATTTCTGCAGTGTAAGTCTTTCTGACAATGTGAAACCAAATCCATCCATGTGGGTGAATACCAATTGGGTAACTTGGGTGAGCTGAACCTTGCAACTTTCATCTTTTGAAGTTGATGAAATCAATAAATCTTGCCACCAAAAATGTATTTACAAGGGAAAACCCTTGGTGACTACACAAGATTGACAGCATCGTGTCTTTTTCACTGTAACCCCACCTCTGCCCTGTAGGCAACTCGCCCAGCAGCGCAAATATAAGGGAACTGGCATGATGCAGACCACACTAGAACTTGCCGTTACCTGGTGCTAGTACTGTAAAAGACTGTAGTCTGGAAAAAGCTGCCTTTTGTATCATTTTAAGGCATCTTCAATCATGTTGAAAATGAGTGTGTTTGTCCTCTGCTGCCTGTGTGTAAGGATGAGACTTCTGAATGCAATGACGGTAAGATAACAGACGCATACAGACGCATACAGCTACATATGCAACAACATCCATTGTTGTTGAAACTGTTTGGGTCCTTGAAAACCAAAAGGTACAATATTTGAAAAGGCTTGCCAAACTGCAACAAACCAGTAATTCTTGAAGTTCCAGATCTTATCCTGTAATGTGAGTCATGTTTTATACCAAAGGCATGAGGCTAAGATTCTTAAGTTGAGTGCAAGGTTGTAAATATCGAGAAACCACAGTATGCGGTCGCATCTGGGTCATAAGTCTGGTGCCCTCAGTATCACTTAGCAAAGCAGGGTTCTCCCCAGACTATGGAATAATGGTGCTGCACCGCTATACTGCTAGCTCAGTGCCACTATACTAATTTTCAAGTTAAGGGTGTTTATTTCCTATTTTCATTTGATGAATAAGATCGATGTCTCTAAGTGGTATACTTGGAGAAGGCTGAAGTTGAAGGAAATGGCCTCCATTGGTACTTAAATCATTCAACATGCTAAAGCTTCCTCCTAGACCACCTCCCCGGTGATGTGCATTGCTGACGGTGAAATTTAAAAACGGCACCACTATACTAAAAATTTATGGGGAGAACCCTGCAAAAATAACCATATCAGCCAGAAACAAAAAGACGCTGGGATGTTTTAGTTCCTGGCTTCCTCACAGCTCCTTTCTTTTTCTAGCTTCAGATCTGGTCTCAGTTGAACTATTTATGTTGCAGCACTGCATCTCAATAACCTCCATGTTCTCATGTTTCTACAGCTGCCTGAGCAGGTCACCATGAAGGCCCTTTGGAAAAGTTCTGAGACGACACCTACACAGGAGGCTGCAGTGGACCTATCTCCAGCAACCAAAGAGCCTGTAAAAGTGAAGAATATGTCCTTTCAGGCTGCCATTCAGAACAACACACATGACTCAGTGAAGATGTCTGGTGCTTCAGTACAGGACCTGTCAGGTCCATCCGGGATCATCACAATCCCTTTGAGCCTGTCTCCGGACTCCGTCGACGACATGTACTACGGCTGCTCCCAGAAGATGCTGATCAAGGTGAAACGTCACTACCTCCCAAGGAGCACCAGGGAAGGTTTGCACTCCACCTACACAAAACTCTGTGCCTTCAAAGCCATGAGGAGTAAGGACACCTATGACCCTCTGTCCTTGATTCACTTCAAGGCCCTGTGTGCCTACACGGCCGGGTCGTATGATGAGTTAAACCGAGCAGTCCGCAAGGGGAGGGCCTCCTACAAGACCTCGTTTGAGTTCCATGCTCTCCACTTCCTGCTGTCAGACGCCATCCGGCTCCTGAAAGTCAACCAGAGAAGCTGCTACACCACCTACCGGAGAAGCAGACTGCTCTTCAGCGGGGAACAAGGACAAACCATCCGCTTCGGCTCATTCGCCTCCAGCTCCTTGAACAAGGACCTGCGTCACTTTGGACGGAGGACCTGCTTTGAGATCCACACGTGTTTCGGTGCCTACCTCAAGTCCTATTCAGAGTTTGACTCAGAAGAGGATGAAGTGCTGATTCCTCCATATGAGATGTTTAATATTGTCTCTGTGGACACGTCAGGACAGAATGATTTACAGTGTGAGGTTGTATACAAGCTTGAGACCGCCGGAGTCCACAGCAGTCTCAACTGTCAGGCTGTGGATCTTCTGTAGAAGCTGGTTTAAACAGTATACACTCAAATACATGGATGTAAATACAGTGACCATTTTTATGACCATGTACTGTCTTGAAATGATCAAAACATGATTTTATTGATACTGAAAGTTAATTCCTGACCTCGGAGACAACAGTAGTCAAAACCACCTCACCATGAGGTCCACTCAGTAGCTACTTCGCAGATGGATTGTTTTGCAAGTCACTGTTTTCAATAATATATACTAATAATTAACATTCATTTCATTTGCTTTTATTTGCTCAGCAATGAAGAATCAGTAATGATTGAAGAGGTGCTGTATGTAGACCAGGGTTGCCCAAACATTTTCCCTTTGAGGTCCAAAACTGAACCTAAAGTTGGACCATGGGCTGAAAACAAGAACAATTGCACTATACTATTAATATGTTGATAATATTTAAAAAAAACAGATTTATCTTCGAAGTCTGATCTTATGTGTTTCTGACACGCCAGCTGAAAAAGTTCTTCAAAATGCCTCTGAGTTTCCTCAGCAGTAGGATCCCGAGGTCCCTCACTTGAATTGTCTTCCTGTCCACCAAATTGTACCTTATGGCGAGCCAGCTTTGACCACTTGGCCCCACCCTGGTCAAGTTAGACTATGTTATTGTAAGTGTATTGTAAACACGATATCAATATTTCATTTTTTATGTGTCATTATAATTAGTATTAGTTTATCCCAACAGCCCGATAACCTCTAATCTTTTGGGTATCTCAAGGACCAAATTCAAAGCCCCTTTAATGAACAACAGCCCACTCCACAAATAAAATCCCGACCCCATAGGAAAAGGTTTTATGTGAGATGAATGAAAGTGACAAGAAACGGAATCAGAAACTTTAATAAAACAGACTTTTACATTACAAATTCATTTTACAAAGATTTATAAAATGTTTTACACATTTAATTTATCTCATCCTAGTCTTTACAGAAATTACCAAAATGACACCTAAGGTAACTCTTAGCACCAGTTCTTAATCATCACCAAGTGAATATCTGAAATGTCAAAAACTAGTTCACAGAAACGGTCTGAAATCATGAGATCTCATGCTGAACCATTTCTGAGCAACGTCAGAGCAGACTGAGGTCCTTGCATTGGTCGTTTGTTCAATGACATGGAGGTCACCAATAACAATCCTGGAAAGTAATGTTCATTAAGCCAGGAGGAGATATGACTTATGATATAACGCTGTCCAGTAAGGCAACAAGAGAGGTGGTGCTGCATTTTAATATGCAGACTTGACACATATGACTTAAATCTGTGGGGACTTGCTGTAAGGAAGACAAAGATGAGTGTCCAAAAACATGAAATCCTAAAAATGGATGCCCCTTTTCAAAATTAACATTTTTCTTAAAAAGGTAGCAGAGTTTTGTTCTTAATGCTCACATTTGGTCCGGTCATAAAGCCGGTCACACAATTTACTATCTTACGCAAGAGAGTATTTTCAAGTTTCAGTAGTGTGACTTCCCTTGTTGGCCCACTGAGAAACTCTAAATGCCTAAAAAAGTAACAGGAAGTGTAGAAATAGGCAGTGGTCAGAAAGGGCAATGTGTCGTTATTGCTAAAAATATACACTTAAAGAGAGTTCAGCTGAGGTCACCAGCCGTTAAGAAGAGAAATGACTGCTGACTGTCAGTATCGATATGTGAGGGATTTGGCCCATTAGATGCGATCAGCATAGAGTGTTTTATTAATGACAGAAAAAAAATAAATACCAGAAAAAAAAACAGAACAAAAGAACACAGCATGAGGCAGAGAAGGTTTAGTCTTCTCCTTGTAGGCTGAACCTGTATCAGTCAGTGTTGGGGGGGGTGTTTGTATCTACATCTTCTCGTAGGTGAGTTCATGACCGCATGTGGTGCAGGTCTTCTTGTAGAGATCCTCCTCTGGATCCACCACCTCCTCTGGTCCGTACTGGTGTTGGTGAACGCTGGTGTCTTTGGTCCACATGCTGCTCCTCACCGCCCTGCGCAGCTCTGGCACACAGAAGCATACACACGACACATTCAGAGTCGAAGCTCAACGTGCAGCCTGAGAGTTGAAGTTCGAGTGTTCTGGCTTAAGCAGGAAACTGACCTTTGACCTTCTTGTTGAAGCGCTTCTGTTTCTGCACCTCTCGATTATCTTCCCTCGCCTCTTTGGCCTCCTCCAGAGCCTCCTCTGAACCCCACACCTCCATACATCTCTTCTCCACCTGGAGACCCAGACACATAGTTCAGATGGACGCAACAAATTACACCACACCTTCCTGCATGAGCAGTTGTTTGGTTTAAGAGTGCAACTCAGGATTCATCGATCAGTTGTTAAACACTTAACTTAGTCATTGGATTTAACTTAAATAATAAACACACACTCAAACCATTGTTCACTGCTCCTGTCTTCCTACCTGCAATTTGAGGTAGAGCTTCATGTCTCCCCAGCGTGGGTTATGAGGGTTTTTCTTCAGTACGAACCTAAGCGGAGGTTCTCTCAAGTCCAGGTCACAGTCCTTCAGCAGGTAATTCTGCTTGGCCTCAGTTCTGGAAATCAGCTTATGTTTCTCCTCATTGTCTCTGAGGGGGAAAGAAGCTCCTGCTGTTAAAGCATCGGGATGATTTTCCAGCCTCATGTACAACAGCGTGAATGGGGTCTATGTCTCTTGTTTCTGCACTATGTAGCTTCAGTGAGAGGGTAGGATCACAGCCTTACATACATGTTTTCTGGCCAGATCCTAAAGATGAGTACATTCACAATAGTAAGACATATTTAACTTTACATACAATATCAAAGAAACAGTAGAAATAAAAATATGGAATAAAAAATGTTATAAAAATAAAAAAAAAGTATACTTTACATTCCAATTTTGTCTCAACACAAAACACCGTAGCGTGTTAAAACTGTAAAACATATGCAAATGGGATAAAAATGAACAAATAAATAAACAAGAACAAAATGCACTTAAATGGCATCTTACCAATCATAGGAAGCAAGAAAACAAATCATAAACTAAGTAAATACATCAGTATAACAAAATGCCGACCACTAAACAAAAAAGAGACAAAAAACGTATTATCTGGAATTCATGCTCAATACTGCATTGTGTTTCTCTGTCTCTCTGTGTATGTGTGTGTGTGTGTGTGTGTGTGTGTGTGTACCTGCACTTGTCACACACAGACAGGTCAAAGCTGTTGCTGAGGTAGGAGTCCATAAAGGGTTTTTGACAGTCATCACACACCAGGTAGTCTGCCTCAATCACAGGAGCTGGGAACCACACACACACACACACACACACACACACACACACGTGTAAATGAGCACGCATGCACACACTCGAGATGCGAAATACACTCGCGCGCACACACGCACACACACCTGGCTGATGCACAACCTTCCTGGTCCTCTGCTCCTGCTCTTCGTCCTCCTCCTCCTCGATGAAGAAGCCGGCCCCGGAGTCGATGGTCCTGGACACTTTGGCCGAGGTTGCTCCCTCCACGGCGGACAAAGGGCGGCTCGCCAGTCTGGCTTGCCGGAGCATCAACGCCCGCTGCCGGTTCCGCTCGATCTTCGCCCGCATCGCTGCAGAGAGCTCGAGTTTGGGAGTCTGTTCTGGACCGGGACCGGTTGCGTCCGGCCCCCCTGCCTTCGACGGGTCCATGCTGCTCTCTAACGCCACGATCAATACATAAAAGTGTATAAAATGACTCTGAACACCAGGTTGTGTTTGTTTCATCCAAAAAGCAGCGCTGCAATGTTGTTACAAAACTGACAGTTGCACACTTCCGGCTCCTTCTTCTTCTGCGTCTTCACTTTAAACTTTTAGGTGCATTACTGCCACCTCCTGCATCGGGATGTAAAGGACAAGAAGGTTTGCTGCGTCTGACACTTAAGTTGTTCATATAAAACCAATTCGAATTCCTGCATTACAATATTGTTTCTTCTTCATTTTTTTTCAAACCATTGTATGTTTATTTAAAGGTTCAGTCTGTAGGATTTAGGGGGATCGATTCACAGAAATTGAATATCATACTCGTAAGACGTAAGAACTAAGAATCACTGTCATTTTGTCACCTTAGAATGAGCTTTTTATATCAACAGAGGGGAAACGTGGACACAGCGTTCAGTCCTGCTCAGTGGGAGCTCCAATAAAAAGGATAATAATAAAACTGCTCTCTGATCTGATGTTCTGAGTCAAGTGAGCGTCCAGCTGATTCGGTGTAAACACCATCTGCAGATGAAGGCGCGTTTGTTATTGCAGGTGCTAATGTTACATGGATCGCCTCACACATAAAGCACTGAGTCCGTTAGGTGCAGCAGGTTTTAGACTTTAGACAAGCAGTAGTTCATTAAAGTTAACAAAAACCTATTTAAGATTTGACAGTGTAAAGTTTGAGCAAATTAATTTCTAGTTGTTTGGTGAATGAGGACTATAATGACCCTCACTGTGTTTCAGATTGCTGCGAGTACATTTACATTTTAGCATGTCACTGAAAGGGAAAACTGAGAATTTCTCATCACTGTTTGGAACCACAAAGAGAACTCATGTTGTGTTCAAACCTCTGGATGGAGCTGTTTCTCTCTTGTCCTTCAGATCACACGTTGGATTAACCCCAGCAACGAAAAAACTCACCCATCTCTGACCTTGTCAGTGTAAGGCAGGCAAACGTCAAAACCAGTTAGGAAAGATTTACGAGTCCATCCAGCCAGCTAGTGCTGACACGAACTGTCCACATTAATGATCTGAATTAAAAACTCACAACTCTTGCCACTGGGCCAGGAGTTATCCTGCTCTCTGTGTGTGAGGATCAGAGGATTTTCAGAAGATTATGAAAAGTTGCCTGTCTGAAACAGGGGCTGTAGTTTCATGGTGCTGTGGGCTGGCGGTAAGAAGCGGAGGTAAGCAAAGCTAATGAGCCATATGTTTGTCCTACTGCCAGCCATCGGCGTTACTGATACCATGATGCTCGTCACAGATTATCAGAACATGACCAGCAGCAGTTCAGTTAATCAATGAGAACTGAGAGCAAAACTAACATTTACATCCAGCTGCTCCTGCTTCTCAAAATATAAAATGTGTCAGTTGCGGTTCACAAGAGGAAACAGGTGCCAATCTCCTGTTTCAGCTGGGTGCTCTGCCTCAAAAAACAGTGTTGTCTGTGGTGTTTCTGTTCATTTCATTTACCCTTTCCCATTTCTGTTTGCATGAAAATAATGAACCTTAAGTGAAACTCTCATTGATTATTCCTGATTATGTGTGGTTCATGAGGGCAGTAAGATTAGACATTCAGCATGTAATGATTCAAAATATCAGTGTCAGGACTGTAGAATAGAATTCATTGTCAAGGATTTTACAGTGAACATATATTCCTAAAAATAATTCTGATTTCAATATAGTAATTTTGAAATATTGCTAAATCAACCTTTTTTCTCTTATCAGTGCGCAATTTTGACTTTCCCACTCAGTTTGAATTTGTCATATGCATTCTAACTCAGTAGGGTTTATCAGTTTTCTCATGGGTTATTTTTATTTTCCAAAAATCCAGCCTATCCCACATGTGACACAGAACACCAAAACTCAGGAAACCACTGCAGAGTTTTCGATCAATAACAACTATTTTTTTTTGAGGTTACAGGTTAAAAAAAAACACAAAACAAAAAAAAAAACCTTTTACCACCTCTACTATGTTAGTTGTAATAAGTTTAACCGACTAGCACTTCTGGTACAGCATCTGATCAACAATTCCACTAATCACACAAGCCTCTACTAGCTGATGTTAGCAAATTAGCTCAGTTAGCCCTGCCTCAGCAGCCTCCCAGTGATCACAGCTGGATTGGGACCAAACAGAACTTAACAACAGGGAATGCAGTTTTGAGGTGAGTAAGACCAAAAACTCCAAGGCCAAGAAGACATGGCAGGCGGGGACAGGACAGGAGAGACATGACTGCAATAACATGCATTCATCGAAATCCCGCTCAGGCAGAAGTAAAGGTTGCACTACATATGGACCATCACCAGAAACCAGAACGCTTCTGATACCAAAGCCTTGTCCCTTGTACATACATCTATTTATCTAAGATACAAGTCGAGGGTTCTGTTTGCCAGATCCATCAGTTTGTTTCTGAAAGCCTTTCCTTTTGTGATTTAAAACTCAAACACTAGCTAAATAAAGCATATATAGAGTAAAACAACACTGCTATTTATTGCTTACCAAAGTACCTGAGAAAGCCATGCAGCCTTTATGCCTATTGCTTTCAGATGCCACCATTAGCATAAACTGACGTCGACCTCGACAGGTGTAGCAACAGCAACTCAGGGGGGCCGGCAGTGTTGGGGAGACTTAAACTACATGAGGTTGAACTACATAGCTTAACTACAATTTGCTGTAACTTACTGGTAGTTAAACTACAATTTTGGCCAATAACATGAAATATATTTTTTTTTATAAAAAGAATACCAATATTATATGATATAATTTGTATAAAAATAACTGTTATTCTTCTTTGATGACAAAGTGGATGAGGTGGAAGCCTTTGTGAGTCCCCACAAAATGCATTTAAATCTCTACCCAAAATATCCAAAGTGTTTGTGAAGTTCAACACTCGTGTCCCAGCCAGTGCAGCATGTGAGCGACTTTTTAGTGATGTTTTTTGTGCCAAACGGAACCGGCTGTCTGATAAAAGTCTTTGAGAGACTGCTCATGTGTCATGTCAACAAGCGATTCTGCCCTGGCATCTAGTCCTAGTGCCTAAGTGTTAGTGCCCCTGAAGTTCCTGTGATGTTGACCAAAAATGTCATCTTTTGTTCTTTAAAAAAATAAACATTTAGTCGAGAGGCATATTTCTACTTGCATGGGAATTTTTTGTAGGCTATTATATATTGTTTCACATACACCATATGTTGACATATTTAACGCCGAGTTAGATTAGTATAATGAGTATAAGTAGTTGCTAAAGCTACTCTTTCATCAGTAGTTTTACAAACTACATTTCTCCAGGGGTAGAAATGTAGTTTGTTCAGGGTGAACTACATGCACGCTTGTGAAGTAGCTTCCCCAACACTGGGGGCCAGGCTTAGCAATCAGGTGAACTCTACTTTTCTATCCATAGACTCATTGTATAGGTCACCTGGGCTGACAGAGAGAGGGTCTCTCTCCACCTTATATTTAACTGAGTGGCTATTTCAGGCCGGAGCTTTATCCAGTAAGCTGCTGCTGATCCCAGCTCCGCAGAAGAACATGAATCTGTCTCTCTCACTGCTCGCTACCTTGCCGACCAACGTAAATGACTTAAGAAGCCTCTCTCACCTTGATGTAAAACAGAAACTCTAATAATTTAAGCGATTGTACGAAATACTGTCCGATTCAGAATCAAGGTTTATTTATGATCACTTGGCTATCGTTTGAGGTCATATGTAATAAGGCTACATATTTTTTTTCGCTCACCCCAGCTTTCCCAAAGTCAACTGTCATTTTTTAATTTATTAAGAGAAGAGTATCATAAACTTATGAAACAGCCAGGGATCTGGTGAAGTTTTCTCTGCATGCCAGGGACTTATTTTCATGTCAGGTTTGACAGGTGATTTACCTCAGCCTACCTAGAGAAGGAGTGTAGGGTTAGCTTGAATGGTTATGTAACACGTTTAGCTTGTTCAGGACATTACATAGCCCTTATATAGCAGCTATGGCCCGAATGCCAGAATCCTGACTTAGGTCAAACACCTCTGCACTAAACCAAGCGTCATTCAGGTCGTAACGTTACCTTGTTGGGGGACACCTTCATATACAAGTCAATTTTGCAATTTGCAATTGAATTTCCTCTAGTTTCCTGTATGTATGATGATTCTGCACCTGCACACGAAGCCATAAAAAAAACACTAATACCTAATTCTCTGTGCAAATTTTTTTTGAAAAGACGCAACTGTTCCTTGAAACTGATGGAGATTTGAAGCGGTCTTGACAGACAGAGGCTGACTGGAAGCAGCAGCATTTTGCCTGCAAGGGAAAGTTAACGGCCCATTCCATTAACTATGCTCCTGTTTAATTGGATCTAAACGATAGGAGGTGAGAAACGATAGGTAGGTCTGGTTGGACTTAATCCCAGCAGGGTTGTTTGGCATATGGTCTTTTTTCTCACTCTCCTAGATATCCATCTTCCAATGTATTTTGTTGGTACAGTCTTCAATTATTTAACTGTTAAATTAAAAAGTCTTTGTTGTCTGTTTCCTGTGGGATTAGCTACAGTTGTCAAAACTTCTCTCTCTCCCTCTTGCTGTCTCTCTCTCTCTCTCACACACACACACACACACACACACACACACACACACACACACACGCACGCACGCACACACACACACACACAAGCACACAATGCTGTGGAAGTGGTGCTATGTAACTGACGTGCTACGTAACAGAACAGGTCACATTTGAAGTCACCTTCAGCTGGCAACTAAGCTTACAATTCTCTTGTGTAAAGCCTGACCTGACTTGAAGTGTGCACATGCACCACTCGCACACACAGACAGCTCAATCATGTTTTATACATATTCGTACACATGACTTATTTGATACCTCATGTCAGTTATTTGTAAAATAAGAAGAGAGAGACAGAAAGAGTTTATGTTAGAGCCTGTAGCAGATATATCGGTATCAGTGGATATGTATAAACCTATTTTATTTTTACAGACCATAATACAGAAAAAGTGTATTGTTTCAGTGCTGTGATGTAATTTGAGACAATAAAGTTAATGTTGAATATAGTATATTGTAAAATATCTTGCCTCCATTACATGCAAATATATACGTGTATGTAGATATATATATATATATATATATATATATATATATATATATATATATATATATATATATATATATATATATATATATATATATATATGTGTGTGTGTGTGTGTGTGTGTGTGTGTGTGTGTGTGTATATATATATAAAAAAATATTCACCAAAATATCAATATCAGTAAAATGTTTTAACTCTCCAATATCAGCATCAACATCGGCCCCAAAAATCAAGTATCCTCTTTTCCAAAAAACATAAAAGTACACATTCATAGTCATAGAAAAAATGTATATAATGAGAAAAAATAAGTGCAAAAGTATCCATGAATGTAAACAAAAGCATGCCAGAATGACAAATGTAAAAATGTCTTTTTTTCATTCCAAGTTCGACACTTTGATCTAAAAGTTATAAAGCTGCTGCAGTGTGTTACATCGGAGAGCTATGGCATTGTTTTCAAGGGCTTTGAGAACAGCACTATGATCTGATGGTACAATAGGCTTCAGTCCCATAGAGCTGTAAGCTCCTTTTGTAAGACATTTGCTTGGGTGTGATGATGGGAAAAATTATACATGGCACCATGGTGAAAGAGAGAGAGAGAGGGAGGGAGGGCAAGGAGTGTAAAGGTGGGAGGTAAGGTGGAGTGAGCCAGGGAAGAAGGGAGGCAGTGTCGAAGAGGGGAGGAACATCGGGAGGGAGGAGTCCTTGGTCCTCGGCTTCCGACCTGCTGTCTTGGAGTTGCACTTCGGCTGAGAGAAGAAAATCTCACTGAGGATTTACTGCCAGGACCTTCAGCCCTCTGGAACTTCCCCTCTGGGATTCAATTTAGTGGAATATTCAATCAGAAACCTAGGACGTGCTGGAGTGCTTCCTGCTGCAGAGGAGATTTCCAAGAGTGGTATGAGAAAATCATACAATGTTGTGTTTTGTGCATTGCTGTGGCGTGTCTCTGCTCTGACGTCCTGATGAAGTCAAGCCCGGTTCTAAAATGCTACTTGCAGAGTTCACAGTTGGTTTTGAAGCTGTTAAGTGAATGTTTTACAGTAATAACTTGATGTTGCATGGCAGGTTGTAGAAGACTGGATATTGTTTAGGAATTATTAGATGACGGAGCAACATTGCAGTTTGTCCCAGTGCAGTTGTTTCAGTGCTCAACAATGTTAATGTTTCGCAGCTTTTAATTGTCCCTCAAATTCGCAAATCATTTTGTTGGTGTCTTAGTTTTTGACTTTGTGCAGTGACATCGGAGTGCAGCACCTGAGGCTAATCTAAGTATATCTTCTCAGGGATTAAATGGCTTCCTAATGAGCTTTCACTAATGTCTTCACTTAAAGAAGTGAGATCTCACTGCAGGTTCTCAGTACAATGTCAAGAAGGCCACAGCACATTAACAGAATTGCTGCTATTAATACAGATAACGACTGCCATCAGCAATTCAGTACATACTGTAATCCCAGCTGCAAGAAAATAGAAGAATTTCTGATAAAAAGTATTCAGACTTTCAAATATGTTATATATTTCGGTCATATATTTGTTGTATGTTCACATAAACAAGTTATAGAATGATAGTAATGATAACAATATTATAGGACTTCTGCAATCATCAGCTTTATCACACTTTTCCCAATGAGTGCCAAAAGTGAAACTTGGTTGTTCAATACAGCTGTTGTGTTGTCAAGATGAAGAAATGGTGCGTGGGTCCCAAGTCTTGTTAATTCACAGCAAACTGTTACTCTGCCTGTTGTGCTCAGATTAAAATAATGACTAATAAGGAGTCCTAAATTTTCAAAAAACATTTTCTCACTATTAACACCTGACAGCCACACCAAACCATGTAGTGGACCAACTTTAGCCCTCAGGCCTCACTTTAGGCAGCCGTGCTCTGTAGACACTAACTTGTCCGGCCATTACTATTAATTCTGAATCTTCTAAAATAATCAACATGAACTTAAAGTAAAATTTGTGAATCTGTCGGTGGCAGAAACCATCATCTGCAAAGTTGCAGTAAAAGCACTTGTTATTTACATTTTGTAGAATAATGTAGTGGAGGAGTAGTGGAAAGCAGCAAGAAATAGAACTGCAGAGGTAAATTTATAAGTTTAAAAGCTGAGCCTAGCTACACAACGAAGTAAATGCACTTATAGTTAATTTGCACTACTGCCAGCAAGGCCTGTGGTTGGATATCAGTGCCCACATTTATCAACAGTACATATCCACAGATGTGCTAATGCACAGAACCAGTGAGAGAAACACAAAGCATTGTGTCACAGCATGCTTTAAACAATCACAATATCCACATATCCTCCATATCTTCTTTAAATAATAATTACTCACTTAGTAATTTTGTCTAGTTAGTAACATATATGTAGCCTCATTGTTGTGAAATCTTTAAAAGGCATCAGTAACAGGAAAATGTAACATGGCTGATCCTGCATGCCTCAAAGATTTAGTAAAACATGCAGCTGTTTTCAGAGAGCATGTTGATCTGTTTGGTTAAGAGTGCAGATTGTCTTCTCTTTCCCAAAACAGATATTGCTATATGTGCTGCATGATTCTGAAGCATGATGGAGTGAGAAACTCAACAACTAAAGCCACTCCCATGCACATCAAGTTATTTCCACCCTGGGTTGTGGCCACCAGCACCTCAGTTGGAGATAGATGGGGGACGAGGATGGTTAATTGGGGTTGTTTCTAATTATAAATGAATCTGAACAGAAGTTAAAACCTTTTCTACACAATGTTGATAAATGGAGTGGAAAGAAGTTTGAAAGAGGGCAACATATTCATCAACATCACTTTTTTTGTCTTGCAGTGAGTAATATGAGGAAGCCTTTAAATGGGCTGGATCCAGGAATTAGACCGCAGGGCATCCATTGTGTTTAGACTGGGGAGCAGCATGCACACAAATCGGTAAACCATCGCGGCCTGTCAAACCCCGGCCCTTGCAGCCATCAGCACCACCAACCCAGCTTTGGTGGGGGGGGATTCCTGAAATTCCACTCTGCCTGACAACCTGCGCCAAACACCATGGATTTCATGCTACCAGTACGAAGGAGTCAACACACGATGGCTTCCTCCAGCTCTGCGCCTCTTCTGGGCCCTGACAGCAGCTGCTCCAGGCACCGCTACCAGGGCGCCAGAAGAAAGCTGCGACCTGGACGGATTCTGGGATTCATCATCAGTATAGTGGCGGTCAGCATATTCTGCTCATGGAGTGCCTTGTCAGTGGCCACAACGTTGGCCAAGGAGCGGGAATCGACCACCGAGGGCTCAGCAGAGGCGGCAGTGCCCCAAAGAACACTTCTACAGCACCACAACCTGTCAGCAGCGGCGGAGGACACACCGGTGGCCATGAGATCATCTGATATAGAGATGAATCATGGTGACTACCCAACAGATTACTTCAGCGTGGAGGACAGACGCCAAGGCTATGTGGTGCTTCATATGTTTGGCATGTTGTACATGTTCATAGCCTTAGCCATCGTCTGCGATGAGTTCTTTGTTCCTGCGCTCACGGTCATCACGGAGAAGCTGGAGATCTCTGATGATGTAGCAGGAGCCACCTTCATGGCGGCAGGTGGCTCAGCCCCAGAGCTCTTCACCTCAGTCATAGGAGTGTTCATCTCCCACAGTAACGTCGGTATCGGTACCATCGTGGGCTCTGCCGTATTCAACATCCTGTTTGTGATCGGGATGTGCGCCCTGTTCTCCAAAGAGGTGCTGAACCTCACCTGGTGGCCTCTGTTCAGAGACGTCTCATTCTATATCATTGGCTTGCTCATGCTCATCTATTTCTTTCTGGATAACCAAATCACGCTGGGGGAAAGTATCAGCCTGCTGATGTGCTACACCTGCTACGTCACATTCATGAAGTTCAATGCCAAAGTAGAATTTTTCATAAAGAGCCTTCTGGGCAGCAACCAGGTGGACGAGCTGGAGACTGCACCAAAGGTGAGCCTGACCCTGTCTGTCCATCATCCATCCATCCATCCATCCATCCATCCATCCTCCCCTATTCCGTTTCTTTTTTTACCCACCCAACTCTTCCCATTTCACACTGAACAGCACCCATATTTCACCGCATCGTGGGTCCCAATGAGAACACGAGGGTAAATTTACAGGTAGTACATTTATCCTTGTGTTCTCATTCACTGATTGTCCCTCGTCCGCTGAAGGACCATCCCCATCATATACAACCATCAAGAGGTTTCTGGTTCTCTATGTGATTTTTTTAGCTTGAGAGTAGGAAAATGAAGAGAAAATCTCAGAAAAGTTTAAAAAATATATATATATATCCAACAAAGATTCAGACTGTCAAAGAACAAAGAGTGAATCTCTTTGATTCTTGACATGAGTCTCTGATTCGAATGTCTTTGTGTTTGTTTTTTGTCAGTGTACCTTACATAAGATCTGAGCATCTGCTGATGACTTTTCTGAGAATTGTTTGTATTTTCACATTGAATGAGATCACAGCTTGAGTATAGCAGTCCTGCTCTTGGAATCTGAGCCGGTGTTACAACAGAGTGCTGAACAGACAGCACTCTGTCAGGAAGCCAAACCGTCCTCAATACCCCTCTTGAAGGATATAAAGATTTGTCTTAACCTGCCACCTGTGCAGCTTGGACACTGACAGACACGGAGGCAGCCTCTCGGTGCTGACTAAGTCTGGGAGCACGCCTCGTCTTCAGTCGCTACTTTTAGTAACCATGTCCAGACCAGAGTCCAGAGAGGCTCTCAGAATAGGACTGATGTAACAAAGCTAGTCCCCAAAATGTTCAGACGTGGTCAGACATTTCACATTAGAACACATTAGAGAGTTAGATAACATATTATTTGCCATGGATTTCTGTATTTCAAAATAGAGTATTGCTCAAGTTTTAACCATTATTCTCGTCCACCATTCAAGTCAATTGACTCCTGAAATCTATACTGACACTACACTCCCAAGCATACCTAGGCCCTTTGAGTGCTCTGAAATAAACAAGTCTGAAATTATACATATACAAAAAAAAAAAAACTTCCACAAAAATTTCTATTTAGCTTTTGTTCATGCAATCTGGGGAAAACAAATCCTGCTACTGACGATGGAAACTCCTTATAATTTTGTCAATGGAAGCTGCTCCCCAGCCAGTCAGAACAATGTTAGTAACAATGCAAAATAGCAAAATATGACATGCAAAACTTTATTTCTTTATTTCCATGCTGGGATTAAGTCATTTCAGCATAGTTTGTGGGTAATTTCCGAAGTCCAGTCAGACAGATTATACTGAGATGTTTTTTTTGGATGACACATTTGGCTCGTTTTCGCTCCATGGTGAGTTACAATGTACAGATATTTAAAACACACCCAAGATTCTAGACAGCTGACAGATATCAAATGGATGGAGTTTTGAGATGACTGTATGATAAAACTGAAAGCAGAAGAAACAGCCAAATGTGTCCAGAAATCATTGTAGTGTCTCTTCAGCCTCATCAGCACGCTCCCTCCTTCAGCCCCCCACTTCTCTGTCCTGACATTGGAACAAAGAGGTCTCTTGACACTGGAGTAGTGCCATTTGCTCCCTATTTCCGCTTATAATTTCAGAGCATCTGTAATTATCATCCTAATGTGGATTACGCAGAGATCCCATTCTAATAAGCAATCATGAAGCATTAAAAAGTATTTTTCTTTTCTCTGAAAGGCACAGTATGACTCAGGATGTTGACCCCATGAACAAAACACTCAAAATAGCAATCACTTCACAACCACTAAACCAATCACTTCATGTCAGCTGAGACATGAAGATGAGCTTGGAGTGCTCATTGTGCTTTTTGCATCTTTATTTATGAAGCTCATGTAGATTGTAGATTCAAGACAGAGTGGGCATGATGATTCAAGACACACACACACACACACACACACACACACACACACACACACACACACACACACACACACACACACAAGGAAGTTATTTTGTTTTTCACGTTTGTCTCTCCGTCTTTTGTTCTGTCTGTGTGTGCAGTTGGAGTCAGATCTGTTGCTCTCTGATGTTGTAATCTCATACGGCGCTCAGGTGACAAATACTAAAACTACTGTACTTAGAGCAGCTTGCCCGTAGCCTAGACCGACAGCACCCATCACCAGTTCTTCAGGGGCGTATACAGCGCACTGCTGCACATTTCTGGAGACATTATGAAACATGAGACCATGTTCATTTAAATGTCATTCTAGGCAACTAAAGTTACGTCTTGTGCCCAAATACGTATTCATAAGGAACTGTTAAGACCCAACAGTGGCTGAAAACACTTGATAAGATAGGAGGCAGCTATTTTTATGGTAGTGATTCAGGCCAGGAGAAGTTCTCATGTTGGAGGCAACAGATGAGCTCATGATCACAAGTCATATCTGCTTTAAAGCCTCCCTCCACTTAAATGCTAATTGTAAACATTATAAAATAACTGCTTCCAACAAAGCATGACTTGCTTATATTTTGGAGTTTTGGAGTTATATAAAGCAATCACTTAGATGAAAATAAACAGCTGGTAGCTTGTTTACTTCCAATCTTACACGTATATCACTTGAACTATCTACTTCATCTGAAATAGGATCCATAATTGCATATTTTGCGTTTTTATTTAAAACCTGTGAGACTGTGCAGTGTATCTGGGCACTCATCATCCTCTGTTCCCGTCAGTGTTGTTACAGAAGCTCTGTTTGACATTTGTGTCCTTCTGGGAATCAGCTGTTCCCCAGGCTGTCTCACCTCAACCCAAGAACAGCTTTTCTCTTTCTGTCTCTCAGGCACTTCATGTCCTACTGCCTTGCCCTCATGTGTCGGTAGCTGCTTAATAATCCCTCGGGTTAATGCCCTCCAATCCCATTAGAGCCGCTAATAATAGTCAGATGCTCCCTGTGGGAGCAGGAATCATCAGATCACTGCGAGAAAAAAACCCCAAAAACGCTACTTTCACAGCCTGCAGTCGTCCTCCCAACAGTTGCTGTTTTTATCTTGTGCATAGTTGAGTGCTTGTTAGGTGGTTGTGCACTGCAGACATGGTGCCCACAGTGTCCATGTTGGGGAAGAGAAGATCTTCAGGTTTTCTAAGTGATGGTCCTAAAGAAGACAATCCTCTCTGATCCCCTTATCAACTGCTTACCGGCAGTGACGACAGCAAACATACAGCCATGCACAGTGTCACTCTGTCTCTGCAGAGCTTTCATGAAATGTTACAGTTCTCTTTGCAGTCATTGATAACAGACCTGGAGCATAATGCAGCAGTGTTGCGCATCTGTAACCTCACAGACTATTAAACTGAAGAGATATTTGCAGTTATAACTTGTCAAATGTTTTAATTATAGACCTAAGGTTGCACACAGGTTTTCTAACATTCATGTCCCAGAGTGCGGATACAATTACTTTTCTTTATGTAATTATCGAGCTTATCACAGCTGAAATGATTGCAGCTGTTTGCTTCAGTTATATAGCAGGTCTATCAGGTCTTTATCATGTCAGATCACCGTGATCGTGGTCAAAACGCGGCAGCTGTTCGTGTAATAATGTTGAGGTGCTTCGTGAGCAAGCCACTGCGGTGGAATCTAAAGTCTGTGCAGCTGTAGATAATGAAATAAAATTTTTTTTTAAAAAAGATCACTGGGTTTTGCTGACGGATGAGAGAGAACTGTTTTGACAGTGTGGTGACCTGTGAAGGTTGCTGCAGGACCTCACATGCAGGCTTGAAAATCACCAGTCTAAAAGGGGAGATCTCTGCCGATTAATCCTGGCTAAGTCCCACAGCTCGGACAGTCAGGTGGATCCTGAGGAGAGAGAGAGAGAGAGAGAGAGAGATGGTGATCTAATAGTCCCTCACTGATGACCGTGATGATGAGTGATTAGGATGAGGGCAATGTTTTGTGCAATCTTTAGGATTTAAGAGTCTTCCGATGTCTGGGCTGGGGATGAGACCAGTGAAGTGGAACAGCTGCTTGGCAATCTTCTTCTTCTTCTTCTTCTTCTTCTTCTTCTTCTTCTTCTTCTTCTTCTTCTTCTTCTTCTTCTTCTTCTTCTTCTTCTTCTTCTTCTTCTTCTTCTCCTTCTTCTTCTTCTGCTATCATAAACACATAAACAGATCACTGTTTCATCTTAAACACCTCTATGTTATAACAACATATTATAATACAAGCCCTGACAGAGTTTGATGATTATCTGCAAGTTTACCCCAGAGAGACAGTTTAACATAGATAAAGTTAGACTTGTTCGTTTCCAGTTGTGATGAACATGTGAAAATTGGGAAATGACCCATGCTGTTAAACAAAAATGACTCAAGTTGAGACAAATTCTTTTTGTATTTCTATTTGGTTTGCTCACGTTGGCTTGCATTATCATTCCGCAAAAAGAGATGCACACTGTAAGCCAGTGAGAAGAGGCTGAGCTCATTAATTCTCAGCTGTATTGAATATTGAGCTCCGACAATAATCAGATGGAAATGACATCATGTTGCTTCATAATGGCGGAAAATGGTACGTACAGCCGATGTGAGCAGTACAGTGGCACTCACTTTCTTCATCACATCGATAATCCAATCTGAATATGAGTTATGATGTATATCAAATACTAAATGGTTGAAAATGACCTTCTGTTCTTAACAAGGCATCTTCAACAACTATTGTTCTTTAAGATTAAAAATGACATCTGCTTATGGAACAGTCCTCCTCAGACCTGTCTCATGTAGCAGTTATAGATTATACGGTCTGTAGTGTATTAGAAATTTTTCTACCAAGCTGCTGGAATGACAAACAAAATTAGAATTAGGTACTGAAGGATGTTCGGATTTGAATGATTTAGCTGTCCAGAGTGGATTCGCGACAGATCTGCAGTGATGAGTCACTGGTGATTTGTTCATCAGAGTGGAGGTGAGGGTTGAGTTAAATAAGGGCCAGCTGTGAAGTCAAAATACAACATTTATTAAAGTACACTGTGGAAGAATAAGGCTACTGACTCTAGTAAGATCACATGTCCAGTCACCTTTCCAAGAATTGAAGAAAAAAAAAGAATTATTCTTTAACAAAGCTTGAAATAGTTTCAGGAGACTGAGCGATGTGTAACTTTAAACATGAAATCAACCTAAATTGGATTTAAACATTGAGGGCACTCATTAGAATGGAGTCTCAGCAGATTCTGCAGCAGGTTATAAGTGTCTTTTGTCATCAGGCAGCTCTCACGAGGAGCCATGTGAGCACTAAACAACGTGAACTAATTCCAAGCTGGCCTCTGCCATTAGAGCAGAGGGCACGCACAGCAATCACATGGATACAGACAGGTGTCCGCAGCGTCCTCTTCTTTTGTGCTGTGTATCAACCTTACATTTAATATATCTCTATGGATTTACATTCAAGTCATTTCTATTTATAAATGAGCATATCAAAAAGCAGCAACGTGGAACCGCTCCATCTAACGTGAAAAGAAATCTGCCATATGTAAGATGTGAAAAAATGATGATAAATGGGAAATGTTATCCTGCGTTTGAGCTGAGGTTGAGGTGAACCTTACAGTATGTAAACCAGCACCATCGCCTCAGATTTATACAGGGGATCATCATGCAACTGAAGCAATTAATGCCTACTAAAATTAAAATGGACTGATACTCCTTTATAAACAGGAAGAAAAGCAATCTCTTTGTTACAGCAGCATAACAGCAGCAGGTGTTGTCAGATGCAAGCTAAAGGGATTATGTGCTCAAACTCTGTGGCCTCCATCATCAACAACAAAGCCCTCCACCCCTCTGCGTGGTGCTGCTGATTGTGTATAGTCGTCATGGGAAAATTGTACTCACACAAAGATGAGGCATACGAGGAGAATCTACCTCAGAAATGTGGTTCCTTCACTTGCCATGTCCACGTGCATCCATCATTTCTACTGATTAAATACATAGCATACATACATATACATACATACGTGAACACAGAGCTGGTGAGGGAGTGACTGAGAGAGTTAATCTTAATTTAAATATTTATAAATGTTCATACAAACCTGTGATGAACAATACATCTGCAGTCTTGAGCAGCTGTTGTCTAATTGATTGATTTGGAGTTCAGTTAATTTCCTTTCTGAATTACAAAAGCTTGATATAATCTTCTTGGACCCTTTGATAAGAATAAAACCTCACTGATTAAATCAAAAGTAATTTATTTTTTCGACTCCTCAAATTTCTCAGCTGACCTAACATATTTTCTTTTACTTGATTTAGTTAGAAATGAAGTAAAGCATAATAAACTGGACTTCTAATGATGCTCTTATATTGAAAGACCTGTCAGTTTCAGTTAAACAGGGATGTGCCAGATTTCTTCTTCTTCGCTTTATTCCGGTCCAGTTTTCATGGAGCCTCTGATTCATGCACTCAGAAACAGCTCAGAAACAGCTTCTTGCTGTGCTTCTGTACTGAGCTTGTCTTTGGAGAATTATGAGAACTTTTCCCAGGGCAGAACATCATAGTGTGATTTATGCCTCCTGTACTGCAGAACACCACATAGTAGTTCATATAGAACGAGTGTGAGTCGAGTACTATGTTTCAAAATGCATTATAATATACATATATATTTATATGTGTAAATATATATATATATATATATATATATATATATATATATATATATATATATATATATATATATATATATATATATATAATAAGACTTTATGCTTCTATCTGTTGTCTTGAACATCTCCAAACCCCTGACTCCCATACTAAACCCTCCCCACTGCTCCGTGTTCTCACACACCATCACCACAGTCCCTTACCTGCCCCAGCCGCTGGACTGAGTGTGTATATTTCTGTACAGTATGTGGTGACACAGCTGTGCTGTATATGTCCTCTGAAGAAATGGCTGGGGTTGAGATCAGTGTTCATCCTCCCTTGTAATCTTCATGTTGGAACAAGACACCAAAACCTCCGCACTGTTTCACTCCCGCTGTTGCCCCCTTTTCTGTTCCTGTTTGTTTACCTTTGACCAATAATAAATTGTTGCTTCCTTGTTGAAAATAACAAAAATAGCAGGTTTTCCTTGATCTGAAGTATGAACTGAAGTGGGGGTGTCATTTTCTACAGGTTGTTGTGTCTTGTGCAGTGCCATCACTTATACAAGGGTTGTACTCAGAACAAGTGGAAACATCTTTAGAAACAGCAACTGTTAAAGAATCATGAACGGAATCGGTTCAAGAACCAGAGCTAGTACATGGAAAATGGAGATGTGAGGAGGAAAGACTCACCGTGTGTGTGTGTGTGTGTGTGTGTGTGTGTGTGTGTGTGTGTGTGTATTGTGTGTTTTGTGTGACCAACAATATTTTCATTTCAAGCTCATGCTGGCTTTCCTACTGCTCCTAACACTTCAGATCAAATAAAACCTGTATCATTGCTTTCAGATTTCATGTGTGTTTTTGTTGTTCATTAGTTCTCTGAGTAAACAGGATGTAAGGGGTTGAAGACATTTTCATTTCAAACATTGTGTTCCTCGCTATTGTAGTTATAAAATCTAACAACGCCACACAGTCCGACAGATCTTAAACATTACAAAATCATGTACCGCATACTACTACTAGGTCTAATGTAGTGGATTGCATGTGGTCCATGTGTTTGTGTTATTGTTTCCACATCCTGCATATGTCTGTATATGTAATAAAACCTATAGTGTGTATATATTATAGTTTCTCTATGTTTTTCCTTAAAGGTACCTGCACCAGATGATGAGAACAAGCTGATGGTGAGTTTGTTGTGCATTTGTAAATGTGCAGAGTCTGGTCATGTTATAAGAATGCCGTTTATGTGCAGGCATATATTTACAGTATATGTATATGAATAAAAAATATGTGAACATACAAAGTAAGCTGTATGTATCAAAATCAGCCATATTTACAAAAAATGGGTTTATAGATATATATATAGATGCAGATGCCAATACTGGCATGTATATATATATAAATCCAGTGAGGAGGCAGGAATTAAAAGTCCAGGCAAAATGTCTAACATGCCGATGAGTCAGATACAAGTTCCAGGAAAACAGGATACAGATACAGGCTGAAGAACCTCAACATGTAGACTAAATTATTGATCTGGCAGGGACGTGATCTGGGATATGTAGAATAGAATGATGCAGATAGGGAGGTGGAGGGAGGTCAATGCAGGGGTGATGAGGACAGCTAGATGTTGACTGGTTGGAAGACAGGGATGGAGGCTGCAAATGAGATAGCGTTTAAAAAAAGCAGCAAATTGTGATGAATGCCAGACGTGCTCTTACTATATTCATTATAGTAAAATCTTCTTTATCTGTGTTTGTATATTTGCAGGCCAAACCCAGGCTGCAGAGGGAAGGCAGCTGTGCCTCGCTACACAACTCATTGATGAGGAACAGCATCTTTCAGCTCATGATCCACACCCTGGACCCCCTCAGTGACGAAGGCATGTGGAAAACACTCACACACATTCTTCTGGATTGAGTCCGATCTTGTGTTTCTTCTTTAAGTTAACGTTTACATTATTGACATCTTTTGGTCAGACCATGTTTCCTCTGTTGTAGGACGTTTCAAAGAGAAGGCGTCGATCCTTCACAAAATGGCCAAGCACAAGTGTAAAGAGGAGGCTGCAAATGCCAACGGCGTAGGTGAGTAACAGCGTAATGTGTGAAACTGTGCGGCTGCTCTGTGCCATCAACAAATCAGCTGATAAATCAATTGGCATCAAATCATTAATCAATTAAAACCTGTCCCTACTGAAATACAAGTGATGAATATGTTCACCAGAAAATGACTACAGAAGGGATGGATAGGTTCAGCCCAGTCACCAGTTGGGTATTGTATTTTTGTGTAAACCGGGGATATGTTCAACATTTCTACAATATATATCCTCATATACAGATAACATGTTTATGAGCTGACCTTCATGTCAGGAGGAGGACGGGACTGTGATGGTGGCATGACAAGGCCAGGCTAGGCACGAGGCTACCATTCACTTCCCGCTTCAACGAACATATTTTAGATATCTTCCAGCCGTGTTTGTGGCGACCAAAGCAGATATTTTAAGCCAAACCACTCTGAGTGGTTTTTGTGTGCATTTGTATGCATCAAATTCCAAATTTGATGTGAATGTTAAAATGTGAGGTTTCAATGTGTCTATGGTTTGAAGGAATGTAAAATAAAAGCATTTATTCTGGTGATTGGGTTGACAGGTTAGAGAAGTTAATCAAATAGGAAAATTAAAAAGAAACTGAAATAAAACTTACTTTAATGAGAAAACTGTGTTTTTTATTTGCCTTTTCATTTTAAAATGTGTACACGGCTGTCAGTTATTACCTGGATGTTACAAGAGCTGTAAAAGTTTAAACTAAACTTACCTTCCTCCTCTTTTAGCTTGAAACTACGTTTGAAACAGTGTGGTAGATTACAGCCATTTATTTTTTATATCAATTATTATCTGCAAGTTGACGATTCAGTTGCTTGTTATCAGATATCATATTTAAGTGTGTTTTAGCAATTTCTTACTTAAATCAGGAACAAAAATGTGTCAGTTCATTTATCAGCTAACTTGTTGATTTGCCAATGAATCCGTCATTTGAGGAGGCACATGAAAGCCTCCATGTTATCTGGTCTGTTGCAGCTGTGGGGATGAGTTCGGAAAATTAACAAGCATATTTTGTTTCTCAACATAGGAGGGCTCTCCCAGATACTACCTCCAAGAAAAGAAAATTGTACTAAGTTTCAGCTCTTCTCTTTAGTGTCATTAGACCAGCACTTTTCATTTCAAATTCATACTGACTTGTGAACCTGTCCTTTAAACCATATTTTAACTCCATCTCTTCCTCTTTTTTTCTCTTTCTCTTTCCTCAAGCTGATAAAAACATCCCCAACAGCTCGAATGTTGCCGTGGAAGTCACGCCACCCATGAATGGTGTTGCGGGAGGAGACGAGGTACGGCTTTCATCTTTCAACAAAACTGTGTTGCAGCGTCAGGTTTAACTTGTGATACACAGCATTATCATGATGGGAAATGTCTAAATATTGGTATGAGAATATAGAGGAGATTGTAAAGTAACGCAACGCCCCCTCAGGGAGAGGAAGAGGAGGATGAAGACCAGCCTCTGAGCCTCGCCTGGCCCGACACCCTCAGGAAGCAGATCACCTACCTCATCATCATGCCCATCGTCTTTCCGCTGTGGCTCACGCTGCCTGACGTCAGGAGAGAGGTGATGATACGCACACATCGCTTTAACAACTCATTTTTTACAACTTTCTGGAACATGAGAACATTTTGGAATAACTTAGATTAAAGGGTAGCTTCAACACGTTTACACATTAAATGGGGAGTACTGCTGCTTATGTGAAAAAAGTAGTACAGAGCATTTGTGGTTCCTGGGGAAGCTGCATGTGATTTCTTGTGACAGACGTATTTATTGTAAGTCCCTTTGGACAAAAGCATCTGCTAAATGCCCTAAATGTAAATGTATCTGATGAATTGCCTCCAGTGATGTCACTCAGTGGCTCAGTTGCATCATCATTTGTCTTCAAACTGTCCATAATGAGTGCGACCACAACCACTGGGCTGCTTTTCAAAGCCTAGAGCCTACATTACCCACAGTGCAACTTGGCCCCTGAGTGACATCACTGGGGGCCATTTATCAGATTACTAGCAGCTTGTGTGAAATTGGCGGGGTTACCCTTTAAGTATGTCTCTAGTTACTGGCCTGCTTAATAAATGTGGCCATAAGAGCAGGTTCCAGTCTTGTATTTCATTTATTTTATTTTATTCAATGAAAAACTGTGAATGTTGACTTTGCTCCTACATGATGTGTCAGATCTCAGGTCGGTGTATCAGGTTTTTGCCTGAACCTAGACCAGAGTTTGACTGAGTGATTGTCCGACTGAGCGGATGTAAACTAAATTGTGTTTTTATTGTGTGGTTTTTTTTCAGTCTTCAGAAAGGTTCTTCCCCATCACCTTCATTGGCGCCATTTCTTGGATTGCTTTCTTCTCCTACCTGATGGTGTGGTGGGCTCACCAGGTACTTACACACACACACACACACACACACATGTTTTCTCTGTTTGTTGTCCTCTCTGTTCTATTTCTAACACCTTTCTCCTGAGGGTGCAGCAGTCAGGGTGTTGAATATAAGAAGCTAATCCCAACTAATCTGTCTTGATCCACTGCCAGATCAACCTGTAACACTCTATTTTAACAGCACAAATGCAAAGACAGACATGAAGCAGGAGTGCCTGTGTGCAAGGTCACTCCGCAGAGGACTCTGTGGATGGATCATACATCAAATAAGAGCAAAATAAAATAAAATGAAATGAAAGAGTGTGTGAGGATGACTAAACACCTTCACTGTACACCTACCTTTAAAGTGCAGTATCAAACAAAGTGGAGCACAACAGAAAAAGCTCGGAGCTATTATGAGCCATTTCATTAGGGCTGCAACTAACTAACTAATTGTTTTAATTATAGATTAACAGGCTGATTATTGAAAAACCTTATTCAAAAAATCGTGACATCAAAACAATTTTTTTAAGCAAAGCCAGAACAAATGTTTGGAGCGATAGAAAGAATGATTTAAGTTTCTTTAGTTCCTAAAGTGTGCGGCTGCAACATGAAGCACCTTTTTCCTCCTTTCAGGTTGGAGAAACCTTCTGGATCACAGAGGAGATAATGGGTCTGACCATACTAGCAGCGGGCACTTCAATCCCTGACCTCATCACCAGTGTGATCGTGGCACGAAAAGGTCTCGGTGACATGGCCGTGTCCAGCTCTGTGGGCTCCAACATCTTTGATATCACTGTGGGGTGAGTCCTGCAAACAGCAACAACAACAACAACAACAAAAACAAGTGTACTAACAACTTCTGAATGAGAGCTCAGGCTCAGAAATAACCTGAACAACTCTTTCCTGTGGTGCTTCCTCCAGTCTGCCCTTCCCCTGGCTCATCTACAATGTCATCAACGACTTCAAGCCGGTGGAGGTGAGCAGCAACGGCCTGTTCTGCGCCATCGTCCTGCTCTTCCTCATGCTCCTCTTCGTCATCATATCCATCGCGGCTTGCAAGTGGAGGATGAGCAAGTTCCTGGGCTTCCTCATGTTCCTGCTGTACTTTGTCTTCCTCATCATCAGCGTCATGCTGGAGGACAAAGTCATCATCTGCCCAATCACCGTCTGAGAAAGAGTGGCCCCCGGAAAGCAGAACTGAACTCATGTGAGCGAGGATTTACTTTAGGAGTGGAAAAACATGCTTGCACAGACTCAAACTGTCTCTTATCTGTCACACACACACACACACACACACACACACACACACACACACACACACACACACACACACACACACACACACACACACACACACACACACATAGTAGGCGACTGCACACACTCGGTATCATACAAACACAGGTTGTGGATGCCATATAGGCAAAGGCACTGTCTTGAATCGAAGCTGTGAACAGCCCTCCAGCAGCGTCCAGCAGTGTCACACAGCCCTGTGCATCATTTTGACACCCAATCAGAGGGACTCCCCTCTCTGTGTACTACATGACTACAATCTGTAGCCACTACTGGCTGAAACCTGCTGAAACGCCACCCAGGATAGAAACTACAACTGAAGATCACAAGAGATGTTTTTTTCTGTTTTGTTTTTGTGTTTTTGTTTCTCAGCTAACAGACAGTGCGGCAGTATAAAGAAGCGCTTCTGTTCCTCATGCAAGCAGCCAAGTGAAGCATATGAACTGAATGTGGAGGCTCAAAGAGACTTTTTTTTTTTTTTTTTTTAAAGGGCAGCGAAGCTCTGGAGAGATTCTGTATGTCATGGAGTAAAAACATGAAAAAGAAGCGTGATTGCAGATTTTTACTGTGTCCATCCCACCACCTATATGGCTACGTGCTGTCACCGGCGGAGGAAATGTCCACTGTTAAGAACTTTATTGTATTTTCAGAAACAGCACATTGCATTTGAGGACATACTAGGCAGAAATTCATACTGTTAGAGTCCTATGTCTAAGAAAAGATGATTTGGGAGTCTCATTCCCAACTCGTCAAATACTGACGCTCTGGGACAGTCGGTTAACTTTTCTTACATGCGAGACCTTTAAATCCTAGTCCTGGATATCTATAATAGGCTACATTAAGTGCTACATAGTTACATTAGAACATGAACAGATAGGATGGACACTGATTAAACTGGCTAAAGTGTTGTCATGCTCAATACTTCTGCTTATATCTATCTCAGTTTGATTTTTCACATAATAAGCTTCAGAGTGACTTCTTCTGTTCCACCTGCCTTGACATGCACCACTTTAGAGAGAAATTATTTCAGTATCCTGGACGATATTTGAATGGAAATGTGACAAACAGTTCAATGACAGATTGCCCAGTAGATGATGCAGTATGAACAACAAGTGGTGGACTAAAGGTTAGCGTTCTCAGACGTGTTTTTTCTTTTCTTTTCTTTTTTTTTTTTTCCAATTATGTATTTATGAAAAAGAAAGGATCAATAATCACCGGGTTTCTTCTGTAATGTTTTCATGTGAAACAACTCATGTACTGTAAAACATGTATATGTATATTTATGAATGCGAATGGTAGCAACTTTTTGTCATGGATGTTATTCCGTCACCCTCCACTGCTGCAGGCCTTTTGTATTGTTTCAGATGAAACAGGTCCGAGATCAGGCCATTGTTGTCATGTTCACGGACTACTCCCCTGTGTTCAGTGTGTAATCTGAGGATAAATCTGTGAAAAGAAACATCAAGTAGACCCTTATTTATTTTTTTTTTATCCATAACAAAACAGGGACCGTTGAAAAGTGTCAGTTTCTGATAGTTGTGTATTTTGGCAAATTTTGTTTTCCTCCCTAATCCCAAAGTCACATCACTAAAGTCCTGCTGTTGTAGAATATGAATAACATGTTTCCATTCAACCGCGAAGTGAAAAAAAGTGTCTGTTTCCATAAACTAAATTAATGCGAATATTCTTAAGAGGTTGCAATAAGATTAAACAATTAAAGTATATCACAATAAAGACATCTGTAACTCTAAAAAACTGTTTATGTTACCGTCATTGCATTTGCTCTCATTGATTCTGCAAAAAGGTAGGTGCTTGTTCTTCTTTTTTTTAAAACAGGTTTTAAAACGTTTTTTTCAAACTGTCAAACTGCCCTTAAAACAGGCAGAGGAAACCAATTTAGTTAGAGGCAGATCCATGTGAGGCCTCACTGTGCTACCAAATATGCTATCAATGTTGCTCTATATTGCTGATATTCATTATGTCGCCTGATTTCTAGGTCAGATATGCAGATTAGACTTGAACATGGGTGTTATCTCATATTTTATTCTCTCTGCAATGTTCAACATGCTTCGTCAATGTTGGATAAATACTCTATATAAGTACTCTAGACATGAAACCCTCCTCTGCTTTGTATTCCTTACAGTGATATTAAAAGATTGTTACAGTACTTCCTCATAACACCACAAACATGTTCATTTTACATATTTGTTTCCCAAAAACATTCAGGTATACTCAGGTTTAAATCTGAATGTGTGTGTCTTTTTACTGTCTGTTTAACATAGATATTTTTTTTCTTTTTGAGACAAACGGATCTGATTCTCCTGTTTAGATAGCCATGAGAATATCAGTACGGTGCTCCGAAAGGGTTAAAGAAAACAACTTTTGTGTCACCATGTTGACCCTCCCATTTTTAAAAAAAATCTTTTCATAAATTAAGATTATGAAAATAATTTCTATAAAACTGACCCCAACGATTCATTATATTGCAGTGTTATAATGTTTTATTGTGTGTTTTCCGTGTATGAAAAGATTTGAATATAAACACCTGTGTGTAATCATAGTCCTCCTCGGTACAGCTTTTATTCCCAGACTCCAGACGTAGCCTGTCCTCTGCAGTGTCATTTCTAAATTCTTTTCTCGCTTTTATGGATCACGTGAGTGTCAGAAATGTGTGTGTACGAATGAGTGCGTTTAGAAGCAACTGTAAGAATCCATCGAATGCTTTTGTATTTCACTTGTATGCTTTACAAGTATGGAATCATATTCATGTACTACTTGAATTGTGTATTATACTGTAAAAAAAAACAAAAAAACAAACAACATATATCGTTCAACTCTGTATAAAGTGTTATATGATGAAATAAACTAAAACTTAAATTTTCAGTGTTGGTGATTGCAGTTGATGGTCAGGTGAGGAAGATCTGCTGCAGCAGACAGACGGATGATCTTGACTCCTGTAGCTGCTCTTTAACATGAATGGTTAAAGCAGAGTGTGACCTGTAATGCTGTACATCGTGTTGTATATTATATCTATTTTTAATCAGTAATAATAATTTTGGATCCATTTGGACCACGCTCCACTATCTTGAAAGTAAAAATCAAACTCACTACTAGTCTTATTTTATCATTATTGTGTAATTGTACAGACATTAAGACATTTTAAATCTAACAAACCACTTTAAAACATCAGCTCACATAACCTCATTGCACCAATCAGATTTGCAGTGTCATCTATCAGGATGTGATCTGCTTTAGTTCGACACAAGCCTCTTACAGACCATGACCAGCGTGATGCAACAGGGATTCACTGTACACCTGAGGACGACTGATAAAGGACACGGCTGCCTGCTTCTGTTTCAGGGCAACCGAGGATATTAACTCACCTAGCTGACAGTGCCTGTCTGCCAACCAACGGGCACGACGTGGCCTCAAGTAACCAACCACTGGGCCGAGCCAACACTCGGAGAGAACAACACCATGCAGGTGGAGATTCTCAGAATTGCAGGCTAAAGGAGCAGCTCCCTCCTCTTACATGTAACATTGTTTGTAGAAAAACATGGACATGGTCTCAATCAGCATGTACTAAGTATGGAGGTCAACATCAGAAATAAAAAAAATGGTGCAATAAATTATACCATTAAATGCCCCCAAAATAATATAAAAAACAAAGGCAGCCATTAATTAATATATGAAAGGTGACATAAACTGCTTTAGTTTGTCACTATCTATTTGTTTTTCCTCTTAATGTTTTCTTTTCACTTTTGAATTAATCTATTTACAAATGTATTCCTGGATTATTTTCTGTTTGCATGTCTTTTTATTTCCACAAACATATTAAAATACACACATTTATAAATAAATAAATGTGTTTATTGAGCTTTTTGTTTCTTTTGTCATTTCTGATTTTGGCATGTTCAGTCCTCCACAGTGTTGGAGAAGTTTAACAAACAGCTGGGGATGAAGTCTGATTTAAGGATGTATAAGCTCTGAAAGATGTATAAACTCTTGTTGCATTTTAGCAGAAATGAGTCTCTTCCTGTGAAGACTTTTAGGTTCTAAGATCACATTTGAGAATATTTTCAGCGTAGATGGTAAATGGCAGCAGTGTACAATGTGTATTATGTTATACTATGATATAGAGTACCACAGAAAGATACTGACTATATACCATTTATAGAATCTACTGTGACATTGCATGCTTAACTCAACACCAAAGTACTGCTGCTTAGAGACAGAAAACATCACGAGGGGAATATGGACAATATTTTATTTGGAGGCTTCATCTTTTCAGAACATCTTTGATTTCAACAGAGAACATGAATATCTTTCATCCTGAAAGCACAATTACAACCTGTTGGTGACAAACAGGAGTCTGATTTGTGACAATAACAGATTATTTGTGTGTGGGCACAAAGTAGTGTTTTTAAGAAAATGCATACACATGACTTCATGCATTTGATGCAGACAGTCTATGGAACTTCAAGTTTTATGCATCTGGCTCCAGAAAAAAAAATGTTATGAAGAGGCTGCGCCTGCCTGACACCACAAACATTGATTACTAAAGGCATCGTGGCACTGGGTGACAATCATAACAGCTCAGTGGTCCAAGATGAGTCCGCTGACTGTTTGGCAAGCAGGCTCTGTGATCTCACAGTTGTGTCTGCGGTGCAAAGAGTGTTGAGACAGTTAACAGTAACAACTGGACGTGTGCTGACCACAGAGCTGAAACTGCTGCTGAGCATCTTGTCAGATCATGGCAGGTTTATCCAAGAGCCTGTTTGCCAAAAACGTTAGTGTGTGAAGTTAAGGCGGCTTTTGGAACATTAATACATTAAAAATACTTTGGCAAAGGAGAACAAATGAGTAATTTGAGCAAAAATAATCATGTTTGAACAGCAGTTATACACTGAAACTCTCAGACCACTTCATGTCCAATTATGCAACAAGTTCTGATCTTCCTTGGCTTCCTTGACCAGGACCCTCCTGCCTGTGTCACATTATGTTTCATCGTAATTATCCCCAAAGGAGTCGATTTAATCTCCTCTGACATTAAGTACCTTTTTCACGACTCATTTCCAAACTCTCCGCCCTCCTCAACATTTGGCCTTCTTGCCGTAGCTGTCCACCACCTCCGGCGTGACACTCTCATCCTCCTCCACGTCCTCCATCACCTTCTTGCCGACCAGCTGGAAGATGTCCTCGGCAAAGACGCCCATGGGCTCGGCCACCTTTACTGTCAGCATGTCCAGAGTCAGGACCGTCCCTTTGGGGATCTTGACCTTGGCCACCACCGACTTACCGAGCTGGAAGAGAAAGACGGAAGGGACTGACGTTATTATCGTTCTTGTAGCTCAAAGTTGAAACAAACGACTGCCTTTCTAAACACTGAAATGTCACTCCAGCGAGATAAAAACATACATTTTTAACATTTTGTGTATTTTCTGGTGGGGTGGATATCTCACCTTATCATGGCACGGCTTCTCACAGGGTAACATCTGCTTGATGCCGCTCCCCAGCGCCCTCTCCACCAGGCGGATGGAGCGAACCAGCTCGGTCAGCTCAGAGGGCTCCAGCGAGGCCGAGTGGTCACTTCCTTTCCACGTCTTGTCCAAGGTCACATGACGCTCAATGACCTTTGCCCCCAAAGCAACAGCAGCAACTGAAATATTGATCCCAGACTCGTGGCCGGAATACCCGATGGGAATATCTGGAAATTCCTTCTGGTATTCCTGTAGTTGACAAGCGGGAGGGATAAGTGTTACCGTTAAAAGGACCAGTTTGACATTTTGGGTAATATGCTTGTTTGCTTTCTCGCTCAGCGTTAGAGACGACCGCCATATTTGATTTGAGACAGCTGCTGGTTAGTTTAGCCTCACATAAAAACGGGATATAGCCTGTCTCTGTCTGATGTGAGGAAATCCTGGCGATGGGATGATGATACATTTTACAGTACAGCACATTCACTCAAATACGACTGTGCTCAAGTGCAATTCTGAGGTCATAGTATTTCCATTTTTTTGCTGTTTTATACTTTATACTACTCAACTAAATTTTGGAGGCAACTTTCATACTTCCGACTCAACACTACATATTTCAACAACTTTAGTACAAGTTACTTTGCAGTTTGCCATTTGAGCAAAAGTAGAGCATTTCCAAATGGATTACTTTCATCAGCAATCTGAAAATAAACACAGATTCCAACAATTGGAAAAATTCTGAGTATCGGATTCGATAATTGGATGATAGTATATGCATACATCTGTATAAATGGATATGGATTTAATCTTAATTGTCCTTTTAATACTCATTTTACATTTATTGACAATACATGGCTTTTGATACTTAATACTTAATTTGTAATATCAGATACTGAGGCCTTAACTCAAGTGCTATTTGTCCTCCTATTTTACTAAAGTAATATATCAACACATTACCTTTACTTTTACTCAAGTATGACTTCCCGTACTTTTTACATCACATGGACATTCAACAAAACAGGAGGTTTAATCTTTAATCTAACACCATTTTAGGTGCAATGCACAAAGTGCAACAAAACATGTATGTATGGATCCCTTGAAAACTCAGCTCGGTTATGACATCAATAAACATCGACTGTATTCTAATCCAACCCCTCTGTTACACTCTTTCATGTATTCCTCTCACCGTTATCACTCTGAGGTTGACATCCTCAGCTTCCAGAGGGTAGGCGCTGGTGCACTGCAGGATGGCAAAGTTCTGGTTGTGCTCCTTCACCGTTTTGTAGACCCGACGCATCGTCTCCATGGACTGCATCCCGCTGGACACCACCATGGGACGTCCTGACACAGACAACAGCCTGATAAACATCATCTCTGACATGGGCAGAGGACTAAATGCAACGCTGCTCTTCACCCCTAATGAGTCCCTGTTGATCATAACGACCACACAGACCAGACTGACCTGCTGATGAAATCTTTGACCTCACTTCACCTGTTTCAACTGAGGGCAAACACATTCGAGCCCTTGTTCTTCTTTTGTTCACTGCACATTAGTATGTGTTTTGTACACTTTGCATATTCCTGTATCACTGTGTTAAAGTTTGTACTACTTTATTACTTTACTTGTCTACTCCCACCTTTCTTGGCAGTCTTCTCCAGGTAGGGGAAGTTGTTGGTATCTCCAGAGCCCACTTTGAAAAAAGGCACATTGAGCTCATGGAGGAACTCCACTGCCATCTGCAGACAGAAGAAGTTCAGGTTAAAGTTAAACCCGATACGAAAACCATTAAGCCTTCATCGGAAGTCTTTCTCTTACCTCATCCATGCCCGAGGCGGTGAAGAAGATCCCCACCTCCTCGGCATATTTCTGCAGCTCCCTGTACTGCTCATGGCTGAACTCCAGATGGCGCTTGTGTTCCCCGTAGGTTTTGCCCCAGGAGTGTTTGGAGGTGTAGGGGCGCGCCAGAGCTCGCTTGTTGAATTTGTACTCTAATTCACTCTTCTGGAATTTGGCACAATCAGCGCCACAGTCCTGTGAAGGAGAAGATACGTGAGTTTGGACGAAGATGGGAGGCTCGGAAAACATATTGAGCAGTAATGATTCATTCTATGATTTATTCTAGAGGTCACTACCTAAGGCACCGGTATGGACCATAAGCCTCTGCAGCTGACACATACATAGTGAAGTCAGATCAAATGATTACTGTCTCTTGTGTAGCCCCGAGGTATAACATCCCGCAGTTTTCTATGATCACACGTGGTTTCACATCACAAGACACAGTCAACAGTCCGGTACACGCTACTCGGTTTATCGGGGTGAAATTAAGCGTCAAGAGTTCGTTTTGCTGAAAGTGAAACCTTCTCCTGTCGCAGTCGGAACAACCACACATTAGCCACTTACAGTTCCATTCCCCATTCCCTGCCTCTATCACACACATTAGCCTGCCACCTGTAACAGCAGATTATTTGATTCGCCCCTTCCGGTTACCAGTGTGAAAAAAAAAAACACAAATTCACTGGTCGCACTGTCTCATATTTCGGTCGCCATCTGGAGCCCTGTGCACATATGTCTATGTCTTCCTTGATGTCTGCGGGGTAGTTGAACTAAATAGTGTGTCTTCGGGAGTGATACAGTGTCCTATAACGGCCACTATGTGCCAGGCATGAATTAGCACACCAAACTCCACTCACAAATCTGGCAATTTAATATTGGACAACATACCTGAAAATCTTTTTACAAAAATCGTACGGAACCTATTGCATGTTAACAAGCAGCTCATATCCGAACTGCTAGTTCAGGCATTATGACCGATAAACACACAGTAGCTCAGTGTATAATTCATTCAGAGTAACGATTCAGAAGAGGGCGGTGCGACGACCAGAATGTTAAACTGGCACATTTTTAAATTAAGTTCTGAGCACAATCTTTCCTGCGCGAGTGTACAGATTTTTTAAAAAAAATGAAAAGCTTACTTATTCACGTTGAGAATAAAGCCACACGTGTCAAGTTTATTACCTTTGCCATTTTGATCATTTTCTTGGCAATCTCAATGTCTCCCTGGTGGTTTTGTCCAATTTCGGCAATGATGAAGCACGGATGGTTCCCTCCGATCATTCGACCGGGACACAGCTCAAACTTTAGAGGCATGTTTAACAAAGAAAAGGAAACAAGTAACCCTTGGAAAATGTTATTAATTTGCAGAGGAGTGGACGGAGGGGCAGCGGTGACTTGTGCCTGGAGAAGCCGACCGGAACCGTTAACGTGCTGAGCAACCAGGATGTGCACGGACTTCCGGTTTGTAGTTCAACGTAATAGCCGGATGCACTTAAAAAATAAAAGCATAAAACTTCAGCGAATGTTTGACAGGTGGACGAAGGAGTGGGTGTAGAAAAGACACTTCACCACGTGGCTTCAAAATGCAACCCAAAAATTAAATGAAATAAGATCATAAAAACAAATGGGTAAAAAATAATGATAATGAAAAATGTAAAAGTCAGAAAACCAAAAATGGCCCTGGATGGGCACCCTAGAGTGCACCCCACCACCTTAAGTCTGCTGGAAGGGCAACCTAAAGGGCACTTTAGCATGTTTTATCCACCACAGGGACATCCAAGAGGGCATGTTTGCTGCACTTTTTTGAACATGGCAGCACCAGGGGAGATGATCCACATTTGGTCTGCTGGAACCTGGTCAACCTGAGCCACACCTGTGAACTATCCACCACTATCATATTTGTCACTGCGAACTGCGAAATTGAGACAAAAATACAAAAACAAAAGGCTTTTTCCACTCTTTAATTTACAAGATTAACATTTGAGAAGCACTGATTACTATTTAAGTGCCACATGTGGCTCCAAGAACAGAAGAATATAATCCTCATTATCATTCCCCACAAATACAAGTACTGTATATAATTACAGTGCAAACTATTTCAATACATATGTAACCAAACATCCCACTTTTTTATGATTAACTGCTTGGAAAATCAGGCAGGGACAGATCACTGTACACGGAGACAGATACTACTTTAACAAGCCTGCCACAGGGCATTTCTTAATTTTGACAGTGGCACACAGTAAGCAAACAGTGCAGGGATGCAAACACAGTTGACTTTACCTGTTAATATTTGCATGCATCTGCATTACAGCTGTGATGTGTGAATGGGGGATAGGGCTCAGAGGGGCCATGCGTCACTGAAATGACAGTGTTGGATGATATATAAGTTGATGATTTATAACTTTTGACATCACATCATGGAGAATCCACATTGGGCTTCACATCCCACATATGTCATGCCGGAAGCCACACCCTGCAATTACAGGCTGTTGTAACATTTCTCACCAACATACCCTCCTCAGATTATCGTCATGTGGAGTTATTTTAAGACCTATTCACATCTGTTCATCCTCAGTGTAATTTAGCTTTCTCTAACTGCCTTTTTCTCCCCTCTCGCCTTTCTCTTTCACTCCAACATGGGGGCTTCAAACTTCTGTTCCTCCCTTTTTATTGCGTCTCATTTTCTTTTCTGTACCTCATTCTGTTCACACACTGCAACAGTCTGTTCTCCTAATACCGGTCTGCCTCTCTCCGTCTCTCATTGCTTTCTTTCCTTCTCTCTCCCTCTCCATCCGCCTCCATCTCCCAACCTTCGTTGAGGATGCTTTATTCTATCATGTCCACCAAGATGCTGTCATCATCCTCCACGTCCGTTCTCATCTTCTTGCCCACCAGCTTCTGCATGTCCTCTGGAGGGATGCCCTTTGGCTCGCCAACCTTCACTGCTAACATGTCCAGGCTCAGCACCGTGCCTTTCAGGATGGCTCCCTTAGCCACCACCGACTTACCCAACTGGAGCAAAAAACAAATAAATAAATAAATAAGAGAGAGAAGAAAGAAACAAAATCAGGTATTAGCTGCATCTGCCCGGACTGGGAGCTCAGAGCACCGGGGTTGTGTTGGTAGTGAAGTAGCTAGGGGCTAGCTGGTTAGCAAGCTGAAACTTCAAATCCTGTTTATCATTTTGTGATGGTGGTTAGTGTGCACATGCAGAAAACAGCAGTTGAGAAACAATAACTTTATTCAACTATTCAACTTTATTCACAACAGCACCTTTAAAAACAGAGCTACAACATGCTTTGGCATGCAAAGCAACGTCAGGAAACTCAGGAAGACAAAGAAACAGAATAAGCGCGTTTAAGGGACAGTGAGAATGAAACACTCCTCCCCAGAGACACAGCATAAATGGCTTTCAAGGAGCTTGTAAATTTTTACAATCATACAAGATAACAACTGGATCCCTATCTCATGGAGGTAAACTCGACAACCAGACAATGACTGGCTTGTGATATGATGAGAATGAGTCAAACCGACCTTATCGTGGCAGTTCTTCTCGCAGGAGTGCTTTGAGTTGTACGGGCGTTCCAAGGCTTTCTTGCTGAATTTGAACTCTAATTCGCTCTTCTGGAATTTGGCACAATCAGCACCACAGTCCTGAGAAGACAGGAGATGAGAGGGGCAGAAGAGAAGCAAAGTGCAAAGTGATATTTTGGCACAGTTTCACCTCCTTTATTTACCTTTGCCATCTTGATCATTTTCTTAGCAATCTCAATGTCTCCCTGATGGTTCTGACCGATTTCAGCAATGATGAAGCATGGATGGGAGTCCCCGATCATCCTACCGGGACAGAGTTCAAACTGCAGAGGCATTCTGGAGATGGAGAACGTTCGGTGTTGAGTGAATTGTAAGAGCAGGAGTTAGGAGACGTCAGATAGATGTAAGCAAATGAGCAGGAATGAGGAATGGCAGAATGTCAGGCGATGCCTTTTATAGTAAGCTTGAGGGATCCCGCTGCTCTTTTCAGGTTCAGGTACACACACCCAATTTCTTGGTAAACAAGGATTATCCACCGAAAGGATTGCAGTTCTCACACTCTGCCATTTAGAGATCACGAACAAAAACTTAAAGGGATAGTTCGGGTTTTTTGAAGTGGGGTCATATAAATTACATATCTATAGTCAATCTGTTCCCTACCGTAATCACCGGTCAGCACAGCCTCAGTTTGGAGAAGTAGAGAGCCGCTCCAGCCCAGATGCTCAGCTTTGTACTGCAGTGAACGGGGTCCAGAGAAAAAGCAAAATAAACCACCTAAAACAAGGCTCACCTTAAAAAATCTATAACAGTTCAAGTGTACATTGTAAAGCGAAAATTCACACCGCTTTACATCACCGTCAGACCGCCCTTTCTTTTGGCACTACATTCTCTCAACCGTAGAACCTCTGTATCCCTACGCAGTTGCGCTAATGCGGAGGGATACGGACGTTTGACAGTTGAACCTAACTATCCCTTTAAACCTAAAACATTTCAGTGGCCCATTCCATCGTCTCGTCCTGGGGTTTGTAGGTGAACCGAATGGCATTTGACAACAGGAAGAGTGGCATGAAAATAATGCCAAGGCAAACAGGCACATATCTGCAAATTTCTCCCAGGAGGGAATCAATAAATGAACAGATTATCTTACCTGGTAGATACCTTTCAGCGGGTGACTCAGCTCATTGCTCAACACCAAAGAGCTCTGTTTTTATTTTGTTGGAGATTCAAATATTTCCCAAGATATGAATATGGCACTTCTGAGGGACTGTGTATAAATGAATGCATGATCTTCTGGAATATTAAATGTTTGATATCAAACAAAAACAACTCCCAAAACAGCAACAACAGAATATACAGTATACAGGTACAGAAAATATGCATCATAGTGTAACACACTGAGGGACATCAAAACCATATACATTTACATGTGTTTAAATATACAAATATATATTATACATATCAAACAGGAGTGTTGTCATGGGGTGACAGCCTTCCGTCTTACAAAAACATAAGTAAATTGTCCTTTACGTATCGTGTTTTTCTTTTTCTTTTGTCTTTTAAGTTAAACTTTGTATTAATTCTATTTATGTTCTAATTTAATAAAAACAATGTTTCTATTATATTTATTAATGTTTTTTTTTTAAAATCAATTAATGCCTTGATTTAAATTGCCTCATGGTTTGTGGATTCAGTCACATATTAAACTATTTTAGTATTATGTCTTTAATTATTTATGATTTTGCAAGTTTCAGTCTTCCATCATGTGGCACGGCATCTCATTTTCTCCACTGGAAGAACACCCTTAGAGGGTTTGTTGTGATTTATCTACCATGTGTGCATATTAGAGAGCACTTTTGTTTTTTTTAAATCGGGATACCAGGGTGATTTTGCACATTTTTTGCATAACCTTATTATGATGTAATGTTTTGTGTAGGTAAATTAGTTTTGGTCTCTCCCTTTCTTTCCAAGACTGATTTTGGCCATTTGTAGAACATCCAAACAAGCGTCAACATAATTTCTCCCTCAGTTTTCTGCAGCAAAACTGTTTTCTCAGAATTACAAGAAAACAAGAATAATGAAAGCACTGTGAAACCAAGACAAGAAACTGAAAAAAAAGCGTAACTAATTTTTCAAGGGAACTGCAGTCAGTTGATGATTCACTGTGGGTAAATGACTTGATAGAAAATTGGCACAGCTATAATCAAATCACCGGACACTACCCAGCAGCAAAAAGCAACACTAGGCTCAGAGCTGTGTCGGTTGGGGAGGTACTCTGCCTCCTTGTGAACTCAAATCAATTAAGATAAGGATAAGAAACATTTCAGTTAATTGATTGCAGCCATATTCCTCAACCACAGAGAAGAATGACAAGACACCAAATTTCATTCACTTTTTACTGATATTGAAATCAAATGGACAATGAACACGCATGGTCAAGCAACAGCTGGCTAATATCTAGTTATTTAAAACCACAACTGTCTAATTTCAGTGACATAAACGTTTTATATACTGTATATATATTGCCTTCTGTATATGTACATTAGGTACACGAATAGAGTACGTACACACACGCTGTTGAGGTTTAAACACGCACACAAATGGGTCACATTTATTGTAATGACCGGACTTCGTTCAGTTCCTGACTTGAAAGGGGAGAGGCTTTTCAAAAGGAAATGCATAGATTGGAATAATGTAACGCAATATGCCACAAGCAGGCTCTACACACACAGTTCAAAGTACACACACTGAATTTGGAGTTCGTCTGCGAGATTGGTCCTTAAAAAAACAACAATAAAGAAAAACTTCTCAAGTGACTTTTTGGAAGGATGGGGAAACATGAGGCGATGTGTTGGAGGGCAGGAGGTGAATAAAACAAACATCAACCAACCAGTTTGACATATTAAGAGAGTACAGCATCAGGAGAATCATATTGTTTGGGGGCCATGTGAAGCAGGCTGTAGTGTAGCTGTAGGCCCACACAAACAACCCTTCCCTTTTAGTGTCTCACCACTCTTACACAAGTGTTACACAGCACCACAGAACATCAGACCTGGTGTTGATGTCAGTATGTTAACCAATGCAAAAGAGGATTTACGAGGTCTTGATTGGTCTGTGGAAGCGGTGCACACAGGGGAAAACCTTTCAGGGGCAGAAAATGGTGAGCTGGTGCTTCAAGGTTAATCTCTACAGCCCAGCCAGGAGGATATAGAAGAAGGTAGGACCACTGGCTATATCCATCCACGGGGCTGTGCATGGCAAACAGATGCGGACAGAAGGGGTTTGAGTCCCCTGGTCTTCAGAATATAGATGTTTGGACATGGGGAGTTGGGTTGGATTGGTATGTGGTGACAGAGGTTGATATGGAATGACACCTTTTTCAGCCTTGGCTGCCTAGCGGACTAGCGGGGACTGCTTCAGGGAGATGAGGACGGAGCGCATTCGGGACACGTCTTTGGCCTGCTTGCTGGACTTGGGGTTGAAGTCGCAGAGCCGAGCCACCCGTTCCCACTCCGTGCCTGGGTTGTTCTCATCCAAATCCGAAATCATGGCCTCTTCAGCCGCCCTACGTGCGAAAGGGGAGAGGAGAAGGACAGGACATGGAACAGAAAACAATTAATGGAGGAAAAGGTAAGATACGCCACGGTACACATACATCCCTGAGAAAGTCCTCTGCTGATCCCCAACACACACAAGTTCTGGTGGAAAATGTCATTGCGCTTCTTTTAGCTCCACGGTGTCGACTCTGGCATGATGGATGCATTCATAAAAGAGATTACAGTGGAGAACATTTCAATTGAAATGCTCCTTAAATCTATTGAATCTCTACATGCCATAAAAGTCAGTTTTTCTCCGTTGCCTTGGTGTTGGTTCAGCAGAGTCTACCTCAGGACAGTCCAATCACCACATAGATAATGGACATCCATCTGTCTTTACACCCACAAAGATAAACAAGCTACAACAGTTTCATTACGTGTGGCATGCCCCCAACTCAGCTTACACAATACAGTACAGTCACCTGTTTTTTGACTCTCCACAACAGTAAAGGGAGGTACGAACAAAACACTGATGAGAAATCCAAAGAAAGAAAACAAACCAAAGCTAAACAAAGAAACTGTAAGATCTGACAAGCGTTTTTTGGTTGGTTAAAAATGCAGTTCTGTACAGAACTGGGGGAGGGGAGCTTGCCCACACCCTCGCACTTCTACTTGCCCAGCGGTTGCATTTCTACAATGTTCTCTTTCAACAGCAAGAACCACGTATAGGGATGATGAGCTCATCTATATACTTGTCCTTGATTTAAAAAAGGAACAATAACGGCAAGTTCTGTTTTTTTAACCAAACCCAAAAGAGCTGGAAGCACTGCTGGGCCTTAGCCATGCATTGTGCTGCAGCTGAGAAGCAGGCTATTTGGAGGTGTGGCAAACAATGAGTTTATTTTGATTTCATGTGTCGTAATTGTGGAACAGATCAATTAATGTCTTCCTGGTGAAGGCTGAGGTGTTTTTTAACCATCTATCAAACAAAACAAAGAAAGAAAAATGGACATTTACACTACAAGGCTTGCTACAAAACACTTGAAGTTAAAACACAAAAGAAAAGAAAAGACAACTTATAACTGAAAATGGATAAGTGCCACTATCACAAGACATTTTGAGATGCAAGCCACAGATTACGGCTAAACAAACATAAGCCCTATTCACACCCCACCCACGATCTTAACAATTCCACTGCCATGGTACTTTTCCACTTCTTTTTTTCCTATTCCCCACCCAACCTGCAAGCACAAACTCCGATACTGACTACAACACAGTACACAAAGCAAAATGGGGATGAGAAGCCAATGAACATTCACTGTCACAACCAACTACACATACACAAAAAGGGACTAGAAGGACCACAACATCACAGGAGGGACATTTTTAACAAAACTATCTAGGCAGTGGATTAAACTGTTGGGACAGTAAACTGGGTATCTGTACAACGTATAATTATCTAAGAGACACACACACGCACACACACACACAAAGAACTGCATCTATCCCCTGTCAAGAATAAAGAGTGTTTGGAAGTTTCTGGGGTTTTGTATTTTTACTTAACTGGTCTAGGCGGTAGCAAGGATGGTTAATGTGTGTGCTTTAAGGTGCATAGGAAAAGAAAACAGGGAGAAACAGTTTCACAAGTCAGAATTTAGAAGAGAGAAAGAGAGAGAGAAGGGAGGGGACGAAATGAAAGACAACAAAAATGAGCCAATGCAGATGTTGAAAGCCAGCATGCAAAAAGCGACATTTTTAAAATTCCTTTTTTTGGGGGTCTTCAAAAGTGTTCTACAAAATCATTACTGTGCAGCCTTTGGTTTGATGTATTTATCTGTGAATGCTGCCTTGTGTCATTATGCATAATGGGCAGGGGTCTCATTTGTAAAACTGTAGATCATTTTCTAACAAATGAAGCTGAAACGCAAGCACATTATTACATAAAACTTCCAGTTCATGTGGCCAGCTCCCATTTTCTCCAGATCTCTATAGGCATTGATCAGAGATGAGTTCATTCTCCTTTCCCATTTTTCAATTTCTACCGTTTGTGTGGGAGGTGGTTCACATCACTCAAGCCCATTTGTTCTTACTGAATGCTAATAAATGAGGCCCCTGGTGTCCCCCCATCACAGACTCACACCAACAAGATAAAAGGAGGAGGAAGTGGTGTGAATCATTCTCATTGTACACCATGAATATATCTATAATACTGAGTCAATCCCACATATAAGATGCATTTGGGTGTGCACATAATAAAAAAAAATAATCGGCTAATAATTGGAGAACACAACAAAATACCTAATTCCCTAATTGTGGGAGAAAAGCATTATAATCTGGAGCCCCTTAACACATTCAAAATCAAAACATATGTAATCTGATCGATGTTATTAAACTAAATAGCTGAACACAGATAACAAGTGTTACAGTGATCTTCAAAATCAAAGTGGATGACTAAGAAGAAACAAATAAAACGTGCACACCACATTGCAGGCTAACAGTCTTTCCCACGTAATCTGATAGCATAACCAAAGGCTGCACGGCTCAGGCTACTGGACAGCTAGCTGGGCAAATTAGCATGTCATCCTGAAGGACAGCAGGAGCTACAGAGCAGCTAACAATCTAACAAAGCATGAACACAGGTCAGTTTGAAGCAGTTGTGTGTCTGTGATATGACCAGTGTTGTTATTGATGGAAATCTGTGAATCTTTGATTTTTAAAAGGAATGAGAGAAGACAGACAGAGGGGGCAGTGAGTGCTAGTCTCAATACTGCATGTCGGGACATCTGCAGGTTTAAGAAAACTAAGTAGTAAACTGTTAGATACTGTCCTAAAACTATTCATGATATCCCTGTAAATAATGACATCTGCATTCAAAGCTTCAGTGAGTCTAGCTCAGATTCACATTTACTGGGATTTGTTTAGCTCTATTCGGTAATGTACATTTCCCTGATCTTTACTGTCTATCAGTGAGTGGCTGGAGCTGGGAATGTGGGAAGTCAGGGTGAGGCAGTTTGACTTGCAAATATTCAGAGGAAGGAACCGGCCCCAAGAACAATGTCAACTATGCACATTGTGCGGTGGAATCAAATCTTATTTTTTAAACAACACCTAAGACTTTAAAGGAAGATTTAGATGAAACTGATGCAAACACCCAGGTCCAATTATACAAACACACAATTGCTTCAAACAAATCTAAAAGCATCCTACTACCAAGTAACATTTTCTAGATTAATCAAATTTGGGGGAAATTCACATTAATAAACATGTTAAGCAGAAACAAAACACTTTCTTTGAGAGTGTGTACAATTAATGTAAGCAAGTGTTAATTGTTGGAAATGTGTGTGATGTATTTGCAGAATGTTTCGCTGAAATGGCTTGAAGGGAAACAGTATAGAAGTGAGTAATGGAGGAGAAATCAACACAGGCAGTTAAGACAGTGTGAACTTGATTCCCATGAATATGACTGTGTGTGTGTGTGTGTGTGTGTGTGTGTGTGTGTCTAGTGTTGTCAAAAATATCCATTTTTCGATACAAGATATTGCTTCTGATTATTTGAATTGGTTTCTTATTTTCTGCAAGACTGATGCTTTGGTACCAGCTGCGCTCCCTCTTCTCTCTAACAGCGAGCTGAGGCATGCATGTTTTCTAAAGGCCTGATTAAAAGAGTAAACCAGTTCTAAAAAGGTGTGATAAGTGAGGTTTCTATCAGTCATTGGGGTCCTTTCTGCTAGCCATGAAAAGAAAAGTCATATGTAATTTTTACATGTTTTAGCCTTGTTATATTTGTCCTTAAAATTGATGCCCTTGATGCACTTTTGTGTCAATTTTTTCCCCCATGGTGTCAAATATCGATATATTGCTAGGTATTGTATCGAAGTTTAAAATTTCTGTATCATGACAACACTAGAAGTGGCATGCAGGCGTTCTCTTTAGTGTTTAAATATCTTGAGGCATCCACTCATTAATGACATGCAGATGTAATAGGTGAAAATGATTATTGCAGTTTATGTTTGAAAAAAAACTATTCAGCTGGATGACGTGTCTATCAGTTAGAAATTCAAATATTTAAAAATGAATTAAAACATGGCAACACAAGGGAAGGCAACTAATACCCTAACTGATGAGATGAATATGGTGTCAATGTATGGATTCTGGGAGTGGATGATTATGGAGGAAACAAAAGCGAAGGAAGATGAAAAGGGAGGATGTTAGTTGGAGCAACATACACATAACCAATGAGCTCAGAGAAGGGCTGCTTGTAGAAGTCTTCATCCAGCACCCTGGACAAACATCCGCCCCAACGACAGAGCAGCAAGAAGGCAGGAGAGAAGAGAGACAGCGATAAAAGGGAGAAGGATGGAAACACAAGCATTATAGGTTACCACACAATAATGAGCTGGGGCATATAATTACAGGTTCAGGTTTTTGGAGGGAGTTCTGAACGCAGTGTCAGGGTACCAAAGGCTTATAGAGGCTGTCACTGTCCTCCCCTAACACAGCTCTGCTGATCAGTTCTTCATGATTGATAAAAGGTGAGAGAATAACTGCAAAATACTGTCGAATTCAAATATTTTGTCTGTTAGTCATGCAATCCTGATATACCAATATTATCTCCAGATAAGGACCTGCTGTTACTACACATTTTACAGCGTAAACTACATGATTAATTGATTAGTTTGGAAAATACGTAAGATTAATAATGAAAGTAATTGTTAGTTGCAGCCCTAACTCTCCATTTCTATGTAATTTATTTAACTGTACCATCCATTTGTCCCAACACCGGGTTTCCACATGAGTCGTGTCTGCAGGTAGTTTATTATTAATAAGGCAGCAGGATCACATTACAGTGTGAGAAACTGCAACAGAAACTTTGTCAATTCAAGTCAAATTAATGAGTTACCTGAGGTCTTTTATAGATCCTCAAATAATATTACATGTTTAGCAAGAAACACACTGGTTTCATCATAAACCAGATCAAGACACAGAATCCCCACAACAGAAGAATTTGATGAATGCTCCATAAATGTGTTAATAAAAGTAACAAATAAAGGGTAAAAAAAATCTATAGATTCCTAAATATAAAAAAAAAAAATGTAAAAATATGTGTATGTGTCTACATATTTATTTTTCTAAAGATATTCTTAGATGCTTCTCTTGAGCCATTGTGTGACACTAAAAATAGCAGGAAACCAAACCCACATTGGAGTGGAGGAGCCCTGTGTATCGTCTCTCACACTCTGTAGTCAGTGGGCTGCACTGTCAGGAGATCCGACTACTTATAGATCATTCTGGCACACAGATTACAAAGGTTAGTCTTCCATCTCTGCCACTCGACAGTATGAACACACTAAACAACCATGAATAAATCCAATGTACAGTAAAATTAAACTTTCAGAAGCCGAGAGAGATTTAAATTGAATGCTGCATGCTGGGAAACAAAATCACTGAAACTGCGTGTACATAACAAGGCCTTCTGTTACTATGACTGTTATCTCTTTCTAAGCAGATCCATTGCAGCACCTCCACAACAATGAATGAACACGTTAACTGGAGGATTCACACCAAGGATGTATAGGAACAGTGATCTGCTGTGACACTTTCTTTTTGAAATCTCAAGGGTTAGATGGACCCAAATCTATTCCTTCTGGAAGCTTAACCTTATTATTTAGTGAAATGTTCACCTGTGACTTCTGCCATTATTTCAGAATTGTTAATACCCTTTTAAAAATACTGCAACATCCTACATGATGCCGATCATTCTCCCTCATCTATACTGTTGTATACTTGTGTCCTGTTTCTACCCCTTGATGAAGACAGTACCTGTTATTGGTTTTGGTTTTCTCCAGCTGCTCGTTCTGCCTGGCATGCCATTCCTCCAGCTCCACCTTGGCTTTCTCCTTCCACTCCGACTCCTGCTTGCGAGAGTTATCATCTGGAGAGGCAAAGGAATAGCAAGAGAAAGGATTAATGGTAGGACACAATGGAAGAAAATTAGGATTTACAGAAGGCCGAATACAGACACACGGGCCCAAATACTATGAAAAATGAACCCAGCTGAGTTCGAATCTCCAGCACTTGGCAAAGAGCTCATGAAATCAACCTTCACTTCACATCTCAGACAGCAATGGTCGCTTCTGTTTCCTTATAAAAAAAATGTTTTAAAAATACTTGGAACTGTGCTTACCTAGCAACTCAAGCCTGTCCCTTTGCTCCTCCCTCCACTTGCGTAGGCTTTCAGGTTCGGCCTGCAGCCTGTCTGCATTGGAGATTGCTGCATAGGCATCTGATGGACCGTTGCTTTCCTGAGAAATAAGGGAGGTGACGTAAGGCGGAGATGATTAGTTAGTTATACCAGTGTAATTTACAGAAATATGGTGAGGACACATTCAATCTCTCATCATGAATTATTCATCTTAAAGTTAGCTGTGTGCTGTTTGAAAGGCTTTATTAAAACCACATTTGGCCGCTTTGAGTTTTATCAGCTTAGCTCCTGTAACTGCCAGAAAGAAGTCCTGACAGCGCAAAAGGCAGCAATGTTGCAACGACAGCAGAGGAAAAGGAAGCTGAAGCGGAACTAAAAGACAGATATTTAAGCCACTGTGGTCACTCGCACTGAAATCACACTGCTACAAAATGATTCTGGTTTTGGCCATCATTCCTATCAGAAATTGTAATGTTGCTCTTTAAGATCAAGAAGCACAAGCAGCTGCACAATCAAACAGGTTTTAAACATACCATCAGATTACCAAACTTTTTAGACAGAAAATCACAGACAAATGGTTTGTTATCCATATGGTCTGATCTAAACATCACAATTCACAGAGTGACTTCCTGGCTCAATGTTGACCCGTCACATTTAATGTAATTGTGCTCGCACAATGTTTATTCTGTGCGAGGAGGGTTCTTGCTAGCATTTTAGGTTTGCCAACTTTCAGTTTTACATCTATATAAAGAAGTGAAGATGATTTGGCTTGACCATTGGCTTGTTTATAACCTACTTGTTTTTAGAAATGATGATCACTGAGAAATGATCACTTGTGACCACTAGCAGCCAGCTGGTTACGACAATTCAGAGCAGTCGACGCTGGTAAAAACTTATTTTTGAATCACTGCAACTACGAAAGAGTAATTGGGGATGGAGTCATAAATGTAAGCAATAAATATTAGTTTTAAGGGTCTAGTGGTGTCTGAGATTGACTGTGGACGGATAAACCCATGTACACTAGGAAACACATGATCCCCTTCAGACTTACACCTAGCAGAGACAATAACGCACAAGTATTCTTTAAACGTTGTGCTTACTTGCCACACAAAGCGATCAAACACTGACAATACCAACAATATGCTACTTTTCACAGGGCAGCATTAAGGCAAATGTGCGATATGTATGCAACACAGCATTACTGAAAACAATAACACAGATGTACTGATAACAAGACTGTGAGGAGTTTGCAGAGACAAAAGCGCATAGCTCTGAAGAGGCCGCATGTAAAAGCTCTAATTAAGAGATGAAAAGATCAGAGATGTTTGGACAAGGTGACATGTGTATGCACTGTGAGGATGTCTAAATCCTCTTAGTCACACATAAAACACAGAGGAACAAACAAGAGAATTGTGGAAATATGTTATGAAGAAAAAAACAATGTGAAGAAGTATTACCCCATGAAGCTCTCCGTTGACAGCACCATCTACAAATATAAAAGGAAAACAGCTGTTAGGAATGAAGCCATAAAAGAAAGAAAAATCAAATAAAACAACAGACATGATTCATTAAGTCTGAGAAAAAAGCAACAGAGACCTTTTAAACATGACAAGAACTAAGCAAACAGGGAGCCTTACAGTCTTGCTGATACAAGGTTTTCATTCACACATATTTCATAATGTGACATGTCAGCACCTCTGACTAAATACTATTGCTAAACCTTAACGAAGTTGCAGCTTCAAGGAAATGAGCCAGTGTTGGTCAAAGGTCATTAAGCTCCGTCAATTTCCTCTTGTGGCTGTCAGGTTGGCTGGCAAACACAGATGAACAAGATGTCGAGCAGCCAGCAAGCAAGCTAGCTAGGAAGCAATGAATGAGACGGCCACAGACTGCAGAGCTGATGTTATCACACAGCCTGATTCATTTTGAAAACGTTACTTAAGGCCTGAACCGTCACACACACACACATGTACTTATCTGCCCGAGCATTTGTTTTATATGATTGTGTTCTTATGTCAATTTAAGATATCACTGACACAGGTTAATGTTAACGTTAGCTAAGCCCGCTTGGCTAATATGTTAGCTACGCTAGCTCAGCTAGCTACCTCAAACATTATCAACTGCAGGGTCCATTTATGAACAAACTGAGGTTTCACGGAGCAGTTGTCGTTAAAAGGACACACAACCCGGTAAAATTAAAGCTGACTAGACAAACAGTGTTATCAGTGAGCTGAGGCAAACTGTCTCTACTCGACCACAGGAGTCACAAACCGTTCGAGTCTGTCAGCGACGAAGGAACTTCTCCGCTGTCCAGGATGCTGAAGCCTTCGTCGTTCTCAATCCCCGCGATCTCGCTCTCCTGCTGGGCCAAGAAAGCGGCGGCGGGGTCCTCCTCCGAACCGACACCGTTCCCAGCGGCGGGCGCGTTCAGCATGTCAAAATCATCCATGTTGAGTGTTGTTGCGTGAGGATAAATATGAGAAACGCCTGGCAGGTGTAGCAGTTGATCGAAACTGATTAGCTCAACGAGAAGAAGGACGACAAAAAAGAGAAATCCTACAAGCTAGCGAAGCGGAAATGGACGAATAACCAATCACAGACCGGGATGGGTGAGTGACAGACATGGGGCACCGATCACAAGGCAGCTGCCTCAAAATCGCACCAATCAAGTCTATAAACCCGCCTGCATACGGGTCCCATGATCTGCTACGTGCTGTCAGAGATGTGAAACAAATATCCGCAGTCTGCGATTAGTGGAGATTCAACTGCAACATTTGACCTTTACATCACTGTCAGATCCATAGTCTATTATTATTTAATGTCTCAGTTACTAAACTTAACATGCAAAAGAAAAAAAGAAAAAAAATCATAAACATGACACAGATGTATACTGTAATGTATATTAATGTATATGGATTTCTCTAGAGCAAATCCAAGAATACAAAGTACATACTCAATACATTTTGTCTTTGTGTTGTTTTCATGTAAAAAAAAAAATCATTTCAAGGCTGGTGAAGCACCCTGGTAACACGTGTAATGTCCAGCCCAAGAATAATGTCATGATGGTTAATTATTAACAGCTCTGACTGTCTCAAAGGGCTCAGGTGACAGGTTAGTGCTCACCTGACTTAAGGGTATGCAGGCAGGAGCAAATCACTTGGTTTTAAAACATCAGACAGTCTCAGTGCTACAGTATTTCAAAGATTGAACTTACAATTCTAAAACTGAATTGTATCTTGCTGATACAGGACATTTGTTAAATAAATTAAAAAATAAAAAATAAAACATCATATGACTCCAGACTTGCGTAGGGATGTAGGACAGGACAATGACCTTGTGATTTAAATCTCAAGATAATTAAATGATAAAACTGGGTGATTCAAGTGAACAAAAAAATCTAAATGTTATTATTTTTTGTAATTCAACTTTATGATGATGACAATTCAGTCAATTATTATAAAAACTCCCAATGATTATCTGACGATTGTAATACAGGCACACAAATCCAGAAAACCATTTTTTAAGAATAACTCTACATTAAACATAACTGAACATGGCTGCACAGACTGTGCTGCTCGGCACAAATATTCATAAATGATGAGTGATAGGCACATTACTGGGCTTTCAATGAAGTGGACTTACAGTAAATAGACACCAACGATAGTGTAAGATTCAGATACTGCAACTGTTGGAGCCCCAATCTGTAGGTGATATGATGTATGTAATACAGAGATCAGCCAAGGTTTCCAAAGTTACCTTTCCATTGATAGTATTTGCCAAGTACAACATCACTTCATGTAAGAACTGGCCACCTCTAAAATTCATGCTCCAAACAGGAGGCAGCATATCAGAGTAACCACTGACTGCTACCAACTGCGGCTGCTGTTAGCTAGTAAGCTTAGTAAACCTTGCAGCTATTAGCTTACTCTGCCCTGACTCAACGCTCAGAGCTCTCTGGGGAGTGTTGGTGTTGTTTACTATCGGACTATCACATTTTAATGTACAAAGTAGCTAGGGGCTAGCTGGGCTTCAACAAAACTTCTTACACATTGCACCTTTAAATATCCAGGAGACTCATTTGGGAAATTCAGTAAACCTCTTTGCTCTACTGGTCCCATGGAGCTTTTTCATCTTCTCATTATGTTCAAACTGCATGACATCTATTTGGGGTTATTTACAACTGAACATGTGTTATACATATATTTCTAGCCTGCAGATGCTGAAGTTAAGTTTATTTTTTTTCAACTGCAATACATGGCAATAGTTGCACTTGTCTGGGTGGATATCGAACTAAGAAGCTGCATAAACAATCCTAAATGGAAACAATATCATCAGCTATATTGTATCTTAAAGAGAGTCAATTTCTCATGTATTTCTAAAACAAGAGGGGATTTATTTGGAAATAAAACAAAAGAATTACAAAGAAATGAATCCTAAAAGTCCAAGAAGCACGTCATGTACATTACCGTATGTAACAGTACATACAAACCATGTAAATATTTTGATATGTCTTCAGAAGGCATGAAGAAAACTTAAAAATCAGTTCAAATCTTCATAAGGTCTGTGTTAATGACATGTTTTAAAAAAATAAAACAAAAAAAATGATTCAGGCAAAAGATTGCTGGCCCTCATCATACCATAGCAGCTATTAGACTAAAGTAGCTGCTGCTTTAACATTTCATTAATATATACAGTATGTCAGTATAACATTTTAACGGTTACTTCATTGACTATTCATTACCCTTGAAGCTTTGAAGACAATCAACGACTCAAACATCATCTTAAAGCACTTACATTTTCTTCTTAAATAATTTAAATTATAACAAAACATGGAAATGTAACATCATGGTTGTTACTCATGTCTCATAAACAGATCAACATAAAGAGTGATAACTTTGAATGAAATGTGAGATGGCAACTAGGGAGAATTGAGAGGAAGCTACAGGAGGATGTTCCCATAATATTTTGGTCACATTTGAAACAAGCTTTCTATTCTGTCACTCCTCCCACCCATCCCCATCACACCTGTGGGTGGAGTGCAGTCCTACCCTGAGTGGGTAATTTTAGCATAATGATGGCTTTGCTGTTTACTCAAAAGATGCTTGACTATGCAGATAAAAAAAGAGTGGTGGGATTTCTGGCCCATGCATTGGACCCACTTTACACATGAAGTATCAAGGCTGGACTCATCCAACATCTGAGCTGGTGAAGGCAATATTCTCACAGGCTTTAGAATGTGTATCTAAATTAAAAAAAATGTTTTTCATTGTCTTTCACTTTAGCCCTCAAAACATATCCGCTAGATATGCGTATATACATGCTTATCTAGGCAGAAGAGCTACTACTTTCTGTTAACAGTCTGTTGGAAGCAGTTCTTATTGAATCAGGATGATATCCTTCAATATATCCTTCTGGTTGCATAATCCAACACCATGCTTGCTGCTCCGAGTAAAGCTGGTTCCTCCAAGTCCGATGTGACGACCTTAATGCTCTGTGCAGAGATGAGGGCTCTCTCAGAGATGATGCGCTGCACTGGGACCTGGTAGTAAGAGGCCAAAACTCCAGATAGAATCACCAGCGAGGGGTTCACTATGTGAAGGATGTTAATGATGCCAACGCCAAGTGCGGTGGAGGCTGTGGATACAAGAAGATAAAGAATGATATAAATTATAATAACCATATTGTGTAGTTTGAATTTCTCTCACATATTTGTGAGTGTGTGCTTGCTTTGCGCTCTAACCCTTGTTCAGAACGGCGTCGGCTTTGGAGTTCCCCAGTCTGGCTGCGTTGATGAGGTGGGCAGCGGTGATTGACTCAGAGAGCTTCATATCCATCCCCTCCACCTTCAGCAGGTCCTCTAAGAGACACATAAAACACGCAGGTCATAGTTACGTATGTTGCAATGATGAATTATGGAGTCATGGATAGGAATATACCAATTATGCTCCATCCTGCAAGTTTTCAACAAAGTTAAGTCATAAATTCTAATACCACCTCAACAACAGTCAGACAAAACAATCAGGCTCAGGTGCATAAAGTTGTTTCCAGGGTGTCACACATGGGTGTAATTGGGTCTCAGCACGCAATGCTCACCATCATGCAGTCTTTTGGCCTCTCTCTGCAGGGCCATGCCAGACGCGAAGGACTCGATGCATCCACTGCTGCCACACGAACACTCAGGGCCGTCTAAAGAAACCATGATGTGACCCAGCTCTGCAGCGCAGAAGGTACTGCCGTGGACCAGCTCATTTTGATGGATGATGCCTCCTCCAATACCTACGTACACAGAGTGAAGATAGTAACTTCAGATCGTCAGCGCAATTAAGCCACTGACTTGAGCATTTCATTGAGGCTACTGTGATGATCGCAATTTGCTTCAATTCATGATACAGGGCTCGCTGGCAAACATCAGAACATGTTTAGAAACTTAAAAATGATTCCAAATTAAAACAATCATTATTATTATACAATAATTTGGATTATGACAGTTTGATGACATGTAATAACGTGCACTAACCCCTCTTGCACTGATAGTGAATGTAAATCCTAACATCTCACCTGTTCCAGTGATGACAGTGACAAAGTTTTCCACTCCTTTGCCGTGGCCGAACTTCTTCTCAGCCAACGCTGCACAGTTTCCGTCATTGTCGACCCAGACAGGTAGGTGCAGGGCGTCGGAGATGGGTGTCCTCAGGTCCACCGAAGACCACTCCTGGATCAGCTTTGTGGAGTGCAGGACCACGCCCTCCTGTGGGTTTACTCGCCCGCCCGTGGACACTCCTTAGATTTAGACAAAGCGCTGTGAGATGATAGTTCTACAATGCTATTATTCATTAACAAATGTGAGTGGGTTTTATCTTTTCTCTTACCAACACCGAGTATTCTACAGTTGAGGCACACTGCGTCCCGTGTGGCATCTGCACACATCTTCAGTAACAGCTGCATCCTGTCCTCAAAGGTCTTAGGATTGGACTGAGTATACTTCTTCACAATGTTACCCTGGACAGAGGAGGATGTAGTGAAGAGAGAGAGGAGAGAGGTAGAAGTGGTGGAGAGGAAATCAAAAGGTACACTGAGAGGATAAAGGCCAATGTTAATCAAAAAATAAACTGTTAAAATTGATGGTTAACTATGATGATTGGTACAAAATTTAAGCAGGAATTGACTCAAATTCGAAATCACATTATATGATATTATACGATATTTTTGCATTGAATTTTTTTTAAATTAAAATCATAGCTTTAATGAAATCCATTAAACAGAAGTAAAACCAAAATCTTCATGAGCAGGACGGTGATGAGCACTTTAGGCTCGCAAAAATGGAATCTCGGCTACATCAATAGGATAACAGAGTCCACGCAGCCTACCCTCATGCAGATGATGGCCACTCTGAGGTTGGTCCCTCCCAGGTCAACTGCCAGAGCGCTCTGTGTCTCCAGAATGTGATCAATGTCCTGGGAAATGGAATCTTTCACCGGAGGGAAACAGAAAGTCTTCTGGAGGGGCTCATCCAGGTCGATGGTACGTAAAAACTTGAGAATTCTGGGGACTGCACTGCCATCACCATAGATCTTAGAGCTGATGGGAAAAAGAAAAACACCTTTGTATTCATATGGTTCTACATCATCTAGTTTTAAAAAACAAGGGATGATCCATTCTCAAAAAACAGATCAATAACCCTAATATCGAACACAATAACAAACCCAAAACACAAATAAGGCAAACAAAGAGAATCTGCAAGACAGGCAGCCCATTTATCAAAGTAATGCAACTGGCTTCCTTTTAGGGAAGACTGGACAGCTTTCACATCCTTACAATCATTTATATTTAATTTCTCTGTCAAACTAACACACATGCTGCATTCACTGCCGGCCAACCAGTTACAGTCAAAAAGACAAAACCACCAGCCATGCAACATTAATTTATGTGTCATTTGTAGGTTTATGTAATCCAAATTACATTCTCCAGTGGTATGGAAAGGTATACTGAAAAGTCTGCTTTTTCATTTGTATGCAACAAACCGCTGAGCTGGTGCTTATATCACTAAATACAGCAAATAAAATAGTTCTGGACATAAAACAAGACACAGATTTTTTGGCATTCACAATGTGCTGACAGAATTCTGGACAAAAAAAAACAAAACTAGTCCTGATAGAATAATGCTAAAACATGTCTGAGAAAACAACTGGAGGACAAAGACCCAATGATACAGGCAGACAGCACTTTGTTCGTACCAGGGGTATCTCTTTCCGAACTGCAGCTCCAGAGCATGGTAGATCTTATTGTGAGTGTCGGCATCCCTGACATGAAGAACATTTTCACCTGGCAGAGAAGGAAATGTCAACAACACAGATGCTGAGATAAGCAGATTAATCTCACAGAATAATGTTTTCTTTGGTTTACTAATTTTTGAGAAAGTTATTTTTTGTTTGTTTTTTTTCTTTATACCTTAAAAGCACATTTGCTCAACATTACAAATTCTACTTTTTTGCTGTTAATCAACAGTGGCAACGGTCACAGATACATCGTGAAATGTCCTGGTGTTAAATGAAAATCAAGTTTAAAAGAACCAGCCTTATAAATACATCTTTTTAATCTCAAACAAACTCTGTACCAAAACAGTTTTGCATAGCTGAACTACATGTGTGATGCTTCATTGGTGATTTAATGTAACTCTTAACCTTCACCTTGCTTTCTCAGAGAGGATATCAGCACAACAAGTATAGCAAAGGCAGCAAGTAACCATAACCTTGTTTTCTATCGCACCTACCCGTTTCTCTGCCAGTTTGCCTTGTTCCCAGGTTGATGACAGGGGTGCCGAAGGCCCCAGCCTCTCGGACCCCACAACTGCTGTTTCCGATCATGCAGCCAGCATGGCACACCAGCTGGATGAACTGCTCAAAGGGAATGTGCTTCACTGCCCGGAAGTTGGCGTGCTGCTCGATGCCCTTCTTTCGCATCACCCGCACCATCTCCTTACTTCCTGTTTGCAAAGGAAAGGACGGGTCATATGTACGTCCATTTATTCATTTGATTAACTAGCTTTGAGGTTGTTGTCATAGTTTTACTTTGACAAACACTCGCAAATAAACAAAAACATGCAAGGAAACAAAAGGATCAGTCAGTGAAACTAACCGGCATCGATGTTAGGGAAGAGGATAAGGGTCCTTTTGTTGAAGGAGATCAGAGCATCTAGCATCAGCCCATAGATCTTAATGGATTGCTGGATGTCAGTGGTAACTGGGTGTTGCAGAGCCACTATGTAGTCATGCTCCCCAACATTGTCACCTACAAATTTAAGAAAAAAAACACACCACGCATGACATATAAACATACTCTAATCACACGCACAATTTTTCTGTCCCATGAGGGCATCTCGGCTTACCCAGCCAGCTCTTGATAATATCCATGTAGTCCTCTCTGTGGTGACTTGACAGCAACTTATCATAAGAAGGGCAGCCAGCCAGAAGAATGCGAGAGTGGTCCTCACACATGGCAATGAGGTGCTGCTCAGCCATGCGCGTGCAGCAGGCGTGGTAATGGGCCAGTTTACTGATGGCGTGGCGGATTGAATCATCGATTGTACCGCTCACCTGGGAAAAGGAGCCAAGTAGAGAACACATGCTGTATATGATTTGATAACAATTACTAAAAAGTTCTTGCACACCTTTAAGTCTTACAGATTGGGGCATGTCTGTGTTGATGATTTGTCAATTCCATCCTTTATGCACTAGGTTTGAATGGAAGCACTAGGTTTGCTTTCACAACCTCTGTAAAGGTGAAAGCAACAAATGCAACATACACACTGTAAAAACTACAGGAAAATAAATTGTTTTACTAGTGTACTCTCGAGCCAAGACTCCTCACCTCTCCTCCCTCCAGGTGAAGTATTCTAATGTTCATCAGTGCTGCAGCGGTTGCAAGAGCCAGCGCGTCAAAACGGTCACCGTGGACGACCAGGATGTCAGGGCGCAGCCTCTGTAGGACATCAGGAAGCTTCACAAGTGCCAGCCCAACGCTCTCCACCATAGCTGCTTCATCCTCCCCTCTCACAATGGTGTGGAGCTTGGAGCCAATGTCAAAGTCATCCTGCTCGATCATACGAAAAGTATTCCTGCAGAGCGGAGACAGAAAAAAAATACAAGACAAGTTCAAGGAAAACCTTGAATCACAGAGCAGTTGTCTGCACACAGGTCTAAATCCAACACTTGTGGCCAATTAGGATTATGTTATGTTTGTAATAATTTACATACATCTTCACTGTTTTGCAATGAGCTGCATGCTGTTATGCCACTTGGTCTTACCCGTAGTCATCAATGAGATGGGAGCCAAGCACCACAACTTCCAGTTCAAACTCGTCTGGGTGGGCTTTGAGCCCAAACATGATAGGGGCCAGCTTGGAGTAGTCTGCTCTGTTGCATGTCGCCACACACACCCTCAATCTCTTCTCACACTGCATCAAATGGAGATGGAACGACACAAATGACAATGATTTAATTCATCGTGCACAACTAATATATACACAGGCCTCTCTACATAACATGCCTGATATATTTAATTATTCCACTGCAGGAATACTACCATCTTTGTGTATTAAGGCTTCAGATATCAATTTCTTCTCCAACAACTACTAAATGAAAATAAACTCTCATTTCAGAGTCAAAGTCATACCGGATTCTGTTCTTCCGTCCTTTTCCTTTCCATCCTTCCTCTGCCCCTTTGCATTCTCATATAGTAAAGCTCCTGGAAAACAATGACAAAAGAGAGGGTGAGATTTTGTAAAGCATATAATGATCCATTATTTTTAATACCCTAACCCACCCACAGGTCATACTCACTTGGGCCTTCCAAATACTCAGATGCTGTAGCATGAAACACAACAAAACTACACTAAAAATGTTTGGTATTTTACATGAAGAACACATATGACACATTTCTCCAGAGGTGGGAAACATGCTGTGAGACGGTGCTTTGCATGGTGTGGCAAAAGTCAAAGTTTGACCAGTTTTCAGTGAACATGGCTTCCTTGACGCTTTTAATAGCTGCTGCCATCTGCTGCTGAGAATGCATCATGACAAGCAATTTCTCAATCAAGCATTCAAAGCCTTGTTCTTAAATATAACACCGTACCAGTTCTCAAGATTCATTACCAGATAACATGCAAAGTTTCTGTATATATTCAAGCCAATGTGGTAAATCACAGGAACGGCAAATTCCAGAGCGGATTGAGCGCTTGGAATTCACAAACTTAGATTAGATTCAGCCACTAACTGTTAAACTCCTTTGCACTTCTGAGAACAGGAAAGTACAAGGTCACTGACTTCAGAATGGGCTAACAAACAAGGGGGAGAAAAAGGGTTCCCACTGTGGCACAAATGTTAAATTCCATCATGTTTTCCATGCTGTGATTCATGGCTTACCAGAGACCATGCTGCTTGTAACACTGTCCAGTCAATGCTGTTACAAGAACCACTACAAGTGTTTTACTGCCTTATATTCTGATAATATAGTTTACTGGTGCAAATATGTAGAATCATTAACTACCCTGGATCGTTAAGTCTTTGCAATTGCCTAATGGTATCAAATTGATCCAACCCTGCAGAGTAGCCAGATCAAAAGTCAAGGTGCTGGGCACTATTTCAAAAGAAACAACAAAACAGTAGTAGAAGTAGAAGTAGAATGGCATCCAGAGAAGCGTACACCTCTGCCAATGCCCAAAGGTTCACTTTCAATCAATCAAGCCTAATCCAATCCAATATCAAACTTGATAGCCCTGTCTCACTATACATTTTAGACCAGCCAAAACTGCTAAACCATAATTTAATCTCACGCCGTATTTTTTTCTCCATCAAGATCCATGCATTATTTCCTGAGAAAGTAATGAATATGTGAAATATGCCCCATCTCTCAATTTTAATGTCACCCAGAATCCGCACCAAAAGTTAATGGGTTCAATTCTGGGCCAAAAACAATACTAAGGTCAAAGGGTAGGAATCACAAAAGATGCCAATACCGAAATTCTGCTATTGATATATCAGAAGAGATTCACACACTTTTATGCAATGAGCTCCAAAATGTGGCTATTAAAAGCTTGTGTCAGAGCTTTATAGAAGAGGCAGGATTCAATACAGTTTAACAAGTCTTCAAGAAACTGCAGCAACTTCAGTTGCCTCTGATATAGCACTTGGAATTAAATCACATTACTGTATCATTGCAAGTATTGCAATAACACAAGTTGTGCAATGTTGTGATTTATTACCCATTTTTAACTGCAAATCATGTCCCCAAAGGAAAACTAATATGATAATGTTTTCAGTCTGTTCATCTCAAAGCAAAAAGTAATCCAGCATGCGAGTCAAAGTTCCTGACTCCTGGACTGCGAGGAGAATACCTCATGGTCTGTTACAAATAAACTATTTTTGAGCAGGTGAAAGACAACACCTACTCAAAAAGCAGCAACACCTGCTGCTCAACCTGATCAAACTTGACCTGTCATTATTGAATGGTTTAAAGTAAGAAGACAGAATCTACACAAAGACGGGCTATAGGGATTGTACCTAGCTCAGCTAACAGAAAATGGGTTGAACAGGGCAGCAGCCATCCTTGTTTTGACTAGTCCCTGGTTGGCCCGCAATCGACATGACAGAATAACGTGAAACTCAACTTAATGTAGTAAAATGACAGAAGAGCCAAATCATTAGATTTTAAACTCACAACAGGACTTCTTGTCACGCAAAAGCTTTAAATAAATAAGATGCTTTCATACATAACTTTTACTAGTATTATGCAGGTTTATGAATGAGCTGCCACTGTAGTCCACCTTCAAATAGGATTCTTCTATCCCTTTGCAAACACTGTGCCCTTGGCTGATGCACAATTGTCAGTAGTTTGTTTAGATTACCAGGCTAACTGTCACCAGTCAGTGCCACCGTACCCAATCAAATCTGTCTCGATAGGCTTTTTATTTTCCATTCAATAACCTTTTTATAAATTACTGACTAAACATCAAATGTGATTTGCAACTTCAGCAGGGCTTAACTTCATCCCTCTGAGTCCACCCTCTCAGTCACACACTTTTAAATGTAATTAAAATGGTTAAGGCATCACAATGTGTCAGCCTGCCTTTCATTTACTGTGAGGGCTGATGTCGCTTTGACTGTTTAGTTTCAGTTCTGTTAAATCATTATTTTTGTTCATCACTCCTGCTAAATGTTTTTCTCTTTCCATCTTTATCATCATCTCAGTTTTACAAATAACCGGCTATAGTCAGAGACAAACACTCAGATGAGCACCAGGAAGTTAAGGACACTATCTGAACAGCCTATTGTAAAACATGGAAATTCAAATACAGCCTAAAATCAACAGCCTCACCTTTAGAGGTGAAACAGCACCAAGTGAATTCCTACTGAAAACAACCTTGCTGTTGTGCCTTACCTCAATTCCCTTGTGTCGGGTCACACAAAAGACCCACTTGGACTAAATCCTGTGATTTACCCTGAATCTCATTCAGCACACCGTGACTTCTACTCAAGCATCACAAGACAGCATCAGCAGCCAGAGTTATGGTATGGGGGCAGGGACACATGCAGAAAGCTAAGGCAGTGATGACATGGCAAGAGAGGAAGAGACATACTGTACAGACATAATTTAAGGAGAGGTAGTGACAGACAGCGAGGGAGAAAAGGAAGGATGTGAGGATGGAGATGGAAAATATGAGAGAGGGAGGAAGGAGGAAAAAAAGGCCATCTGACTCACATGTGGGTTTATGCATAAAGACCCCGGATGCGTTTCCATCCCACGACTCTGTGGATTCTCAGCTAAAAATCACTCTTTGCTCTTTTTTTCCCAATCCTTCTATTTTTTTTTTATTTCTCTCTTTAGCCCAGCCGCAGTATTCAATGGAGGGAGGGGAGGACATGCGCGAGCCAGCGATCGGCAGAGGAAGAGAGAAAGGAAGAGAGAGAGAGGTGGGGTGACACAGACATACAGCTGGGGGAGGGGCTGCGTGAGAACGGGGCTGGGTTGATATGGCTTAAAGCTTGTGATTGGCTGCGAGGAGAGAAGAAAGCGCATGTGGCATCCTGCCACACACACTGCACACGAGATGGTCTTGGGAGTCCCTGACTAATAAATAGAGTCTCGATATGTCTGAAATGTCAGCTGTCCGAAACAATATGCTTTAAATCAATCTACAGTGTCAGAAAATCTGATGATCTTCAGCTTAAATGTTCCTGCCTGTACACCACTAAAACTTCTGTTTTAAAATGGGGCAAGCACCTTAAAGTTACGGTTAACAGTTTCTCCCAGATCTATCTGAAGGAAACATGTGACACACTGGGTAGATTTAAAACATCAGATAACTACTAAAAATCACCACTGATTTTTATGACTTCAGTCAAGAAAGTCTAGATGTCAAGACAGTACAGCCAATTATCTATAGTTCTGAGGAAATACAGACGTCAGATCTCGGGTTGCTATGGCAACACATGGTAACAGAAACAGCTCAGTGTGTTTGTATCCATTTCTGTATCTTCTAAAAATGGGATTTTTGAATCGTAATTTCTGAAATTCACACAGCACAAAAATAATCTTTATAGTATAACAGTCCGCTCTCACCATTTAATCCCATGTGATGAATTTGAGGGGTGTCACAATTCTCAAAATCCAAGGTTTGATCTGACTTTTAATTTTAGTGTCACTTCGATTCAATTCAATTTAACCAATTTTTCCAGCACTGGCAGCTATGCCTTTGTTAGATTAATGGATCTGGATGTATAAAGATCAACACATTGGGTTAACACCCTGATTTGTATGAACTCATGGAGAGACAGCGCCTATTAATAAACACGAACTGAGTGGCAACTTCACAATTTTGAGTTTCCTGCCCCTAAAACAGCCGTAAGTTAAAATAATGCATAGGGCCGTATTGTTTTCTCATATATGTATTTTTTTCTTCTATGAAGATGGAACGATGATGTTTATGTTGTTTTTACTCAGTCGAATCTTACACATATAGGTTCCACTGTTTCTATTACTTCAGGCCTCAGCTTGTTATCTTTATATAAAAAAAGCTCTGACCACATATTTTACAGAGTTGGTGAGCGCACATCCTTTTGGTTTTGTTAATCATCCCAGCTACAATCAGTCTTTGTCCAGACCTGTGCACACCCACCAGCATAGATAAGCCTGCAGAGAGTCAGCTGAACTCTGGTCTTCCCTGTACTAACAAACTGCACCACCTGCATGCGTTCACCTCATTGGTCCTAAATGATCTACCTCAATCAGACCTTGCAGTGGTCAGAAGTCAATATATAACAAAGCCATAAAAACCATGCACCTATTGCAGTCTGCCACGTCTCTGTTTCACAGGACTGTTTACTGACTGTTACCAGGGGTAGAGGACTTACAGCCTTCTGCTTTGCTCCATTTATGGAAACAGAAACATTAAATCATAAATTAAATATACATTTTAAAAAGTCACACTTGCAATTGCATTAATCCAAATAATAAAGTAATGCAGCCGGCAAATCCTTAAGTACAGGGAGACTGTTTTCATGTCTGGAGGACAAGTCTTTCTGCTGAGCTCTCTTCGCAAACATGTAAAAGATGGAGAGTCTTTAAGGGTGCCCTCAGGCCAAATTCTTATTTCACTTTGAGATAAGGCCAGGAGCCACTTGACTACTTCCATGTGGCTTTCTTAAGAGTGCTACTGCTTTTACTCTTACCTCAAAAATAAAAAATTAGCATCAATTGCAGCCCTAATCCTAACTAATGAGTGGCAGTGCCTCAATGACAGATCATATTATTGCAAAACACAATGTGCTGTAGTGCAGACATAATGACAGTCACATAGCATCAAGCAAATATTAGCACACATACTGCGTCGATCCCTGTATTTATAATGAGGGAATGGCATCACTGCCACTGATTCAACAAGCTGGCTGTAAAAATGAACATAGGCCGCTTAAACTAGCCTCGGTGATTACACGGTTGTGACATCCTGGTTCACAGAGGACACAGATTATACCACATTAAACTAAACATTGACCTCACAGAGTTGGTTTGATGTAGATTCACTCTAACAAGCAGAAGAGCAAACAAAGCAATGGGCCATGAACTTTGCCTTCAAGCTGCCCAGTATAGAAGTACCATCAAATGAGACTAAAAAGTATACAGGGTAGACTTACTTGTTGACGAACATGGGTTCCAACCCTCCTCATATTGTCTTATACAAAACAGCTAGCTTATGTATAAATATTCTTTAAAACCTTCTTTAAATTTTCCCTCCTAACTAGCTATGGTTTTCAGTACTCTTATCTTGGAGAAGTACTAGCTCTCACTTCCTTTCTTCAAATGAGATTTCTGACTTTAAAATGACCAATATGTGCTGTACCAAGCTTATGAGAGCCTGACTTTAAGATAAAAATCAAGCATCATAAAAATTATCTTTTTACAGTGTTGCTACTGAGGCTCTGTAAATAGTAGACACAAAGTGCAGATAGCCTGTAGCACATCTCTGTTGATGAGATACTGCCATCTAATGTCCTTTAAAAGAAAACCAACAGTTGTCCTGTAGGTGTTAGCACATTCCAATATTTTGATGTGAAAACCCACCTGGATCTCCATACCCAACAAATCAAATTACACAAAGTAAAATTATAATATTATTCTGGATTCACTGAAAATGATGTTGCTGTAACTTGCACTTAACGGCACTGTATAACAGTCAGATGGGATGAACTCACACTGTATTATTTTTGCAGAGTGGTAAAATGGTTAGCCGCCCTTTATCAAGATGTAGTCAAAATATCTTCATATCCCTGCAGCATAATGGCACCTTTGTGAAGCCAGAAAAGTTCAGCAAGAGGTTCAGCTGGCTGCCATTTTGACTCAGACCTGGTTCAGATTCAGCAGCTTACGACAAGCACCTGATGGCAACATAAGTCAGTTCTACGCTGATATGTCTACTAGGGGTTCTTTGGTTCAAAAATATCATCGAACATTATATTTACTTGGAGAAAACCCACTACAAGCGAACAGGTCGCGCGACATCGCTTCTACTGCCCCTCGCTCCTCGCGGTGGACGTGTCAACTCTCGCAGGCGAGCCAGTAGCTGGCTGATGAGCGAGCTTGTCGCTTCTGCCAACACTTTCCGTGAGGCTGTGCCACACAGCACTCCTGTTTTGTTTACATCTATGATCCTCGAGGCCAGGAACAAAGCAAAAGTGGCCCCAGAAGGTCTCCTGCGGAGACATTCATCCACTACAGGTAACGGTAAATACCTGCGACTTCCTCTCCCCAAGCTCCGTCACTTTTCCTTTATCGATCATCTGGAAAATGCCCACGAAAACTGCAGGCGAATTCATGTGCATCACGTTAAAAGCTCAACTTAGTGCAAAAGTACTTTATTCTTCTCGCTGGTCAGTTCCGCGTCGCCTGGTATCCCATAATGCCTTGCGAAGGTATTCACTCTTGTCCCATATAAAATAAATGGGGGCGAACTTCGCTTCGCGTCCTGCCGCCCGCTGTCGGTATTTACCGTTACTGCGATCTGGCTGTAGCTACAAAGTTATCCTATGAAGAGCTAGCCCGCTGACAACTCTGGTTAGGAGTAATATACCTCCGCTAACACCGCAATATAAACATCAACGCAGAGTTATATTGGTGGTGTTTGGCAAACTTTTCCCAAATTGTCCTCAATGAACGTTTCGCAGTGGCGTAGCACCTAAAGTTAGCTAGCGCTAGCTGGTGAACTCAGCCTCACAGTTAGCCGAAGTTATCAGTCCACATCATTTTATAACATTGCTGCGGATTTCCATGTGATGACAGTTACCTTTAATTATCCGGAGACGCCGTTTTCATCTCATGCTGAAACTGTCGGTGGTTACAGTCACTTGTTCTCTTCTGCTTTGGGTTTCCAGTGGTTGCCAGCCTACGGGCATCTGGGGCACTCACACGAGGGGGGCTCACAGTCAAACCGGGGCGGACTGACCGCGAGAACAAGACCGGATGTGCGCGATTTGGATCTTCATAATAAAACTCTTTAAAATGCATAAAGAAGAGATCCCCAAATCACTTCTGTTTCCTTCTTCCACTTCCTATTCTACCAGGAAGTATTTTAGAGCGGAACTGGGTATGAGATGGGCTGATTCATGAGCCAACACGCCCTAGATCGAGTAGATAAAGTACTGCACAGTATACAAAGAAGTCAAAATTACCACCCCACCTCCCCACTAGCGTCAACATGCTTAGTTAATGTGTCAGTATAAGCCAAAAATTAAATATGCCATTTGTAATAATATAACATTCAGCCAGGGTGCATTCTGCAGAACAAGTACTTTTTTTGGCTAAAATTGCTCGGTACTTCTGTTATTTTACTTTTCTTTAACAGTTCAAATATATGCCATTTCTTGCCCCGTAGCATTTGTTTGTTTGTTTGTTTTTTGTTGTGTTTTACTTACACTGGGTTTATGATATGAATATCAGAGGCTAACCGAGGTTCTGTATATAGAAATAAATCTAAATTCTCAGTTGCACTGGGTTGCTGCAAGAGTATAAATAGCATTAAACAAAAGTAAACTAATTGCCTTCTTCTTATGAAAATTATGCGTTGAAATTGTGGATGGATTTGTCAAGCATTTATTTTCTCGAATAATTGATGGAACCAGTTTTACTTTAGCGAGCTTTTTACTGCTGCAGACCAGCACTTACTACTTCTGGAAACGTGTGTGTGTGTGTGTGTGTGTGTGTGTGTGTGTGTGTGTGTGTGTGTGTGTGTGTGTGTGTGTGTGTGTGTGTGTGTGTGTGTGAAAGAGAGAGAGAGAGAGAGAGAGAGTTGTATGAGTGGGGAATACTGTTGTATTACCAGCTGTTCTCAATTTTAGAGGTGCTCTAACTTGTTATAGTTTAATGTAGAGTAAATAGTTATGTAATGTCAGAGCACATGAGCCATGTGAGTCTAACAAACTGTCCTGCCACCAGGTTGCAGTGATTAGATGGATAGATGGTGATGTATGGTTCAGTATGGTGATGAATTTGGGGTAGAAGCTGTTGATGAATCTTGTGGTGCATGTTTTGATGGACCTGTAGCATTTACCGGAGGGCAACAGTTCAAACAGGTGACCTGGACGAAAAGCAATCCTTTTTGGTCATGAACCCATCCTGCCAAAGCGACACATTATAATTACAGGGGAGTGTTCCTCAACAGCACCTGTGCAGAGCAGTAACCACACAGCAGTGGTGAAAATGGCAGCATTTTGTCTCAGTTTCAGACCCCATAGCGGCTGCTGTGATTTTATAACTGTGCTGCATTGCAGGGCTATTTCCCCCACAACCATGGGTGCGGTTGCATAAGAACTTACACCATCATGGTGGGTTTTTGAGGAGCCCTCAGAGGGAGATGGGTGGAGGAGGCTTGGGTGGAATTTGTCTGAAGAAAGGAAGAAAAGTCGTTAAAGAATGAGGAAAGTTTGTGGAAGGAATTATTGTTGAGGTGGAGAGTGAAGCAGAAAGAGAGAAAGAAAGAACGGGAGGGGCAGATAGCAGAGCACTGACAGTTTGATTGTTGGCTGTACGTGGAGGTTTAGCAGACATGGGGTAAGGGGGTTGGGGGGTAGCCTGAGGGATGAGTCACAAAGACGTAGTGTGCGTGTGAGTCTGTGTGTGTGTGTGTGTGTGTGTGTGTGTGTGTGTGTGCGTGTGCGTGTGTGTGAGCGAGAGAGCAAGAGAGACGCAGTAGGACGTGCACAGAAACTGAAATGCGTTTACTTTATCTCTCCATTTGCTCTCGTCTTCCTTCCACTTAGCCCCAAAATATCAAGAACATTGCTATATATTACTGTGTGTTTGTGTTTATGAGTGTGTGTGTGTGTGTGTGTGTGTGTGTGTGTGTGTGTGTGTGTGTGTGTGTGTGTGTGTGTGTGTGTGTGTGTGTGTGTGTGTGTGTGTGTGCGTGCGTGTGTCTCTGGAGGGAAACTCTCTGACTGGTCAGTGCAGTTTCTGTGCCACAGCTTTTAACCGTGACGTTGCACTGTAGGGCTGGCCGCTGTCTCTGCTTAGGTGTTCACTTCCTGGAAACTGCACATCCCGACAGTCAACGTGACGGATGCTATTCAAACAAAACAGGTTTTTCTTATGTAGGACACTGACTGATATGAGTGAATATGAAAGGGGTATTTTCTCCTGCATATGAACTCTATGAACCCTGTAAACCCACAGTACAATACTTCAGTCTTCATTAATTCTGGTGGTTTTCAATTCTGCGATCATTTGAGTGTGACACGTTCATGTAATTCACTAATTTGGCGACATTCAACTACATTAAGGTGTGTCTAATATGTTTTTCTGAGATTACGTATTTCATGTCCCTCCATCATGTGTACATATGGGTACATTTACTTTAACCACAGGTTCCCCTATGCAGTTGATGGATTACATTTTATAACATTTCACTGTAAAAAATGATTTTTAAAACAAGCACTCGCAACAAACACTCTTAAATTTGATACGATTGTCCCCATGTGGAATTGCAAATGCATTATTACTGGATATAACCCACACGAGTGAGTAGATAATCAAGTTTTACCCTTCGTTCTTTTGTGTTAACTCGGTCTGGGCTATAGTCCTTCAAAGCATTGTGCTGTGCTGTCCTTTATCAGCTCATGCCTAACACATGCCTCATGTTCCTGCAATGGATTAAATGAATGAAACACCGGCCTACCTTTCCCATATATTATGTCAATTGAATCAGTTTCATAGTGGCTGCGGAGGGACAGTGAAGGAAGTGAGCCATTCTGATGCTTTAAAAAGAAAACGTGCCCAGAGGGCTTGGCTGCACGGAATGGGCTGCACTCCACTGCAGTCCGAGTGTCTGACTTGCAGTTGCAAACAACACATGGCAAAAGACATGTCTAACCCATGTGAATATTGTGAGGAATTTGACTAAAAATACATACGTATAGAATGCTTAAAGAATCTATGACATAAAACTGCTGCGTGATTCAATATGAATGTATTCAATGTGATGAAAAAAATATTTATTTGTTTATTTGCTTTCTTATCAATAACCACATTATATGCAACAGTCTGGTCAAGAGAGAAAGAAAAACAAGAAAATGACAACAGTGAAACTGTAAACAAGACCTGTAAGTTAAACAGCTAAAGAGATACAGACAACAAGGTGATTCAAAGACATACAGGGAAAAGGTTAAAATTAAAGAATAAGTGTAATACAAATAAGTAAGAAGATATATAAAGTTGAATAAATCTATATGACAAGCTCATCTTAAGCAGTGTAAAAACCCTTTTAACTTATATTGCAATGGAAACATGTTGCCACTTGCCAGTGTTTGGAAGACAGATCTTTGCATATCACTGGCAATGACTTCTGAATCGTTCACAACGACAACCTAACCTAACCTCATGCTCATACAGTATATCACTCACGGAACGCACGGAACACTTTAAAAAATGCACCAAATGTGTCTTGTCTCATCACTTGTTATTTCTTGCTCCACAAACACAAAAAGAGAGAAAAAAAGAAATATAAAATAATCCAATTGGGAATATTGGTCCTCATGTACTGTTTTTTTTTTTTTTTCATTTTCTGATATGGCTTCAAAATGACTTTCTCTGCATCACAAAGATAACATTTTTTGACATCAAATCCACAAGGCATTTCTTCTGTCTTCCTCATTCTCACATGCAGACACACACCTGAACGTTGCAGCAGGATAAAGAATCCCCCAGTTGTATTTTTTTTTTTTTTTTAACCAGCCAGGTTCGGGTGCAGAGAGCACCTTATCACAGCAGTTGTGTGAGATAAGAGCCGGGAGCGCAGAATTTCCCTGCCTGAACAAGAGCCCAATGACAACAGCAAACAACCACAGCAGATAAACAAAATCCCATCCAGACACACAGATTATCGATTGTTAACTGTCCAGCAATGGCTTTATCTTCCTTCATTTTAATGTACTGTCCTCTCTTCTTTTCTTCAGTCTCCACTTTCTTTAACACTGTTCCCCCTGCATTATTGATGAGGAGATAATGAGGACAGAGAAATGATGATTTTGTTCCTTCCTCAGAATCTTATTCTCATCAGGAGATGCAATCATGTTCATTATCACATAAGATTATGAGATGGGTCAAGTACAAAAACTGCTAACTCAGTATTACTATCAGACATTTTTAGAGGTGAACATCAACTCTGCCACCCTGGCATAGAACGGGCTGCAACTGCTTTCAGTATCATATTCATTAAAATCAGAAGAGAAAAGAAACTTTAATGATCCCTCAGGGGAAAACTGATAAAGTTCCACAATACAAAGCAAAGTAAGACAGACTGCAGAGAGCAACGTTTTTGACCCTCTGGAGCAGTTTGGCATTTGGGTGTTTTGCAGCTACGAGAAAATTATGTTACACAATGACATTTCAGTAAGCTGTTTTTTCAGTTGGGAGTTTTGCTGTAGAGAGACTTCAGATGCTGCCATTTTTCAAGAGTAATTACTATGAAAAAAATCACAATACCGTTTGCTTCGGGGGTGAATATTTTGTATGGAATTGGCAACATGCATAAAGGATATATAGCATAAAATATCTTGTACTTGGTAAAAGTTTGACAAACAAATATAACGGAGAGAAAATTCTCCAGACTCTCTTATAAAATCTCTCAATTTTGTGAGCTGATGAGTTGGGAGAGGCTGAAACTTTATGAAAGGCTCTCGATGACGAATTCTTAATTATTTGAGCCCTCTAGTAAACAGAACACAGATTTGCCTGTTTGTCTCTGTTAACAGAGACCCCAGTCTGCAGTGTGGTTCATACACTTGACTGATGAAACAGAGAACTGTCACGTAACATATGGTGTCATGATTAAAAGTTTTTAACTCATTTGGACAATCAATAGAACTTATTCATGCGCCCGGCAGCCATTTTCCACCAACATCATGCTCAGGGTGGGAAGCTTGAAAGCTGGGTAACATAATGCTGCTGTGTTCTTGGTTGCAAGTTGTAAAAACATAGATAATATACCTAATTGTTGTCATTTCACAGCTTCCCAGTTGATTTTTTTTGTTCAAGGGGTGCTGCAGCCCATGTACATATCTGACTCCATCTTATTTTTTAGGCTCACATAGTGGTATTGGACCAGGACAGTTATGAAGATATGAAACTGGCCGTTTAGAAAAACAACCCACTGTGTGTTTCACTTCTTTATTGTAGGATACCATCTATATTACCATCAGTAGTTTTTTGTACATCAATTCTTCATTCAGGGACAGTTTTTTAATTGCAGAGTGGACAGTTTAAGCAGCTTGTGTACAACCATATCTAAAGCCAACAACTGATGATTTATAATTTACAACATCATCTCTCAGGGAATTCCCTCCACCCATAGGAACACATGAAGTGTATTTCCATCATGCCATGCAGAGAACTCGATGCACTCATATATGTTGTCCACAGGGGGGCAGCAGTGTGACCAGAGAGCTGCTCCCATTGCCATGACTGCAATGCAAGCCAAGGTCTCTTTCAAGGGCACACATCATATCTGCAAAGTCACATGTAAAGCAGGGAGAGGCTGTATGGGCGTTTTCAGCCAGAGCGCACAGAATATTACAGAGCAGGAGAAAAAGCTTTCAGTCTGGACACATTCGTTAAATAGATGATACACTGGCACAATAGTTCACCCGTAGTTGCACATGTTTGAGGTTGAAACTTTAAATAAGAAAAAATGATAAGAACAGACAATTACAGCCAAGGGTGTTTAGCAAAACTGCTGACATGGCTGACTTGTTTAACCATTGTTGCTGGATGACCAGCGGAGGTAATGGCTGCTGCTTTTTATGCCGTAAATACATTTTTCGGCCAGGGAATTGGCAAAATTCTCACTGCGCTGTTTGTAATTAAAATTTGTGGGCTGTTAGAAATAACGATGCGCAGCTTTCTCAGGTAGAGAGCGTACTGTACTGGGAATGAGCAAGAGGGCCATCATAACTCTCCCCCAGCCTTACCTTTTTATAGTCATCAAATATGCATGGATCCCTCCGAGGGTACATATAATGTGTTTGCAGATCTCCGCTGCACTGGAAAGCATGCTATCAGCAGTTTGTGTGCGTGTGTGCTTCTGTGTGTGGGTGCACATGTACAGGATGAGACACAAAACATAATCAATAAACAGTGAATCATTGTCTTCTGGAAGAAGGGAGCTACAAAGGAGAGACGGGGAGAGTCTGCTCGGCATGTTCTCATCTCTCCACGATATTGTGTTTTTAACTAATTTAAGCTGTTTTTTTTTGTTTTGTTTTGTTTTGATGTATCATTATGAAGGAATAGAAGGCTTTAGAGGCACGACACCAGCAGCGTTTGGATTGGTTCCCTATAAACCTTGCTTTCACAATGATGTCTGCACCGGGCGAGAAATCTCGTGGGGGAAAAAAAAAAAATGAAGGCTGACTGGAAGCACTTCTATCTGCCTTCAGGTCTCCTTTAAGACTAAATGAATGAATAAGCTCATGTTTTGTCCTGTGTTGGTGGTAGCTGCTACTCTGAGGAAAATGCAGCTGCTTTTGCGATAGCAGCACCGACACAAAAGGTTATTTTCAGATTGCTACCTCAAAGCTATTATAGTCACCATCATTGTTGGTATTTTTGGTAGTGAGTGTTTCTCTCCCCATAAAACCTGCTGTTTCTTGTTTCCCCAGGGTCCAACATTCATCCAGAGTGACGAAGCACAGATGTGATTTTTTTTTTCTTTTTCCATCCGTCTCACCATGTTTGATCGTCTGCCAGCCCCAGCAGTGGACGAAAAGATCTTTTCAGTAGAAGTAATAAGAACACAAGGCAAAACACTTAATGCCACATAAAAATAGTGAATTAAAACCTTATGTAATACAACTGGATGTATTACTTACATTTCCATAGCACTGAGATAGGGGTTTCCAGTTTAAATTGTGATTTATTTATTTTTTACCACTGTTCTTTTCTTTGGACGGTAGACAGTAGCTGTTAGCAGTAGCCATGTTGCTAACACTGTCTTTGCAACAGCAGTGCCAACAGTAATACCACAGGGAAACACCAGAAGGAGGGAAAATCAATAAGTCTGCTTTAGTATAGTATAGAAGAAGAATAGACAGCGCTAAAATGCTTTTTGTGACTAGAGGTGACTTAGACCTAATTGGTCTATTTTAGGTTTGGTTCAGTTATTATTTAACCTTGTCAAAAAGGTCACTCCTCATAGGAATCATTTCTGTTATATTGTTGTAAGAACGGAAACCTCAGCTTTGACTGCCATAGTTGACCCAAAGGATTACTTTGCAGCCGTGTCCTTGCTGCGTGCTGAGGGGATCCACTGGACGCCTCCAAACCTTTTGGTAGGTATGATTTATTTTTACACCAAAGCATGGGAATATAGGACTCAAAGGGGGTTCAAACATACAGTACAGATATGCCCCCATAAGTTCCCAGCTGCATCATTATTTATTACGTACATCAACATGGTGCCTCCATCTAACTACACTTATGTTGTTTCTTCCACTATTACTTTGTTTCATTAAATCTTCACATGTTAAAGATGAGAGAGTAGTCAGATTCTTTTGATTCGTTTCATTTAAGCTCCAGCGCTCTATACGGCGAGAAATCAAATGCTCTTCCTCGCTCGCTCACTCCCTCTCTTTCATCCTATGGCAATGGACATATGGGATACACACACACACACACACACACACACACACACAGACACACACGCACACACATACACACGCACGCACACACATGCACACACATCTGACACACACACATGGCCACACATTGACACACCCTTTCTCATTGGACACGGGCCATTGGTGGTTACTGTAAGAATGCTCTGTCAGCACAATCTTTATCACCAAGGGATGAAAAGGCCTTGGGGGGGCTGCACCTCACGAAGCTACTAACTGTGACCCGCTGAATATTGATCACTGCACCGAGGTCTAATTTGATCACCACCACACACACACACACAGAGACACAGTTATCTATGCCCATTATGTGTATTGCAGATCCTCCTTCTCACTATTATATAAGAGCCTGCAGCTCTAGATAGATAGATAGATAGATAGATAGATAGATAGATAGATAGATAGATAGATAGATAGATAGGTAGATAGATAGATAGATAGATATATAGATAGATAGATAGATAGATAGATAGATAGATAGATAGATAGATAGATAGATAGATAGATAGATAGATAGATAGATAGATAGATAGATAGATAGATAGTGTGTTGTAATTACTGTATAAAATAACATTTTCCTTGCTGCATATTCTTCTCATGAATAGTAATTTGTATCATTTTGTTTATGAAAGCACTCTGCAAAGACATTTAACATCTCATTATTATGAGTCTCAGGAATATGGGTGCTAATGTGACTAGTTTACCCAGCCAAGTTGGACAACAGAGGGTTTTCTAATTCAAGGAACACCGCTTTCAGCCAAACACTCTCGGCTATTAATTAGGATGACTTCACAGAACAGCCAACAAACGTACGCGCGCGCACAAACACACACACACTTTCCTGTCTCTCTTTTCTGTGCTCTTTCTAAACTTGTTGGCTCTCTCTTTGATGCTCCCTGGGTCATAAGAGAGCACGCACACACACACACACACACACACACACACACACACACACACACACACACACACACACACACACGCATTTTCATATACGCTTAGATGCACACATTCACACAGACACACACACACACAGACACAAACACATACACACAAACACAAGTAAGCACTCTAAAAGCTGGTGGTGGTGGGTCTCATATCTCATGCATCACTCTCCAGGCTGGCTCATCTGCTTTTTCTTTTCTCACCTAAATCAGAAGTCTGTTCAGCTCTGCAGTCCGTTCGCCTTTATACTCCACCATCATTTCAGACAAAACCAGGTTGGACACTTCAAGTGTGCTTTTATTTTACGTGGGTGGAAAAAAAAACGTGAAAGGCTCAAAAAGGCTCAAAAGCTAATAGTCATCTTTTCTTTTTTGCTGCCAAGCTTCCAGTTGCTCTGCAGAATTATCAGAATGCTAAACCTTCCCTCTAATAGGAGAGATTTACTGTCAACAAGCCTCGCAACAGTATCACGCTCTTCACTTTTAGCACTGATTGTACTAAATTGTTTTTCATCTTGTGGAATAAAAGCGCGGACAGCCTTGATCTGTTCAGCACCTTGTGTGCAAACGACAATCACCTCTGCTCATTTCCCTCAAAGCAGCATCTGTTTGGACAGGGCCGACCCGTCAGAGGTGCTCCGCGGGAAACTGCCTCCAGTGCAGTTTGTCTCCGCAGGCAAACACGACATTTTGGTCCAGGTCCAACTCTCCATGCTTCCTTTGTTACTCAATGGGGGGTGCGTGAGAAGAGTGCATCACTTTATAAGCGATAACGATAAGCTAAAGTAAGCGTTCGCAGCTGAGCAGTCTTAGATTGATTGTGATTTGACAGAACGTCATTTTACATTTGTGACACAATTTTGTCATTTGAGATGATTAACGCTTTGTTCCAAAACCGCTGATGATGTGATTTAATGTCTTTGTTACTGTATAAGTGTAAGCACTCATTTCTTTTTCTCTCTCTTTTTTTTTTTTATTTTTTTTGATCAGCCTGAGTGCCTGATTTGGGAGCTTTCCCTGTGCGACCACCTCCACACTGTAATGAGTTACTGTAGATTTACTGTGGCTTTACAGCAGCATCTACAGAATCTCCCAGTGACTGTAAAATGCTATTTATTATTCATCCTTTGCAGGTGACGAAATAAATTACAGTAGATGCACTATAAAAAAAAAAAAAGAAGGTGAAATTCTTTACAGTGCAATGTGACAACAAAAGGTCACCTGACAATGGATCTGCTCTGCACAGAGGTTAATGGGAAGAACTGGAAAATGCACAGTCTATTTGTTTGAAGACTGAAGAGAGACAGTGTATTGTTCACTCTGCCTCTGCATTTTATTGTGTCCAATAAAAATGCCTTCATGTCTCTGTGAAAGAATCATTAGAGCTATATTCAGGGAAACAATCTCGGGACTGATTACACGAGTTCTTAAAATGTGTGTCTTTAGTCTTTCTTCAGATGGGTATAGAGGAGAGAGTTTAATCTGTTCATCAGTCACATTAGCTTTGTTTTTTTTTGTCAGCCACTTGGGGTTACTAGAGCAGAGCAGTCCCATCTGTTTTGAAAGCTGCAGGTTTTATACAAATACTCTATCTTAAATCAGGTCAGAGAAATCCAAATCACTGCCGCTGCCGTCCACTGCACTACCTTCATGCTCATATTTGCTTGTGTGGTGGGCGTGAATCCAGCTCCCAGTTCTGTCACGTTCCTCTCTTCCCTGCATTGCTCCGTGACAGTTCTACAGCACAAGCTTTCTAGGGCACGATGCGCTCCGCTCTGGATGCTTTCCAAGTGTTTTTGTAGAGGAGAGCGGGGGGCCCAGCCTCCTGCAGCATTTTATTCCTAATTCAGACAGGTACAGGGGAATGATACAGAGGAGAGTGAAGGAAGAGAGAGAATTGGTACTGCTCATACCCCACAGTCAAGGTGTGTGGACAGTACAGTCCAGTGACTGGACCATTGGGGTTACAGTGAGGACACAAACTTGCTTTGAGTCTGGCGCACCTGCAATTAGAGAGAGGTCCGGTCCTGGTCGTGGTTTTCCAGCGACAGACGGCGCAGAAGTACCTGCTGCACTGTAACCGTGCTGTGACTCAGTCCCTAAGCTGCGCCCTTCCTCTCCTTCCTGTCCCACTTATTAAGGCAAAGTAAGGGAATCCAGTTAAGCGTTTCATCTCACTTGTGTGCGTTTCAAACATGAGCAAGCATCGTCTCTTCACTCTGGAGCGCTTCCAGTCGTCACACTGAGATGCTTCCTTCACCACCTCTTCGGCCTGCTGTTGGACCTCAGGGAGCGAATGATCTCTTGACACCGCAATATGGCAACCAGTGATGTCACACTTAAGAGAAAAACCCGTGATTCTAATACTGAATTGAGCAAGAAGTCTGTATGCCGCTGTGCAGGTCATGACAATATCTGTAGACCTGGGATGGACAAAATCTTTCCAAAGACATTAATGTCCGACTCATTTCGGAATTAAGAATTTAGAGAAACTGTCTCTATGTATATGGAAGTCAAAGCAGTTAGAAAAGGCAATAATGAGATGAAACAAGATCTAATAATGAGTCTCATAATTTTTATTTCAACCATGAAATTATAATTTACTGTGGGAATATTTTTTTCTTTCATCAAGGGTAAGTTTACATAAATGTTTTTGGACAATCAGTTTGGACATTTACTCCAAATGGTCTGGAGTGTGCAAATGTTGGTGATGTCACAATCACACAGTGAGTACACACACAGCAAAATCCATTTAGATTAAAGAATCCTTTGCAAAAATGTCAACACATTTTTACGACGCTTTACGATGACAAAAAGCTAAATCTAATGTAATGCAAAGTTGGAGCACTGCTGTCTCAGATGTGAAAATTACTCCATTATCCATTATCATTAATCCATTATTTCAAAAATGTTATCAGCTTGTTGCATCTAAATGAGAATGAATGACTACGCAGGGGAAGATTCCCCTCGGCAGCTTTGACTGACAGGGAAGAAAAGGACACAATGCTTCACTGAGTGCACTTTCGTGTTGGGACACCGCGATGTTCCAAGTAAATTTGCAGGTAAGAGAGTAAGAGTAGAGGAATTAATGGAATCACAATTGTCAAACACCAGTTAAACTCCATCTTAGCCCTACACCTCTGTGCTGTGTTTTTCACCAGGGTAGGGTATGCCCCAAATCTTGTTTTGGATAGTGCGGTAGGCAGAAGTGTTAGGGCTCCATTTCAATGTATTATTCTCCTTTTCTTAATAACAAGCATAAAACAATTGCTACAAATGTTCTGATGTCTAAGTAGAAAACTAGCTATCTAGCTAATGTTATATTGTTCGAGCATGGCAGTTCAATGTTTTTACAGATTTCAATATTGCAATCCTCCCTTCGATGGCACGAGGCACGCAAAATATATGAGAGTCTTGTAGGGTCATCCTATTTCATTGGGGGAAATTTGAGGAGCAATAAATATGCTGTACAGTTAAGGATGAACTAACATAAACATGGCGATAGTTGTTTATTTTTAATCTTAAATACACACCAGGTCGCCGTGTTATTCTAGTTTTATCCATGCACAGTTGATTCTCTTGCTGACTTGCGCGGTGGTGTCAACTGTTGTGGTTGGTGGATGCGGGACTCACCTGAAAAGCCCATAAAGGCAGCTCGGTATTCAGTCATTCTGCGAGCTATTCGGTCGTATGGCATTTATGTAGTGCACTGTAAATCCTTGAGGCAGTCAGTCAGTCAGTCAGTCAGTCAGTCAGTCAGCAAGCCAGCCAGTCACTTATTCAGTCTTTCAGTCAGTCAGTCTGCTCACTGCATGAAGCCGTGAAGCTGTGATGCCTTTACGCATTGCAGCAGTACACACCTCCCTCTGTCTGGGACTTCAGAGGTCCTCTACGGGTTGATGGACACACACACACACACACACACACACACACACACTTACACACACGCACACAATTACATGCGATCCCTCTGCCTCCGCTCCCTCCTTCTTTTCCTCCCTTCGCCTCCTGCTTTTCCCTCTTTCAGTGTCTCTGGGGACCTCAGAGTGCAGCAGGGATGATGGACAGCCGACTAATATCCAAGGCTAACGACTCCTCCCCTCTGACTTCATAGAATGGCCTGACAGAGGCCAGTGTGCCCTTCACATGGAAGAATATGACCCACAGTGAAGAGGAAACATTGTCGACAAAACAGCTTTAAAGCAGCTGCTGTGGAATCATTAATATTGTAATCTTTAATTTGAAATATTAATACTCTGCCTCTGCCTTTGAGACAAAGACATTTGAAATTTTATAGTCATCAACAGGACATCGCGTCACCATCACAGAGACGTTGAAATGCTCTCGTTAAATCACATTCACTACCATAACATCACATTACACCATGTTTTTAAAAAAAAATTGCATAGTGTTAAGTCAGATTTTTTAGATCAAGAACCTCAAAAGTTGCCTCTGATTTCTCTAAATAAGTGAAGCGGATCACATAAGTACCGAGAAGTGACGTATGAGTCCTTTGTGCTATGCCTGCAAGGGAACAGGATGAGAGCAGGGACGTTATACGGTTGAGCAAGGATGTTGAGTTTAACCCTGTCAGCGCAGCTTCAAGGACATTTGTGAAATTATCTTCATGAACAGAAGAGCAAAGATAAGATGCAGTGTGTTCACCTCGTCAGCCGTGGGGAGGGTTCATTTGAAGGAGACTCAGAAAGCAAATAGTCTTTGCCCAAAATGTGTTACATGAAAGAGAAGCAGGACGTTAATGAGTGCAATGGACAATGACAGAGATAAATTGACATATCATGATGAGTAAAATAGACTCAGTCGCCTAATGGATAAGGCATCAGCCTCCAGAGCTGGGGATTGTGGGTTAGAGCCCCATCTGGGTTATATGAGGTTCATAAGTCAAAGTAATCCATTCATGATGTACACATATATGTATCAACAACTTCGAATAAAAGCAGCATCTTGGGTAGACTGCCAATCCTCCAGCTGTATTTACGTCTGTCTTTCATCTGACAAGTGACTACATGCAGATTTCAACATCTGTTAGTGTGTCACCACTGGATACATTTCAGGAAGCTTCGTGACAAATACGATTTGTTAGTTGTGATTAAAAAACGATATCTTTGATCTCAGTTTAGGACCATCCTCATCCATGTTTTGGGTGACTAAAGCAGGTGCGACCACATTTTTTATTTATTTTTATTTTTTTGTGCTTAAACCTAACCAGAGCACAAACAAAGCACGGTGTTGTCACACAATATTCCATCTAATGAGACATCAAGTTGGAGCGTTACAAATGTAAAGTTTCAATGGAGCATTTAGGAACAATATTCCACCATTAAAACTGATTAAAGTAGCTTGTTCTATTTGAGGTATATCTGAGTAAATGTGCACAGAAATATTTATATTAAATATTTTTATATTTAAATATTTAAACCATGAAAATTCAACATTTTTGGCCTCTCGCTGGTCATACGTGTGTTGATGCATGATTGTGTGATTAACGCTTTTTCCACGCATCAGACCTCAAAGGATGTTTTTGGCTGCCGCTGCACACATGGCTCATCCTCTGAATAATCTTTCTCAGTGTACTTCAGACAATTCGAACCTTTGGAGTGCCCGTGTCCTTGTGGCTTTGAGCTGGCATACTGCTGGCTTGCACATCACATCAGAATGAGCAGGATTTGATACATGTCCCTTATATATCCTCTGCAGTTGATACCTCATGAATCAGAGTTGGTATAGGGGCCATGCGGTGGGACAGCTGGCTCTTTGTCAGCACAACTGTCCTTTTATGTACAGAGGTGACTGCCACATGAGAGACTGCACACGTTTCACCTTTTGCTTATGGAAAAGTCAAATTGAAGAGACTAATATTAGCAGAAATATCACAGACAATTCAAGCACCCAGACTCCAATCCTGAAAATAGGTCTGATGCTATGCCACTAATGGCAGGTAACTTAGAATGCAGGCATTCAAAAGGATTTCAAAAGGATTTCAAAAAACCCATTCACTGAGGATCTACTGATGCAGACACCTAAATCGCTGCCTTTTTTGCTACAGCCTGCCTCCAGAAATGGCACAGCGGCACTAAGATGCTGTCCTGTGACATAATCCACCTCCCATTTGACTGCAGCAGCGCCGTCAGGCAGAAGTTCGGCATCCAATAGCGTACTGTATTTTAATATCAGCTCCACTTTGTCCCGGGGCAACAGATTCAGCAGATCTGATGCCGGTAAGTATTTCCGCAATGGCCATTTGCACAAATAGAAGGAGGTGAACTAGAAATACCAACCCAGTCGGGAAAAGATCACGTTTGGGCTTAAGAGACATGTTTTGTGGTCGTCAAAACACAGCTGGAAAATGTCTCAAGGGCTCCCCAAAAATATCCACTGATGTCCAGCTTACAAAAGATGAAGCGCTGCTGTCCATTGCCGGGAACTCCACTACGATTTTGCAGTCCTGTCATTTTAGTTTCATTGTATGTGTGTTTTATGTGTTTTCTAGGTTGTTGTGGTGTCTTTTGTCCTGTTTCCAGAGTTCTGTTTTCTTGTGCTCCTCATCAGCCTGATTTCCCCTCCACACCTGTCTTGTACCTGTCTATTTGCCCAGTCTTGCTCCCAGTGATTTTCCACCTATCAGCTCCTTCCCTGTTGCTAGTGTTTTTCCACTTATTACTGTCACCCATTTTCATCATCTCTCTCCACCTGCACCTCACCCCCCTCGTTAATTTGGACTGTACTTAAGTCCTGTCTGCAGTCTTTGAGTCATCTGTTGTGTTTTCCTGATGTTTCTTCATCTATGCCTGTTCCCTGTGTGCCATGCTCAAGAGTCAGGTTAATGAATTACACTTCCTGCCTGCCGTGTAGGGGCATTTTGTGCACCTTCTCTGATTCATCGTGACACACCATCCCCTCCATCCACCGTCTGGGCTGAGAAAATGTCATACGTTGCGTTGGCCTAACTTCAGAGCAGAGTAAGGAGGGACTTCTTCCGGCTCATGCACTTCATTAGTGTGTAAAGGTAGACTGCTGCACACCTTACTGATTTCCTTTTTTTTTTCACAAAAATCTTTATCCGTTCGTCGTTTTTGTAACAGTTGCACTGATGTCAAAATATTCAAAATAGATGTCTGAATTTATGAAGAGAGCAAGAAAAACAGAACCACAGCTGTGCTATGTTAATTTGCCCTTTTTTGAATGGCATGCAGTCCCTGTGGAGCTCTGCCTTACATATTCTGGTACAAAATGTTAATGTGGTTTTCAAATGGCCTTCATTGTAACTGTTTGTGTGTTTCATAGGTTGCCACAGCATCAGTGTATTCACAGTGTGTCCACAGTGTGTTCACTGCAGTGGCACCAGGCACGAACTAGTAACTTTGTCTCTTTTGGCACACACTCGTGGTAACTCATTACTTGGAAAGAGGCCACATGCTGACATGTGGACAATTAAGAAAAAAACAGCGTTTTGAACTCCTGTTGTGAGACTAACAAAGACTGAACAAACAACAAAAAGATCAGATCACATTGCACAAAGGGACGGAACAGTACGTGGTGCCAGATTACCACCTGGCTGTTTGAATACTGTGCTATTAAAAGTGCAAAGAGTCCACAGAGGCGCAGAGTGAAATGTTGTTAAAATCACAATAGTTGAATGCAGATTTAGAAAAATTCAGCTTTCTCATTGCCTCATGGGGTGTTCAGGAATTTATATTTAAAAAAAAAGAGAGATGTGAAGCGGCACAGGGAGGGGGGAATATTTTTGGTCATACACAACCTCGAAACAATCGTACAGTACACTTGGGTCAAGAGCAAAAATGGCCAACTACTGTCCTTAAAACCAAGAGAGTATAAATCATATGCCCACAAAAAACAATAAACAAAACTATACTGTAGTGGTGGTGGACAGTTGGAGGACAACAGCGATAGTGTGTGTGTGTGTGTATGTGTGTGCGTGTTTCTCGTGCTGTTGTTGTTTCCAAGCCTTTCTAGGCCACAAACAAGGTGATGGATGGTTGTGCCAGAGTGTGTTGACTGGACACGGGCTCCAGCGTCTTGATTAATTGATGGGAGATGCAGCAGTTTAAGCTCCCCTTGGTCCTCTCCGTGCTCTCTGCCTGTCTGCCTCACCATGTGTGTGAGGCGTGACAATGTTACTACGGTATGAGGTAAAAAGCAAGGGCATTGTAAGCACTAGCAGAGGCAAGGAGGGCTTATTTTAGTGCCGTGCTTTTGGTTAGGTTAGGATAACCGATTTGTGTTCTTTGTCCCTTAAATTTGTCCTCGATCTGCTGGTGTTGCTGTGTTTCTGAACTAGGTAACTGAATGGTACCATCGTTAGCTGAAGGCCTATTGCCAGTTCAAGCTCTAAGCATTAAACCTATTATTCTCATTTCCAGCTCTGTGTTTTTGTTCCAGCTTAGCTTTGCATGATTCTCTGGTCAAAAATATTTATCTAACTGGCTCTTTGTGCAGCCCCTCAGTTGTTCCTCTGTCTGAAGCATCTGATTTAGCCCCTGTCCCTAAAAGCCTGCTTTTTTCTGATTGGCCAGCTTCTGGAAGCCTGCCGAGGGGCAGCACCCATAGATTTTGATAGAACCTATTGGCACTGCACCGCTCAGCCTCGCCTCCAAATTTGTCCAGGGGCCACTTGCAGTATTGCAGCTAAAGATTCCCCTGCAGCCCAAAAAACATTCTCCCTCATTAAAACAGAGACGACTCCAAAACTGTGAACCACATTTTTCCATGTAAAACAAAAGTCACCGAAATTGTGTGTTTTAATTGTCCATTAGCAGACAACAGCTACAGGGAGCTAACATTACGTGAGATAGTTTAGGCCAAAACTTTCGTTTGTTTGTTTGTTTTTTTGTTTGTTTGTTTGGTTCAAATCATGCCGATCCAAAAAATGTAACCCTAAGAAAGTCAGTAAGCCTTAAAAAAACAGTGACAAAAGGTGATGCATCCATTTTGGGGGGAATCTAATGCTGCCTTCTGTGGGTAGCTGCAGCATCACATTATGTGCTGCAGTCTTCCCCAGCCTGCCAAGAAAATATCTTCAAGGGATTGTTGAAACAGCTGACATTACACCACAGTATCTCTGGTCTGCCAGTGGAAGATGAAATATAAAGGTGTCAAATATCTTACTGTAATATCTTTAACCTTCCATAAACCCATCCCCCCTACTATTTCGAAGCCTTGTCACTGTGACTCATGAATTTAGAAAGAGGACTTGAGGGTGGAGATGACTGCTCTATTGATCGATTGATTTCATTTGAAAAACAGCAGCTCTGCCAAGGCAGGAATTGCTTACATTAAAGGAAAAGTCAGAGTAACAAATAAAGTCGGAGGGGCTGTTTCCATTACGTTCCCTTCGGGGCTCGGGGTTTGCAGACGGGGGGTCAAGATGGCAGATCTGACGAGGCCAGAATGACAGAAAAGCAATGCAATCTTTACCGCCGCCTAGGCCGCCACTCAGCGAGCTATTCACTGAATTAACAAAGTCAATCTCTACCTTAGTGCTTCATTGGGAAACACTTGGCACTGATTTAATAAAACTAATTCAATTCTGTACATAAGAAAAAATCCAAACCAATATCTATGAATAAAATAAAGAGACCCTGTAATAACCTCTGAGCCAATTCCTGATCACCTGTCTGGCTCCTCAGGACTACAGAAGATCTACAGGATTTGTGTACATAAACACAAATTATACGTTGTTTTTTTCAGCACAGCTGTCTCTGTGCAGACTTCAGGACCCCATTTCAGGCCTCTTTTTCCTCTCCAAGCATTTTTCATCTCTTGGTGGCCACAGCCGTCACAGGGAAACCTGGAATTGGCAGCATACGCTGGTCCAATGCCTCTGGAGGAACCAGAACAGGAAGATCCTGCTCTCTGTGTGTTCCCCCCAGAGCAGCAGACAGGACCGCCTCCTTATGGAGTTCTCTGTCCTGATTGGAGGCAGAAACAGCAGAAAATGTCTTTTCTCCTTCCTCTTTTACTGCATGAGTGGGTGGAGGAGAGTCACGGCTTACTTACCAAACACTCTATAACAGTGATTGCTGTTGCAATATAGAGCTATTTAATTGTTCTTTTAATAAGAAAATAACACTTATAGCAGCTTTAAGCCGTGACACTGTGTTGAGGGTAGGGAGAGATCTGAATTTTGGTGGAGATGTTTTCTGGACGTACTGAAAAACCGTGATCTTCAGGATTTGTATACATAAAAAAATGTTGTGCCCATGTGCGTACACAAATCCAACACCTTAAATGTTGCCATTCTGCGACGTCCAACTGCCACGACCTACCGGGTTGTGAGTTACCAACTTCTGCTGTCCCCAAGTGGACAAAGCAATCACATATTGCTGCCTTAAACGCTAAATGTCTTTTCAGCAGTGAACATGTTTGGTGGTTTTTATCATTTAAAGGGTTTTGTGTGAAAAAAAATAGTGCAATTGTCATGTATTAATTCACTTTTACACTGGCCATATGTGCACGGATTTCCATGTGAGGTGGAAATCTGCACAACAGTCACCGTGGTTAGCTTCGAAATGGAGCGAGCTGAGGTAAACAAACTACCAGCTTGGAGCACAACACAGAAGTTCCACGGAGCCCCTTTAAACATCATGCCATTTCAGCTGCGTTTAAATAAAGTATGTGTTTTTCCTTTTCAAACATTTGCTTTTTTCTCTATAAATAAGAAGAAAAAACCCCCCCACATCTTTCAGCAGAAAATTAAAGCAACCTTGAGCCTTTAAAGGCTTGGCTTAATGAGACAGGAACTCATAAATGAAGAGCTGAGAGAAAGTGCTGATTGGCTGTTCTGCACGTTGTCTCCAGGAATGATTCCCTGCGGTCGCACGAGTTTATTTGGAGCATTTAAACAAAAAAAAAACAAAAAAAAAGCACTTTAGAGTGTTTGAGTGTTTGTCCCCCCTGTCGAAAGAGTGGAAATGAACCAGGAGCTGGACTGGAGTGACTGGAGTGATATCACATTGGTGGGCTCCCTCTCTCCCTCCCCTCCCTCCCTCCCTCTCCCTCTGCATGCTCTCATCTCGTCCTGCAGGAATACACTCTCTTCCTCCGCCGCTGCAGCCTGACTCTGACACAACCGGCATGTCTGCAAACTGACACACACACACGCACACACTCACGCACACGCACAGAGGCACAAACCCGCTCGTGAGTCGCACAACTTGTGATTTCTTTCACCTCGCTGAAGGAGAAGAAAAGGAAGAAGAAGAAGAAGGAGGAGGAGGAGAGTGGACTGCGACGGGAGCTTTTCTTTCGTTCTTGGAGGGATATAGAGACTTGGAGGAGGATCAGAACAAGGTATGTCCGATCGGGCGAAGAACAGAGCAGAACACAACAGAACAGAACAGATCAGGGGTGTGTGTGTGTGTGCGTGTGGCTGTACTGTGGGCAGCGACGGGACCGGATGGTGTGAGAGGATGGTGCACTGGGAGAAAAGATGCTGATGCTTCCTCACGCAGCCTCCGGAGCAAACTGGCTTCTGGATGTCTGCAGTAATTTGACAGAGAGAGCACATACTGTACAGAAAATGCTGCACCGCACCAGTGGCGGTGTGTTAATACTGTAAAGGGTTCATGCGAGGAGAAGCTGCTGCCGCTGCTGCTGCAGATGATGATGGTGGTGGTGATGATGATGAAGAGAACCAGGAAATGATTTAAAGACGCTCGGCTGCATGCCGCAGATTCCACTTCGGGCGAATGAAAACGAGTCGGGGACGAAACAGCGACATAAAAATGAGTGCGGCAAGTTTTAAGGAGGATTTTTTTTTTCTTTCCCCCCCATCCCCTGCTTTCATCTACTGCAATGGCAGGAGCGAAAATGGTCGATACAAACTAATTCTTCAGATCTGCGATTCTTTTATACATGTAATTGGAATATTATAATTACAGGAGATTTTTTTTTTAAATCATCAAAAAGCGCCCAAAAGTCTGCAAACTCACAGATGAGCCCCTCAGACAGAGTCCCAGAAGTCATATTATAGAATAAAAAAATCTCTGAGTTATTTTAACCCCAAGACAAATACTATGAGATCATACAAGGGAGTGAAATGTCATAAGGCTCATTATAAAGTCACAAATCAGAAGTATAGATGTACGAAGAGTGAGGCAGGAAATCTTATTTTTAAAAGTCCTTTTTCTCTCCGGCTGTGTGAAGCGATGCCCTCTGAGGCCCATCTCCTGACACGAGATCATGCCCTTCGCTTGCTCATCTTTGACCCCGTCTTTGTTCGCCCCCCTGTTTTTTTCCTTTTCATTTCCACAAGGACACAAACACAGCCAAGCCAGGCGGCGTCAGCACAAATCCACGCAAGATGGAGTGTTGGTTGTAAAAATCGAGGGCGCAGGTGCCTCCACAAAACTCAGGACACCATGTACTTGAGGGTGAAGCCACCTTAACCCAGTTTAATCGCCCTGTTTTGTTCTCAGATCACGTTCTGAGGCTCAGGAAGTTAGAGTTAAAGGGATTTCACATCTGTGGCGATGTTGTGATTATTAAAGTACAGGAGCTTTCTTTGGTTGTTTGGTGGGCTGGTTTTTGCAGGTCCTTTGTCTGGAGGTCGTTTCTTGTCCGCATCGCTGCTCATCATTATCATCATCATCACCGTCCTCTCCCCCCATCCCATCAAACTCTTGTGCATGGAAAACCGCTGGAGTGAAACTGCATGTCCTAACAGTGGTGTTCATGCAGTCACAGCTTGTGTATTCTGTCCCCCCGGCTGCAGGTCTGTCCCTGATAACGTGACCACTGAAGGAGGAGAACACAGAACTGCTTCATCATGAATTTTGTAATGAAAGCTGCGCTGGGAGGTGAGTAGTGTGCCGGGCTGGAGGTTGATTTAACAGCACTGCAGTGTAAAGGATTTAAAGGGCTGTTCAGCGGCAGAAGTGCTGTACTAGTGCTGGGCTGGTGGTGATGGGGATGGTGGGATGGTGGGATGGGATAATCCATCCTGCACCAAACTCCTGACTTCAAGCATCAGCTGCGCAGTTCCCCTCTCCCTCCCTCCCCCCTCCTCTCTCTCTCTCTCTCTCTCTCTCTCTCTCTCTCTCTCTCTCTCTCTCTCCTCTTTTCTCTCTACATCCATCTTTTAAAAACCTCTCAGGGCAGGGCACGACTCCTTTAAAAAATCAAATGTCCTGTGGGTGAAGTCGTTGAGTGACAGAACCCGACACGACCAGGTTCATGGAAACCTGTTCATGCTGTCTACCTTTGTGCTTTTCTAGAAAAATAAAAAGCGACTGATGATTCCCTAAAAGTGTATCAGATCTCTGCTGCAGATGAACTACGACAGAGGCAGTAGCAGTAGTACATCTTCTCGTGTTCTAATAACAGACCTGTCAAGTGGGAAACCTTGGGCATCCAAAATGTCACCTTCTCTTATTTTTAGCTCGATCTTTCACACGTTTTTTGGGCTCACTCAGAGGAATCTGAAGTGGTGTGTAGAAGCACAAGACATGCTTAATTTTCTCCTAATCCTCATAACAAAGTGAAAAAAAAACAGAGTTGTGACCAGGCAGCAAGCTGTTGGTGTCTTTTCAGGCAAGAGAAATAGAGAGGGGCTATTTTGCCAAGAACTATGCAAGACTTTTTGTCCTGTAAAGCCTCCAGGTATTATCCTTTAGAATATTATCTCAGCTATTATTTGCCCCCTAATTAGTCCTCATTATAACCCTGTAATCCATCCTCCTTGTCAGCTATAGCTTCAAGGGGAACGGCAGGAAAGTGGCACCGGCAGTTGTAATGCAGCAGTCGCACACACACACACCGGTCAGCCGTGCATGAGGCTGAGCTGTTGTTGTCCACATTACAGAGCTACTAGGCAGTTACAGTTGGGATGTGGAGTTGAGGCTGAGCCTCCTCATTGGGAATGCAGGGGATGCCGCCGCTGCCTCGCTCTGCATAGCTGCTGTACCTCGAGTCTGCGCTATGAATCCTTAAATCAACGGCACTGCATTGGATGCTGGTTTCACTCCGCAGAAGTCAGGCTGCGCTCCGCCTGCGGACTTTGGGAATAGATTTGGCAGTGTGGTTGTTTGCCTGCGTGTGTGTGTGTGTACTCTGCCTGTGCTGGTGAGATGTTTTATAGATATTGTATAGAACAGAGTGTGTGTGTGTGTGTGTGTGTGTGTGTGTGTGTGTACTGCATCCCCAGGCGAGATTAATTATGGACGCTGCACAGGCCGACTTCAGGGTATAGATTTTTGTGTATGAGAAAAAGACAAGAGAGGTGGAGAGGATGCACGAAAGGAGAAAAGTGCTGATATGTGTCTGATAATCAATATGAATGCCTATCAGGGTGATTATTCCGCTGTCAGGGCATTTTGGACGTCGTTGCAGGACCCTGAGCTGTCTTTGGTTCCGGTCCACGCTGACTGATTGGGACACACTGACCTCTTTCCACAGAAGTGTCTGTAAAAATGCTGACGGCGCGCCGAATCTTTACAGCTCCCTGAGGGGGGGGAAGAGAAAAAAATCAGATAATGAAAGAAAACAATTAGCCAGGTAATCAATCTGCTAAGCTATCAATCTGATGGTCAGGCCTGTCAGTCAATACGTCAGTGTTGCAGAAATCTGTTAAATCAATCAAGCTGCATTATTGGGAACGCCTGAGGTTTAATGACTAAGCTGCGCACCATCTAACAGTAACATCCATGGTCTTAATTCTGACTGTAGACATTTGTCGCACGGCTTTTCCTTCACTCATTTCCTGCCTGGCATCACTTTCAGTAAGTGAATAAAGGCCCAAACTAAATATTCATTTGTGGTTCTCCTGCCGCCATTTTTAGTTGCCACACTAGCATAGCTTTATGGATGGCAGCTTCCTGATCCTATCGCTTCATTCTTTACCTCAGCAAACTGTTTCCGAATCAGTTTAAGGTCGTTAGGTTCAAGTCTTTTTCAATGAATTGTGATCCTAATTAGAGTAAAATAGGAGATAACCAAGGTTGACCCCCCCCCCCCAAAACAAAAACAAGATGGTGACAGCCAAACTCAACACTTCAAAATGGCAGTCAACAAACCAGTGGGTGACATCACTGTGGGTTTACACTTAGATCAGGCTGAAATATCTTGAACCATGAGATGAATTGCTATGCTTTTGCTCTAGCGTCACCATGAGGTTGAGATCTGTGGTTTTGGAGTGACATGGCTCAACAACCCTCAGATGAATTTCTTTGAAATTTTGGTGCACACATTCATGACTCTCTCAGGATAAATTGTAATAACTGTGGTGATCCCTTGATGCTTCATCTACTGCCACTGCCAGGGTTAACATGCAGACGTTAGCATATAGTCAAAACCACGGCAACTTTGCAAAACAAACCACTTTAGATAACTTTAATGAAATAATTCATACAACCTGCAGTGATAGGTAGCTAGAGGTAGAGATAGCTTCTCGAGGGATTAACAATACAATAAATTGAGCCGTTTTTTTAAAACTTCAACATGGAAACTGCCAGCAATCAGATATTATTGCCTGTTGTTACCCTTGCCCTTTTCCACCCTGTAATTGTTTGGCCTCCGTTCATATTTGGATCTGCTTCATCGTCGCTGAGTGTTTTGCTGAGTGTGATCGGTGATGAGTGTGTGGATGTCTGTGAAAGAGATGCTGCCAGTGCATTCACTAATCCTCCAAGGCTTCTTCGGTTACAGATACTTGGACGCAACGAAAAAGTGAGATGATTCAGCAGGACTCAAATCCAGAGTCATAACGTCTGCAGAGTTCAGATGTTTGGCAGATGGTCCTCACTGCAGTAGCCAGTAAAGATGGGATGAAAAAAAAAAATCTGAAAATATGTTCATTATTTTTTATTATCAGGGTAATCATGAATCGAAATAGTCATGAATATCCTCACATGAATAACATGAAGCTGTCTAGCTCACTGATGTACAGTCCTATATTGGTTTTGTGATTTAGTTTGAGTCACCTAAGGCTGTCACCATGACTGGGGGCTCGGCTTCCACATCGTATCCAACACTAAAACAAGTTTGATTGGATCTGTGTGAATAAGGATTCCAAACCAAAAATTTGTCAGGGGGGTGAAGTTAGTTATTTTTTTGATTCTGTGATTCATTGTTTTCTTTTAATAAAAAAAAAATGTGAGTCATAATCCTTATGCAATTAATATATTCATCAAACATAATCAGTAAGTATCAAACAAAATGTAAGGTTAAAGTTACGTTTTAGTGCTATTTTAGTTTTTATTCAAAAGTTTTAAGACTATCTTTTATATAATGGGATGCTGTGAATCACAGTTATGTTGGACAGGATATTAATGACATTACATTTTCATATCATGCCATGCCTAATTGCCACTTTATCTCTTTATTCCTGCTGCACTGTCTTTTGCAAAGTCACAGTCCTTAATGGAGGCCTCAGGATCGGATATGAAAGCGCAAAAAACTTGATTGGAACTTTGCTGATGGCGGGGCAGCAGTGTAAAACATCTGTTTTACATTCTTAATCTTCACAGAACTCAACAGTATAGATTAGCTTTATGGATTGCTTTCTTAATGCTTTTTTGAGTCAGCCCTTATTTTCAGTGCAGTGACATGTAACTTTTCAGTGTGGGCTCCATCTTGGAACATTGTATCCAATTCTAAACATCAAATTAAAAATGTCTCAAGATCACCGTGAAACATGAGTCATTTATAACCTGGATGTTTTGTAATCTACTGAATTTCTATTCTTTTAAAACTTAGCAATGAAGCACTGTTGTTATTTGGGAGCCATTAATGAAGCCCTCATACAGTGTTTGCACCTTACCTTAAACTCAGGACCCACTGAGGTTTCTTTGTGCATTGATTGCTTCTGCTCCTGAGTGCTTTGGCGCTGACTCAGCATTTGCCAACTCCTCAAACTAAAGTTAGTTTGACAGAATAGAGGGGGACCGTCAAGTGAAGTAGTCATTATACGAGGTATCGAGCTCAATCAAACTGTAAAGGCCCCGGGCAGTAGTTGAACCTCGACTATCTCAGCAGGAAAGTCAGCGCTATACAGCCATTAAGTTAATGGTAAGGTTTAATGACAGAAGGAACAAACATTCAAAGGAGACCTATTATGCTTTTTTCAGTTTTTCATATACACTGTATGTTCTTGTAAAAGTTCTTGAAAGTCTCTCCTACACTGCTCCTGAAACATCTCGTCAGTAGTTCCGCCTTTGATTCTGTGACTTTTTGACATCAAACTACTTCACAGAGTCACACTTCTGCATAATTTATGACTAGTGGCTAGTTTGGCATGTAAGAATTGATTCAGCACAGCTGCTCTGTTGTTGTTAGTGGTGCTGGGTCAGACATGTGTGAGCTGACCAATCGGAGCAGACTGGGTATTCAGAAGGAGGAGCCTTAAAGAGACAGGCGCTAAAACAGAGTGGTTCAGATAGAAGGGGAACCTTACAGCATGTAAACCTACTTAAGTAGTAAAAAAAAAATGTAATTATGAACCCTGAAAATGAGCACAATATGTCTCATTTAACTCGTTGTTTTGTGTTTTCATTAAATGGTGTGGCTTGGTGAACATTTGTTATACTTGTATATTGTGCCATTAATAACTTATCAGCAGATACAGTTTAGGTAATAACGTTGAGTTGAATCTGCTGAGAAATATGTTTGAGCTTATTTTCTTGTAAATGGATTTCTTTATTGAGTTCCCCATAGTCGGTGTTGTTAAGACTCTAAAAGCCCTTCAAGGCAAATTTTAATAATTTGAGGTTTTGTGATTTGGCAGACATGAGTAAAAAACAAAACTGACTCAACTTGGATGAAGAGGGGAGACAGTTGTCTAAAAATGAAGAAGCAGATATGAATAGGATCACTGACACATTCTCTCTCTATGCCGACACCAGAAGTGGTAAAACGTATGCGCTCTCTAGATAAGATGGGTGTACTAACGGCTTGTTAGTACTGTGCTGTTGATACTTAAACTTGATACTTGATACTTGACAGTGAGTGGCCTGTTCCTGAATACAAATACAAACTCATGCCACCCGTTTTTGTTTTGCACAATGATGCAGAAATGATGTGCTTGTAAAGAGCTTTTTATTTTTTTTTTCAAGAAAGAAGCTTGTCACTGCTGCAACTCGCAAATGATAAAAGACAGAGACAACAAGTGAACTTGAGCAGACCCCACCATGCTCCGTGGTTGGCATTATTTTTTAATTGCTGCTCCCCACTGTTTACTACTTTGTAATAAATATAAAAGGCAGCTGGCTCGTCAAATTTTAGTTTTTGAGTGTAGTTGGGTTGTTCTGCTTGACAAGCAATCCAACAATAAGGGTGATATTATTCTATATATGTACTTTACATTGTCAAATCTCATGAAAAGCTGTTCATCTGAAGCCTGATATATCTTACTGTTTTATAGTCTTGGTGCCACAGACCTAAAAGACTTAGAATAAACTCTTTGATGAACATGGATGCTGAAAATGGTCCCGAACAAATATTTACTACTGTTTGAGAAATGCTAGCATGAAAAAAAAAAACAAAACACAGTACCTTGCTCTATAAGGAAATGTTCTTTAAAACTTTAAAAATCAAACTATATATTCTCTATATTATAAACAAAATGGGGATCTACTTACTGATTAAATCTGACGTATAAGTTCAGTTGTATGTCCTTCATTAGACAGTACTTTTTACGAAGTTTACCATGTAATTTTTTATGTCTTCAGCGAACTTACACTTACAATTGATCATATGTCGACACGTGGGCCTAACAGTGTCTCAGCAAGTCCATCAATTCCCTCTAAATGGAAGACATTTTCAGTGGTTAAGTGTGACAGAGTGGTGTGATCTGAGGTGAAATGAAAACAGTAGACACCTTGAGATGTTCTTCCCCCTCACCCCTTCTCCTCAAAGTGCAGATAATCACATTCAGCAGCACTCTAATGTGATTGGCTGAGGGAATCAGGTCTTCTTTGCTTGATTGGTCGCACACGCACGCACCCACATACCCACGCGCACACGCACACACAAACACGCACACATAACCACTTCCCCCTTTCTTGTGCATTACCCCAGCAAATCAAATTCAATTCATCAATTTGACCTTGAGCTCCTCCTAGAGTACAGAGTGTGTGTGTATCCGTGTGTATGCATGTGTGTGTGTGCGTGTCCAGATTCTATAAATAATGCATTCAGACATCCACAGTAATTCACAAATGAGAGATACTGAAAGAGAGGAAAGACGAGTTGTATCAGTAACCCTGGTGTCTGTGAGCTTTTCATATGGAGCATTTCTGTTAGTAGACTACTAGTGAACTACTATGTAAATCCATATCAAATACACTAAAATCTCATTTATCCATAACATTTGACTTCTGATGAAGAAATGCATCCAGAAAATGAGAGAACACACTTCAGAGAGCAGCTTTACCACTGATTTCTCTTTCAAAATGATGGACAGGGCTTCAACCAAACGTCACTGATGAGATTGCAATTACATCGCGAACAGGAGCCTTTCCTGAATGAAATCGAGAGATAAACATGGTGTAGATAAAGAAATCGGAGTTCGGACTTCATCAGAAGTCATACGACGTAGACATGTTGGGTTTCAGTGTGTTTGTCCCTGCATCGCCCATAGACTTCAATAAAGCTGTCACCACAGTTGACTCACAAGCCTGCAGCCTTCTTCCTTCCCGCCTTTGTTGGTGCATCGATATGTTTCTGTGCATGTTACTGCCAGCATTGGAGTAGTGTGAGACTGACGTCAGGAATCTACAGTATATCACGTTGCCTTCATGCTTGCCATCATCCATGTGCGATAGAACAAACAAAATGTGAACATGGTCATGGAAACAGTAGTCAAACTCTCCACGGGGTGCGTTTATGCCAGTAGCAGTGCAACAATGACCAACATTGGCTCACCGCGATGAACAATTTTCTAGCATCAGATTGAGATAGATTCTCTATCCTGCCGGTCTGCAGACAGTTGAGAAACACTACAACTTACTGCTGCGGTGTCAGCGAGTCACAGTGACTCAGACATTGAACACCACGTTAAAGCACTACAACGATAAAAAAAGGTAAAAGGCGCCTCTCTCCAGCCCTGACAGATACTGTGCGTCAGAATATTAACACCTCGTTGGGACCAAACGTCAGCGGCGCCAGCAGTGGTGAATCCCAAGCTCTGACAGCAGAAACTGTTGGCTGTTTTCACTTTATTTATTACGGAGGCAGAGAACGGCCATGCTCGCAAAAAATATTCTTTAAATGCTGTTACACTGTGAATTAAGTACTTCTTTATCAAGATATAACAAGATAATCAACCCGTTCTCACAAGAAAACACGAGGTATTTTACTCTTTATTACCTGAGGTTTGGGGTTCAACAGCAGGTTATTAAGTCCAGTCCACTCATTGAATTCAAGTCCCTTTTGTGTCTTTTAAATCTAATCCTCAATGCATAAAAATATAAACATAACAAACCATAAACCTTTGTTTGACATTGGAATATAGTAACAAATTCCAAAATTTGAGGACTATGCATCTTTAAAGTAGTTGTATATATGTTAGAATACTGTAATGTTGCTGCTGCAAAGGAAGTTAATAAAACAACTCATGTTTTAAACTGTGGGTCAAGAGAATGAGCTTGCATTTGTGAACTTCAGTCCCACTGTAATATAAAGCTGTCCCACTGCACGTCCGGAGTCCATTGTGCAAAGCTGCTCCACCTGAGGGAAATGTAAGCGAACTCAAACAGCCACCAATTATACAGCGCAACATCAGTGAGCACAGTTTCTCCTGCTTTTCTTCCAATTTCTCCCTCTGCTGTTAAAATAAGCCGTATTGAGACAATGGTTTCTGTCCTGAAGGCCAAGCCTAGATCTTTACACTCATCCGCTTTCCCACCACACTTTGGATTTAGAGAGGGATTTGCCTGAGAACCTCGAGTAGGGAAATGAGCAGATAAGTACTGTTTATCTGATTCTGTCAAAAGTTCAAGCACTGGGAGAGTTAGCCAAGGTTAGCCTTCTTTCCCTCCCTCCCTAAAGACTTTGGATTTAAGAAAGATTTGAGAAAAGAACTTTCAGAAGGAAAGGATTAGAGAGATGACACCTTATATCTAAGCAGAGAAGCAACAGCCACATATCGAGAAAAGAATCACAGCATTTCTATATCTCTGCTGGCAAAGTTGGGAGGAGATTGTTGCCGGGGCAAAGAGTCTCTGGTTGGTGGACAAAGAACTCTTATCCCAGATGATCTGCATGTTTGACGGTTTGTTTATTCAGCACATTCATGTGTGGGCAAAACCAGTGTTAAAGACCACCGAGTCAGCTCCTTAATAGCATATTAGGGCTGCAACTAATGATTATTATTATTATTATTATTATTATTATTATTATTATTATTATTATTATTATTATTATTATTATTATTATTATTATTATATAATATGAATTAATTCAATCAAGTATTTTCTTGATTAAGCAATTAGCTGTTTAGTCATAAAATGTCAAAAAGTTGGGAAAGATGTCGATCAGTGTTTCCAGAGGTGGATTGAAAAAAAATAAGATCACCGGCTGTATGCCGTGGGGAACCCTGGAGGGCACTTCATCATGTTTTATTTACCACAGGCAAGTTGGCAGCATTTTCCTTTTTTAACACTGAGGGACCACCAGTTGGCATTTCCTAGATCCAAAGATGACATCCTGAAATATCTTGTTTTGTCCACAAATCAAAGACATTCAGTTAAGGAAAGGATTAAAGAAACCAGAAAATAATCATATTAAGGAAGATGGAATAGAGAAATTTTTCACTTTTCCTCTAAAATGACTCAAACCGATTAAACATTGTAGCTAATTTGCATTTATATTGTCAATAGGCAATATAAAATTCTGTGCAAAAATCTGAGCAAACTGTCATTGGATTGACATGATGAAAGTGTCTTTTCCTCTTTGTTGACGTTGACTCATCTTTTACAATGCAGATTATGCAGAACGACAAAAGCAGGGTTAAAGTCCAACCTGGCCGCTTTCCATTACAGGCTTTTATCAGCCTATTATATGTTGAGTGTAACTCTGACACTGCTACAACCTCATACTATACATATACATATATATATATACTTATATATATATGCAGGGATAAAGTGCAGCAACACTTTAATAAAAAAACATAGCTCGACACAGCTCATGTGATGCCGGAGAGCTTAATAGAATTATTCTGGTTTGAAAAGACATCGCCGTATCTCTAAAATGGCTCACAAAGCAGCAGCCGGGATCATACATAGCTCAATATAACTCTGGGCTTTGTCTCACAGGATCCTCTTTTTTTCTCCTTCTTCTTCTTCTTCTTCTGCTTCTTCTTCTTCTTCTTCTTCTTCTTCTTCTTCGTCTTCCTCACATTTGAACAAAGACAATCTGAATGTGCTAATAAGATTTTGTGAAACCAGACTCAGTTTGTTTTTCGTTTGGCAGAATGTAGTTAAAAAGAGGAACTGGAGGGGCTTTTTCTGGGCCACGCAGGGTAAGGGAATCTTTTGACAATGAGGCTTAGTTGCTCGTGAGTCATCGCCCCACTTACAGGACTCAATAGCGGTGTTTACACGGACTCTGTTGAATATGTTCCGGTATGCAGATCACAAGCTGATCCTGAATACTGGTTGCGGCATGTCAGATAAGCTCCTACTCTGGCTCTGAGAAATCTGAATATACAATATCTGGGATATTATGATGTTGATGAGGATACTGATGCCTGTAAACATGAAAGGAAAAGTTCACCCAAAAATGAAAAAGAATCCTGTTGATGGAAATCAGGTGTCGTGGCTTCCTGAGACTTGGATTAGGTCTGTATGGAGCCATTTTGTAAACTTTTTCATTTAAATTTTTTACATGGTTAAACAAATCCCCAGCCATGTCAGTTAGTAAAATGCTACTGCACTCTTTTGTTGTGAATCTCTTGAAATGTTCTATGGACCATGAAACTTTGCTCGACTTTCCATCGGCGTGGTGGCGAGGAGTTGATAAGTGAATATTCATTTTGGGCTAAACCCATCCTCATCGAGTTTCATTTGGATTTCCACTGTGTGGTTAAGGTTAAAGGAAAATAGTGTAACAGCAGATAGTATACCATGGCTTAGCTGCAAACACTGATTCTTAATTGGTCCAATTTTTGTATTCGACCTCAGGTGTTTGCAGCAGCTGACTTAAACTCGAATGCAAGCTGTTCCCAAGGCAATTAAGATAAAACAGACTCTGTTCAGTATGTATGGATGCAGGCGAGTGGGGATTAAAGTCGCCAAGAAACCGTCCACGGTAACACTTTAACTGGGATATGAGCCGCTATTTCCAATACCTCTTGCATGTAAATGTTATCATTAATGCAAAGTCACAGCAGATATCGTGCATACATAATGCGCGCACACACACACACACACGCCTTTATACATGGACATATGGATAAACATGTGGATTCACACGCACATGAAATGTTACCGCATGAGAACTCATGCGTGAGAGCCTAAAATGGAACAAAGCAATTATTTATATCCACATGTGCATATGTGCACATATGGACATTCACAGTATATTAGATCACTTCCTCCCCCTCGTCCTCTCTGCGTCCCTCTCACACATGCACACCTCTGTCAGAGAGCAGGGATGGTGATCAGATATTGCTTTGTCAGCTTCCCCGTGCTGATAATTAAATGCTGATCCACTGATGCCTGAGTTTACTTTGGATTTCTCTCTTTCTGTCTGGATTTCTTTCTAATCCGTCTCTTTCACTGATATCTAAGTGGCTCAATAATGTGATTGATTGATCTATTATTTCATTTGTTTTCTATTCCGTTTTTTCATTTTCGGTGCTGAGCCCTCATTGCTGTGATGTGTTCTGCACCTGTCCATTGAACACCGGAGCCTGTACGCTGCTGTATGCTGCACTGACTCTAGATGCGTTCGAGATCTCCACTGGTGGCCATCTTCTTTATCTCTTCAGCCATTTTGGCTCCAATGCTGGCCCATTCCTCTCAGCGTGTATTACAACGCATAGTATAATGGCTGAAGTGTCCAAAAAACGCTTTTGTGTTCAAAATGTGTTTTGTTTTCTTTCTCATTATTGAAGTAGCAATTGTCTGATGTCACACAACAAAAGCGGCACCCATGTGGAGGGGGTAGGATACAGTATTTGGATGTGGCTAGTGAATGGAATATTTAGATAAGTTTCCAAGTATAAAAAATTAAATGTGTAAATACATCTGTGCCCTCAGTTAAATAGAAAACCAAGCACTGTTCATGGGGAAAGTTATTTTAACACATGCAGCACTTTCAATAGTTTCACTGAACACCTTTCAGTTTGAATTAAACATTTATTATCGGCTGTAATCAAAGTAAAAATATGTGAATAAAACTATATATACGATATGATATTAGTGAACAATGGAGCCTTCTGCTCATCTGTCTAGACTAAGACAGTTTTTTATTTGATTTGAAATGAATGTCTCATACCATGCTCCATAGTCACCAGTATGGACACAAAAGGCTCCAGAACTTGTGAATCTCATTCTCTTTTTATAGTCTACAGTCTCCCTAATGTTTTAATTTCCTTTTCTCCCCGTTCATCCTCTCCTTCACTGCTCTTGCACTCATCTCTTTCCACCTCATCCGTTCCTCTCCTCTGTCTCTCCTGTCTTTCATCCCTGCGCATTTTGCTGCAGTTTTTTTTTGTTTTGTTTTTTTATGCTGATGAATCAAAATACTAACGATACCGGGGGGCAGCTGCACAATGAAGCAGAGCTCTGTCTTTCTTTCTTTCTGCTTGCGTTCTCGTCTCTGATGCCCCTTGTCTGCCTCTTAACCTCCTCCTCCTCTTTCTCCTCCTCCTCCTCCTGTCCTCACTCTCTTTCATCCTCTCCTCTACACCTGTCCTCCTCTACTTTTCTCCTCCTTTCATTTTGTCACTTTCCTCTCGACACCCCCTCCATTTCTCCCTCCCTCCACCTCCTCAGCCGTCTCTCCCTTCCCTCTCTCCGGCTGCACAGAAACTGCTGGGTAATCCCACTAACTGGAACAGCTCAGTTAATTGGACTCAATAGTTTCTGACAGATTCTCTCCCTCTCCTCGTGCTCCCCTTGTTTTTCTAAATATGGTTTTGTCATAATATTCGGCAGCAGTATACTGACTCCTTATCTCCCTTGTCCTTCTTCCCTCTTTTTTTCTTTTTTCTCCCTCCTCCTCACTACTTATCTGCCCCCCCACCCCCCACCCCCCTGCATTTGCCCAAATCCTTCAGACCACTGGCTTTCCTCTTCATCTGTTTCTCTTCTGTTGATGGTTGGTGACAGGTTCCCTCGTTTCTCTTATGCTTTCATTTGCAACGGTCAGCATTTTTCAGCCCTGGCCTCACGAGGCATTATTTCATGGGATGCTTAACTCCTACGGGGGGTGCCTCGTTGTGTAACAGTCAGAAGCCATGTTCATTATGTAGTCCCTCTTATCGCATATTGCACAGTGAGCCTGCACATTTTAATGTGATTTTCTGTGTGTTGCTCAGTGAGAAGTGTGGTAAACAACGCATACTGCTAAATCTGATCACACACCGCTCAATTTTTAGATTTCGAGCTATTTTGCCTCCACGTATCTTCTTTCAGATTAGAAGGGGGGAAAAAAAATGTCCAAAACACATGTTCAGGTTTTTATTTTAGTTTAAAATAACCTAATTTCCATATTTAAAACCTAAACATGACATAACCATGAAGCTTGTGATGCAAAATATAACTGTCTGCAACAAATCAACTCTGCGCCAGAGATTGCTGTGGCGAGAGGCATTATGTTTTTGAGCTGTCCGTCCGTTCTATTCTTGTGAATGTGATATCTCGAGTAGGCCTTGAGGGAATTTCTTCAAACTTGTCTTAAACATCCACTGTCAGAGTTACACAGAAAGTATCCAAATGTAAGACGCACAAGCAGGCAGGCAGGCAGGTAGTATAACAAAGAGTGAGCTTTAATCAGCTTAATGCCCAAAATCCAAAAGCAAATGATTAAAAAAAGCAGGTGACGAAAACTGGCAACAAATGGCAGGTGAAGGAATACCAAAGTAAGAGGAAAACTAAAGACAAAGCAGAGAACTACGAGGAACAGACCAGGAGCCCATAAGTACAGGGGAGCAGGCGAGGGAACCAACAAAGAGTGAGGGAACAACAGAGGCTTAAATTCAGTCTAAACCAACGACGGGATGAGGTGCAGGTGGAGAGACGCTGGGAACGGAGAAGTGCTGACAGGGATGATGTGAGACAGGTGTGGGGGGAGCATCAGGCGGGGGGAGGAGCACAGGAGGGAAACAGAACACTGGGGAACACTGTTGTGGTGAGCAGAAAGAAGAAAGTGACAACAAGACATAAGAGGATATAAACTGCTAAATAAATCAGGAATTAACTAACCAAAAACAAAACTATGACATCCGCCCGTACTCAGGTTGAACTGATAAAGTTTTGTCAGTCAAAGGTCAAAGGTCACTATGACAGGATAAAATGATGGCGTGAAGACATTTTATATCCAGAAGGTCAAAGGTCAACTACACTATGGCACCGTTATGTTCCGCTATCTATTCAGTCTATTATTCAGCAGCAAAGTTGAGGAATAGCAACTTGACCGATGCACAGAGGCAAGGTGGTAATTGTAGTTTCTCAGACCTCTTTTCCATTCGTCACAAATCCCACTTAAACCCGCTTCTGTGTGCAGTGGGAGTGTGTACACTCGGTAATTACACTCAGGTCAACTGACTCTGCACTTCTCTGCTCTTCAGACGTATTTCCCGCTGCGCGAAGTGATGACGCGTTGGGAGGTCTTTGGCAAAAATGTACAAGCCGCTGATCAACGTAGCATCGTCACTGGCCTCCATGCTGCCTAGTGTTTGCTTGTGTTTACTGTAACTGCTGGTAAAATCAAAACAAAATGGCCAAAAGTACCTGCAAAATCCTTTGTTCTCTTATCAAAGGTGTAAGAATTTTCAACCTGGATTTCATTCAATGTTGAGTTTTCTGTTTTGGGCAATGAATGTAATCTAGATAATGAATAACTTGCATATTCAAACATACAGTTAAAAAAAGTTTGATGTACAAAAAGAGAAGGGGTCATATCTGAGGTCATATCTTCATCATTCTTTGTGGATGTTTTTATGACCTAAGACTGACTAATCTGAAATAAAGTCAATTTTATTGAAACAACAATTTGACCTCCATGTATAAAGGTACAATTCACATAAGTTATATTTGAAGTTGAAGGTAAACCTCAGGTGTGAAATAGATATTAGGTAAATTATAAACTGGTTTTCGGAGGGTGTGGTCGCACTGCATGGGGGAATGACAGTCTTGGCTATGGCTGTGGAAACCATTTGTTTTGCACGCATGAGTGAAAAAAGCCGCAATAGGCCACTTCTTTTCCAAACCATGGTGGTGCCATGCAGGTAGCAGAGCAGACGCTGGGCATGTTCCCAGTATGGAGTGTCTCCAATGGGCCTGTCTACAGGGTGGAGTCATCGGCACATGTTGAATCAGACATTTAGAAACAGAATCATTTCATTTTTCACAAGCTAAACTGGACAAGTGGAACATGCAATGAATGAGATAGTAAGATATGATACCATGTATGAAAATGAGGATTTGTGTGCATTAAAGTACAGATTAAGTTAACTGTAAGAGAGCAACAGGGTTTGTGCGGACATATTGATGATGCATGTGCGTTACGAATGAGACAATAGAATCATATCAGCACCAACAAGAGAGATTGTCCCAGATGTCCATTTACCTGCTTGTCTTGTTCCCCTTTATGTGTCTTACAGACCAACTTGATAGTTTTGATCGAGAGCTGTCACTGTGTCTCGTGTCATTTATTGTTTTTTTTCACTTCCTCTCTCTCTCAGGAGGACCTCCCGATGTGGGCAAGATGCTGGGTGGGGAGGAGAAGGAGGAGGACCCCGATGCAGCGAAGAAAGAGGAGGAGCGACAGGAGGCGCTGAGGCAGCAGGAGGAGGAGAGGAAGGCCAAATATGCCAAGATGGAGGCTGAGAGGGAAAGCATGAGGCAAGGCATCAGGGATAAGGTATGACGATATGCCGTCTAATTACCAACTGACTCAATTAAATACAGAGTCGCAGCCACAACAGCGACACAAAAGTGTTGGCATTGTACGTTTATAGAAATCATAGATGTGTTAAATGTGTATGTTTCATATGTATCACATCAACATTTCTACAATACTTGTCATATCTAGTTTACATCACCGCAACTGCGTGAGACAACGACCAGACAAGAGACCAGCGTGCATTTTTAAAAGTGAAACCACTGGTTAGTTTTAAACAAGGGACCATTGTGCGTTTTAACATTTTACCAAGAGACCACTGTTCGAGGTGGCGTTTGGACATTTGCAGACCATTAGTGCAGCGTGGTCACAACATAACAATTGAAAACTGACCATTAAGAAATGTAAAGATGCAATCATAAAGAAATGAAGAGCTGCAACGTCTCCCCTGTTTGCAGAAATGTACACTGCCAACATTGCCAATTGTATTTTGGGGTTGACCATCATTAACCCAACACACAGAACCAAGTCAGTCAGTTTGCATCAGGAATCCAGCCACCAAAACGAAAAAACAAAACAAAAAGGGAATACAGATAAGAACCATGTTCCAGCAATGGACGCTCTCTGAAATGTGAAATCGAAGATGGAGCGAAAGAAAACAGAAAAGCGAGAGTAAAAATTTAAAAATAAAAACAAAAAAAAAACTGTGCCACATTCATGTGAGAAGCTTTGATGGTTTTGGATGCCGGAGCTTCTAAAGGCTTCACATCTCCGTTGCCTGACAGCAAAACTCTTTTTTTTTACAACAGACCTGTGTTTGAATAATCACGCTATTTTTGTTTGCTTTTATGTTATTTTTACCTCGGATCAGTGGAGCGTCAGGAAGGAGCTGGAAGGGAAGAGGAGAATGTCGTAGCTAAACCGAACGGGGGAGCCGTGATTAATTAGGATACATTTGAATGTTCAGACGGATACGGCTGAGTCAGAGCGAGGGGTGCTGTTAAAACGCTAACTGCTATCCAAGACAACCTTTATGCACCAAGTTCTTGTTCAGTGAATACAAATAACAACAGGATGTTAATTCTACAACGTGATATTTATGCATTGTGACTGTCAGCGTTAAGTTTGCACTCGGGCAGTGTTTGCTTTAGGTTCTGCTCTGATGGTGAGAGCCTGCAGCGTGCCCACCTCACTGCAGAGACAGTGTGACAGACAGGCAGTCTGTGGGTGGGGCAGGTCTGAGGGGAATACTGTGAGACAGTGGGATGAAAAGCGGCTCTCCTCCCCTGGCTCCTCACCTCCTCTATTCTCCTCAAGTTCTCCCCCGAGGAGAACAAAGAGCGCGGAACAACTCCCAGAGTGCTCGTTACTGAAAAGGTTTGCTGTCAGCTCTCTCCACCGCTTTATCCCGTCGTGCCAGATACTGCGAGAAATGTCCATATTATAGCTGAGTTCCATGTTCAGACTAGAGTGTGACGGATGACAGGGCGAGCACCGTCACATGTAAAGCAGTTTTGTGGGGAATTTAAAGTCACTGACATTGTTACCAGAACTGCCACCTGACAAATGAGATCAGTAGCATCTTAGTATTTCACCGCTCTCCCTAATGCAAGCTGTCAGTAATGATAAATTATTTCTTTAAAAAGCACACAGTCTTACGTTTTCTCTCAAATTCTGGCTGCCGACTCCGGAACACCGTCTTTTGTTGACGCATCTTTGGCAGCAACGGTTTTCAAACAAATAAATGCAGCAAAATGTTGACATGCACTGTCAGAAGCAGTCAATACATGTGCCCTGCTTTTGACATATTCCAAGCTGACAGACCCAGACAACGAGGGTTAGCACCTACTCAAAAAACAAAAACAGGAGACGGCGCCACAGGATGGATGACTAGCAGTACATGTGCATCGTGTTGCGTTGGAGTTTTCATTATTACACTGCAAACGGTCATAAACACAAAACTGGAAAACTGTGACTTTCCTGAAAATGCTGACATATCTGACTTGGTGCCTAAAATACAGAATACAACATATAAAATACAGAATTAAAGTCGAATACAATACGTTAAGGGTTATATTATATATTATATATATTATGTCCTGCATTAACACACATTCTGTGGTACAACATCTGCTTATGATGTCTGAGTATGATGTCAGGAGCAGCACAAGTTGGTGCCACGCCTTTCAGGTCAGAAGGTCAACTCAGATGTTAAAGCTGCCCTCATAGATGGTTTGGTCACTTGGGGAAAGAAGAACAAGCTACAGAAAGACATGAAAGGAGGAGAGCTAGAATATACAGAGTTGTAAGTGCAGGCGCTACAGTCAGCACCACAGGTCATGTGACACACTTGGACTCAGGAAGCAACCATCAACATTAGACATAAAAAAGATATTTAGAAATGACTTATTTGTCCATTTCCAGTTTTAGCCATTAGGGTGTAATAGAAATTTGAAAGGCATGAACATCTATAGTATTTTCATCCCATTCATGTGCGCAGGCAGTCAGCTTGCTTGTTAGCAATAGCAGTTTATAATGTTTCTAGCTATACCGTTAGCTTACGGAAGCTTTTTACCTTTGGTTCCGATTGCATGTACGCTTCAAAAATCTCAACAGGAATGTTCATTTTTATTGCTAACAAAAGTATCAATCCAAAGTCCAATTGAAAAGTCCTATTTGCTTTTTGTTGAGGGAACAGCAGCAATGTTTACTTCCCAGCCAGCCCACTAAAATATTCCTGCAGCACTCAGTTATGGTGTTTTTCTTAACTGGCATTTCCTTTCCATTCTTCACTCTTCTAATTTCCAAATTATATCCTTTTTTTGGGTCCGACCACCAGTACGGCTTAAAAAAGCGCGAGGAGGCTGAAGCCGAGGCAGCAGCCGCCGCGGAGGAGCCCGCAGCCGGCAGCTTGACTCGACCCAAGAAGGCCGTGCCGGCTGGCTGCGGTGACGAGGAGGAAGAGGAAAGCATCATGGACCAAGTGATGAAATACCTGCCAGGCCCGCTGCAAGACATGCTGAAGAAGTAGGCTAGCCTGCTAGCTGATGCTAACATTATCTAGCTTTGTTCATAGGCTACATTCACAAGGTTGGTTTAAATCAGGGTTGTTTTTTTTTTCTCCGTTCACATGACAGGTATGAACTTTGCTCTGTAAGTACATCAAGGAAAGTTTCATCGTGTGTGACATTTTGGTGTTAGGACAAAACGGCGGGAAAATAAATCAAGACATGAACCAGCAGTGTGAAATGTAGCCTTTGGACTTAGCTAGGTTGACCAGCCAGGTGAACGTTAGCTTGACTGAGGTTAATGTTAGCAATGTTACACTGCTGAGGCTAACAGCAAGCAGAGGGGCTAAAAAACACCATGTTAGATGGTTTATCCTTCTAGTCTGAGACGTTTTAAACTCTTTTTCTCTCCTCTGTGACAGCTGCAGAGCTCTCTGGCAGCGCGGAAAAATAATATCCCTGTTCACTCAATTTGTACATAGATAAATGAATACAGTACGTTACAGGCCTCAAGGTGGGCAAACAATCATTAAAATATTATATGAAATTATTATACTAACTGTGTGTCTGTCTCTAAAATATATATAAAAAAATGTGATAACTTGATAAGCCATATTTTAAAAAGGAAATTTAAAGACTACTGTTGTGTGCTCCTAAAGCTACTGTTTTGTGTTCGACCACGTCCAAATTTTATGTCAAACTTTTTGCACACAGTGTGACACATCCTCTGTCAGACCTGTTGTCTATTCCCCCCCCCACACACACACACACTCCCCTGATGCCCAACATCGAAGTGTAACGACATCCATGTAGCGTAGTGTTTAAAAAAGAAATGTTTCTACTCCCCCTGTTCAGTGCGTCTCCTTCTTATGTCCTGCATGCCATTTGTCTGGTTTGTTGTGTGAAGTATGTACCGACTCACCCCGCTCCCCCTTCTTTATCATGCAAAAAATATTATGGCAATAACTCCTTAGTTTGAGTGTGTTTTCACTACCATGTCGATATAACCGTCAGTAATATGAGTAATTACAAGAAAACGATACGTATGCATTCAGGAGATTTCATTTACAGGTTCTTTCTTTTTCTGTTGTCTCGTTGTTTTGATGATGAAGAATGACCGTGTAGCCGTACATAACGACAGCCAAAACCTTAAGCTTTCAGCCATAAAACCAGAACTTACAGTTATATATACTATTACTATCAGGATCTACTACTAGGGAGAGAGTACTGAATGAATCTGTGTGAATAAATAGGATATATGTACTTGTGATTTTTAAGCTCTAATAAGCAGTATTAACTTGAACAGTGGACGCCAAGTCTGGATTTTGCATCACGTGAAGAATTGTGAGTGGAGACATCACTCACACAAGCACGCACAGACACACACAAACACACACAGAAGCATAACACACACACACATGCAAAAAGATGCCATGAAGTGATGCTTTATTCAGTTCTACTTATCGTTGGTTTAGGTGTGAGAATGAGGGTGATGTGGAATGCCACGAGCAATAAAGGATTATCATGTATGTTTCTGCCTGAGATTCAATAAAAACTTAAAACCTTGTTCACAGACATTAAAGACGTGTCATCTTCTGTTCTCTGTGATGTGACGCTGGTAGCATTTTTTACTCCACTGCATTTATCTGATAACTTAAGTTGCTTTGCTGATTGCTTCCCATGCCAAAGCCAAATAAGCACTTTTTTTAAATTGCTCTATTTTTTTTTTTATCTGCAGTCAGATGATAATCAGAAAAACATTAAATATAGGGTCAGGGTGATATTCAATCATCCCCGCCAGTGTTCAGTATAGCATTGATATTTGAGAAACTCAGTAAACTCAAAATCTAAGTCACTATATCTCTTTCCCATAAGTGAATAAACAAGCTGTTCTTAGAGGAAAACATCCCAGAACACTGTTTGTAGCTAGAAAGGTGCACTGTACCTTTTTTTTGTTTTTGTTTTAAAAGGTCATTTAAAGGAAAATACATTCAGAAGTTAGCAGAGGTGCAGCACTGTTGTTGCCCTGGGGCAAACAACACAAGGAGAGATGAACTGACTTGGTGTATTTCTGCCATTCTGCCACAAGGAGCCACTGTTGTCTTCACATGTAAGATCACTGCACCACTTTAATATCCAACCAGCTGCAATCAGGTCAAGAACAAAGACAGATGGAAATGTTATTTTCAAGCTTTATTTATTTCATAGACAAAAATTCAACCAACAGAGGTGATCTACCTAACAAAAAAAGAGTCAAGCACTAAAATATCAGAAAACACGAGACAGTAGAGAAGAACAGGACACACACACACACACAGACTGTGAGCGGCAGGAGTCCTCGTCCTCTTTGACCCTTCGCACTCTGCGACTTTTTTGTTTTTGTACAAATGTTTACATCCATAACTCCCACAGCGCTGACGAGAAAGTAACAAAGCAGTGATATTAAATAACATTAAACGGGTTAACTAACCCTTAAACATGCTGTCAATTGTATCTCTGAGTGTCAGTATCAGGAAACAGATGGTAAAGCTTTACCTTCGAGTCTGCAACTGCTAGTTTAAATACTTTCTCATAGGAGATACCAATTTTATTTTCAGTCATCACAAAGAGTGCAGACCACTTCCTGCTGTTTTAACTGGAGCTGTTTAATTTTCAGACAGCATATTAGCTCTAGTTCCTTGTTAGATAGCAGCTAACCCCTTTTTCTCATTGTGCTGTTGATTGTGAAAAAAAATCCCATCAAGTGCTGCAAAATGTACAGCAGAGTTTATCATTGCTGACAAGGACATAAACAAGTTCATACATGTTCTGCCATTGATGAAAACATTCTGAGTCAGCATTTTTGGTTGATATGAGACCTGTCACAGATGACAAGCATTTTGAAACTGTAAAGAGTCTGCCAGCATTGGTTTTAAACAAACAGAAAATGCATTTGTGTAATATGACAGCTGTAAAGACATGAGAGGTTTCCTGTGTTTGTAATCTGTGTCTATCATGCATTACTGAAATACTCCAGACCTGGATTGAGGCGTTAACGTGAAACCTGTAATACACAGTTAAGTCAACAGTACCACCCATTTCATATTAAACCACACGTCTTAGCTCCAGTAGATAAAAATAAACAAACACAAACAGTCAACAAACCAGACCTGGTGGAGAGTTAGGGAACCCTCAAATGCTCAAAGTTACGTTCAGATACGTTCTAGATAACGAGGAGGCTTTCGTTGGATATTTTACGGCAGATTTGTTGAATATATAATTTCAAGTGGCAAAAGACAACCTTTTAGCTTCAGCTTATCATTCTGAAGTAAATACTGATTGTAAAGTGAGATGGCGGGAAAATGGCTCCATCAGCGTATATTTTGTTTATGTCTGTGTGAGAATCCTGATGGTTGGTTCCAGCTTCTGACAAGGTTTGTCAGCCAATCATGTGGTTTCTGTGTTTTTGCCAGTGATCAGCAGTCTTAATAGTTGCCAGATTGGTAAAGAAGTGGCTACAGTATGCTACCAATATACTGTAATGCCCTGATGTTGGCTAGCATCAGTAACGTTAATGATTTCTAGCTAGCGATAGTGATATACGCTAGTGAACAAAGTGGAAACCACTTGAGGGTGCAGATGATTTGAACAACAGCGGGGTCGTGATGTGAATACAGTGGAAGAGGGGGTGATGGAATGCCACATTTAGTGGCTGAATGTTATCAATAACACCTTTAACACGACCTGATGTCTAACCCTTTTCAATGCACTGATATCCCGGTTTCTAGGTCAAATTGGGATTCCTGTGGTTGTTTTCTGCTTTGGACATTAGCCAGTCAGCTTGCGGTAGCACTTGCTTAAGTGGGGGGGGGGTTTGAAAAGTTATCTACTTCTACTTTAAGTAAATAGAATTTCTGGGGCCGCGCCACGGGGACTGGTTATGTAAATGCTGGATAATGTAACAAAGCGTAAATTGTCATTTGCAGAGACACTTTCACACGAGTGATTTTCACGAACCAGCAGCATCAATCCCAGTCTGGCCAAGTATTTGAACGGCTTCTGACTCTCGATCAGGTCTGTCACAAATAAATATATTCTGTATATAGCGACAAATCTCACAGTAGCCAGGTTTAAAGATCTATCTGTCTGTTACTGACGAGTCTGTATAGCTTAGTATCTGAGGACAGTCAGTCACTAAAATACTGCTTGGACCAAATACAAAAAAAGACCATAACATCAGATTTTGACATTCATGTGAAATCTAATATTACAGCATTTCTCTGAGGTTTTCTTTTAGGCTTATCAATTTGAAAAAGGACATTATCTTTTGTGTACAATTGGTAGAAAATACCTTGTATGCCAACATCGGTAACTTTGAGGAACAACAGTAATGACAGCACAACTCATTTACAGCATATTAATAATAATTAGAATTCAACTCATTGATAGAAACAGGGATTTGTAAAACTTTCAATGGGCCCTCATTAAAAACCAGCCCCCTTTATTAAGGAATCCAGACACTTGAGGAGATACTAAAGGATTAAAGATGAATGTTCGAGCCTGGACCGCAGGGTCAAAATTCAAACTTCAGAGCACCAATGATGTCACCATTTACATGCACTGAAAGCTCAGAAGATCACTGTTGATGAATCCCATCTGATCCTTTCATATCTACTAAAGTCTAAGTCTGGAGAGTAGAAAGAGTTCTGAGATTTACTCCAAACCCCAAAACAATTGAACCTGACATGGTGGGCGTGGTCTGCTTGGTAGGCCACCGATGGCATGAGGCAGAAGAAGGTGACAACACTTGGTTTGGTAAAATGGTAGGGGGGTCGAAGAGGGGGAACAGAGGGTTGAGAGTATCCCTGGTTTCTACACATTCGTCCGACACTTGGGGAAGATGGGTCCTCCCTCAAGCCTTCTCTTTCTTACTGTAGATGGAGAGAAGGTGGAGGGGAGACACGGGAGAGGGAGAAAAGAGAGGACGAAGGATGGGAAACAAGGAGAAATAGAAGAATTAGATCTACTGAATGCAAGGAGGTGGTTCATCATCACTGTCAACAATGATTTCATAGCTAAAGCAGAGCAAATAAGGCCGGCCTTATTTGCTTTACATGAGAAAAGCAAAGACAGGCAGCTAAAGGAAAGTAAGACAAAAGCATTAAAGTTACAGCACTTTGTCTTGACAGCAGCTCTTGAAGGGAAAAAAAACACAAGACAAAAGGTAACACACTGATATGAGCAGGACTGGACTAACCCTGGGACAAGAATGAAGTGAGGGCCCCTACAGAGCCACTCTTTACCCCTGCTGTCTGTGGATTGAATTGTAGTTTTAGAGTTGTATTCCTTTAAAGTGCTATGACACATGGTGGAAAGATACAAAAACGTATCAATACAGCAGAATAACTTTGTTTTTAGTTCACACATTCTTATTCCCTATCAAAAACTTGTGGCTACATCGCCCTCAGTTCCTTCGAAGACTTGGGAGGGTTATGCGGGTAGCAGCTAACTGAGTGTGTTCCTGCTCGCCCCACGTCTCTGGATCGGATCATGAGGCGATGAGGAGCAGGCAGAGCTCAGAGGTCTGGTAAACTCACGTCCATCTAACTCTACAAAGCCAGATTTCTGTGCTTCTAAACTTCTGTTTTAGCCCAAATTAAGCTCCTGAAAGTACAATCACTCAAGACAATTTATCAGATTTCATGCAGTGCCCTCTGAAGCCCTTTGAGGCACCTGTCATCTCACTTTATACTGTATTGACATGGAGGGGTAAACGGTACATTTATCAAATGATCACAATCACAGTGAACACAGAGTGTTTGTGTCCCAGGGTAGGTGCCCAAATCCATCAGCAATCTTAGCAATCCATCTTTGTAAAAGAGTTTTGTTTAAAAGACAGGACAGAGGCGGAGCAGAGGAAGGTGAGTGCCACCAGATGATGCAAGAATAGTAGAAACAGCAGATCATAAGACGAAAATTACCAAACAAAAGTAAAAAGGCCAAGAAGAAATTATTACTGGGAAAGTGATGCAAAAAGTACAACTGGAATATGAATCGTATCTGCTGTTTATTATTCTGTATATCAAAATAAATTCTTCTTTTTTTTTTTTTATATTTTATCTTATGTCGAGCAAAAGTTGAGTGTTCTCTGATTTATTAGATATTCCACAATCCCTATTCGGTCGATGTTCAAGACTTCAGTATTGTCCCATTTGTTGTATTGTTGGGCAGAGGTTCCTAAACTTTCTTGAGGAAATAGGGGTAGAACAATTGTGGCAACAAAAAATGAATATTGACAATAGTGCGGACTGAAGAGCAACAACAGCTATGTTTTGGAGACTCTGTCCGTGGTCGGAGTGCAGAGAGACGACTACAAGATGAAGAAGCAAAGTGATGAAGCAACAGAAACTGTCAGAGGAGCTCGACAGGCGGTGGCAGCGCTTTCCGGTGGTCTGGAAAAGAACCAGGTGATGCTGGCAGAAGAAAGGCAAGGCTGAGCGCTGTTTTGAATTGTTCCTGTTTGTTTTTTTGTACTTAGTCTTAGACTTGAACTTTTTCCCGAAGGCCCTCTCCAGCTCGGGAACAGACAGAGTGAGGGTGAAGGAGCCATCTGACTCAGACCTGACGACCCGGGCTTTACGGTGGGGGAGGAAAGCGTCATGATACATTTAACATCAGGTGGTTTGTGACAAAATACAAGCAGCCTGTAAAATCATTAGAAACAACACAGTCCATAAACAGTATGCACTTGTAATCCTATTTCTAAACCAAATCTATTGTGAATAACAAGAACTGATTCTTGCACTACTTTCATTTTTGCCCTGTCTCATGCACACAGACTCTTTTCTTAGTGCTGATGTCATGACTTAGGAAGCAGCTGTTTTGATTGGCTGTGGCTTTCTGGCCGTACTACTGAGTTACCGGCCGATGACATCACTCTGACTCCTCTGTTAAGGGTCTGATTAAAGTAGGACCTCAGGAGATATACTGAAGATAATGTGTCAGCACTGACGCACATAACAAATGACACTGCCAGACACAATACAGCTGACCCCAGGGCAGATCAAATACATGATGTACTACAACTGTCATCAGTTTAAGTGCAGTACATGAAGATATGTCGTGTTCCCCAGTCAGTTCTTTTGGAGCAGGTATACAGTGTGTGTTTGTTCCCATGACTCATTGCTGCATTTGTTTTATGAGACTGTGCTTGTCTGTGTGTGTGTAACCCACCCAGGTCGTTGTTGTTCATCATGGCGTTGGAGCCTCGGAGGCGCGGGCCCTGCTGAGTGAAATGATATCCAAACTTCAGCAGCGTGGTGTTCTTCTCCAGCATGCTGGCTATCTCCATCTCCACCTTGTTTCCTAACGGCTGGCTCTGGAGTTCAGGGAGAGAGTGGGGAGTGAGGGGGACGCAAGAAGAGATACAGAGATGAATTAAAAGCTGGTAAAAGTAAGGATGATTATGGTAGGGAGCTGGAGTGCCACAACAGAGGAAGGAAGCCAGGAGGAAGATGGAAGGTGCGGCAAAGAAAAAAAGAATCATTCAACAAGATGAACTCAAGAGCAAACAGTGAGTCACACGTGTTCAACTATGCAGTATGACACATCACAATACAATCAGGGGTGCATTAGACTGAAGTGGCAAAGATGGCCTGTGTACACAACCTGACACTTGCACTGTCATGCATGGTTCGTGTGTGTGGGTCTGCATGCACCCTGTGCAACTGGTACCTGATTGTCTATCTTCAGCTCCTGTAGTGTGGTGTTTCGCTGCAGGGACTCTATAAGGGCCAGGATTCCAGTCCCTGTGATGAAGTTGGACTCGACGTTCAGACTCTTCAGTGTCGTGTTAACATTCAACATCTCTGCCAAGGCCTCAGGAGACACACAGACGCACACACTGTCACTTGAAACCATTTGCATCTTATTCAAAATAAGGTGAATATCAGTATAAAATGTTTTTGTGAGACTGAATGTTGTATTAGATAGCTAAAAAAAAGTTTATGTAATGGCAGAGGGTTTATAAGCAACTGAAGCAATAGGAAGCCAAAAAAGGCAGAAAAAGATATGATAATCCCTCTTTTTATTTGTTGCATTAAAATAGTCCTTAAAATTATATCTTAAAAAGATTGAGGGAAGAAAAGTGTCAATAACAAAATGATACTATGAACAGTTCAACCCACAGATAAATTAAACTAATCAAACCCATTAAAATAACTAGTATTTTAACTTGTCTGACCTGAGTTTCAGAGGAATGGAGCATTAAATCTGCTTAAATGGCTTCTGTGCAGCATTTTGTGTTAAATGTTAGAGTTGTGACTCACAAAGGCTACGGGGTCGTTGCTTCTGGTTCCTACGATACTAAACCTCTCCACCACAGTGTTCTTCATCAGGGCCTCGGCATACGCCTTCAGAGTCTTGATGGGGATGTTCTGGGAACGGACAAACACAACATCAGTAATGTGATATGTTTCATTTATCGTTCATGATCCAAAACATCAGAAAGGTTATGGGTCAATTAAGTTCCCATCTACATGATGGATTCATCACTAATGGGATGACCATGAGATTAGAGGCTAGATTGGGTCTTTATTGCCATTTGCACAGATACAATGGAATTCTTGTGCAAGTCAATTTATACCAAGTATTCAAAGGAAGGCACTTAGAGCAGCAAAAAAACAAAAAAACACAAAGAAATACACTACACTTTATATCATGAAATATTTTCAAATAAAAGAACAACAATAGTTAAAAGCTTTTCTTTTTATCTTTATATAAAAGATTAAAGTTAGGATTCATCTGCTTTGCATCTCTTTGTGCATTAAATTAAACCCAAACTGATGGCCCAGTGTTTAAAAAAGCCATAATATGCTTTTTGGCTTTTTGGCTTTCCTTTACTGTGTTATGTGACATTTCTGTGCATGTAAAAGGTCAGGGATGTGAAAAAGCCTAAAGTCCACGCCAAAGGGAATTACTCTCTCCCACAGAAAGCACTGCTCCTGCACTGCCTGGTTTGCTATGATGTCAGCCATGACAGCGTCAATTAGTACTTTGCCAGGTGTTTAAATCTGTCTGTCGGTCTTTATGAGGATAAAATGATTTAATCATTTAATCAGCTCTTCTTCTGCCAAATGTTATTGGCGTGAATGGACCAAACAAACACTCTTACCCTGATGTTGTTGAGGTTGACCTCCACCAGGTCAGGGTCGTTCCTCTTTATTCTCAGCAGGGTCTCTTCTACGTCAGTGGAGTTGGGCTCTTCATCAGGGACTGGTTTATACTGAGTGCACTGGATCACACCTGTAACACATTTGAACAACACACTCTCATGTACTGCAGGAGACAGGTACTGTTACATTAGCCTTACTGTGTCTCACAACATTCATTTAAAACATGTTTGCGGTCGTTTCCACACACGTCTTTATTGGGAATTCATATTGTACTTCAGTGGACACCAGTGGACAGTTGATTGCTTTAGACTCATCTTCCTGCAGTCATTGCCAAACAAAGTTGTGATGAAGTTTCTTTGAAGAAGTTTTTTAACAGTAGGTAATCCATCACTTTGAACACAGGGGTTTATCATAGCATGCAGCACAGACTGGTCAATTAATCTGCACAAGAAGCGATTTTACCACTTAAGTATATTAGATCTATGCTTCCACAGCAGCAGATGTGATGCTGAGTGTGATGGATTACATAACCCCGGCAAGAAATCTCTTGATATGGATGGTGTTGCACTGAAAATTAATATTAAACCAAAAGTATACTTTTGAAAGTTGGCAGTGACAGAACATGTAAAAATGCAAATTGTTCAGGTTTACTGAAGCGATAAATGTGTGTTTTATTTTCTTGCATCTGTGAATTATGTTGTTTATCTGAAATTTAGCCATAAAATCATGTTGTACCAACATTATGGTGGGTATTTTTATTTTCTGTGCGGTATCAGCTAAGGAAAAAGGTGAAAATCTGGGAAACAACGCTCATACAATAACAAAATCAGGCTTGTTGTTCACTTTTTTAATGTACTGTCCAGTGTATCAGGACTGGAGTTTATAGCTGCCTCCCTTTATGAGACACGGTCATATTTGGAAGTCAAATGTTCGGCCTCCGTCTGTTTAGAGCTGGAAGAGAATCTATAGGTTGAGCCACCGTGCAGTGTAAACAATGGCTCATTTATGTGTGTGTGTGCATGCCTGAGAGCATGTGTGTGTGTGTGTGTGTGTGTGTGTGTGTGTGTGTGTGTGTGTGTGTGTGTGTGTGTGTGTGTGTGAGATAAAAGTAATATCAGAATACAGTTTACACAGTGTAATGCAAGATAAACACACAAATCGCCTGTGTTATTCCTGGAGGGGAGATCGGACGATGTACAGTTTTATCTGCTTATTGACTCAGTTTTGATCAGTGCAGCTTTATTTGTACAAGGCTGTGCCTATCATCTTTGGTCAAATAAACCAACATTCTGCCAACATGAGATCATTTCACTGGATTCCAGTCCAAGTCCACTCGCTTCAACATTTTTCTTGAATGAGGTCATTTTTTTCTTCAAACTTGTTGACTGCTCTGCTTTATTTTCAGACACTTTTACTTGTTTAGTTTTTTTGCTAAACTGCTGCACTGAATGTAACTGTGATTGAACCAAGTGACGACAGGTCAGCAATGAAAGATTTAAGAGTTGGATTTGATGAAAGATTTGGTACATGTGTGCAGGCGTGCGTGTACTGTACATACTGTTGAGGCCTTGCTTGTTGACTATGGTGCTGCTGGCCAGGGCTTCATAGTACTGCTGGTTACTCATCAGGGTGTGCATACCCAGGATGGCTGGAAGACAGCAAGAAGACTGAATTAGGATGGAGCGGAGAGAGAAAGAGAGCGAGATGCTGAAAAAGAGTCACCAGATTTCATGAATGTCTCGTTAACAGCCACACTGTGGACCACCATGCCAATGCAGACAGCACATCAGCACTTGCAGCATACCAAGCGAGTCAAACCTGACCTTATCATCAAGCACCTGTACGCCGCAAAGTGGTAACACATCCTGGCTGACTACAGATCAGTGTGATACTCCACCTGCTGCATCATAACTAGATGCCAAGTATGCGAGGAATTTCAGCTTGAAGAATCCGACTCGTGCCCCTGCAGCAGAGATGCACACTGCAAACGTTCTGTGGTTGCAAAGATTAAAATGTTCTTGTTTTTAAAAACAATTAGGTATCTGTCGTTGAACTCATGGTATGTTCTTAAACTGCTCATGAATATGAGTCAGGAGTGTTACGCCTCAATTAGACAAGAAATCTTACGTAACAATATAATCATTATCCAGTAGTGTTAAAGGACAGCTTCACCAAATGTAGACATTAAATGTTGCATTGTGAGTAATGTCCAGGTTCTCTGATGCAGTTTACTGATCTACTCATTTAACACTGTTGGTCTCATTACAGACAGTTTAAAAACAAATGATCAAAAAGCGATACTTAACCAGAGCCTTTCTTTTCAAAACCTGGAGCTTACATTACCCACAATGCAACTTAGATTCTGGGTGACATCACTGGGGGTGATTTATCGGATCACATGCAACTTCCTCTAGGCTTTTTGTGCGATTTGGCGCCCCCCACTGTTTCTGAGCGCAACCTTTGATGAGCAGGTCAGCTCCTTGCATGGCAGCATCTGCAAAGTGGATTTACAAATGAATCTGACCAAAAATATAGCCATGTCCACTTCTTTCAAGCCTTTAAACATTCATCAGAGGCTACGTATTTCCAGACTGAATCAAGGCATTTATTCTCGCCAAGTAAAAGTTTCATGCTGCATGGACAGCTAGTTTTACTAGTATTAAATCATTTTCTCTTCGTGTATTTCATCTTTTCTTGCTGTGTGAATTACACTTTGAGTCCGAGCAGCTGCATTGAGGACCCAGTTTACAAGGAACAATTTAGCAAGAATTATCACCTCATCTGTTTGTCAGAGACACATTGAGGGCATGAGAACAGTTTGCAGAGACATAAACAGTTGGAGAACACATGCTGTTCTTAGTATATTTAACATGGTACCGTCGACAACTGCAGGGAGGGCTTGTGCTACAAAAGTATTTCTATTTTTCAGCTTCTGCTCCAGACATTTGATTACAGAGCTCTGATATGCTAGCAAAGGTAATAAAGACTCTTGAAGTGGTTGAAACTAAATGAGAATCCACGAAAAGTCCTGTGTAATGCATGTACGTTAGAGAAGTCTCTTAACACAAGCCGACAGCATGAACACAACAGAGGACCGGACTTGTTCCATGCAAACGCTGCATGCAAGTCAACAGATACCCTGGATGGTGTTCAGCTAGCGAACAGAGATATCCAGCAGGGATGGAGGAGGTGGAGGAGATGGAGGGGCTGATGGAGGGTTGAAGGGGGAGGGTGGAGGGAAGGTGGAGGGAGCGCTAGAGGAAATGAAGAAGATCTGGATTAAGGAAAAATGAGTGAATGAAGGGAAGAAGAGGCCCATGGTGGTGTTTATGCAGATTAGTGAGAGGATGAAGAAATGAAGATTAAGAATAGATCGGACACCTTCACCTGGAGTATGCTGACGCGTTTGTGTGCCCCATTTTTGTTAGAACTTTTAGTTTTCAAAGAAATCCAAAGGTCGATCTGTGTTGTTTTAACATTAAACACATACAAATCAGATCATAATCCCTATAATTCCATATTCACTTTTTACTTTTTAAAGTATATCATAAATGGCCTTCACCAACTGCAAAATTATGGTAAAAGTGCTTTTGATGCAGGACCACAAAACCCAGTTAAAAAAAAAACTCATGTACTATTTAAAAAGCTTTGCATAAATTTTGGTGAAACAGAGATTAGACCTGAAATCAATATCTTCTGTGAGGACGGTTTGAGTATGTTACCTGCGATATCACATAGCTCAGCATCAGAAGCACTGGCCAGGGCCTCCTCCAGCTCCGGCTCCAGTGTCACACTCTCTATCATGGGGTCCACCCTCTTTTTAGGCACGAAGGCTTTCCCTGCAACATGAAGGAGGAGATTTAACACAAAGACACACACTACAAGTACTGCCATTATGAACGTCAAACCCTCAGCTCATGACAGTTTCTAAATTAAATCTACCGTATTCTCTGTCAGGATAACAACCTCTGAAACAATAACTGAGCGTTTGTTCAACCAGAAGAAGCCCTCCTGATAATATGAAACTATGACATCGCATTCTGTTGCGACCCGACCCAGCAGACATCTTGACTTGTCAGAGAAGGAAAAGCACAGGTGTGACTAATAACATTAACGATGACTTTGCTCCATTAAATTGTCCCAGTAAGTTGGGACAGTGTGACAGTCACCCTGAAACTGAGGCTGCAAGAAATCATCACTAATCACTCCATTATGACCTGACTGCTGCGTCTGACACAGCTCAGTAGTCACACACACAATATGTCAAACCATGACAGATGAATCCTATTAAAATAGAGTACATACAGTATAATACATTTCAAATGTGAATGACAAAGTAAAGTGAAGTGTCACACTGAGATCACTGTCTAAACTAGCTCTCTTACTTAACAGCTGAGCCATCTGAGGTGAGTACAACCTCAGACAGGCTGTCGTCACCATGTCTGACTGTAACTACCCAGAGATTTGTGCCTTCACAGATACGTCTCCTGTGTGTGTGTGTGTGTGTGTGTGTGTGTGTGTGTGTGTGTGTGTGTGTGTGTGTGGTCAGCTCCTCAAGTTTCAGTCAGCCACTTTTTGACCCCTACATAACACAGACTGCCAGCAGCACAGAGGGGAGATTTTGCCCAAAGCTCTGAGTGGCTTTTTTAGTCACCTGTATCTTCGCACTGTCCAGATAAAAATATCCATCATCATCAATATTTCAGGACAATATATCGTCCTACAAATGGTAGTTATTGGGACAGGAGTAATGACACCGGTAAAGAAGAGGATGACGAGAGTGACAGCAGGGGGACCTTCTAGAGTTTCATAGAGATGCCCGGTATTTCTCACCATCCATCACACACCTCCATGTGCACACTAGACTAGAACCGGCTACGCAAGGCCTGGAGAGTTCTGGTGTAGTGGAACTGTCCACCTTTTATGGAAAAAATAGAAATCATCATACTCATTGATAGCCTAGATTCCCATAACAGACCTGTGACTTTAGGGTTGTGTGACACTTGTTATTCTTTGTGGCCAAGTTTAGCCCATGATCAATTTAAAACCATTAAAGTATTTTTTAATTTCTTAATATTTTCTAGCATCTGCCTCACATGCTTGGATAACTCACTTATCTAGAACATTTAGTGAACTGTCTGTTCACTCCACAGTTTCTGACCCACACTTTCTCATCTTTACAATGAGAAAACCAGCTCTTACCCCTCTTCTCTCCTGTGAAGGGCACCAGGTCTTCTTTGTCTGGACTCTCTTTGGCCTGTTTCTCCAGGTGAGCAAGCAGGTTGTCTCTCTGAAAAGTTCCTGTTGGAGCTTTCTTTGTCTGGTCCTTCTGCCGCATCCCAGCCGGCAACAATGCATTCTAGACAAATAAGCGAAAATACTTAGTTTAAGGGGCTGGCATTGTGTATTCTGGGAGAAAAAAGTTTACATTTTTTGGTATATTGGTATCCCCTCTATTACAGTAGAGTTCTGTAATACCTTACAGCACAATTGCAGAACAGCGAAGGGAAATTACCCCAGGGGTACCTCTTTGCTACAGTGATAGCACTGATAAATAACTCTGTTTTATATCTACCAGGTACCCGTGGTACCAGTGAATAGACACTCAGCACTCCAGTCAAGGGGAGGAAACAAATCTTTGATTTCACATGGTGTGTTGTGACTCAGACTAATCTTTTAACATCAACGATAATTAACAGTTAAAGAATGCATGAAATAACATTTAAAGGAGACCTGTTACATTTGTAGGTTTTTTTTCCCTCTCCTTCCGTTTGTTATATGTTCTAGTGCATGTAAACAGTCTCGAAGGTTAAAAGCCTAACGACCATGCCAGTGAATGGTAAGAGTGAAGCTAGCTGGAAGCTAAAAACATGACAACGGTGAGTGGTTCTGGAACAGGCACGTACGAGATGACAAGAGACTGGGTATTCAGGAAGGGGGCCTTGAACAGACCGGGGCTCTCAGACAGAGGGGGGGTACAGAGCTGCAGCACTGGACAGTATGACAAAACTGATGTGTTTTGAGCACCAGCTATATAATGATGTGCCAGGTGTTTACTTAAACGTAAATAACAATAAATAAGACAACAACACACCTAATGAATAAAATTAACCAAGATATGGAGGGTTCAATTGTAATTGTGAAAGAAAAAGTGGGATAATAAAAAAAATGCTATTAGGTAGGTTTATTTGAATTAAATTTTGCAACAACTTTCAGCAAAACAAAAAAAAAGTAAAGTATTACCATGTTGTAGCAAAGTGAGTTATACTGTGTATAGAGATGGTGGTAGTGTATTTCTGCACTGCTCAATGTACCAACACATTTCCCAGAGCTTTGCTGCTCACCATGTTATTTTCACCCTGAAGCCACATTAAAAAGCAGGCTCCTACAAGTAGTGCTACTTATAGCTCCATATCTTATCAGCCCTCTCAGCACTCAGAGGCCTCTCTCTCCTCTTAACTCTGTCTCGCTCACTCTCTTTAGCCCTTACCCTTAGTCCTCTTGCTTCAGTGTCTCTTGGAGCAACAAAAGAATATCAATGTCGCTATACTTCTTGGAAGTATACCGAACAATTCAGGCCACATTTACTTGATTGTTTGTTTTGACATATTCTCTTCAGAAGTAAAAGAATAATCTTTTCCCCTCTCATTCAGCCTGTCCTTTAGTGGTCTTTAAATGTTTCACGTGACTTACAGTAGTATTTATAGTAAAGCCAGGAGTCTATCACACCACGACTGATGGGCGTTTTATGTCACATGCTCTTTCAGCTGTAGATAACGGGCAGTCCTAGCATGTTATTTTTACCAGCATGAGACTCTACCTTTCTCTGGTGTCCCTTGTAACTGTACTTATCTCTCAGGCTAACTGTTAAAGCTACGGTAGGTAATGTGTTGTAGAGGCAATTTTGGCTATATCTTTTGAAATTATCCTTATATCACATCTAAAATTAATAAATCCTGTATCTTTGGCAGTTGCAGGCCTCTAATATGACTTGCACAAATAATCTTAACATTAATTTTAGCTAACTGCTAGCTAGTAGCCTATGTTTAAAACTTGTTTTTATAGGAATATTGTCATGTTAGTGTGTCTCATCATCTCTTACGGTGCACATTTTGTATTATAGTCAATAGGAAAGTTTATTTTTTACCTGTTTTCTGACAGCAGACCTGCTCTGCTTGGTGAAGTGGCCTTGGAGGGAGGCCCGAAAGGATTTTTTTGGTTGGATACTTTCAAAATTCATTTTATTCTGGTTTCTTTAATATTATTAACCCAATATATCCAAACAATAAACATAAAACTGATATTATTACCTTATAAAATTTAGAAAATAGCTTGCTTTTTTATACATTTATATAAATTTACTGCTGATACAGAGCAAAATTTGCACTTAATTGGAGTTATTTGTGGCGTTTTTGGAGTGATAACATGTAATTCCTAATGTTCGCTGTCATTTGTGCTTTGGTTTGGTGTCAAACTACTCTTTTGTTGATAAAAGCTCCACTTTGTTTTGTCTCTTTGTTGAAAAAAGCTGCCTGCTACAACTAGGAAAGAATTCAGTTGAGGGTGAACAAAAACAGTACAACTGCTGGCAGTAAAACCAAAACAATGAGCTGAGAGACACTGAAATTAAAATACTCATTTGTAAAGCTTTGTGTTATGGAAACACTCACTTTTTTGAGAAATGTTATAGAAATCCTAGGTAAATAATATTTCATGAATTTATTAAGATTTTATAAATCTCTTATCACAGTTCAGGTTACAGCCACGAGAGTGAGACCACAGTGTTTGAGAAAGAGTAAACAGTATGAGCCAGTCCAAGTTGTAGTTGGTCATTGGATGACTGTGAAACTGTACTCCCTGTACTAAAAACACAAAATGTTCTCCTAATGATTGACACTAAATTTATCTCACTACAATCACTGCGGGCTACAGCTGGCAGACATGTTGTTTTTTTTGGTCCAGCGTGATGGGGCTTTTTCAATGACTTACTGGAACTGATGTCAGAAGCTTTGCTGGAAGTTTTCAGTGCGTTTCAAAGCGAAGGGGCACTTAACAGTTGTGTAACAGGTTACCCTCATAAACAGGCACAAACAAGGCAAGCACGCACACACTGCCTCTCACTCTGTCTTCTGTTTACGTCATGGAGTCCCTCTACTCACTCACTGCGGGCATCAGTCTCTCTCTCTAATAAATACACACACACACACACACACACACACACACACACACACACACACTGGGTCCTGCACATTATACCCTTCCTGTCATCCCCTTGGCATTGCGGGGGAATCCAGTCCCTTCATGAGCAGTTACACATTCATCAGAAAGCTATTACAGCTGCTGTCACCAACTCGACCCGTGATGCACCACTGACGGTACAAAGCTGTCAGTGGGTGCATCAAATGCAGAAATAAACACATCATAAAAAGCAACGGAAACTAAACACAAGTAAAACTGTTACACTGGATCTACTGTTGCACCATGACTCTGCCTTGCACAGACCACACTTAATACAAACAGAAAAACTGTAGACAACGAAGAAGAAGTCGCATGACTACAAATCAGTCTTAAGTCAAATGTATCTCTGTTGGTTCAGTTTCACTTTAGCCTTTAATAAACAGTACTGCTCCCTATACGCCCTCACTCGCACATTTGACTGATGGTTATTTTCATTATGCAATTATCTGCATTGATTAGATAATATATCTGATAAATTGTCTACAAAGTGAACTTTCTGCAGATGAAAAGGCGACGTCTTCAAACACTTTTACTTTGACAAAAAAGACTCTGGAACCACCAACATTTGGCATTTTAGCTTGATTTTGTCCCACCTGTATGCAGGGTCTAAATTTGTAACTGCTAATCTTGTATTCTATCAATATCATATAGAATGTACACTATATCATTTTTCATGTTCTATCCAATTACTTTTGCAGCTGGCTAAAGAGGCGGCTGCTCGTTACCTCTCCCAAGATGGTTATTTTTTGTTTACCTGTGTCTGTTTGTTTGTTTGTCAGCAGGATTACACAAAAACTGCTTTACAGATTTTGAGGAAACTTGGATGGAGGATGGGTCTTGACCCAGAATAGAACCCATTAACTTTTGGTGCGGACCCGGGATCTTGTTTCACTTTAACATTGCGAGATTCAATATTTTTGTTAATTTCTCAGGGAATAATGTGTGAATCTCAATTAATAAAATCAGGCGTATTTAGGTGGCTGGTATCTGTGAGTGAGGACAGAAGGGGCTGTTGGGCCTCGGCTCACCATTGAGTGCCATTCTAGTCTGTCCAAGTCATCTGTTACTATTTCGGGGCCACATCATGTCTGCCATGAAAACAATATTAAAGTTTCTACTGTTGGTCAACACTGACAATCATTCATTTGAATGCAAGATTTCTCCCATTGCCTTACCTTTAAATATCTAATTTACCATAGAACATACACATGTAGACTGTGAGCTGTTGTATACACTTCACACATCTCAGTTTGATTACAACTGGACGATATAAACTCTACTCTGCCTTACGGTCACATTGCGCAGTCACACTAACTGCCTGTTAGTTGACTTTGGATTGGCTGGTTTTCTCTACACAATACTCAAAGCACAGTCCATCAGCTGCCACTGACTAATACTGCGGTAACCATTATTTACATTACACACATTTGCCCGTGCGTATGTTCAACAAGCATTAAAATACACTAAAACAGTTTAAACAGGTTTAAAACAGCAGTTTAAATGAGAGCACATGGACATGTAGTTACAGTAAAACACAGCTCAGTGCCGCACACTACATAGTGAGGCTCTGTTTAAGCCTATACGGTCACGTAACTCTCCTCTGACACCAACATTGTGACAGAAACTGCTCCATATGGAATTTAAATTGTAAACTCACATCCGGATCCAGCTCCTCTAACTCATCCTCTAATCGCTGCAGCTCTTCCTCCGACAGTTTCTTCAGCAGCTCGTCCTCGTCTATGTCCCTGTACTTCTCCATCTCCTTCCTTATCACCGACATGGCGGACAGCACACCTGGAAACACAGACGAGCGTCACATCAGCTCAACATGCAAACGCACGCAAAAAGTGCTAGGAAGAAAATTGTTAACCTAAGCACAGCATGAAATATCACTAATATTAAGTGGACAGGACTGATTTTATCACATGGCATAACATAAAACTTGGATACAAACTGTACATTATTACCCAGCTTTTTCACACTTACATCTTCTTGTACTATCAAATTGCTTGAGGTAACATAATTAGTAATCAAACAAACGTTTACTTTAAAAATAATTATCTCCTATATTTTCTTGGCAAGGTTTTCATTCCTGAGGTGCGTTGGTGCTGCAAAGGTAAATGTAGACTGTACAAACACACAGAGGGATCTGAGAGGTATCTAAATGGGCCCCTCACCTCAATAACTCCGCCAAAAGAGAAAAGATAAAAATGCAGGAGATCAGGAGCCTGCAGCACCCTGGGGTTTTCAGGGAAAAATCGATATCTGTGGATGGAAGCAGCAGAGAAAGAATGAATAAAAGGAATGAAGCAATAACAATGTGTTTGAAGGACCGGAGCAAAGCGAAGCAGACTTTCCAAAAGGAAAAAAAAAATCACGTGCATCATCGTCGGCTGATGTTGCTCTTCGCCATAAAAACTTGACTGTACTCACCTCACTGACCCCCAGCTCAGGGGTAAAATAACAGGAAAGGCAGCCAAGTGCCCGTAGCGCTCCTGGGAAACAGAGAAACCTGGGAGGAGGAGGCACAGAGTGAAGGGAGATTAATGGCTCTCGTAATTCATAAAAGCAATACACTCCAGATAACTATGGAGAAGCATCATATTTCCCTATTACTTCTCATTTTTCCTGTCTTCTTTTCTCTCCAAAGTATCTGACAGGGTGACTGCTGAAGGCCGGGAAAGATAATCCTGTTACAAACTGTGTTTTTCATTTTTTATGCCGACTGTTGTGCAGTTTTTAGCGGCTTCTCATTAAAACCCCACGTCTGAAATCCTCGTGATAGATAGATAGATAGATAGATAGATAGATAGATAGATAGATAGATAGATAGATAGATAGATAGATAGATAGATAGATAGATGGACAGATGGACAGATAGATAGATAATTTATTCATCCAGAGGGAAATTCAAGAAGAGCATAGTCTTCACAGGCCAGCTGATGCTGTTTTCATTGCAGATACACTGAAGAGACATTTTTCCATTTCTCATTCTTCCACTGTTTAAATTGCACATGGACGCATTTGGCTAGCCGGGAGAAGATTCATTTCAGGCTCCACATTTCCTGATAAGGAAACTTGTGTCATTTTAACCACGCCTCTGGTAGGTCGTGGGTTTCTTCAGGGTAGCTGGTCTTAAAGGAATAGTGTGACACTTCAGTATATTTATTCAATTTTTTTGCTTCAAGTAGAGAAGACTGATAGGCTACCACTCTCATATTTGTACATATGAAGCTACAGCTAGCAGCCAGTTAGCTTAGCTTAGCATATAGACAGAAAACAGGAAAACAGCTAGCCCGGTTATTTCAATGCATGTTTAGCATGCTAACCAGCTAGCCCCGGCCCATTCTGGTCAACTTAGCAAACTAGCTAGTGGCAGTTAGAGTTGGCAGCAGCTAGCGGTTCCTCTAATGTGCTGCCCAGCTATTTGTTTTGAGTATAAGTTCCACTGATGGCTGTTCTCTGCTTTAAAAAAATAGAACACTTCATTAAGATGGAAGGCAAACTGAATGTGCAAACTGAATTTGTACGACATTGTTTACTGACTGGATTCTTGCTGTGAAACAGAGGCGGTAGTTCACTGGCGTTTGCCTCATTTAATCCTTAATTTTAAGAGTGATACCAGGGGAGAGACATTGGAGAGCCTATACAAAGCTGTTGGTAGATGGTGTTGTGAAAATGTGTTTGTCAAGAAAAAGGCTAGAATCAACCAAAGTGTGACTTGCTGCATAAGCTTAGTCTATGAAAATACACAAAACTTTTCACATTATTCTAACAGCAGATGCACTTTGACATTAAACCTGTTCTGTGCAAACGCACTCTCCATTTCCTCTGAGAATCATATCCTGCAGCAAACTTGTCCGCTGTGAATCATTGTAAGATGTGCAGCTCTTTCCTCCTCTGACAGTGTGGACAGACTGTTTTAAAGTCTCTAATTCTACATATAACGAGAGTCTTGGCCGAAGCGCCAGATGACCGGTGACGGATGAGCTGCAGCCCAACATTTGTGGGTCAAGGCACCACACGGCTCGGCATACACGCTGTCTCTAAGCCCTGGTTCCTCACATCTATGGGTCAGGGGTTTGAAATGTGTGGTGAGCTGCTGCTGATAGGCGTCCACATGACAACACTAATTATAACTTCACTGAGCCTGCATCAAAGGATGAGCATGTCCTCAAATTAGGCAGCAGAAAGGCTTATAAAGTCTTATAAGCGCAATCGTTAACTGCAAATGTTTCTTTTTGATCGTAAGCATGTCAGCAAGTGTGTTTTGGACAACCTCCTAAAAGGTGGGGTCAAGCGTGTCGTTCTTTTGCTCTGCTTTCTCTAAGCTTCATGACAAGACAAGTTTCCAAAACCAAAGACGAAGAACTGGGCTGAACTCCAAAGAACGCTGCAAGTCCGTTGGAAGTACAGGCCGACCAGCCGTCATGATATCAAACAGACCCGTGCCTGTATTTATAACGTTTCTACAAGCTTCTGCTTCATTGGAGGACATTTATTGGGCAGAAAGGAGAGACAGCTTTGGACGACCTGAGTCAGTATGTACCCTGTAAAGTCATAAACACTTGACTTGAACCATGACCTCTTAACCAGGCTCGTCCAGTCCTCAAACCTCCAAGAATAGCAGCAACGATACAGGATCATTAATCAAGTCGGATGTGTTTAAAACCTCCAAACTGATGTTACAGGGCAACTGGTCTCGGCACAGACGCAATTTAAATGATCTGTTTTGCACCCAGATTTCACATTTCAGCGACTCCTGTCCAGCAAAGTGCTTTAACCGCAACTTCTTTGTAAATCTCCCCTTTTGATTTTTAAACATAAACCCTAGAGAAGTTTTTCAGCTGTGAAATACACATACATCTCTGCAAAACTCACACATGCTCGCAGAGTCGCCTGAAAAACTCTCACAGCCAATAAATCTGCACATAAAGAACGTGGAGAGAGCATGGCTGTGGACTTTGGGATGCTCCAGCGGGTGACTTCCTGTCTTGAAACAGCTTAAACTGTCATGAAATGAACGACGTGTACGGTGAGTGTGAATGTTTTGCTTCAAGTTTAGTACATTTGGCAAGTCCAGGATATGTTGCCTTCTCTAATCCTAAATCAAACTCAGTTAATATAGGAGCTTGAACCAGGCGGCCCACTTTCCTCAACACGTGTACATACTTAAACAAAGGAAGTGCCTTTTATGCCTTCTATCGTGCCTCATACGAATACAAACCCAATGAATTGTGAAAAACTACAGTTTGTGGACTTCTTTAATGAAATACGCAGACGTGAAATTTTCGGTAATCATGTCTGTCTCATGGCTGAGACAAAAATGACGGTATGACAAAAAATCTAATCATGGATCTCGATGAATGAATGTTACAATCTCCAAATCCGGCCTTCACATGACGACCACTGTACTACATCACGGTCAGGGTTGCGAGCTGGAATGCTGGTATAATGCTGTTCTGATGTTTTCTAGGTTGCATGTTGTAAAAATAACTGGAATCAGACAGATACTAATCATTTCAGCACTTCCTGGCTGATCAGCAACTGAAAATTTGATCAACAGTGAAACTCTGCAGGGCCTTCAGGCTGTTTTTCAAGATAAATACATTTGATAACCCATTAGCTTACGTTAGCATTCAACCGCTTCCTTGCCAATATTACGGTTTACATCCAGCGACGTTTCACTTAATAGGCTTCAATAGACATGTCCAAGCGGTGTCACTGCCTTTTAATATTTTAGAATTATAGAGCAGCTTTCCAATTGTGTTTTGTGTGACACTATCAAAAAGTAATGTGGGCTAGGCCGTGGTTCAATTCAATTTAATTTATTTAGGATGACCCCTTGAGATGCAGCATCTCGTTTTCGAGCGTTAGCTGTCGTTCAACAGAAGCTGATCAGTTATCAGTTCAATGGTTTTTTTTGCCTTGAAAGATGTCCCTTCTGATGTTCACTTTCCATTGTCTTCCCAGTTGCAGGTAAGTCAGTGGTGGAAGTGGTGAAATGATAGAAATGTGTCTGGTTCCTTACTTTTACAAGACATGCACAATTTAACTCAGCAATGCAACATTTGAGCTTCCCACCCCGAAAGTACTGTCAGAGAAAAATGGTTGCCGTGTCAATGTGGTCTGCTGTAGCAAATATCTATTAAATGTGGTAAACCTTTAAATTCCAACCAGATGATGGGTCAAATAATAATCGTTGACCACAATATTCCACATGGAAAGGTGTACAGCCTCCATCATACTTTATGCCATCTATCCTCAGTGATACAGGAAGTCAGGCCTCATTATGACATGTGCACGATGCCTGTCTGAGCTATTTTGCAGCACTGCAGTTGTCAGAATTGCACAAATGACCCAGAAGAAAACAGCTGACAGGCAACTGGTCTGCTGCACTCTGCCCCATGTGTGGCACAGATAAGCTACAGGGCTGTTTCTGCTGTGGCAGTAACAAGGGTTCCCACTTGACACTGATACAGCACACACATACAAAAATAGATTGGTACACTCCAGAAAGTCTCTATTCAATATGAAGTTACCATGTATCCGACTGTAATATGTCCAATAAGCACATCATAAAAATATCTTGTGTCATTGTCAGACATTTTTGTCTCTTTCTACCAACTTCCAGTGCGTTGTGCATCATGAGGTGTGCAATGAGGCGCCCACAGCTGATATGCTGCCTTGGATCTGAGGTCAGGTCATTTGTGCATTCTGCAGAGGTCAAAGTGTCACATGTGTATCACTTCACTAACCAGAGTCTAGAAACTGATATGAAATATTGATGTGATGTTGAAATATTGACTGATGGACGATGTTCCACATGGTGAAACAGTGAGCAACAGTTAGTTAGTGACAAAGACCAAGACTTAGCTCCGGTAGACAGATGACCAACGATGCTGTATCACCCTGCACGACTAGGCTACACATGACTGAGAGGAAAACCATCACTTTACCATGCAGCAAAGGTTTACAAGGCTCCATCTCCCCTACAGTGATGTGTGTACGCGACAGAGGAACTTACATCCAACATGTCGGCAGACAACTGTTGCATCCCAAAAACACTCGATGAATGAAATCCAGGTCATGCAAGCTGGTTTTATTTTCTCCCACTGTCAAGACCTGAACTTCAACCTAACCTTTAGCTAAAGTTTGAGCAGTAGGCAGGATGAAGTAGAGCAGGCCCAGTTAATGCACATTTACTGACTGGAGATATTTCACATTGTATAAGTTATAACCTCCAGCTGTGCAGGACTTTGGTGTGGGGAACCTGCCTTTTGCATCACAACAGCCAATAAAACAATCTCCATTAACAATTACATTTATACAGAAAACACATACAAAAAAAATACTTCTGTATTCCTGGAGAGGCCCACAGTATTCTCAGCGACTTAACTGAGCACTAGTATCTCAAAGTAAGTTTAAAAAAGTGTTGTCCTGTACATTATCTTGACGCAGCTGTGTGACCGTCTCTAATTTGCCTGTTTTACAGCCCGCAGTATAAAGTCTGCATGTATTTCCGTACCTCCTCCGGCGCTATTTATAGCCGGACGGTCCCGCTGGGTGACAGCAACGAATACTTTGACCAGATATGGTTTCCTTCAGAGCCGCCTGGAGTCGCACTGCGCGGTCCGCTCAGCTGCGGCCGCACAAGCCGGGAATCCGCACAAAAACTTGCGCTACACGAAACCGTCCATGACCCGCAGATAATCCTGAATTCAGCAGCTTTCAGCGCGCTCGCAGAGTTTCCTCCCCCGTCCCTGGTCGTCTCGCTCGCAGCGGGTTTGTGAGGAGGCTGAATCTCATCTCCCGCAAAGGGCAAAGTAAACTTATGGGGAGAGATCCTCCTCCTCCTCCTCTTCCTCACCCTCCTCTTCCTCCCCCAACACGGCTGCCCTGTCACTCCAGTGATGTCATCAAGTGCAACTACATCCATTATCGGACAACATGTCTGTCTCCTGAATATTGAGGTTTTAATACACCCGAGTGTACTTTTGACCCACTGGAGGGTGTTTGTTAATGCACTAGTTGACGGCACACTGACAGTGTGTTAAATGCAAAAAAAATATTCCCCCAGTAAATTACAACTAAAGTACAGAATGGGTGGAAAAAGGTACTTTAATGTGAAACTCTCGCCAAAAAGCAACCCAGGCTTTATTTGTGAATATATGAGTCAAAACTTCATGTAAATGCATAATTACGACGAAAGAGGCACTTTTAAGATTTACCATAGTTTCGTTTCTGGCCAAGCTCATTTTCAATGGAGTGATGAGGCACTTTTAGCTAGCATCATAATTGCTATTTTCAAAACACAAAGAAGACTCAACACAATATGAAACTTTGCTCGTATCACCAGGGTCTCTACACATGAACATGAGCATTGAGAACATTTTTTGTTTACACAGTTTACTAAAAAGAAGGCTTTTAGACAACTCACATTAGCAGTAGCATCTCCAGCGCGCCCCGTCATGGCAGACATGACACTTTGATTAATTTACTTGGGGAATATTCCCCCCCCATCAAGTTTTCATCTTGTTTTTTTTCCCTTTAACTGGCAGAAAAGATGGCTTCCATATAACTATATGTAAAAGTCCATCCCCCCAAAAATTAACATAAAACAAACAAAAGAACTCTCACATATGAAAAAGTGATGCAGTAAATTATCAGTAAAATTTTGGGGAAAATGCTTATTTTCTCTTAGTGGCTCATATCTGTCCATTAGCTGGAGCTACCAGCTAGTTAGCTTAGCACAAAGACTTCAACAGCTAGCTTGGCTCTATCTGAGGTGTGCTCAGTCAAGTTCAGCACTGAAGTCCTTTGAAACAACAAAGTGTTACATTTTTGAACAAACTGATTATATCTATCTATCTATCTATCTATCTATCTATCTATCTATCTATCTATCTATCTATCTATCTATCATGTTACAACTTGCATTCCATTGTACAAACCTGTGTTGAAGAATGATATTTGCATAGATAGAAGTAATGTCAGCTCTATCCGTGCTTCAAATCTGTTTAGGTGGTCTTAATTTCTCGGTACCAGTCGCATCAGTCTTCTCATATAACTCTTACAGCGAGCAAATCAGTATGCTGACAACTCACCCAGAGCATATGTGCCAAGTTAGAAACCAACTTTTAGTGGTTTAGCAGTGGTTCAGGTAACATTACAATTAATTTTAAAAAAAACAAAAAACATTTGGGGATTTGTCCTGAGACACCAGCTCACACTTTCAGAAAAATGGCAACCACCAACATTATGAAAGTCTTGACACAAAGTACACCCTTGCTTTGGCTATATGTTTTAATAGAAGAATTCTTTGTCAACAGCTTTTAATTTGAAACAAACACTTGAAATATTACAACTTATTCTTTTCAGTCAAATAACACAGGATAATATTAATCAAGGTGTTCCCATCAGTGGTGTTTTAACAGCTGTAGATTAATGCAGATGCAGTTAAGTCGGTTATATTAATGTCAAAACGTTTATACACAACAGTAAACGTAAAATGAGACACACCACTGCATGCATAAAGCACAAACAAAACAAATAAGATGAACAAACACCATTGAATAACACACACAACAAACCATGCAACAAACAGATGACTTAACTTGAAGGACCAAAGGGAATGCTGATGAATGAAAGTGGGATGAAGCTGTGTTGTTTCAAAATGATTACCTAAAAGAAAGTGACTTTTGGCCTCCACTTCACTGAGCACTTTCCCCATACTTAGAAAATGAAAAGATTCAAAAAACAATTATTGGTTCAAAAATACAATTTTAGGAGGTCAGCATGAAGTCCCAGAGTCAGCTTGATGGTTCACTTCCCAACACCCACCCTAAGCTGCTGAAGACAAGTCACTGCTGATGTCAGCAATGATGCTGTGAATCCAAAGGTCCCTGGATTCCACAGTAGTGTCCACCAGGTAAACTGTTAGCCTGCGTTCCCACAGCTCACCTTTGACCTCTGACAGGTCCTGCACACTCTCCACCTGGGCCACCAGTGCGTGATTCTCCACATGGTTCCTGAATAACATGGAGGCTTCCTCTGTCCACTGTTGCTGCTTCATACCTGTGGAACCAACAGGTGAGGGTATCAGTGCTCCACCGTGTGTTATCAAACATTATGTTGCCTTTATGCGTTTCATTTTACTGAAACAGAATTGTAATCCGACTCACCTGCCAGTTGTGCAGAGATAGCCTGGAAAGGCAGCTGTCTGAACTCCTCTATCAGGGGCTGGAGCAGAGATCTTTGGACCAGCTCATGTCTTCCATGGTCCAACTCATAGACAGAAACCAATCCATTGGTCAGAATCCCCTTCACCTGTACACGGTGCCAGCTAGACAGGAGCCGGCAAAAGTTAAACCATAAGACAACAGCATTGCACATTTTTTACATTTTGTTAATCAGCACAAAATAGATTATCACCTGTAATTTCTGAGATATCTGCAACTAGTGCACGGGCAATCAAGGATAAGCAAGATATTAATTCATATAGGAATAACTTTATCGGCATGAATGCTATATTCTAAAGCATTACGTTGTCTAAACGTTTCCTTGAATGTCAAGTTACACCGCAAAATGCTCCAAGAGCTTATCAGAACATCTACTGTTTAAGAGCCCTTGTAGTTTAATTATGAGATTATCTATCATGTTGTTTTTGACTTCTTTTGGTCATCGTAATATTAAAGATGTTAGCATGACTACACGATGCCTCCGATGAAGTGATATAGTAGGTAAGCTATATGGCAGATCTGCGTCAGATGTAAACACACTGATCACCTACTTCTTGTCTATTTTGGCAGCGTAGACATCTCCTTTCGTCACATCTGTGGTGGTGTTGGTCTTACACGTCTGGTTATAATAGAGGATCATCTCCCCCATTAACACAACAAGCTTATGCAGATCCTGCCACTGCTGCAGCACAAAGTGACCAGGGTGGCAGGCCACTGGCACGAAGACATCCATGTTCTGACCGGGCTGAAAGAATAAGGAGGAGAATGACATTTATTAAAGGCTGTGTTGAATATCCATTTCTGTTTGGCTAATGACTACGGTTTGTTTCCGTTTTTTTACCTCATCTGTATACATAATTATTCTATCATCAAAATACATGTCGAGTGTGGTCCAATGTCATTGTGCTAATTGTTGCCTACATTGCTTACCAGAAGTCTGGTGACAGTGAAAACAGGTAAATATAGTCTATATCTGCTGACTGTTAATATTAGCCACATTCACACTGCCGTTTGCATGCGGGGATCCTGCGTCAATTCTCCACATCCTCCTCTGTGTGAAAGTTTAACATGTGGTGAGGGGTGAAATTTCGCTCTGGCGCTGATCCGCCTCTGGAGGTAGTATCAGGGCCGTATTATTGGAGAACTGAACCAGTGTGAACGGATAACTCGGCGCCACGGAACGGGGGCGTGTAGATCAGACGGTCGGTTAACTACACTGGTCCTTCACAACTTAATAGAGAAATGTCCCACAAAGCAACGTTACAGGACCAAACAAAAGTAATGTAACTGTCTTTGGCAACTTATATGAGGGGAAAAAATACAACAGCTGTATGTGGAGAAGCGTCCTGTCTGTCTGACTTTTCGTCACATTTCGGCCCGTAAAACAGAGTCTGTCTCCGGTAAAAACTTTAACTCACTGAGTGGATGTGATGAAAATAAATCACCGCGACAGTTAGCCCTCCAGACCAAGACTTCAGAAAACAGCCTCCGTACCCACAAGTGAGTCAGACAGCTTCCAGTTTACTGATGGCGATTATGTAGCCTAATTATGTAATTTAGCGCGAAAATCTTTGTTACTTTCCAGGATGTTTGGTGGGTCAGGATCTCAATCACGACACATTGTAACAGCATCCATATGCTTATAAACTGTGGGTTTAGATTGACAGGGGGACACCGGGGAAATGCCTTGAAAACACACTGACGTCATGATCATCGTCTACCGTCACACCTCATTAGGAGCCGCAGTGCCGGCTTTCTTTGTGAATTACACATGGCAAGGCGGAGATGCTTCGCTCTGTGTGAATCACCATCGGCGGAGAATCAATGAACCACCGCTCCAGAGAGGCTTAGTGTGACATCCAAACTAAACACAAAATGTTGTTTAGGTTTTATGCAAGAAAAATGCAAATAATGGGGGCGCCGCTTAGCTCGGTCGGTAGCGTGTGCGACCCATGTGCTGAGGCTCTACAGCGGACCTGGGTTCGACTCCCGGCCCAGGTCCCCTTGCTGCGTGTCACTCCCCCTCTCTTACCCGGTTTCCTGTCACACTCTTCAGCTATACTATCAATAAAGCCAGAAAAGGCCAAAAAAAATACGACACGTCATACATATATACATACACTTGTTTGTCCAAGACCAAATACCTGGGGGAGCTCAAGCAGGGGAGGCAGCGGAAGTGGCTGCATTGATGTTTTGGTGGTCGTGTCTGGTAGAGGTGAGTTTCCTGCTCTGTCAGCAGGTTGCCCAGACAGGCTGCCAAGAGTCAACCTTTCCACCAGAGCAGTGTGAGCTAGAAACATCGAAAAACAGGTACGCAAAAACAATTAATGCAGAGTTAGCACTATACATATACCCCATAAAGCTCTTTGGAAGAGGTTTAACCAGACTTATTTACATATTCAAATACTGATTGTTGTTGGGAACAGCCCCAAAAGGCACTTTTGTTGGATGTGCAGTTATACCTGTATCCATGCTGCTGTTACTGCTGGGGATTGTGTTGTTGTTGCTCCGTGTTGTGAGTTTTTGCCACAGCTCTGACTGAGCCAGCTGATAGTTGATGCTCTTGTCCAGCTGCTGACTGTCAGTGCCGATGAACAGGTACATATAGACCAGACAGTCCCCTTTGTGCTGCTCCAATTTCAAGATCTCAAACAGGGAAGAAATGGAGAAAAAAAAAACAAAAAAGGTACAAACTTAGTGTGACCTTGAGGCCATTGAGATTGTTTCACGCTGTTCTCTAACAAGGCCGTACTCGTAAGCTTGATTTGCAGTGTTTATATTTGGGATATTTGGCGTTACATCAACAAAATTGCTACCGCACCACACACCCTGTCAGTATGCTTCAAATAGTCAAGCCTTTATAATCAACATACTCCGAGTGGCCACTTTATTAGGTACACTTTTTTAATACAGGTTACTCCCCCTTTTGCCCCCAGAACGGGCTGAATTCGTCATGGCATGGATTCCACAAGGTGCTGCAAACATCCCTGAGGGATTCCGCTCAATGATGATGTGAGAGCATTAAAAATTTAAAGCAGAACTCATATTCTGGTTGGTGAAACGTCAACATTCCACGGTTGAAATCACTTAATTCAAATTTCTTCCCAATTTGGATGTTTTGTCTGGACAACTACTGAACCTCTCTACCATGTTATTTTTATGTAGCGAGGTTGCCACATGAATGCTAGATATTTGCATTAATGGGAGGAGAAGTGTAACTGAGAAAATGACCACTGAGTTTATTTTCCTGCTTTATTTGTTGCATGTTTGTGCTGTGTCAGCCATCACTGTGGGAAATACAAATGCAGGCCAAAAACAAGTTTGTATAAGTGCTTCAGAGGTGTTAACTGTATGTTACCTTCATTTTACAGTCTTCAGAGCGCAGGACAACCTCCTTTACCCACAGAACAGCCTCTGGGCTCCAGTCTCCCTGTGGAACATCAAGGTCAGCCAGGCGACATTTGGTAGCCTGAAGAAAGCGTCAAAACATGGGGACACAGGTGAAAAAAAAAAACAAAAACCACAAAACATTGTTGAATTACCTTAGATTATGAAAAGAACAAAGGATACTTCTCCATCAACTGAACTGGGTGAATAAGGTGCATATTACTCCTACAACAGAACACACACATACAACTGACCTGTGGTGGGATGATGACAAATTTCTGGAGGAGAAGCAGGGGGAACTCTCTGAGAGCTGTGACCTCTACAGTTGCTGGAACACCCCAGTCAATGAAGAGGATCTCCATCACTCTGTTGCCGTACATGGTGGTGATCTGAAAACAAGAGCAACAACATGTGAGAGAGTGGGTGCCAAAGATATTCGACTTGAAACTGCTCAACAAAACAACACCCCAAAACTCTCAATGTCCAAATTTATTTATTTATGGCTTTTAATTTTAAAACTTTTAAAAATGAAATGCATTTGAATTCCGTTTGACTCGGTTCTTACCTCCACTCTAGACCACTTTCCCTTTAAGCGGGCTAGACAGACCTTGCCACTGAAGGGTCTAGACACCAGGGACTCAGTAGTCACCTGGAAAGAACAATTAGTAGTTGTGAAAACTACAAAAAGAAAATAAAGACAGGTAATAAACAGCAGCAATCTGTGAACACCAGACCGATACAGTTCACAGCATCACCTGGGGAGAAGAGATTGCCTTTGGCATCCCAGTGAATTTTACTTAACATCACTTTTCAGGAATATCAGCAGGCAGCTGCTGATTATCCCGCCAATTGCAAAATACCTATTTTAACATTTATAATTTGGGATATAGCATCAACTGCAACATGCTGAAAAGGTCTCAGAGACTTAGGACAACAGTGTTTTGTTGTGACGCAGTTTGGGTTTAATATTACTCTAAATATTTGGATAGAGTTGTCCTTGTTTTTATCAGATCAAATCTCAGTGACTGTAAAACACTGTTTGCCTGTCTCTGTCAACACAAGCTCAGCTCTTAGGAACAAGGTGCAGAACCCAACCTACAGGTCTGACTTTATCATATTATACTATATTTAGGCAAACTTACTGTAGTTAAGGTAATTCAAACTTTTGCAAGAAAAGAAAAAGGACCACCACCCACTGAACAGACACCAGAAAACTACACTGTTGGCATTCTTTATACCTACAGTTATCGAATATCATTCAAATATCATTCACGTCACTGTAAGCCTTGAAATTTTGTAAAACACTGTTAAAGCAACATTATTCGATGTTGTTCCTCCCAAAGTTGTGTTGTAAATACAAATCCCAGGCCTCTAACAATTTGTCAGACATAATATAGGTGATAACTACAACCACATCTCATTACATCATAACAACGTTATGTGTTGAAACCTTATGTTGAAGTTAACATGTATGTCGTGCTGTGATCCTCCCCTCTGACAGAAGCTATAGTGCAGAAACAAGTGATCAACATGATTTTGAAGCTGTTATTTTAGGCATCCTGCCCGTTAGTTCTCAGGCAAAATGGAGATATTCATGAGCTCCTGCAGTCTCGTCTACCTGGCAGGCGAAGATTGCCTCTGTTTCCTCCAACAACTTGCTCAGTCTTGCGGCTCCTCTGGAGGGCAGCTGACAGTGGATGATACCATCTGCACACACATCTGTTACACACACGTCCTGATAGGTGGCATTCACCTAGAGGCAACAGAAAGATTCATAGATAGATAGACAATAACAGGGAGAGGGATGCCAGTGAAGATCTCACAATCTGCTGGTTTGAAGCACAAGTGAATAAAACTCTACCACTTGTATCTACTGTTGGACACAACACACCAACATGAGAACAGTACAACACCACCACTCACTAGTACAGCAGAGCTAAATCAAAAATAGGAGAAACTGCTCATCCAGCTCAGTTTATTTAATTGGCTTCATACATGCATCACACTATACATGTAGTTAGCGCCATTCTTTACAGTCAGAGGGTTGTTCATGGTCTTGTCTTGCAGAGCCTTCAGGCAGGTGGAGTTGATGTTGACGTCGTCATCCTGAGAAGTGTCATACAGCACTACCACAGGCATCTCTCCCTGCTGACACGGCTCTAATGCCTCCATCAGCAGGATCTTTCCAACTGCCAACTTGTCCAAGGAGGAAAGCACCAACGGATGGGAGCTAAACGCCTCTAGACCTGGGAAGTAAGGAAAGGAAAGACGGACAGGATGAGGGGGAGGAAGAACAGGAGAATCAGGGCTATTAGTGACCCCTGACTCATATTGTATGTGAACTTGGCATTGTAAACATTTTGCTTGTTTTGTTGTGACATATTTCATCTACACCAGTTGCACAGGAAAAAGTCTGTACCTGCAAGTCTAACATTAGTAGCCTGAAATGGCAGTGACAAGAAGTCCTGGTGCAGCTCCAGAAGATTAGTCCCACTGGTTTCGACAGAGAAGCCATGGTCTAAATAGTATACCTGGCAAACACACAGACAACAGTTCCTTTATACAAAAACACAGAAGCACAATGCTTAATATGATTAATCTGTTTGAAACCGATGGTGCCAATTCACAACAAAAGCAATTTCACATCACTAATAAATTGGACTTATAAAGTGCTGTTCTGGATACTCAAAGAGACTTAAAAAAAATGAGCAGGTCTACAAACTAACTAATTGGACAAGTTACCTTGACCTTGTCACAGCCCATAACCTCCATGACCTGAGCTCTGGCAAGCTCGTCTCCGTCCTCCCCTCTGACTGCTACAAGCTGACCAACCACAGGGTTACACCGAGTGTGGTGTGAAGAGCTTTGGCTGTAGAAGGAGTGCATGGCTTCCTCCATGGCCTCCTGGGCATTGGAGTAGCTCTCACCTACATACCTGCACAAGACACACATCTTTGCATATCAGTCTTCAAAGAATGTAACCTAGATGTTGCTTTAGCAAATCAAATGTGAGCGGTTGCTCATATTTCATTCCTCACAAAGATTCGAGGCGTTTTTTTTGTTTTTTTTTAGCAGGTGAACCACTCTTCTGTTCCTGTACCTCTGTTAAAAATAATACTGTTTCCAGCGTCAGGGACTATTACATTTCTGTCTGACAATAATGTGGGCTTCACCTTATGGTAACAGTATTGCTGCTCTTGGCATCAGTAATCAGCACAGAGGGGTACTGCTCTGATGGAGCAACCAGAGGAGGAGGCATCACAGCACCCACAACCTCCAAACCAGAAGGAAGGGGATGGCGACTGCACTGCTGGCTGTCTGTGGCTTCCATGTCTGCTGTGTAGCAGATATACAGGATGGCCTGACCACAGGACAGGGAATGGGTGACAAACACATTAATGAATACAAATAGTTAAACACAAACAGACATTCAAGGATTGTCCCATGACTCCTTGTAGAAATAAAAGGTAATGGTAGTGAAGAAATCATTGTTACAAATGTTGGAATTGAGAATGTGTTTTCTCTTCCCCACACCAATCACCATTCCAACTTATCACTCGACATTTTTTCATCCTCACATTAACTGTGTGGATGACAAAAAGAAAAAGATTGTCTGAGGCAACTTAATTTTACACTGAAAGACTCAATTATCTTGACTTTTACGTAAGAGCTGCAATGATTAGTCAAGTCCTTTTCACTTTCACTAGATGAGAGTGTACTATCATAAATAGTTTCAGGGTGTCACTGCCTTTGACAATTACTGTTTTACAAAGAGTAAAAGATACATTGTGTGAATAATCAGCAGATTAATCAACAATGAAACTAACTGTTTGTTGTGGCCAATTGCACAATGTGTTAACTCTGGTACAAGCTGTGGCACCTTATTCACTTACCTTCTTTTTGTTGTGTGGTATGGGGTACTCCACAGTGCATATATCCAGCAAGAGGGATAAGTTATCCAGAATATGCTCGGGGAACGGCACCTTGTAAGTGTCCATAAAGAGTTTGGGCAAAGCATGGGCCCACAGACCATGACTGTTCTTTGACAGAAGCTCCTTTATTCTCTGACGCACCTCAGCTGACACGGCAACAGTGGAAGATTTTGAGGGGGGGCAAGAGGCAGAATCGGACGTAGGGGAGAAGGTGACCTTCAAAAGGGGCAAAATGTCAGAGCCAATTTGGAGGGGGGGAGCCACTGGTGTTGCATTTTGTTTGGGGTTGAGCGTAGCTGTAGGCAAGTTGTAAGTATCTTTACATCCACCACTGGCATTGATTGCAAGATTGATACATGTGGGAAGCTGGGGAGCAAGAGCTGGGTTGAGGGCAGGACTGCGCAGCGTGACCGATGACAACAGTTTACCTGAAGAGGCAGTGACAGGTTGTGGGGGAAAAATAAAGGTGGGCTTAGCTAAGGGAGAAACTGTAGTTTTAGGAACGTGGAATGAATGGGCATGAGTGGAAGGCTGCTCAGTTGATGAGGAACATGATGGAATGGGTTTGGTGATGGTGCCTGAATCAGTGGCTGATGTTGGAGGAGTGGGGTTGTGTTGAGGGACAGTAGAAGGGCTAGGAGCCAGAGGAGGGTAGATGAGGCAGTCAGTTTGATTGGTGCTGGAAGGTTTCACAACCTGTGAAGGCCAGAGAAGAGAAGGAAAGAGACTTCAACTTCTGTCAACTACTGTTGAGTTTGGGTAAAGGTGTTTGGGGCAAAAAAAAACAAAAAAAAAACAGTGAATGAACAAACATCTGCAATTGGGAAAAAAAACTACTGCCTTTATCATCTTGTGTATTTGAACAGCATCAGATAATTTCCCCCCAAAAAGATAGACGAAGCATTATACTGCTAAAGCTTAACAATACCTTCTTTATTGGTTTGGGGGTGTAACTACTGGCACAAATAAAAGTAACTGACTTACCACACAGATGTCAGTCCACTTTTCGACATCTGTGAGTGTCTGAGGGTGGAGCTTCTCACTGAACGTTTCATTGTAGACCTCCGGCAGTTTAGACAACCACAGTCCACTGCTGTATTTCTGCAGGAGCTGACTTACTCTGCTCTGCACCAACTCTTCATTATACAGACTCGACTGAGGAAAATCACAGTTCAAATGAATACAAAAGAAAAGTACAAAATAAACAAATTAAAAGGGATGACAGAAAATGACTGCTTTCACATCAGTCACATGGGATGTGGCACAAGTGCTGCATACATAAACACAGGATTCACATAAAAAAGGCAAACACAAACGTTTTGTAAGTTTTGTTTTTGTAAGACTTCATTAAAATCCTTCAGGGTTCTACCAGCCAGAGGCAACAGTTCAGTGAGTGTTATTTTTTTTTAAAGAGCAATAGGTCTATGCAGTTCAATCTGGGCCTTTTTTAGGGGTGTAATAAGGACAACACAAAATGCAGTGTGGTGCGATTCAGTTGTACGCCGTCGTGTCATTTTGTGCAGAGTTAAAATACAGAGAACATTTCTTTCCGTACCTGGGATTGGTTGGGCCTCAACACCTCAGGAGGCTTCTCTGTGAAAAGTTATGCAATGTGGAAGGTTAACAAATGCTGATGTCAGGGACAGGATGCAGCAGACTCTTAGTTTTTTATGTTTTGATCATTGTTTTGCAATATTTATATTATATACTGGTCTGCAATTACTTCCTCAGTGAAAAGTGAAAAAGGATTTAGCTCGGACTTTTACTCTCCAGACAATATAACAACTAAACTGATCTGCTGGATTATCACTGGGGCCAGTTTGTTTGTTGTAATGCTGTGTTATCCTGGCTCCACCAGCTGTCAACAAAAAAAGATTCTGACAGAGGTATAGCGTTGTCAGGGACAATTTATATTAATTGTCAAATTGCATTATTTAATTAAGGCCATGTGTAGCTGTGGTATGAAAGAAAAGTATTAGATATGTACAGGGTAAAATTCCTGGACCTTTTAAACGATAGATTATATGATAATATAATAACTGCTTCATGAATTATACAGCTATTTGAGCCCTGAATTATATTCAAAGACCTAATTCCAATAAATGTTGTAAAATTGATAAGGATACACACCAAAAAAGTCCCACATACCTTTGGGCTTCTGGTGGTTGTCTGAAAAGCTTATCTTTTTCCTGTTAGCAACATAGCAGAATTTAAAGCATAATGTGCTTTACGTCATTCAGTACAAACCTCTTGTTACTCTTGTTGTTGTTCTTGATACAATAATAAGCTAATACGGGTTGGTCAAGTGGTTCTTGACAAAATATATTTGGAAACGTCCTCCCATCTCACTGCTGCCACATTAAATGACCCATGACCAACATGTTTAGCATTACATACTATTAAAGTTGTGATAGCAAACTAACCTGTATATGTATGTAGTTAGGATATGTAAACTCAAAATATGTGTATCTGCCCAAAATTACACTGTATATAGAAGAACTATGTTAGCTGCATGAGGTTTGCCTGCATGTGTATGTTTACCTTTCAGGTAAGGCACACTGTTGTACAGCTGTTTGAGAAGCGGGTGCTCTACGCACAACAGGGGTATTGGCGCTAAACCTTGGGTCCAACTGCCTGATGTATCAGGGAAACAAAAGCCACAACATCGGTTAATTATTTTGTTTATTCACTCAAAGAGGAACTCAACCAATTTAACACATTAAAGTGTTACCTGGTAGTGAGTAATCTGCTAAAATTGCCAGTGATGTCACTTAGTGGCTATGTTGCATTTTGGGTAATGTAGGAGCCAGGTTTTGGGAAGGGAAGAGGAAAGTGTGGAATAAAATAGGCGATATCTCTGATTCTGCCACATGACTTTGATCATTTGTTTTTGAACTGATCATTATGCATTTAAGCCACTAAGTGAAATCAGTGGAGGCACTCTCTCAAACACATGCAAGTTCCTCTGGAGCCACAAAAGGCTTTATATTACGTTTTTCATATATGATAGCAAATATTTCTCACCTGTAGTCCCCTGAGGCACTGCAGCCTCTGTGGCTGACTTTGTGGGGCCGAGAATAGTTAGCTATCCAGTTAGAGGCATCAGCAGACGAGGGTTGGCGGAGCGAAGACCTTGGCCTCACTAAAAGCATTGTGGGGTTAGTTTAGAGTGAAAAAAAAGGTGGTGGGTTACAGGCAAAGGCATTCACAATGTGTTGCTACTCTCTTAATACGAAGGCTTTTGCAGAGACAGAGTCCTGACGTAAGAAACAAAGCTGTGCGTGTGTCTCCTACCATTGAGCATGTATGGGTTGGAGGGTTTGAACCTCATCCTGCAATTGACCACTTGGGAGCGGCCAGATTTCTTACAGCTCCTCTGTCTGGCGACCAACTCAGCAATGTGGGCTGTCTCTTGACACACTGCAGCAAAGCATTTAATCTACGAAGCAGACTCATTGTTACAGTAAAATTAAGCACACTTCTGACAATTTGACAAAATCTTAGGAAGTACAAACTTTTCTTTGGAGATTCTCAATTCTGTGTTCATGCTAGTCAACTGCACCATGTCAAGCAAAGTAAAAATCACAAATCGGTCCGACAATATAATTATCTTTTTTAAAAAAAAAAAAAAGAAGAAGAAGAGGAAGAAGAAGAAAGAACCGCCCTCACCTCACCCATGCAGTAATCCAGGCGGACCACAGAGGGGATGCTTCTGAGGTAGTCCTCTAGTTTAGAGTAGCCCAGCTTCTTCAGCGGGATGAACTCTCCACACAGACCTCTGTATTCTGACTGGAGGCTACTGATAGACACGCCACTCTTGCTGGACTGGAGCACAGACCGCAACATTTTTTTGATGGACTCGCTGTCCGACATGCTGGCAAACACAGGCTAAAACACAAAGGGGGCAGAAAATATGAATCAGTGGGGTTCGAACGGCACAGGTACACCAGCAACATCTGAAGGATCAAGCAAAAGGCGATGTTGCTGTAATTCTAAGGCCCTTAAAACTGTCTCCAGAGAATTGTGTCATTATCATTTGAAACAAGCTATGCTCAGAAAGTGCTATGTTTCTTCTAACTTTTGGGGACGACATGAAACAAAAGTCAGTAAAGGGCTTCAACATGGTGTGGGAGTTTGGAGAGGTACTTCACAGTTTTAGAGTCCGTTTCACCTGTTCATTAGCATTGTTAGGAGCATTTGAAAGCATAACAAAGAGCATTAGCGACAGGAAGCCTGCAACATTTATGGCAAAATGCAAGCTGCTATAGTCAAACCTGACAATGAATAATTTACGTATTTATGAGCCAATTATTTAATCATGGAGTTTTAGTGATAGATGCTAGATTTATGGCCCTATTCACCCCAAATAATTCCAATGCGGACAGAACGTTCATATTTAGTCACTTTGTTGTCAACACATTACTGATTACCTTTGTAATTATTTGTGGAAGCCAATATTCAAAATTTAAGCGTTGATGTCTCATACTAGAATCAAGATACTCAAACAACAAATTCGTGAATTAACGTTAAGCAAGCATAAAATCATACATGGCACCCCATCAGTGTGTCTACAACCACAAGCCAAAGTTTGTGGCGTCTGCTTTCCATGTTATTTCAAGATGGTGTCACTAACGACTCAGCCTCCACGGAGGCAGTAATAGGCCCTCTCTCCCGTCTGGCTAACGCTAAACCGATCGCATGTGGGTCGATGTGGGAGTTAGCTAACAGCTAACAGTCCGTTTGCAGCTAGCACCTAGCCATAAAATAAAGATTATTTCGGCCCATCGTCAACTAAAACAAAAACACGTTAGCTTACAGTTATCAAGCATAAAGATGTTTCCATGTTTGCCTTACCTGTAATTTTAGACTGCTAACTTTCTTCCACCACAGCGTTTAAAGTCACGAACACGCCCACACGAGTTCAGAAGGTCACTGCCAATGCTGATTTTAAATGAGCCTAAAACTTTTCTGTTGAACAGCTGATACCAGTTGTAACAGTCAACTTGTGAATCTTCTAGAAGAGGTCAAGGAATCACTTGCTTTCTTTCTTTCTTTCTTTCTTTTTTTTTTTTAGCTAAAAGCTTTTTAGGCCGTTGAAAACGTTAAAGTCAGCGTGCACGTTCTTCTTCGTTGGTTTAAGGACGGTTTGCATCCGAAATGTTGCGTTACCGCCCACTACTGCATGGAAGGTGAGACTTAATCTTTAATTTTTTAAAACAAATCAATATTATATATTGATCATATACATCAAAATAACATAAACAGGTATTGTCAAATAAATAAATAGTCCTTAATGAATAAATAAATAAACACAAGATACATTTCCCGACTCCTCATCCAACTCTTGATCAACCATTAAGAGCATCATAAGCCCACTTATACCACAGGATGAATCCCACCAGTACAACTGTCACACTTTTTTTATTTCAAACTCAAAACATTTGCTTGCCATTGTACAGTCTCTCAAAATTACTGTAAATCAAGCCCAATGGTGTGAATTACAAATGATAAATGCTCCCTCTGACCTGATCAAATTGTGACTAATTTATTGAACATGTTAACATCTTCTTATTCAGTTGCTATTCCACAACTTTTTGTTTGGTCTTTGAAAAAGACCTTTTGAAAACACAACAGTGTCCCTTGTACAACATGGAAATCTTCTAAAAAACGACATATTTAAAAAAAAAACAACAAGAAAATGTTTTTTTAACAGTCTTCTGCTGGTATGACATCAAACTCTGGTGGCAACTGTGATGCTGCTTGGCGACTCTGTGTTTGAGAGGCCATGACCCAAGCCTGCAACACTGCATCTGAGTGTGGAGATGATGATGTCCGTTGTGATGAAGATAAGGAGATGTGGTGCTTTCTGAGCAGGATCAGACGAGGGTTCCGCAGTAAGGTGTAAAGCAGCCTCCAGCGCCTCCTGGCCTGACTATTCCCAGGGGATTCTGAATAGAAATTAGAAGTTAAACATGCAAATTATGAAAATGCAGTAGTCATTGTCAGTGGATGGTTGTTCATGTAAGAGCTCTACACACACCCACAAACCTCCCTATCCACCCACACTCACACACACGCTTTCTCTCTCTCACACACACACCAACACACACTGACCAGATGGCGTGTTGTTGAATGTTGAATATGAAGACGCAGCGTGTCTCTCCAGCGTGTTGGAGACCAGCAGCTGGCAGAAACACACCATGACTGGATTGTTATGATAGTGGTCAGCAAAGATCATCCCAACCCAGGTGCTGTAGCCTGGAACATGCAAGACACAAGCCTAGATGTTAGATCCACACACTATACATAGGAGATAACACTGTAGCATTTTATAATAATAAACGAGACTCGCACATCTACATTGCTCTTCACACTATAACTATAGTTGTTGTCTTAAAGGGTAATTCCACCAAATTTACACATTAAAGTGAGCTTACAGAGAGTACTGCTGAACTCTGTATCTGATAAATCACCTCCAGTGATGTAACTCAGTGGCTTAGTTGCATTGTGGGTAATGTAGTCATCTGGTCTAGTACTGCACCCATCTAACAAGGTTGGAGTCATTATGGACAGTTTCAAAACAAATGATCAAAATTGATACAGCAGAACCAGAGAAATCAGCTGTTTTATTCCACTCGTTCTTTTTCCTTTTCAAGACATGGCCTACCTTACCCACCATGCAACTACAAACCACTGAGTGACATGAAACAAAGCATTTTATCAGATTACACGCAGCTTCTTCTGGAGCCAAAAAAGGACCTCTTACTATTTTCTTCCCCACATATGCAGTTTTTCACATATGCAGTAATACTCCCCAAGACCTATTATTAATATGCTTTAATGTGTGAAATTGGTGGAGTTACCCTTTAAGACACACAACAAATCCACTGGTGCACTGTGAAATGTTGCCATCTGCTGGAAGATGTGGTTGCAAGCAGGTTAATACCAGTTTCACTAAAAGTATTTACAACAAAATCAGGTTTAGCTGTGTTGTTTTATGGTGGTAAATCGTGAATATTTCCTTTAAACAATATTTCATTTTTGTCTCACGTGCACATCAGCTGAAGTTGAGCTTACCAGCATCCATGCCTTCATATCCTCTCTGCATTATGGTCCGGTCTATGCGTGACACCAGCCACGTTCCCGCCAGAATGCTGCTCAGCAACCTCAGTATGCAGTTGCCGATCCCCATCACCACATTGTAGAAAAAGAAGAAGTAGCTGAAGCAGTGGAACGCCTTCCTGGAGAGGAGGAAGAGAAACTGGGATTCCAGGTTACTGTACGGAGGAGGTTTACCTTAAAAATATATTCACTTGTTACTCTTAAAGGGATTGCTAACACTGTAAAACACCATCACAGCTGTATCCTCTATCTGCTGGTTTCAGCGAGTCACTGAAGCCACTTGACTCTATTAAGTAAGAGAGAAAGTGAATGTTTTATGACTTCAGTATCTCATTTGGCCTTTATCACCAGCACTTCCCTTTTCAGCAGTCACTGTTTGCTGATGTTGGACCTTCGTTTCAGTGGGATGGTTTTATCGCTTACATAAGATTATAGCTATAGGCCACCCACCTGTTGTTGAGAGCCAGAGGTTTCTCTTTATCAGTGGGAGACATTTTGTCCTGGAGGAAGAAGATCTGAACCAGAACTACCTGGAGAATCACCAGGGCGATCACCAGGGCGATGGTCAGGCTGAGAGACACCAGAGAAATGAAAATCAATAATCCACTTGGTTACCTAACCACCAATTATATATCCACAACCACAAGGAAAGCAGCCTTACACTGTAATTCCCAGGTTGCTGAGCATGCTGAGTACCCTGCCATGCTTTATAGGAAGAACCAAAGCATAGACGAACAGCAGGGCAAACAGGAAGTGGACAAAATGGACAATCAGGTAGCCTGTAGGGGAAATGCAGAGGAGACATCCTAAATATCTTGTGTAATCTTTCTATATCCATGCTGCTGTATGTTTTACTCAGGACTGTTGCTCTATAACTTTTGATTCTTCTATTCCACTCTCAAGACTATTCTGTGTGATAGGAACAAAAAACAATTGCGCAACTCCATCCATGCTTCATTCCTAACAAGATTTTAACATGGCCAATATTTAGTTGTGTAAAATGTTTTTTCTACAAACACATTTAGCAGTATGTTACGCTTAAAGGTTTATTAGGTTTTGTGGGTTTCTGGAGTTTTGATACTCATTTGTGGTCTTGATCTAGCTGTAATTTTCAAGGGGTGTGATGACTGAGTGGAGGGCAGTGGATATGGCATCCTCTGCAGATGTGTTGGTTCTTAATGCAAAATGTAGCTATATTTTTGAATTTTTCCCCTACATTTCTGACAAAGTTTTCAATACACGTACTTATATGTTGTGGCTTTCTCACTAGTTAGTGTGGAAAAGTAAATGCAGAGCTACCTCGACCATCATGTAATGCTAAAGCTTGGGGTTGAGAAACACCTTTTACAGACTGAGACCATTGAATTAAATCCTAAACCAATAGGCTTGTTCATTGAGAAGTTAGTTTCTGCCTAAAGCTTCCTGTTAATGGAACCTTTCCCTCTTCATCTTTCCCTCGACTTATGAAAGCATCTCACTAACGGCATCATTTTGGGAGCAGCAGGGTTGAGTCCCATTACAGACCATGTCCCGATGCACATCTGCACAGCTGCTTGATTTTGTGTTAAAAGCACAAACACGTCCCTTATTCATGTTTTTAAGAAGATGAGTAACTTACCCCACAGTGTGAACGCTATTTGCCAACCAGAGTATCTCGTGATGGAAGCCTGTGAACATTCAACGAGGAAACTTTGGTTGTGCAATCCTTAAGTCTATTGAGCAAAAGTGTGTGCGTGTCCTTTACATAATCAAACATTAAAACACATGCTCACACATTTGAATAGATCAGACTTGCAGTTGTGTGTGTGTGTATGCGAGAGCCTGTGTCTGCTCACACAATTAGCGAGAAGCCCCATCAAGATGCCCGAGAGCCTCGAACCTCATTTGTGATAATTATGAAGTGTTTTGGCAAAGCTGGCGGGGTGCAGCGGCCTTATGGTTCCACAATATGTGGACCGCACAGAGGATCACACACTGTGACGAACACACACATTTTGGCCTGTCAGCACAGTTATACTAGGGTGGATCTCACACTGGTAAGTGCTGATTTTGAGTGAAACAAGTGAAATCTGATTTGCACTACATTTACTGCCATTTGCTTAATGTGTGTGTGTGTGTGTGTGTGTGTGTGTGTGTGTGTGTGTGTGTGTGTGTGCATTACTTACTACACTGACAGCTGAGCTAGGGTTGTGAAACTTCTCAGGAAGAAACCCCTTCTGCCCTCTCCACAGTCTCTTCAAGTGTTTTCTGTGTGCACAGTTACACAGTGACACTCATCTATGACGGGTCTTATTATAACTGGCTGTTGTAACATCCTACAAACTTTTGGAAACTGACGGTTTTCAGTTTACCTGTAACATGCTAAGACGTGGAGAGTGTAGGCTACCGAGTTGAGACTAGCAAAGATGGTGGTAGCTAGCCAAGACTCTGGAACAAAAGAAATCACAACATGGCTCACCTTGTTTCACACAGTTCTGAGGATCATGAATAAACAACCACACCTTCATGTTCCAAAAAATATATTAACAAAATTGTGATTTGTTTGATTTGTCAGTGAAGAGTTGATTTTTTGGCTCATTCCCATGAGTAATGCTCACAATCGAGGCAGCCGGACAGAACTGTCCCCAAGAAACATGAGTCATGCAGACCAACTCACTCCTAGCCACGTCGATGAACTCCTCCAGCTGTGGTATCATGGCTCCCAGAGCTTCCGTCTGATTACAGGAAGTCACCAGATATTCTAATGTCTCCTTCCACTTCTCTACTCGGTCAAAAGCCACATTACTGACGCTGTAGTCGGCCAGGGTCATCTGTAGAAATGATATAAAGACAGAGATTTGTGGAGTCGTCATTTTCCAGAACAAAGAGTCTGGATGAGACATTTGGTCTGACTTAATGAAAGGGCTGTCACATTATACCGTGTACAGGCCTATGAGGGATATAATGGCAGTGCCGATGATCCTGTTGGGGAACTTGAAGTGGGGGTCCCACTCATACACTCTTCTCTGGAACCAGCTGAGGGGCTTACTGCAGCACAGAAAGGAGGGTCAAGCCTGATTGTGGGTGTGTGTCTGCATGACTGTGTGTTGCTACCTTCAGGTGCAATCTGAAATCTGGTAAATCTGTCAAAAGTTAAATGTGTTTTTATAAACATCTTAACACATGCAGAAAAAAGTGGTTCCCTCACCAACCGACAGAAGTGAAACTCTACCTGTGCGCAGGCGTTTTCCTCAGCAGGCTCTTAACATGCTGCACCTGGTGCTGCTCAATCAGCTCCTCAGGGTCCTGGCAGAAGATCCAGTTTATTATTGAGGGGAAAAGATTCAATTATTAATTTTATCATTCTAAAACTGGATTATCTAAGGTTTAGTATGCAATTATAGATTTTAGTCCCATACACTCCTGTACCTTCAATTCAAGATGTATGTATTTTCAAAATATTTGATATTGATATTGATATCCTAGGTGAATCCTGGCAAAAGGTTATTCAGACAATACAACGCGATAAAGATGAGAACAAATAAAAGTGAAAATATGATTAATGAAAGAGGAAAAAAAACAGCAAGAAACTTTCAGTCATTTTACGCAGTGGGCATGCTGACCTCTGGCTCCAGTTGCAGACGTATTCGAACAGCTTTAACCAGCATGTAGATGAATCGTCCCAAGAGGAAGATGAGGGAGAGGATGCAGGGCCACTGGACGATGATCTTCTGGTGTATGCCCAGAATCTTTAAAATCACACACAAAGTCATCCCGTTTGTTCATTTTCCCCCGTGGTGTCCAACAAAGTACCCACAGGCAAGTCTTCCTACAGAGCCTCATTCATTTAAGCTGCAGGCAGAAACAATCGTCTGGACAGAGGAGGCTGGTAACTTGGTCACAAGCCACACTACAACAACAAGCATCATTGCACTATGATGAGTTTAGTACTCACCTACCTTACCACTGGGACAGGTGAATGTATCCCAGACCGTAATAGTGATCCTACAAAAAAAGCACAGATACACTAAATAAACCCACTCATCTGTCCATACTGTTGAAATAAACCCTTTGTTGCTCTAATCCACATAGTGAGAATAAATATTTACCAGCACAGAGAGTACAGTATCCCCAGCACTGCCCCAGCTGCTCTGCAAGGCGTGGACAGACAGGCAAAGAAAGGGAAGTAGACCAGGCCCACCTCTAACGCTCCGATCAGAAACATTATAGCTGAGGGATAAGAGACCAGGGAAACAGCACATCAGTCAACATGATTAGATGTTGTACCTGCAGTTTGAATACAGAGCCCGGATCACAATGTTCAGTGGTCGGAGTACCTCTGGCCCAGGTTGGGACTGAGAAGGGGACGTAACCTTCAGAGAAGAGCAGCAGGACGCTGGAGGACACGGCACCGAACGCAAACCCATAGGACCACCGATTACTCAGACTGCCTATGGTGTCTAAAGGACTGGGACACAGTCATGACAAACAGTGTAAACACAACCAGAAGCACACAAAGTAGCCTGATACATGAGATCAAGAGGAGGGTAGATGTGAGATAATCCAGACTGTTGCCTATGACAACAAGGAAACCTGTTCATTTTGCTGTGACTTTATGTCCTGACACTCATCGCTGCTGCTGACTTACATCACAATGGCAAAACGTCCTCTCAGGAAGGGCAGTCTGCGGTCGATGCCCAGTGTTTTGGCTCTTTTCTGGAGGAAGGAGAGTATCCCCGTGATAAACACCTGCAGGGCGAGAAATCGATGCAATCTTCAACAATGCTTTGTTTGCATCACTGCAGCTGCTGGCTTTCTGTTGACTTTGAGATGGGGGGATGGACCCAGTTTGTTTTATTCATGGCTAGCAAGCTAGTTTCTTTAGGTTTCAGAATCAAAGTCAGGAGATTTTAACTTGCACAAGCCTCAGCAGATGCATCCTCCAATCACTAACAAGCTGATCGATACTATGAGTCCGTGGTGGCAGAGGGATCCACTGGATCACACGGCTGACCTTATAAAATGTAGGTCTCATATCTGAACCTTACACTTTGCATCACCAGCTTGGCAAGTGTCCTATCAAAGCAGTTTCAGATCATGCTGCTGTATCTTCAAACTCATTCACTGAGGGTGTAGTAGTAACAGCTGTGCTGTGTTTCAGATCTGGACCTGAAAGAAGAGAATTGTAGCTCCAACTTAAAAAAAGCACAACAGTAAATTGTGTTAATCTAACATGTGAACTTAAATAAGATTTATGAGTAACTAAAAGTTAGCTAGGAAAACTTTTTTCAGTGTGATTGTACACTGGAAAAAATGTTTTAGATGAAATCACCAAGTTTAAATGACATAACTTACCCTTAAAATATATATATTTTTTAAAAAACTCAATTTATTTGTTCATTACCAACTGAAAAACATTTTTAAAGACAGCTCTGATAATTCTGTTTTTCAGTGTGTAGTGTAATTATATTTCTAGACACCCTCTGTTATGTGAGTACATCGTGAACGCAGAAACTTAAAATGCTGTTTCCCAAATATCACTTCATGTAACATTTTATATAACAAGGGTACAAATCATAAACTTAAGTAATGACTAACTTACACCTGACCTGAATGGTTTGATAAATAAACTGATACAGGATGTATCATAAAGCCCTGTTGCTCAGCATTAACAAATGATCTAGTTACTATGACCATAGGAGATCATTAAAGAATGCTGATTAGGAGATATTCTTCATACATGAGCTGAAATGCTTAAAGAAAGTTGGATTTTATTTACATAAATGTTTGTTCATGTCACAGTATTCAGTGTTTACATCCTGCATCTGTTAAAATCACGATGAGTCATGCATTAGTTAATCATTAGTGAAGGATATGATTCTGTCCTTACTATAAACTGTTAACACAAACCCATACATCATCGGCACATACTGGTCAATATCCGTTTTCCTTGTTGTCATGTGAAAAATGAAATATCTTGATTGTTCATTTTCAGTAACACTGAGGGAGCACACATTTATTGTTCAGAAAAAGGATCTTTTTTCTTAAACTAAGCAAACCATTTTAATCCCATCTGACCACCTGACAAATACATTGTTTTAAATCTGTTATGTTTTGCTCAAGACAGGTTGACACTCTTCTCATATCGCAGGTTAAATTGATGGACAACTCACTGCTGGTATGAGTGAAACATGCAGGAAGAGATCCATAGAGATGCCATTCTCACAGTCCTGAACTCGACTGTCGACCCTGGAGACACAGTAACAATACAGACAGGATGTAATAGCTTGATTTGACTGATCTATACTGTGGGGACACGGGGCAGGATGGAAATGAGGGGAACGAAGTGAAAGTAGGAAGAAATGAATGGGATGGACAGAACTAAACTGATCAAGAATCATTAAAACGTCACGGCTCAGAGGTCCTAATGCATCGATCAGCATCAGCTCAGGTTCAGGTTCACTGTCGCTCTGTCTTGATTCGAACCTGCTCGTGAAGTCTGTGACACATCAACCCGCCGACTGACAGTAACAAAGCAAAGAGCCGCACCGTCAACGTCAGCAGCGGTGAGCAGAGTGTTCACAGTGTGTACTTACCCAGGTTCCACTTGGGTTCCTATCATCGTCAGGTCGCTGCAGTCTTAAAGGCTCTGTCTCTGCTCTGCTGTAAAGACCGAGGAAGCAACTGCACTCACACCACTTCTCTGTTTCCTGGTTTCAGTCATGTGACTCACACAGTTGACCTTTGACCTCAGTATTCAACACTTTATTTCTCTCTGTTGTTTCATGTCCACTGTCCCAGCGTGTCGCTCTGCGCTCCTGTCATCTTCATGACACACACACACACACACACACACACACACACACACACACACACACGACTGAACATTATCGACCGCTGTGTTACTCAGTCTAAGTTGGGTAAATATTGGCTCCCAGCACCGATAACCAAGCGATCATTCACCTCCAGCCTCCACAGTACAAAGGAATGCTTTCAGATTATGTTACCTAAAAAACACTTTCTTTATTTACTTTCCTTTTTAATAACCTCCAATGTACTCACTAGATTTATTTAATTTGTAGCATCAGTTTTGACTTTGATTTGGATTTTAATGAACTAAACAAAAGGAAACGTCAGACGGTTGTTTACTGCTAATTGGCGTTTATTACTCATCGTCATGACACAGACATTTAGGCGAGCTGGGATCTGATGTTGGGTCGATAATCAGATCCCGACTGGTCCCCTTAGTGGTGACATCATCTCCCGGGCAGGTCAGCAGCTCTCCTCTTTGGCGATCAAAATGTCCATCTTGGTTGCTCTGCAGAGTGGATCAGAACACGTCACCATCGTGATTCAATCTGTTTTGCTCAGCTGGGAATATTCCAGCTTTGAATCAATGTCAGCGAAAATTATAACAAATGTTGTGATGAAACCACCCAATCACAAAGAAAGTATGAATTCCAGTTCAATTCTATTTCACTATCTATCTTTACAGATAGTACATGGGGGCATCGATAACCATGAGTGATAAAAAAAACAAGGAAAATGTTGTCAGTGTGCAGAATGAAGATGCACGTCGTGGCTGTAGAACCAGGCTGTCACAGGCACAACAGGTTTCCCAGGGAGGCCAGGTTGTGACAGAATCTATCTTCTTATTATAGTAGTATAAAAATCTGGAGAGATTTATCTTTGAACACACTCAATTCTGGGTTTCTCAGTTTGCCTGACCCTCAGAAAGAGGAGAAAAGAAAACTGGGGAGAAACGTCAGTGGGAAGGATTAGCTGCAAAATATCAGTGTCGTATAGCCAAAAGCCATACTTGAGTAAAATTAATGATACTGTGTTAAAATATTACTTTAAAAGTGAAAGTCACCCTTGCAAAATGTACTTGAGTCAAGTTATCTGATATGATGTGTGAATCATATCAGTGAATTAAAAAAGTGAATTAGATTTGGCTCTGATGCAGCCTGTGATGTGCAAAGTGACTAGTATCTAAAGTTATCAAATAAAGCATTTGCCTTTAAATGTAGTGGAGTGGAATTATAAAGTAGCCGATAATTTAAATGCCCAGGAAAAGTACAAATGTTTCAATACTGTGCTTGAGTAAATGTACATACACATACACAGTGTGCATGTAGTCACACCTCATATTAACTCATTGTGTGTGGATGTGGAAGTACATTTGAGCGGCAGTGGAGAGGTCATTGGAGAGACAGACAGAACATCAGAAAACAGACAGAGAGGAACAGAGAGAACAGTTATTTCTTTTCTTTTACTTTTCCTGTTATTAAGCCTCTTTATGATTTAAAGAGGCTTGTACACGATGCTGCAAGATCTCATGAAATTTGGTGCTTTTCCCTGATTTGCTCACCAGAAACGTGATCAGCGTTTTCTAGCAATGACGAATGATCCCCTGCTCATTTCCAGACCAGGACGTGAATAATAGACTGAACTGGAAAGCGTCCAGTCATTTTGAATCAGCTGCTGTTTACGCTCTGCTGTTTCACCACCGGGGGGCGACTCGGCGACTTCAGCCTCCACAAAGTTGACTTCATGTGACCTCCTGTGTGAATGCTGTGAGGGTGCAGCAGCTGTGTGTACTCACTGTCTCTGGACACACAGGGTGCACTCGTTGGCGTAGGTGTTTCCATCGCTGCCGCACACCGGAGCGAGGTTCAGGGGGCACGCCACGATCTCCATTTCAGGGCAGGAGGGCTGCGAGAACATAAAGCAACTCACCCGTGATCACCTGAGAAGACAGCTCACTCACCATACACCATTACACACTTATGATCCCCTTTAATCATGATCAAAACACCCTCTTAGATGCACACACACACACACACACAGATGAGTCAAGATGCAGCACCTTCCTCAGGAGTCCAGATTTCTTCTCAGCATCTATAAAAAGAGCAGATGACTGATAAAACCTTACATGTTGAAAATAATTGACTCCTTATGTCATAAACTCCTGTACATGAGTAAGTGAGTCAGCAACCCGCCTGATCCAGAGAGAAAAATATCTTTATGCAAACTTTCCAGCCGAGACTGGATAGTTATCTGATCTGTTCTTGGGTAGGGTGAGTATATGAGTGCCTACTAGGGCTGCACAAACCTTCTTTTCCAAACATTAAGGGCATATTTGTTTGGCGCAGACCCCAACACACACTGCATTGTCATGATTTTACTAGTTTTCCCACTGATGCAAATCAAATCACAATCGTAACATCTGACAAAATGTCATCATGTGATTTTTTTTTTTTTTTTTTTACATATTGTACACCTCTAGTGCCTACTATGTAATATGAAATACATTCATTTAAAGGCACAATGCTTATAATAAACATGCAAACAAAATGTATATACTTCTGTTTCGCTTCAACATCAATGTGTCTTTTTCTTTTGTTCGAACTAAATCTCCTCTGACACGATGTTGTTACTCCACCAACATGAAATCCTTAAAGGCCCAACATGTAGAGAAACTGTTAAAAATTGCTCTCAACTACTTTACCTTGATCCATAACAGCCACTTTACGATAAATGTGTAAAATGCCTCAAAACTGAGCGTGTTTTTCCTGTGTTACCTGCAGCCACGCAGATGAGCAGAAGTCCCAGAAAAACAGCTCTTCCAGTCCTCATGTCGGTGGATGAATAACTCAGACTGACTGAAACCTCTGTGCGTGAGTTTGCTGGCGACGGATTTTGTGTGTGTGGGGCGTGTGTGTGTGTGTGCGCGTGGGAGCACAGCAGGTGACGCACAACAACACATGCACGCTCTAGAAACTTATAGCGAGCATTAACACAGACGCCCACACAGACTGTAAACACATCCTTTGTTCAGTCATTAGCTACAAACTTCCATCTGTCAAAACCCAACTAGCTGTGGTCACACAGCTGCAGCAGCAGAAAGGCAAAAATAATCAAATCAGGAGTCTTTTTTTTTTTTTTCCAAAATGTATGATTTTTTAATTTTTTAATGCAAAGAGTAACTATACACAATGAGTAACAGACCCAAACAGCTGTTTAATACTTAAAAATGTAAACAAATAATAATATTGAGCACGAGAAGAGAAATATCACCATCTTACTGTCCTGCGTTTCTCTTTATCTCTCTACTGCTTTTCACTTATTTCTCTCAATCATGTAAGCTTCTGCCCTCTTTTTCAAGTGTCAAAAAAAAAAAAATGTTTTGACGCAGAGTTGTAGCTTCGCTCCGTCTCAATTATATCTGTGTTCCAGTGCAGACATTTGATTTTAAACGTCTTATTTGCCAAATCTCTTGCTTCTACGTCTCTGACACTACAGGCTATAAAGTGCTCACATTTAGCTGAGGGTGAGTCTGAAGACCCACAGCAGTGACTAGATCCCCGAGATTACGGAAACCCATTCCATGATTTTATATGACACAGAGCACCCTTAATGACAATCAGTCATTAAATTAAACCCTGGATATGATTTTCTTTTAGTTTTTTTTTTTTTTGGAATATAAAGCATTACAAGCACAACTCTAGTAGACATGGTCCCCTGTTTTATGTGCAGTCTGGCCTTTGGACCAACACTGGAAAGTCTAAAATTTGAGTTACTGACGGTACAGTCAGTGCTGCAGCTTACCAATGTGGACAAAAACTGAAAGATTGGAATTTGGCAACATCACTAGGAAATAGCAAAAACTTGCAGTGTGACGGAGACTGAGTGAGGGAGAACAAATTGGACGTGAAATGTGCTTTTTGTTCTCGACAACAGAAGAGGATTTCTATGAGCTGATGGATAAAAGAACTGAAACAAAAGCACAACTTGAAACTTTACAAAACCTCCTTGAGATTATGCTGGTTGATCAAAGATACACGTTCAGCTCCATTTGGCACAGTTATTGTTTGTTCATTCCACTGGTAACATTTTTTTTTTCACTTGACATCACAAGATACTGCTGCCACTGTACATAATATCCACACCGGTGACGGCTCAGGTCTCAAACGCTTCCATCGTGCCCTCACGCAGTGCATGTATAAAAGCACGCATTACAAGAAAAGTTGCCATCTTTAGACCTCATACAAGCAGAGTAGCTGTGAACCTGTTTTCTCCGTATACTGGAGCTACAGTTTTACCCACAGGAACATTTCCATGTCACTCATCAAGTTACATTTTGACACAGATTTCCACAGTTGTTTTTTTTTTTTTTTTTTTACAACAGAATCTGAACTCCACATATACGTTATTTGGCGGTAAACCGACAACAATAATGAAGCACAATTCCGTCGTCTCCAGTCCTTTACAAGCTGATCTGACGGCATGCTCTGGCACACACACACATACACACACACAGTAGTGCTGATAGTCCAGGTGTGTGGCCAATTTGAAAGCATGCATTATATATTTCCAATGAACTTTCAAAAACACCAGTCCCACATTGTCTGCAATCTTCATCTTTCTGTCGAAGCCACATCTGCCAGTTTATGACGGTTCTCCTTTGTCCATTCTGATTGGTCTTCCGTTCCATTTAAAGAGGGCAGGACAAGTAAAACAAGCCAGTATAGTAGGCTGCGTCATGTACAGACATCAAGCAACCACAATTTTTTTTTTTTTGACAATGAAGGACACAATTTCTTAAAGAAAAGAAAAAAAAGACAGTCAAGTTTCAGTCATCATCTTCACTAAGAGCTGATGTTTTGTGCTTCGACGCATGTTGGAATCCGTCTCATACATTCCTTAGCAGCCTAAATACATTGTTGTTGTTTTCTAATGGAGTGCTCGGATTTCTCTCTCCACCATGATACAGTATAGGCACTGTGCTGGACAATGTCAAGGACACCAAGAACAACAAATATAAAAGACAAATGGGTTATCAATCTTAATTGTTATCCAAACAAAATGGGAAAACAACTCCAAAGAGGTTAGCTTCGTCTATTAGAATTAAATTACCTTAAAAAATCTAATTAGTAAAAATAATCATGTTGCATGTCTGCACGTTTGTGACTTAAATTAACTGGATTGTAAATGCTTCTTTTGCATTAGAAAACAACTGCGCTTGGTAACGAAGAGCGACAGAGAGGTTTGACCCTGATAAAAAAGTAGTCAGTCCATCTAGCAGTTGGCAGTGAATGATCAGAACCTTTTTCTGCTCTTGCTGTTTCACGCTACAATACAGAGTAGCACACATACACACGCCCCCCCTGACTACTGCTTACTACTTTTAGGACAGGGGATGTTTCTACTAGAGATATTTCCTTCTATCATCCCAGATGCCGTGTCCACTGAGTGAGTAGCAGGTCTACAGGCTTTCAAGTCTGACACAGCATCATAATCCTGCTGTCGCTTCAAGTGTTTCTTTCTTTCTCTCTGGCCATCTTAGTGAAGGAGAAGCACCAGTCTCCAACCCTCACAGGAATTTCTTCTCATCTTAAATATATTTATATATATTTCTTGCATTGATTTGCATTGAGTTGTCATTATTTCAGTGTCTGTCACGATACCTGCAGTCTCTGCCTTTTCAAGAGGCTGTGCGCTGACGTGCAGGTCCACTGAGAAATGATAACAATTAAAAAATACTAAAAAATAGAAAAAAAAACAACAAAATTTAACATAGTCTGTCTCCCCCAGCTGGTTAGTGGTCCATATTTTGTGAGGTGGGGGAGGGCGGGTGAAGCTTAGCAGCACCCACTGATGGTATGTTGCGGAATCAGACGCAGCTCTCCCTGGTCTTGTTGTCCGTGAGGAAAGAGTTTAGCTGGGAAATGTCCACTACCACAGCGTCCCGCTTGTTCAGATGGACGTCTTTCAAATGGTCCTCATCACTTTGGTCCTTGGCGAAATTTACAAACACCTGCAGGAAGGAAGAGAAGAGGGGGCAGGATTTAGATTTAGCATAAACAAACTCATAATCTAGTTGCAGTCTGAGCCTTGAGACTTGCTTACTTGGTCTAGAGTTGTCTGGGAGACGGAGTAGTCCTCTATGCTGAGCGTCTCCTTGTTCGTAGAGAGCAGGGAGAAGATGCGGGCGAGGGAGGTGAGGGAGGTGGGCAGCTGGTACTGCAGCATGTTGCGGTGTTTCTCCTTCAGCGTGCTGCCCGGCAGCTCCCGCTCGATGAACTCCATCACCGGCCGGAGGTCTGGGTCAGGGCCAGCCACCCGCAGGATGATGGTGTAGCCGTCACCAAACCTGGTAGGAGCATGACGAAGCACATTTCATTCATCCGATCTCTTTAAGTGATTATCATTCTCATTTCTTTCATGTGTGAGCCTATATGCCATGTGATTGTGGCGAGATTTCCCACCTGTTTTTGAGATGCTGCACACTGCCCAAGCAGCGGAACCTGCCGTTGACCATGATGGCCATTCTTGTGCAAAGTGCTTCACACTCTTCCATGCTGCAAAAACCACATGAACACACCAGGATGAGCTCAGTGATCTTAGACTTACACAAACCATAGTCACTGACATGATGATATAGAATTTTATGGTTCAGTTGATCGAACAGATGTAATCTAACCTGTGTGAAGTCAGGACTACAGATCGTCCCTCTTTGATGATGCTGAGGATTGCGTTCCACAGAGCACGGCGAGCTTTAGGGTCCATGCCTGTTGTCGGTTCATCCTGTAAATGGGAAACGCCAGATATTTAGCTTCTGCTTCAATGACCATGCTGGTGCTGTATGCTACAATGATTCAGATGTATTTGTGTACGTTTAAACATGTTGCACCTACCAGAAACACTACAGGTGGTCCGCCGATGAGAGCAATGGCGGTGGACAGTTTCCTCATGTTTCCTCCACTATAGCTGCCCGCTGACTTGTCCACATATTTGACCAAGCCGAGCTTCCGGATGCCCCACTCTGCCACCTAGTGGACGGGAGAAGATTTGTGCGTTAGTGTCAACCATCTTCTTTTGAAACAGTAATTACAGGGGCATAATGATGTGTTTATTTTGCATTGACTAATATTCTATACAATGCCTCTGCAGACTACAAAAACAAAAGGATGAGCCCATTGTATATCTAAATGATCAAAGTCATCTGTCATTGTAAGTACAGTTGGTCCATGTATATGTGTTCCAGTGTGAGTTACTGACCTCACAGACTTCCTTCTCAGGAACGCCCCTCAGGATGGCGTAAAACTCGAGGTGTTCTCTTCCGGTCAGCAGGTCGTTGATGGCATCAAACTGAGGACAGTAGCCCATGTTCTGATGCACCTCGTCTATCTCTGTGTTCACACTGGAGAGTTTAAGAGTGTTTAGTTTCACAGCAAAAGCAAAACATTTTAAAGAAAGCTAGTTTGAGTTCCAGCGTAAACCAGCTTGTTGAAGAAGTTCAGTTAAACTTTACATTATCTCAACATTGCATTATGCCGTGGTTCAATATTCATTTCAAGTATCACTGATGCCAAGAATATATTATGGTGTTCACTACCTCTTGACAGACTGGCTGAACTTGCTGAATATACTAGAATATTATATGAAATTAAATACAAATGATTGGATATTTTGCGCCATTTTACCTTTTGCCAGCCAGGTAAGCCTCTCCACTGGTAACCAAAGAGTCTCCAGTCAGCATTTTAAAGGTGCTGGTTTTGCCTGCGCCATTCACACCCAGCAAACCGAAGCACTGAGGGAGGGGAGAGACATGATATTAGCTTAACCTTATCATCCTGTTACAAACACAACTTCAATGACAAACGTTTTATCTGTAAAATAAAAGACAGCCTAGTGTAATATTTTCTATCCCGTACCTCTCCAGGGGGGATGCCGACACATAGCCGGTCCACTGCCGGCTTCTGTTTACGCTTGTAAATCTTGGTGAGCTGCCTGAGCTCCAGGATGTCTGACTGTCCTGCTCCGCTCAGGATCCTCTGTCGCTCTCTGGCCACGTCCTCGTCTTCTTCTCCGATAGGTTTCAGATGACTGGTGGACGACCTGGATGGACAGAGAAGGAGGAGGGGTCACATTCAACACAGGGTTTAGTTGAATCCTTCACCCAGAGGGGATTCAAATCCTAATCCCCTTTTGTTTTGACTTATGACATTTTAGGAATGGATACTGTGTCATGGGGAAAATTCTAGAGGTTGTTGTCCTCATAATTAAGCTGAAGGATCACACGTGTATCGAAGGCTTCACTCACCTCGCTTTGATGCAGAAGCGGTACTGAATGAGGACAGTGATGACAAAGAAGATCACGCCCTCTATGGCCATGGCAAACAGGTTCTTTCCCACCATGTCCCAGGCCAGAGGGGAGCGGAACCGATTCTCACCTTTAGAGACACAAGCAGAACCACCGATAAGACATTTTAAACACATCTAGAAAATGTATGTTTGCTTCCTTGACAAAAAATTAGGATACATGTGTAGGAGTAGTCTGCTGAAATTACCAAATCTCTCCAAAGCGTCAGCCATTGCCTGATTCTTCACCATGTCAATCAGTCCTCTACCCAGACAGAAGTGAGGGAAGATGAGGAACACGTTCTTCAGGATGTCGTTGATACCACCGATTTCCTTAAATGGGATAAAGACGGTTCTTAATTATGAGGGGTAAAGCATTCAATCTCAATTACGTCTTAGTTTGCATTCAAAAGCGCTCCCTTCCACCTGAACAAAAATAACTTATTTACATTGCTTCCAAACAGCTCCAGAACAAATGTGGACACGCTGCCGTTGATTCCTATCAGTATGTTAACGCTGGTCAGGACCACGTAGGCCGTGCTGGGGATCTTGAAGAAGAACGAGGCTGGGTACATCAGAGGGGTGATGGACCACCTGTGGAGGGATACAGAGATAATTTCAGATGAGAGGGGGTCAGAGAAATAGAGAAAATAAATGAAAGGGCGAGTCAAACAAGCCGACTGTGTGTCAAAATGTACCCATAGAGCAGCAGCAGCAGGGCCAGCACAGGCAGATTGGTGGAAGAGACGTAGGCGTCTTGTTGGAAACACACAAAGATGATGATGACCAGTGTGGCTGGGACGATGTAGTTACACTGTAAGAAAAGAAGGAGAGGAGGTTAAAAATAAGCTTTGGTTACATTTTAGGATAATAAAATTTGATAACTTTAATACATCCTAATCCATAATCCATCATTTCTAATTTAGTTACAACAGGGGCCAAGATCATCTAAAATGTTTTACCATATCCCAGACAAAGTTGGCCAGCCAGTAAAGGAAAGGCTGCACTCCGCTGATGAACTGCATGTGTTTGGCCTTGTTCACTCTCTCCTGGATGAGGAAGACTACAAAGCTTGCAGGGACAAAGGACATGGCGAAGATCACGCAGATGGAAACCAGCACATCCACTGATGTCGTCATCCTGAGGGAGGGAGAACAGATCACAGGAAACAATGAGAATTGAAGTCTCTCAGAAAAGGTCAAAGAAATGTTAGAACTGTTTATGCACGTCTCGGTAACGACACTAATACTCACAGTGCCACTTGTGACAGTTGCTCCTTGGTGAGGTTGAGCGGGTGATTGTGGGCAGTGATGCCAAACTTTGTGGGGTCTTTGCCACCTGTCAGACTTGCCCGCAGGATGCCGTTGTTCATCACGTTGAGGAAAGAACCAATGCTGTGCCAGCCCTTGTTATTGAACCAGATCTGGAGAGAGAGCGAGAGAGGGAGAGCAATACATTTAGTTTCTGTAACCTCAGAGGACACACAATGTAGGAGTAAATTAGTAGCTTGGCGATGAGCTGAATGCCGAAAGTCTTGGAGAGAGTAAAGATTACAGGGTATCTTGGGCAAATAGATATTTTCCCTTCAGCTCCGACTCCCGCTGCAGATTTTCTGTCTTATATCTTTCCAGGTTTATGGTTGCTTTTTCTTTTTGAAAAATTAAAAGCTCCTTCAGTTTGTGGTTTTGGATAAAAGTATGACCCTCATGACTAAAATGTGAAATTGTAATGTGTAACATTAAAAACTGAGAAAAACACAATTAATGAATAAGACTGAAAAAACAAATGAGCTACAAATGCAAATAGTATACAATCAAATTAGACAATATCAATCAAATGAGTAAAGTGTGTTTACATGGGTATAACAGCTGAATTGTTTGAGAATTTGGTGAGGAAAGCTTGACGGTGACCTGCAGCGCCACGTGCTGTTGTATAACCAGTGTCTGTGTGTGCGTGTGAGTGTGCTAACCTTGACGTTATTCTTGGTGTCCAATCCTTGGATGAAAGTGGAGAGACTGTGAAAGAAACGATCTGCTGCAGTTCCCTGGAGGGTGGATGAGGCAGAGAGAGAGAAAGAGGATAGGAGAGGGAGAGAGTCTTCTTTAGCACATGTAAACTGGGTAGACTGGGTAAACTGACACTGTTTGAACCTGCAATAATACACGTATAGATCCACTACAGCCCAAATCATAGAAACTTAAAAATGAGTCACTGTGTACAGCACTAATTGAAACCAAAGGAGTAAAACCAACCACATTATTGAGCTTTTCTTGTGTATGAGCGCAGTGAAATAATACTGTAATGACATCTCTTACTCTCTCCAGACGGAAGCGTCTCCTCAGCTCAGCGATCGCATCATCGATTTCATCCGTGTGGGACAACAGCTGAGAACTCCTGGCGCCTAACGAGAATCCACCGTATCTGCATGGAGAGCAAGCGTTTTAATCTCAGCACAGGACACAGCAGAGAACCGCTCGGCTCAATATTATTGACAAATCTGCTCAAGATGGATCATGTCTGATAACCTACCTGAACTCATTGACCCAAATCTTGTTCTTCAGGCTGTAAGAGAAGAAAAAAGATAAAATGATTCAATGTTCAACACATCATCGTATGAGTTATAAAGCAATGAACTCGCACAAATATCAGTGTGTGTAAGATTAGTGTTTTACCTCTTTCCAATGATCTGAGCGTAAGTTTTAACCAGATAGTCTGAGATGTTTCTGCCAGTCAGATTCTGAAGAGTGTCCGTCTCACTGATCTTCATCTGAATACACAAACACACAAAACACCTAATTACCATTTGCTTTTCATTGTATCAGTTCACTTTCATTTTTTTATGTTAGCAGGAAGAAAGGTTGGTAGTGCCTTTGTTGTACGGTCATATGATCTTCACTTGATTTGACACTTAAGTGCTGACTGTCTCATTGTTTGGTGTCACTGACCTGTGGTGGTGGAAGTCCGCCGGCACCAGCGGGACACTCTGGAAGCATCCTCTTGCGTCCTCCACAGCTGCACTCACACAGGGGAGAGGGATTCTCCATGGACCAGTTGCCTTTGTCGAACACGTCCTTCAGACTTTGAGAGACTTGCGGGACTGACCACTCATCCTCAACTGTCGTACAGGGAATGTCCCTGGAGCACAAAAAAGTTTCAATTTAATTTCAAATCAAAATTTTATGCATACATGTAGACAAACAATAATGTGATCTGTTCAATTGCGTATTCACTTTTCTTCTCCAAACTTACGGTATAGGTTCTCCTTCCATGCAGCGTGTTCCAAATCCTGGTTTTTCTGTCAGGGCTTCCAGCAGCTTGTTGGTGTGAGGGTCCTCAGGTAAGTCATTACTACAAATCAACAGAGAACAAGTTGCCTTTATTAACACAAACTAATATTCCATAAATGTGAGAAAAACAGCATTTCTTGACTTGTCTTTAAGTGTAAAGAGACAATAAGCTGAACACTACTAATAATAGGCTAAAAATGGCTTCATCATCAAGTTCTCATACCACCAGTATGTGAGTTTCACAGCTACTTCACAATGGTTGCAAAATAGTACAACTGTGCAAAATACAGTTCAGCACTCTTTTACCGCTAAGCCGGTGAGTTTAAAAATACATCAGTTAGGTAACATGCAGACATTAATGCAGTTACGTATCCTTTGCATCTTTAATGGTTTGTACACTTAGGTGATGGAAATAAATAAAAATTTTCTTGACAGAAAAACAGAATGATGTGATTGAGGTGAATTTAAGGTTAAAAGGTGCTTAGCTGGTGTAATTTTAAGAATGTACACAATTAACAGAAAATGGTTTTGTTTGTACAAAAGTTCAAGATAAATTAATGAGAGGAAAGTCAATCCAGTATCTCACCTCATGAAGGTGAACTGTTCTCCATACATGCCAGGATCCAAAGCCAGACTTGGGTACTTTCCAAATGGAGGAACAATCAGACTGAACACCAGGGCAATACACACAAACACGGCCGGCAGAACAATCTGAAAAAAACAACATCATGAAAATGTATTAACATTGTGTTGATGTACAGCAGAAAGACCCATACTGGCTTGTCTCTTTAGAGTTTTGTGTGTATGAAAGCAGCATCAGTATACCTGAGCAAAGAAGCCTTTCCTGGAGCGCCGAGCGTAGAGGAATCGTTTCCAGAGCAGTGCAACAAACTGCTGTCTCTTCAGACTCCAGCCTTTGACCTGGTACGAACCTTTGCCATCTGTTCCACTGAGCCAGTCGGTCTCCCGGGATTCTGCACACAGAGATGGCGATACAAGTGAGCAAACTTGCAAAACGAAGTCTGTGTCCTGATTTTGTAAGTTTATAGAATGCCTGCAATTGCAATTTTTCTGACACAGAGCAGCAAATATCTGTGTTTTGCAATATAAATCTTCTTTTCTTCAGACAGGCTGAAACTGCACTTTTTGTGAGATGTGACATATCTGTCATCATTCTCTATATTTACTTTTGGTACAACAAAGAGTAACAGCAATGATAGCAATACAAATGAAGCTATCATTGCACTGCATGATGGGTAATGCAGTTCTACCTGGGTCACCTTCAGAGTCGTTAAAGTCAAAGTCGTCCTCGGTGAAGGGCTTCAGGCAGCTCTGGTGGTCTCCAAATGCATGATGGCGACGAATTCTGGTTGGCACGACTCCATCTGCAGCCACAGGAGGATGGACATGTTAATATAAGCTATTAATCGGGTTTCAAATCTTCCATTTTGTTTTAACCATAACCCTCCATTTATTCTGTTACTTCTCAAACAAAGGGGCAAATCTCACCTGATAGCTCAACAGCATCCACGCCACTGTCCTCAGCCACTTTCAGGAAAATCTACAGAGTTGGAAGAGATACGATTAAAACATTGGCAGAATCATTCCAACAATAAATCAAGCAGAGTATAAAAGGCCAGACATAAGGGTGTGTAAACTGCTTGCTGCTCCTCACCTCCTCCAGGGTGGTATCAGATATTCCATAGCTGGATATTCCCAGGTCAGTGAGGCGGTCATCCAGCTCATGGAAGAGCTCTACAAAGGCTCCATCTTTAGCTGACTGATAGGGCAAGACATAAGTGAGCTCGTGGCCAAGGTCCTCAACCAGACGAGCCTCAGAGACATGCTTGAATATCACATTGGAGATAAGGGACACATCTATAGGGAAGAAACCAGCAGAAAGAATGACAGGTTGGTTAATTTTACAAGAATAAGCTTTTCTAGCTTTGCAGGAGCCAACTGAGTGTCAGTTCTTACCGATGGTGGTGGTTTCACTTTCTGGCTCACTGCCCAGACCAGCATCAGAACTGCTCTGTGATACACTGTCCTCCTGAGGAGAAGATAAAGAGAATAAACAGTTCAGTAAAAGAAAGACTCAATAAAACTCAGAAGTGAGACTCCCTCTCTTGCATTTTTTAAAAAACGGTTGTTCCTCTTGATGTCTCTCTTACCTTCTCGTTCTTCTTGCTGTAAGAGACGGTGCTGGCAGAATTCCTGCAGGACTGAAGTGTCAGATCGTAGTCTCTCTTAACCAGGGTCAGATAGTAGCCAGTGCCAAGTTGGGTCTTCAGGAAGAGGGAGGAGCCTACACAGCACAGCTTGCCGTGGGAAATGATGGCGATGCGGTCACCCAGGATGTCAGCCTCGTCCATGTGGTGAGTGGACAGGATGATGGTGCGGCCTGACCGAGGAACAAACACATTCAGCAGAATTAATTACATCATGTATACGAAATAACAACGACATGACCAAGAGTCAACTATCAGTTGTATTTACCTTGTCTGTATTTAAGCAGCAGGTCCCAGATGCCCCTGCGAGCATAGGGATCGACCCCAGCAGTAGGTTCATCCAGGATTACAACCTTGGAGCCTCCAACAAAAGCCAGGGCCACTGACAGCTTTCTCTGCATCCCTCCTACAAAGACAACGGGTAGAAAACGTCAGAATTATACATTTTACTATCTAATTACTATCTTAATAGAAACTCCCCTTCAATTAAAATATTACTTGAGAAGCCACTAAAAGGAAAAATACAAAAACAGCTAAATATTCAAACTGACCCGACAGTGTGCTGGTGCGAGATGTTCGTTTGTGAGGCAATCCGACATCATTCACAATTTGTTCCATCTCAGCCTTCACCTTCTCCTCCGGCAGGCCCTTCATACGGGCGTAAAACCAGATGTGTTCCTCCACCGTCAGCCTGGTTTACAACAAATCACACAATTATGAAACATAAGCGTGAACAAATTTGAAAAGAATTCAATTCTTAGTATAAAGACATTCTGATGCTGAGATCTAGACTGTATACGTACATGCTAAAAAGTACGTTGTGCTGAGGACAGACACCCAGATTCTGCCTGATGGTGCTCAGTTCAGTGCGGATGTCCTTGCCGAGGATGTAGGCTGTGCCAGAAGTGGGTGGAAATAGTCCTGTCAGGATTGACCTATCAGAAACGCAGCAGGGACAAAAAAGTCACCATCGATCGCCATCTCAACAGTGTAGATTTCTGACAGTGGTGTATTTTACACGCACTGCAGCCAATTTGTGTATCATCTTACATTGTTGTGGTCTTGCCAGCTCCATTGTGTCCGAGGAAGGAGGTTATCTGTCCGTTATAGAACCTCAGGGACAGCCCGTCTACAGCCAGTTTGTTTCCGTGGCTGTAGACCTTCACCAGATTCTCGATGTAAACGCCCGGCTCGATGTGGCCTGGTTCCTCCTCGATACATACGGCTGTCAAGGAGACAAGGAGAACGATGCTTGAATTACAACGTTAATTACAATTCATATTTGTAAAGATACAAAAAACAGAAAGACAAGTAAATATGTTCATGTAAATATGTAATGTATTGATTATTATTTGTACCGTCAGCGTTGCCCTTCTTTGATAGAGGGGTGGAGAGGTTGTTGTTCTCTTTTTCTCCACACCAGTATGTCCTAGTGAAAGGGAAATACCAAGGCCTGGGGATCCCGTATTGACCTGTAATTGAACAGTGAATGTTTTTGATTTCGGTCCCATTCACTATAACAACCACAACAAACTATTCAAATGTAAATCGTTGATTTAAGGAAAAAATACCACAAACTTTATTCATGACTCACCAGGGAAAACAGCTTCGATGTACCAGGTCATTATTCCGTAGAGTACGGCGTCAAACAGCATGAGGGAGATAGAGGTGGTCAGGTTGTAGCTGTCATCCTCCAGAGGGCTGGCCAGCAGGTTCGACCACTGGATACCAACCCCCTGCTCCTCGAACAGGGCAAAGTACTCGCAGCCAAACCCAAAAGCCACAGGAGACAGGAGACTCTGGGAGGACAACAGAGAAGCCGGTGATAAGCTAGAGAAAGAGGATAATTCTAGAAAGCATGCACATGAGTTTTTGGAACATGAAGGTCCATTTGACACAATAATGGGGACCTTTTTTATTTCTCTATTTTAATTTGAAAGTACACACGAGGTTGAAATCTCAATAACTTTACACTTAACACAAAATACTGACTATTCATGTCTATGACTTGACTTGTATATAATTCAGTTTCTTCCACGCACCACTACAACTTTTGCTCCAAAGCCCACGTAGTCTTGCCAGGCGACACACAAGACATAGGGTAGGTAGAGGGTGAAGTATATAATGCCACCGCAAGCAGCTGCCAAGTTGGCGCGAGAGAACAGGGTGCTGATGAGGAAACACTGCATGATCGTCACTACGCCGAAGGATCCCAGGAAAAGAAACACCACCCCTGGGTCACTGTAGGGCAGCAGGTTTCCCATCTGAGAGGGGAGGAGGGGAAAATAAAGAAAAAGACAGAGAATGAAATAGTTTTCTGGTTACAGCAGGATGATATCACTTGTTTTCCACAAACTGATGACATGTGTAGACAATGAAGTGTTGTGATCATGGAAAACTTTGACTATTGAGTTAAATGTTGAGTATAAATAAATCAACAATGATCAATGTGAGTGACTTCACTTGTTTTCTAAATTTACTGACATTCCTTCACGATGACAGAGTGTATGCGCATGTATGTGAGCTTATCTGTGTGTCTGTGGCAAAACCAACCTTCAGTAGCATCACCAACAAGCCGGCGCTGATCAGGAGTGGGATTAAACTGCTGATGAACCAGCTGAGCCACAGGATGCCGTTGTTCAGTCCCATGATCCTCATGGTCTCCTTGAGCCGAGCCTCCTTCTCATACACTACACCCTTTATGATGATGGCCACTGAGTACATCCACGCCAATGTCATGAAGAGAGGCATTGAGCGACTCATCACCCGCAGGAAACTGTGAAAAAACATCGCAACTGGTTAAGTAACTTCTAAAGTGATGCGCAATTCGTTTTTTTACTTTTCAAGGTCACTTACATGTCATCAACATAGCAGGGATAGGGCATCTGTTGAATGTAGATGCCCGTCTTCTCCTTGGTGCCTGTGACAGCTCTGATGATTCCTTGTTCGATGACATCCTGCAGGTAAGAAAATCCACCCCAGACGTAGCGAAGGTCCTCAAAGGGATCTGCCCTGGGACCGGGATCCCAATATCTGCAAAGGAAGATGAAAATCAGTAAGAACATACTTAAACTACAAAGGAGCTGAGATTAAACATTAGTTGGACAAAGCCTCTTACCCGTCTTTAATCTTGTTCGTCCTCTCCACATTATCAATGTCCATGCGGATCTTATAGTTGACGTTAGGTGGCAAGTCAGCGCTGTTGTCATGGGCGATGTCAGGAAACACTATTCCAGCCCAGAACTTTTGGTTGTTCAGAAGACCCATGGACTTGTTGACCAGTCTCTCCTCATTCGCTACTGGCTCCAGTTTGTCCAGGTTCACACACTGCACACAAAAAACAGAGGCATATTTCACTCTGGGAGTCTGACAAGGAGTAAAGTTGAACTTGCTTGAGTTGCTGTGATGTTTAAATGGTGTCTGAAGGTCTGTGTCACCTAGTTAACAAAAACCCTGTAAGAACATCTTTCCCTGAGAGACTTTGTTCTGAAATGAAGCATCTCTGTATCTTTTAAAATGAAAAACAAACTGACTAACACTCGAACACATATCATAAAATTTGACCTCTACACCTATGAAACAAACTCAATTACTGAGTTTAGAGATAAAGTAACCACAGTTGTTGCGACTTCCTATAGATAAGCCTCTCTTATACTGCACACAACTGACATAAGCTGATGTGTACCTCATCTCTCCACACTGTGTGAGAAGCCAATGAGTTCAGAAAGCATAATGAAAACACAGAAACCCCTAAAGCTCTAGCCATGACAGGCTTATATTGTCGTGGAAAGCCTTGACATAGTTTTTAGTGCAAGAGAAGTCTTTTTACACACTTTATATGACCTCTTTAATGGGTGAGACACAGTCAGCAGGGCAGTGGGTCAAGGAAAAGAATGTCATGGTGTTTACTTGGTGTTTGTTTGATGTTGACCTCAAGTTGAGGTTTATAAATTCTGTCTTTCTAAATGATTAGTACTGTTTTTCTCCATGTTACTGCATTATCTATAACGGCACGACGGATGACTAAAAAGACTAAAAAGAGTCATTAAGGTCAGGAGGTTGATTTAAACCCATAACCCATGTGTGGGATGGAAAACATCATTACTTATTTAGCTAATGTAATCATTATATATCACAAGACCATTAGTTCACATTTACTACTGAACCTTAATAGTTACTTTGTAGACCTCTCAATCAAGACTGGCCATTCACTATGCCATGAACATTGATTAACATTTTGCAGGGGTCTAGGAGTGGTTGTTTATCTCCGAGGTTTGGCTCTGGCACACTGACCCGCTACACAAAGGCAGGAAGCAGTGACACACTCAGCATGGCAATAATTCAATTTGATGAGGGGAGGAAGTGGAAAGAACATTTGATTTCTAAGTCTTTAAATAGCTGTGCCAGGAGCTAAACTGAGTTCAATGTGCATTAATAAAAACATTTAAGGCACCAGAAGATTTTGTAATGTGATGACCTATTTGGACAAGTGGCATTTAACCTATTTCCCCACTTTTCTTTGCATCTTGACCTAACCCCTATTTCATAGACACAATTTAAGACCTGTAAAGAGATGTGTTTACAGTGTTACTGAAAACAAGGACAGCTACACAGTTACATAATTACAAATGTCTGCATACACATAGTGAGCTTGTCATGTAAAAACACTGTATCAAGCACTAAATAATTTTCCATGACAGTAAAAAATTGGTTTGATTTAATGCGTTTCCAAGTAAAAAATGATCTACGCCCTGATTCATACATCTGATTGCTCACATTTTGAGAGTACAGACTTTTCTATCCTTAGTCATGTGTTTAACACACTAACCTCCATGAAGCGTGAGATAGTCTGAATGGCCTGGTCAGTTTCGTTGAAGACTTCTCTCCAGGTATAAGCAGATCCGGCAGATCTCTTGTCCTCTGAGGCCTTGGAAAGGAAGGCCGACACGTCTGACACACGCCACTCAGTTCCACTGAGCTGTGCGTTCAAGAATGACGCACTGGCATTATTCTGGAGCAGGGTCTGAGAAAAAGAAAGGTTTTTGTTTTTATTATTAAGAGTTGTGGTAGAAAAGAAAACAACCTAAAATGTTAAATAAAGAACCTGACACTTACAAGCAGCGTCAGAGTCTTACTGTCATAAGACCATACAATCCTTATTAACCTTCTTGCTCTTGCTTTAAAATGTATGTCAAAGAAGAGTGAAAAATATTTGTTGAAGAATCACTCTTTGCCTTTAGCCTCTGGTTTTGAGGCCTTTTTCCTGATGCACCCAGAGTGTATGTTTGTGTCTCCTTGTGATCTATTTTACTGTCAATAAATGTCCTGATCCCTATTCAAGGCTCTACTCAGAGTATTATCTATGCTCACTTATCTCTGTCATAAGCCATTTTCCTGGAACCCAGACTGAGAAACTATTTCATGGCAGACAGTGGCTGAAATAGCAGAGACAGCCATACAATCAAGTACTGTATACAACAGCACAGTGTTAGTGGAACAAAATAAAACTGAACAGAGCTTCAAATGTTTAAAATCCTTTAAGAGTTGTTCATTACAGTATCAAAAGATATGTGTTCCCTTTTCATGTCTTCAAAATGCTTTTAATCATTACACAGAGAAACAGGACTTTTTATATAAAGTAAATGTGCTCAGCAAATATCTCTAGCCTGAGGTTTATTTTACAGTAACACCTTTCACCACTAGGTGGAAGTGGTGCTTATGCAGTTTACATAAAAAAAGTGGAGGAAAAAGAGCCATGTTGTGAACTACAGGCATCTGATAGAGACTTTTTCCTTATGAACACGATGGTATTGCAATCTGGTAGATTGACTGTATTTTTATAGCCATTAAACTAGACAGAACAAGTAGTCCAGTGTTCAAGACAACAAACACTTTGTCTGCATGTCCCTGTTTATAGTAATCAGGAGGAAAAATGATTGTTTTTCTCTGAAGTTGGAGACTGCTGCCAGACCCAAATTTTATTAGCACTCTGACCACTATGATTTGTTTTAAATAATTTAGTTTTATAGTTTACTGAAATGTTCTGCCCCTTTCAGCTAAATTATCTGTCTGTATATCTCTCATGTTACGTTCAAAAAATGTATTCCTCTTTGACTCCTTTCTCCACAGTTACAAGAGAACCCATAATAGGTCAAACCAATTTTGCAGACCCCTACTGAAGTAGTGTTGGTGCTCACAATAAACACATAATTACACTTCAGACACAGATGCAGAGATTACTCTCTTTATACCCTTCATGTAAACAGGAAGAACACAGAAACGCTATGACGTCTGTTCTAGTGTGTTATCTGTGCATACACACTCACCCTGACTAAGTCCATTTCCTCGCTATTCTCCATGAAGTTCCAAACTTTGGGCCGCATCTCCTCCCACATTCCCCCGAGGTCCCTCAGCACGCCAAGCTCCTGGAAGGTCTTATTAACCTGCGACACACACAAATGCACGTCTCATTTATGGAACTTTATTTATGACTCTGATGAGGTAATAGAGATTAGAAGAGGCCTGATGTTGTACCTCATGGATGATTCTCTGTGTGGCTGGAGTATCTGGGGTGTACAGAATCTTCCCCATGAGCAGAGGCTTCAGAGCTCTCCAGATCATCCTGGAAATGGGGCTGGACTCGAGGCTCCGCATCATGTTGTTACAATAGGGAGCTGGAGATTAAACACAGAGACATTCTTAACCTTGAACCTTGTCTGGCAAGAGAGAAAAAAGGTTGTTTCCAGTTACTTTAGACACGTACTGGAAGAGTTGTCATAAGTGGAGAGAGGTTCGCTGTCGCTGTCGTTGCCATGGTTTCCGAACAGGGCCTTGTAGTTGTTGTCTTCATACCAGTTGAGAGACTTGATTTTGAGGCCGCCTCCCTCGGGGTGTCCACAGACGATTCGTGACACAGCCTGGTACATCTGGTTTGGGGAGCCTGTGGCATTTGCAGTCAGATACAGGATCTCCTTACGCATATCCTTCCAACTATTCATATTGGAAAGCTGGAGAGAGGGAGAGACACATGGATAATTGTTAAAACAGTGACATTTTGTGGCTGCTGGAGGTGTCTTACTGTCATGCATGTAGGTGATTTGAAGTACATGGATTATGAATAGCTGCACTTTTTAATTTTTCCCAACTGCCTCATATACAGTGAATAACAGTAAGCAGTGAAAATAATTCATCTTCTTATCCTCTATTATCGTCTTCATTCAAGGTGACCATTTTTCATAATGGGGGAGCTTATGTACACCCTGTTTGTGTGACTCTGCATGTTTGAAGTTATTAAAGGTTATCATCTGCACTATGTGTGGTATTGAAGACATGGAAGTCAAGTGTTGCATTGCAGGGTGGAGACACTTACCACTTACCCGTCTGCATGACTAAGATAAATTTATCTGCTGGTCCCAGTCCTATCTTCCCCCCTCTGTGTGTGTGTGTGTGTGTGGTTTTGCATTTCTCTCCAGAGGACAGGTCAGATAACACATTAGATGTAGTTTGGTTTGTTGCTTGGATGTTAACACACCGTTTCTTACATAAAAAGCAAATACAACACTGTATATTACTGGAGTTACTGTTTATTTATAGTGTTTATTTATAGTGTTAATGGTTTTTACCTCCACACTGTGTTTAAATAAAAATAATGTCAATGCTGTAGACTTGGGGGCAGGGTAGTACTGTTGCTCTGTTATTACATCAGTGTACCGGTTACTGCTGCTCCTCAACTTTTATTAAAAGTTGTATCATAGTTCAGAATTCTTTGGCAATGACTAACAGAGAAATGACAGATAAAAGCCAAATTGTGACCATTGTTCCTAATCAAAGTCTTCCATTGTCATCTTCCTTCATTCTTCAGAGAAACTGTCCTTGACATTCTATCAACCACTACCATCAAGTTGGTGTTGCATCAGTCTGAAGCGAGCAGGGAGTTCATTGTGGTTCAGCCGGAGGTTACTAAGGGTCAAGAGACAAGTCGCCACAAGTACCCAGTTAATGTCTCCAAACTAGTCAAATGCGCATACAATTATGTCACCATCTCGTGATACGGAAGGAATGAAAGTAGGGGTGTTGTCTTTCTCATGCAAGTACAAAGGGTGGAAGAAAAAGGGAGGTTTTGTTACTAAAGTTTGGAGCGAAGGAAGTTATATTTTGGCTGATGCGTGAGGGACTAAGGCTGAGGAAATCACAGTTTTTCTGAGGTGAATATTTGAAGAGGTCATAGATAGATAGATAGATAGATAGATAGATAGATAGATAGATAGATAGATAGATAGATAGATAGATAGATACATACATACACACATACATACATACATACATAGGGGAAGAACAACAGAAGGAAGGAAAGAAAGAAAGAAAGAAAGAAAGAAAGAAAGAAAGAAAGAAAGAAAGAAAGAAAAACATGAGCTTGCAGCAGAGAAGGCAGGAGAGGGAGGTGTGAGAACAAAGAGAGGTTACTTTCGGTCGTCCTCCTAATAGGCAAACCTCCGCAGGCTCCACAAGCAGAGCTATTATACTGACAACTGTTGAGTACACACTCACTGACGTTTAAACACACATGCACGCACTAACACACAAATGAGAAGTTCAGAAGCTCAACAGGAGATCCTGGTGTGTCATGCATCGCTGTATCAGAACAAATAACACTGTTTTCTTCATCAAGTCAGTTTTATGTCAAATCACCTGTCTACAGCATGTTATTTTCATTCTGCCCATCAACGAGATACTTAAAACTGGTTTCCAACAAAGTTACAGTGTGACTGAGAGAGCTGCTGCATCTCAGATCACAGATGCACGTTCTGTATGCAGCTGCTCTGCAGATGAGCCTACTGCCACATCAAACGGTCACATGCTTTCCTGCTCACGCAAAGAACTGTGTGTGTCTGTTAGACTGGGTGCATATCTGGGTCGTGTAGGTGGTGTTCTTGGCTGTTGATGTGTGTTAACCTATTAAAAGCAGTGCATGTATGTGTTACATATGTACTTGTAAATATGTGTCTTCATCTCTTCACACCTGCAGCCAACAGAGCGACAGCTGACAGAAACCTCAAAAACCATACACTTCCTTTGTTCCGGTGTCAGATGTTCACACACAACACACACCTTATAAAGTGGGGCCTTTTTTTGTCTGCGTGTAAACGACTCTGTCTGCCACAAGGTTTAATTTGGCTTTGCTGAAAACGCGTTTTGTGTGACTGCGTATATGTGTCATTTCCCTCGAGGGATGATGCCCATGTTAACTTGGATGACTAGGTGGAAGCACACAAACGCACACACTGACACACACACACATTCACACACGCAACCACACGGACGGGCAGGCAGCAGACGAGGATTGTCCCAGAGTAACCTCGTAGCAGAGCCTGTTTGAGGTTACTAAAGTTCAAATTCACACTGTGGTACACAGGTATTTAGACTAGGACAGCTCAGGATCTAATCATAAATGACTTGTTAATATGAAATCGTAGTCTTCAACTAAATCCAAACCAGGTTGAGCCCCAAATATTATGATTCCTGCTGTAAACAAGCAAAAAGACTTCAAAATATTGATAATGAGCATCTGCCTTACATAAAAGAAGTCTTAATATATAATCAAAATGTTCTGGTTTTGATTGGGTCAATATGCAACATCTTTGTACTGTGACCATAGAAGACGGTCGTTTTCTGCCTTGATATCAAGTTGTAGTTTTCTCAATGACAGTGATCAGGCTTCGAAACAGAGAGGTTACTACAGATTATTCACTCCCTCCCTGCCTCTTTGCTTAGCAACCGTTTGAGCTACTTAGGGCAAACGATACCAAGACGATAAGTATCGCTAATGTTTCCTGGACGCATGTTGACTATAAATTAGAATTAAATATTCAAAAGTATTTGCTTGGTGGGCTTGTCAGGAAAGGAAGCAAATGACCCCTTTTTCCCCTTTATTACCACTAATAATAATGCAGGCTTCAGTATATGTTTTTGTAATAGTTTAGGAATGAGTGGGAGTCCAGATTATTAGAGTTCAAATCGGTGTACTGCCAGCCTCCAGAGCTAAACAAGGTAATCCACTTACAAACAGAGAAAAGGGTTAAAGAGAGCATAGCAACTAAATAGGATTTAATGACTGTAAATCAAGAATGTGGATGGCTGCTGTGCAAATTGATCAACTATGAATAAGGAATAAGTAAAGGACATTCTATTGCTCACAGATTACTTCATTCTGATGATGAAGATTATATAAATTTTCTAAGGATCTTTGTGAGAGCAGTGAGGGCAGTTTGACAGTTCTTTATATACAATGTAAGTGCAACAAAACTTGAATTTCTTAAAGACATGTCTGTAGAAGTGCAATGACGATGGACTTTTACGTATTCACTGTTATTGGCAGATATTGGCTGCTAATGTTAAAATAAGCTTTATTCTTGACTCCTGAGAAGACAATTGAAAATGCATTATAGCTGCGGTTCTTTTTGCCTTCCAACAGTGATAAACCCCGGATTGAAACACAGGCTACAGATGATTACTGGTTAGGGGAGGAGAGGTTACATGAGTGCATTTATCCACTCTGCCAGCCATCTACCAACCAGCTGAGCAAACCCACATAATCTGCTTCTAACAAAGTAATACATCCTGAAGAGGAATGATTTCTGTTCGCAAAGGAATAATCAGATTAAACAGATGCTCTTTCAGTGAACATGCCACTGTGTGTTTACATCATACCTGAAGTACCAGTGGCCTAAAACAAACATAAGGCCTTCACAGGAGAACAAAAGATCTTCAGGAGCATTTGAGACACAAACAAAATTGTGGTTGGACCTGAAAGGAAGTTATGCAATTCTTCGGGTTGATTTTCTTTCACTTTGGATGTTTGTTAATCATTATCCTCGCACACAATAGAGCTAAAAATAACTTAGTGGAAAGAAGATACAATTGGATCTAATATTGCAAAAAGCTCATTCAACAAAGAGGAAAGACGAAATCTGTTAAGTTTTTACAGATGTTTGGACATGAAGCACAATCACACCTGTAAATCTACACATGCACACACACGGACACACACACACACACACACACACACACAGACACACAGACACACGTATATATACAGCTGGGTCTGTGTTTAGCGAACTCATCAGCAGTCTGAGATAAAGTGGTCTGTGTTGTGCTGTGTTGTGCTGTGTTGTGCGTGTGTGTTTTGCACCACAAACTGCTGCTTCTCTCCTTTCTAACTACATTCCACCTGCTCAGACTGCATTACATTAGCTGAGGTCAGCATGCCAGTGCGAGAGAGTGAGAAAGCGAGATTGAGCATGTGTTTGTGTGCATGCGATTCTATACAGGTTGTGTATGCGAGACAGTGAAGACACCTGGTTGTAAGCTGAGTGAGGCTCTCGAAGCTTGAGAAAGAAACCTTTCTGGTAGAGCTTTTGTGATTTATACCGTAGTTTGTTAAGGTGAGTTGAAATCTAGCTTCAAAAAAAGGGAACTCAAAGCTACAATTCCTTCATTAACATTGCTGAATGTTGAAAAACAAAACCCATACCACCACACAACAGCTTGTGGAACTTAAGGACACTTTTTACTCATTTCAATTCGCTTGTTTACATACTTTTGTCTTTTTATCAGTGTGCTTTGAATTATTAGAAATCAATGTTTGAGAAAAAATGTCCCTGACCTAACTGTCAAAAGTTGACATTATTACTACGAGTGACCTGTGTTTATCATACCCTAAATTACTTTGCAGAAAGTGGATTCTTGGTAACAAATTGATTTTATCTACAAACATTACTACTGAAGTCTGAACTTTGGAAACAAATATTTCAGTTCTTCTGTTTGTATCTGATGTAACATGCGTGGGCTTGTTCTCGGTGTGTGTGTGTGTGTGTGTGTGTGTGTGTGTGTGTGTGTGTGTGTGGTGTACTTGCCTCCACGGCCAGTGCTCCCAGGTTCTCCAGAAGATAATCGGTGGCAGCTGAGACTTCCTGAACGACTTTGGGGTCAGACCTCACGTCCTTCTGTTTAAGAGAAAAGGAATCTTTACTAAATTGCAGAGACTTTACACTGTTCTTTTGTGTGTGCATATTTAAGACAAATGTAAAAAGAAATTGAAACTGGTGATAAAACTAAACAGATGTTTAGGGAAAGGAGGAGGCCACGGTGCTTACAAAAAGTTCTCAAAATACAAATAGATCTCCTAGTCATATTTCATTAACATATGTGTCTTCCTACCTATTCATTTAGTATTAATTATGAAACTTCTCTTTAGTTTTCCTTTGTATGTTTTTCTCTCATATGGCATATAGATAGAAAAAGGCTCATCACAGAGGCAAAGAAGGGTGAGAGGGGAAATAGAAGTTGTGGTAAAGAAGTTGGGAGAAAGATGTGGAAAAACACTGGGGTCAAAGGTGAGTTAAGAGGGGAGCCGAGAAAGAACAACAGGTCAGGCTTTGACCCCCTGTGTTGGAGTCACTCAAACTGCTGTGTGTGTGTGGGGGGGTTCTCGTCTGTCACACTATGCTGTCAGCTGCTGGAACGCCTGACACTCGATAAAGCACAGGTGTCGCTGAAGACAGAACAGCCGTCGAGGAAGAGAGAGTGATACTGTAGCTTTCTAGTATGTTCACGCTCTCATTTGCTCACTTGTCTGCCTCATTTTCTATTCATCACAACAACGTCTACTGCTCGCTGTCTTACACACACATGCATCCACACATAGTAACTTTTGGAAGAAACTTGAGTTATATAAGAGTTCTTGCTCTCAGTTTAAACCTAATTTTGTTACTTTTAGAGAGGAATTTCTATTCGTGCTCCAAAGTTTATCCAAATCTGGAGTTTTCATGGAGAATGTGTTTTGAGGTGAACCAGGTCCATAGTGAGCAAGACAATGACTTCATTCTCATAGCAAGAGACACAAAAGCAGCTTTTCCAATCTCTTATAACAGCACAGCAAACACAGTGAGGCTCTGGGACATAGGGCAGTGCTGACTTGACTTGTTCTTAAAGACACACTCTGTTTTTCTTCCGTTGTCTGTTCCTTCCTCTATAATCAGAACTACAGCGCACAATGTTTGTTTCACCTTTTCCCATCCTTTACCATCGTGACTCACAATATTGTCATGGGTTTTATGGGAAAGGGGCAGGCCCTTCGGGAAAATAAGTTTGAGGAGAGGTGATGCTGACAGGGAACAGAGGTGATGAGAGGGAGGGACAATGAGTAGAAGAAAACAAGGGGAAAGTTTCATGGTAAGCACAAAAGACAAGGGATCAGGGATTTACTTCAAATCGGTGAATACGGGTGTCCGACTCTGATTGGTGATTTCATGCCAGTGAATACTCTTATCACATAATGTTAGTGTCTCTTTCAATGGCTCCCATTTAGCAGTCACAGTAAGATGACCTCCAAAGACAGTTACAACAAGTCTGTGAAGTGAAGAGGAAGCCATCCACCATGTAGATGTGGATCTGCATTTATATCTGTGTGTGCACTTGATATCATATATTCTGTAAATACCAAAGATGTTAAAAAGTTAAAAAAATAGCGAAACCTCTCACTGATTCTACTTAGAAAACAGAGGAGAAAATCTGTTATTCTAAAACAATATAGTATGAGCCCCAGCTGACTGCAGTTTAGTAACATGGGTCAGAGATGTCATAATGTTTGTTCCAGTGAAAACGGGAAGAGTGTGTCTTCCTGGTCGAGAGGACAAGATCCAGAGTTCTGAGAAACATGTTAGCAAAATCCTCATGGAGGCCAACAGATTGATAAATTGATGTTCTCAGGTTTAATGCTAGTGAGTAAAATGGCATCACCCTTATGGCCAAAACTATGAAAATAAGATGAATGTTGTATTTTTCATTGGGATGTTAAAACTACAACTGGTCAATGTGTTTGACTCAATGGATAAACTCACCCGAATTGGTTTGAGGAAGTCCAAGTTGGACAGGAAGTGGCTTTGCGCCTTGTTTAGCCAATCACTAGAGGACTTGCAGATGATTTCCTGAGTCAGTTGGGAGACGTTGCGGTCAGCAATGTGAACAAACTCCTCCAGCGGTGTGGAGTTACAGAGGTCTCGGAGATGGAAGCCGAACCCTTTAGTCAGCACCTGCGCAGAGAACAAAGACAGTGGATCAGAAAAATTACAGAAATAGGAATACACATGTGTACTACATGCCACAAGAGGATGGACAACAGAAAAATATCCAGTTTGCTTAATTAGGTTCAAAAAAGGGACTGATCTCCTTGTTTGATTTTAAAACATAAAACAAAAGAACAGTTGGGTCCTGCCAATAAATGTTTATAGATGATCCAGTAAATTATTTCTATTTCTCTTCTAAGAAACACTTGCTTACTTTGCCTTGAATTTTGAATTTTGAAAAATCTTCGCAAGTAACATTGCATCATTGTATGGTGAGTAACACTGTTTCTTCACAGAGGCCCCTTGCTGGGGTCCTCAAATCTGTAAAGATTGTCATGTATCAGCTTAGAAACAGTTACATCCTGACCATGAGAACAAAACAATGATTTTCGCAGAAAGATATTGCCGAGGGAGAGAAATGTTATGAATGTTAGCGCTGCGGCTAGCCAAGGACATCTTCTGGAATGCTTCTTACAAACACGTTAATAAAAATAAAACTCTACTTGCCAAGAATCATCTTTGCCATTTAAAATAAAACTTCTCTCCTCTCATGTTGCAAAGGGTTAAAGACAGTGAAGAGGAAGCACAGCTGCACACGTGCAAGTGAAGTAACAGAATGCTGTACCCTATGTCCCTGTACAGAGGCTCTGTGTGTGTGTGTGTGTCTGTGTGTGTGTGTGTGTGTGTGTGTGTGTGTGCGTGCGTGAGTGTGTGTGTGTGTGTGTGTGGGTGTGTATGTGAGCGAGAGACAAAGACGGGGAGCACACTGACTTATCATCTAAATGTCCTTGACCAGTCTGTGTTATGCCATCATATCTGTAGGACTACAAATTGTAAACACACACATACACACACTTGGATAATCTTTTCATTGGGAAAAACATCAGGGCTTATAGCAGTGAGTTTGGAGGATTGGGAATCATACTAATCGTCCCAGAGATATCCAAACATATTTTTTCTCTTAAGATATTTTTGCTTTCATGTCTCTCACTGCTGTTATTTCATACAAGCTTCCGTTGATATTCTCTCCTCTCCTTAAATAATGTTCAGAACATCCTTCCTGGGCTAATGGACAGTCATCCTCTCTGATCAATACATGTCTGCGAGAGACTGATGGGCTGGAACTGAATCAGATGGTTCACAGTGAATTTTTCTTTGAGCCGCTGTGTCTGCACGTGAGGAGAAATGGGGGCAGGGGGAGAGGGAGGGGAGGCGGGCATGTGACACCAGCCATCCAATAGTATAGTGGGGATGATGTGGTGGGCTGGGTTGAGAGCTGTTGTTGAGGTGGGTAGCTGGCTCAGTCAATGTATGTGTGTGACATTGAGGGGGGGGGTTGATCATCACGTCATCATGAAAATAAGAAAATGAAAATAGAGACAGAACAGAGGAGATAACAAAAAGAAGAACTAGATTTTCTTCTTGTGGGAATGAAATAAATAAGGTAGAGGCACACAGTGTCTTTTGGTGCCCAACAGCTTCTACATCCCCCCCACACAGTGATCTTTCTACTGGGTATTAAGGGCTTAGCTGTGCCACAGCAGAGTCCTATGGCCCAACAGACATTGTCAAGCCAAGGTCATCGGATTCATGCACAAGCACTGTAGGGGAGTGTGATTATCTCATATGTGAAAAAGGCCTACACTAAACAACTTTAAACACAGAACAATACAGTGCTGTTGTTTGCTTTGGCTCTGAGGGTTACAAGCATGATACTCGACCTTTTCCAGATTGACGTCAGCCTCCACGATCTGCTTCAGCGCGTGATGAGGAAGTGAGGCATTGTGGTGAAGGAAGTGGGAAAGGGTCTCATCATCTCGCAAAAAGTCCTTCAGCTTGAAACCTAGAGAAAACAGGGAAGCACTGACTCAACCAAGTGTGAAACATAAGAGGCTTCTGAAAAAAGACGTGTTTATTTACTGGTTGATATTGATACCAAGACTCGCAGCAGTGTTCCCAGTGTGACATACAGTAAAATTCAATTGGGCTGCAAACCACTTTTTCATACAATGATCATGTGAAACAAGCCATAAAATACTTCCTATAAGGTGACTATTAACTTTCCTCACTATCCTGACAAGAAAATTCCCAGATTTTCCTTGTCCTTAACATTACAGAAATTATAACCAGTGGAAACCCCCCAGAGCAAGAGTTCTGTGACTTTAATGCTCTGTGACAACAACAACATGTTATATACCATGGATTAGTGGACTGAGGTCATGAATATACATCACTTAATTAAAGGATTGTTTCCAAATCAAATGATATATTTGAATACTTCACAAACACAGACACACACTGTCCTGTCTGCATCGTGAGAACTTTTTGTACTTTTGCTGCATTCCAAAAAGGTCAAAACCATTTCTGAAACTGGCCTGAGTCAGCGGTGTGGTTGTGCACGCGCTCACACACACGCGCGCGCACACACAGCTCACTTCTCCTCAGCTCTGGGTTTTGTTCTTAGGCGGGGTTACTACAGGGTGTTCCACTTTTGTCCAGATACTGGTCTTCCTTTCTCCTCGCTCTCAAATGTTGCCACTTCGACCTTTCACCTAGTTTTCTGTACCCTGAGTGGCTTTTTACCCATTTTACTACCCACTTGACTCTGGCTGAAACTACTTGCAAGGAATCATGCAGAGAGAACAGGAATAGCTCCTGTTGGCCTCAGGCTGCTGCTGCTCAGCAGACCGTTATTTTTGTTATTAACATCTGTTAATGTATCTGTTGTGTAACTGCATACTTTTATGTTACCATGGCTTGATGCAATTTAACTGATTACTGTGTCTACTGCCCACAATTGTCAAGATTAAGTCTTTAGAAAGTCTGTTTGCAGCTTTAAAAAAAATTTTATGTATTTTAAAATGTCTTCCTGCTTCCCTTTCCTCTAGTCCTCCCTTCATCTCCAGTAAATCTTTTTGTACTTTAAATCATTTATAGCTATCAGATGTCCCCCCTACACACACACACACACACACACACACACACACACACACACACACAGGAAATGCTTTGCTTCGACTGAACTGAACATCCCTTGGGAGGAAGTGAGAGAGAACAGTGTGTTTCTGTGTGTCGAGTGGGCACATGTGGGGTGTCACTGTTACATATATTACCATTCCTGCTCTCCATGGGCCTCTGTGCATGTGTGCTGTGTGTGTGTGTGTGTGTGTGTGTGTGTGTGTGTGTGTGTGTGTGTGTGTGTGTGTGTGTGTGTGTGTGTGTGAATCATGCACCTGTGCCTGCAGATGCTCGTGTGTGCTCTTAACTCTCAGAAGTGAACAACCAGGGAGTACTAATAAGGTCTAATCAGTGTCCCAGTAGGAAGTCCCAGCTCCCATGGTGCATTGCATCCAAAGGCCCATGAGGACAAGACTGGATGGAGCAAACTTGTTGAAATGAAAAATCTAGCAGGATTGTTTAGTCAGCTAAGGTGTTTGCATGTTTGTATATGTATTTTTACTTCCTTTTGCTATCTTAACTTTGTGTGTTTGTCTTTATTTGCACTGCTTAAGTACTCCTGTGAGTTATCAGGAACTATGTAACAAGTAAAAAACCTTGACTTATTTGTTTGGGTGCTTTTCCTATGTTGGAGCCAGATATTCAAGGGTGAGCCCTACATTAACACTTACAAGTCTGTACATGCTCCTGGTGGTGCCTGTCATGTTTGAAATCAGACAATATCACACACCTTAAGCAACCAGTGTCATCACCAGTCAAACTGGTCCACGAGCAGGCGGTGATCTGTTGAACCACATATTCCCAAATCCATTCCCCTCCTTTCAGTATAGGAGCTGGTTTTACTGCTCAGGTATGTTTCAGTTAAAGTCAAGGCTGAAGTAGTGATGTCGGGTAATGATACAAAATTATCATCTGTCCTTTAAAGAGAGGGGTAAAAAATCTGTGTGTGTGTGTGTGTGTGTGTGCGTGCACACATGTGTATGCAAGCTGGAATACTTTGTACATTCCAGAAAATGGCACTCAAGGGTAAATTCAGTAGCCTTAATCTCAGACACATCACTCCTTTGAGTCAAATGGAGTCTTTTAAAGCAGCTAACCAGATAAAATATGAAGGTGGTGAAAGGCTAAAAATGTAAAAAGTTCTCCTCTATTATGCAAATCCACTTGCAGCTTCACTTTTGTCAAGACAGGTAGGAAGATAAGAAAAAAGTGGCATATGAAAAACTTGAGACTGGTGATCAGAATGTTTTTTTCTGTTTGGTACTTAGAGAATCTTTCTCATCTGAAAAATGTTGCATGACTTCAAATTTCTACCTTCCATCTATCTGCCATGTGATGCTGCACAGCATCTCTAATGGATATGCATTAGATCTGATTACATAAATATACATATCCTGCAGGAATCCCATCAGGAAAAAAGCTAATTCTTCTCCCTGGCCCCTCGCAGTTTCCCCTTCACTGTCAGTGTAAATCTCATTCGCTGACCCCGCCAGTTGCTGAATTATTAACTGCCACGTGAGGGGCTCCACCATCAGCTCTTTGATCCATGCTGTTATCATCATCACTCTGCTTTAGCAACACTGTTTACCTTCTCCTGCATCCTACATGCTGGTATAGTGTGACTTCATTGCATTCCCTCACGTGGACTGAAGACTATTCAGGGTAGAATATGGGACTGAGCACTCTCAGACCGCTGTGCTTTTCTAGATCAATTGTGATGAAGTGCACTTATGCACTGAAGTTTAAAATAACAAACGAGCCAAAAAGGAAATAAAAATCAATGTAGAGCGCTGGCTCTGCTCATTCCAGTCGAAATATAATGAACCACTGTGAGTAGTTAAGGTGAAAATCTATTACTGGGCTAAACTTCTAACAAGATGGACAGGAATGAACCAAAAAGAGAAGATGATTCTTCAAATTAGAAATGAACACTTCGTTTTCATTTGCTCTGACATGTAATCTCTCCTTTTTACAGGCCATGCTATGCTTTGCAGGGCCATTGCATAACATACTGTACCTCTGGGCTAACAGAGCAGACGGCAGCCAAAACAACAAGAAGCTTGATTGTTCTGCTTTGCTGCATAATTTCTGATGGTGTACTCTGCTCAATTTACCCACATTGGGATCTGATGTGAAACCAACCAAACCCCTTTTTTATGGAAACTAAATATCAGCAGCTGAACCCAAATGAAAAAAAATCTCGATGTGTTTGTGTGACTTCTGCTCAAGTAAAGTAAAGTAGATGCAGAGTTCAGCACAGCCCTCTTTCCTATTTGCAGGTTGCTTTTGACCAACTCAGCACAGTCGAGTCAACAACAAGATGTTATTTTAGAAAGATGACCTTTCTCTGCTCTTGACAGCCAGGGTCATGAGGACCAATCTCTTCTTCCTTTAGCTCTTAAATTTAAAGATGATTATTACATGAATTGACAAAAAAAAAAAAAAAAATTGACAGCAGAACAACTTGACCTTATCACATCTATGATCTGTTCCTACAGTGATGGTACAACGATTGCTAGGGTGGAGCACAATTTTCTGTTTTTCTTGTCTTATACCACAACTGGCACGTAAGTAAGGCGGGGCATAATGCCCAAAGGCCTTTGGGAGCTGGGCCCACCATGGCTGGCAGGCAGTGATAAGGAAGGGGGACGTCACACTCTCTACACCGCTCTGAAAACTTCAGCTGTTTCATCTGTTACACTGCAAAAGTGACCATTTTCATTTTTTGATCTGCAATGACTTTTGAGAGCTGTGCCTCAATCTTTATTTTTACTCCAAATCTGAAGAGATTATAGCTACAACGGAAATTAGTATTTTTCAATTAACAACTTGTCAAAATCTACATTTTACACATTTTACATGTTTCCAGTAATGGGATAAATATACTTGTCAAGCTTACATATTATACATCTTGCTTTTTTGGGGAAATAGCATGTTGTGATAAACACAAATATTTCCCAAGCTGAAGCTCAGAAGCGTTACCAGCAACCTGTGAATAAACTGCAGGTGTGATTCACTGCATAAGCAGTTGTGTAGGAGTGTTCCATTCTGTTTATATGAGCAAGAAAATGGATGACTGGGTGTTCAATGTGAATGGGTGGGTGACTGAACTGATCAATCAGTTGGTCATTCAAGAAATATACATAAGAAACATGAAAGGTATGTTCCTTACGAGCAGTGTTCTTCTGCAGCTTTCCAAGGGCCCTCAACAGGCCTTTGTAGCCCTCGTAGCTTTTGTCATTCTGGGTGTACAGCAGGATCTTCTTGACATCAATGAACAGACGGGAGATTCTGGTGTTGTTCGCAGGGAGAGAGGGAGACTAAATTAGACACATCTCTTGAGAACTTGAGACATAAAATGTGCTCTCAATGTTAATAAACAAGATTTCATTAAAATATTAAACTACTATTTGCTTAATCAGCATGAGGGTCATGTTACTTACATAGAGTCATTGAAGTTTCCCACCACCCCAGGACTCTCGCCAGGCGTAGGATTACGGAAGCAGGGGTTGTTGGCATTACAGATGATGCCTTGTACCCAGGGAAGGGTACCTGCTGAGGGCATGGCCTTGTTGGGGAAATGGCCTGGGAAGGAAAGGGACAGCATATACTTATTATGACTAGTTCAAAATTTGGACTTAAATATCAGTAAAAACAGAAAATTACATAATTGGGCCTCTTTGGTGAAAAGTGATAATCACTTAGATTCTTGTTTTACAGATACTTGTTATTTTTGCTAATCTATCAATCCCGCCTTGTGCAGAGCACTGTCTCAGTTAGTAGATATTCAATTGTTTGACTCATTGACAAACCTAAACCCTGAAAAAGTATGACCCTTTATGTAATAATTACCTCTGTGTTATACCAACTTTTAAAAGGCTCTCTGGTTATAATATTGCTAAATGTGTTGAACATTTGCAGAACTGGGAGCTTTCCAAAAGACACTGACAGAATCTTACTTATTATAACCAATGCAGACTACAACAGATAACCCACTGCCACTGCCTTTGGAATCAGCTTTATAAAACACTGATATTATCTTTACAATTGTTTGTCCTCTTATCTACTGACTTTACTGCTACTACTGCAATCTACTGAGGTTAACAAGCTATTATACTGGAAAGGGTGGGGGGATGTCAGGAGATTGACCCATTTCGGGGGGTTTACTGGGTTAACTGGGTAAGAACTGGCTTGTGATTCACTGTCATTTGCTTTTGCTCCAAATAAGGGATCTGGTTTGGTGGTAAACAAAACCCTTACATGCCAACTCATAATGATTACACATAACACTTGATTTGTCCAAAAGCAGGTGCATCTAAGTGACACAACAACTTTATGTCTTCCACCTCTTCCATTCAAGGTGTTGAACCCAACTGAATAAACTAACTACACATAATGATACCAGTAGGATTTCAACAACTACCTCAATCGGAAACTCTTTTGCAGGTAACTGTTCTCCTTCCTAAAAGTGTTTTCAACCAGTGATAATCTTATTGAGTTGAAACGTGGTCAAAGTTGTGAAACCAGTTCTGCTGACGAATTAGATTGCAATTCCCTTTTTCAGGAGTTAAAGGTCCTGTGACATGTTCACACAGTGCAGACAAATATTGACAGATCCTTATATGAGGATAACACAGAAACCTTGGATGAGGGACATGTTGATCCTACCAGGAACTAAGAGTCAAAAACCCTATAAAAACAGACAATTTCTGTTCAACAGTGTTTGAGGTGAATATAGAATAACATTGACACTCCTTAGCATGAAAAATCATAATCATTTTTCTTTTGCAGCATCTGCAAATGTAATTACTTTAAATTTCATATGGTTGAAATCTGAAAGTCTAAAAAAAAAAAGCTTTGATACAGTGACCCCCCTCCCACAGTCTCTCCCTGTCTACTTACATTCATGTTGCTCATAGGGTGGATAATGTATTCTGACTGAGATCAGGATGAAGAAGATGAAAAGGGGCCATATGATCTCAATCAGCAGTTGGATCTAAGAAAGGAAGACAAAAAAGGATGACGACAGACGTTAATCAAGCAAATGCAGGAAGAATGATTAAAAAAGCATGAAACAAAATATGTCAATCACCCAAAAACAGTGACAAGTTTTGCAGTTTCTGCATATTTTTCAGTTCAAATAAGGTCTTCTTTAATGCGCTAGAAATTATATGTGTGTATGTGTGTGAGGAGGGGGTTGTCAGCTGTTGTCTTTTGTAAATAGTAATCCCACCATGAGTCTCGGAAGAGTATATGGGTTAATGAGGGGGGACAGAGCGAGACAGAGAGATAGATCTGCAGGGTTTAGTGGACTATGAGTTTGTCCATCTGTACCATATGGCCCCTCTACTTCAGCTGCCTGTGTCTCAGCTTTAACCAGCATGGCAGACATGCTGTGTGAGGATAAAGAATAAAGACACTGTCTTAGAAACGCACTGCATCCCTCTGTTGGAAGTAATTAGACTGACTGTCAAGCAGCCCTTGCTGTCACTTTGAGGAGAGGTTTCTGCTTGACGGTCAAATGGCTTAATTGTGTGCAGATGAGCCTCGTCACGTATAAAGAGTACACTGTGCTCCAGCTTGGAACTGAATTTGATTTACATAACTTTGAGTGTGTGGGCATCAACCAGAACAAGATGGTAACTGGACAATGGACTTGACATGTAAATGTGTCATCATCACATCGTTGACTGACTCACTGTAATCTGTAAACTATAATGCTTTTCAGTCCAAACTGCTCGAAAGTGTATTACAACATTTTCATTGTTGTGAGCTACATATGTACTGGAATCATAAAAAGAAATTTCTAAAAAGCCTTTGTGACACCCTCGTGGCTAGTCATGTGACGCTGGAAAAATCAACTCTGCCAATCCACAAAAAATGTGCCTGGGACAAAGTATTGAGGGGAAATTATCCTAAAGGAAACACACCCCTCCATTTTGTTTTTTCAATCTTTGTTAGTATGACTGAAAATGTCTTCCACCTCCACCTTCCACCTTGCTTGCATTATTAGGACAGAAGAAAAGAAGCAAAACATTACGTTAATATTTCTGTTTAGCAGCAGGTATAACTAAATACTTCTGTGTACTTGGATTTGTGGGAAAAAAAAAAAGTTACTTAAATATATGTGCCAACAGGGCTGCACAATATGGTACAAAAATGTACAATGTGATAATTTTGATAGATAATACAACTGCAATATGATTCACAGTGAGTGGGAATGGTTATTTTTACACCAAAATTCTAATTTTTACTGATGCTATTACAATTATCATTATAAATATTCAAATCATGATTTCGTGGCATTTGTTAGGGGTGTACCTAACCATGTTTTTTTAAATGTGAAGAAGATTTGTAGACCACGGCATCTCTGCAACACTACAATACTTCATAATAATGCTGCTTTTTTCATATTCTACCCTTATGAAATAGTTGTAGCCTCTGTAATTTGGAGATTTCAAATAGCTGGATAGATATTTTACTGTGGAATGCACTGTGGACTATGAGCAGTAATTTAAAACACTCATACTTACAGTCTGTCTCCGTCGGTAGGTGAAGTTCTTCCAAAGCAGTAAACTCAGTTGAGTGGAGACTGCCATGTTGACGTCTTCCCAACCTCAATGAGCCCTCTCCTGCTCCTCGCTGTGAACCCAAAAAGACCAAGAGAGAGAATCAACCACTGTAAACATGTGCAACAGATAAAATTACTGCTCACTCCTCAAGATATAACAGCTTATTCACTCTGTAAAAAGACTACATAATAATCAAAGACTGTACACCCAGCACACATTGATGCACAAAACCAATGTGGAAACAGAATAGAAAGTTGTTACAGAAGAATACCATCACCAAATGCACGCAACTGTGCCGAATATGGCTTGCCAAAATAGGATGTAAACAGCAATGTAGAGTCAGAAAGACAACCTTTCTTTAAAACAAAAACACACACACACAAAAAAAAATCCTCAAGGAAAAAAAAACCTGGCTGCGTAATATTATTATATCATATATACAAATAAGGACCGCTGACAAAAGATTCACCTATTGTACAAAACTGTTTCACTCTGAAACGCAGCACAGCCAAAGGTACAGCAACGCTCAGCAAATGGAAGTCAGCTGATGAGTGAGAAAGGCTGCTAACCACTGGAGATTCAGGTCCGCCTGATGTAGACTCATCCGTCCAAAGGTCAAGCTACAGTTGAACTGGGACGATGAGTGGGTGGTGGGCAGTTTGCATGTGGTGAAAGTAGTCACAAATCCCTTTGTCATCACTATTTTCATCCTGTTAACACCTCAGTACCTCACACAACAGTAAATTTGATCACTTTGGTTCCATGCTGTCCCCATTGTTCAATCTAAATCAAACAACTCACTGATTAAACAGTAATAGTGGGTTTGCTCAAAGTAATAAGTAGTCAATAAGTAAACTAACTGATACACTCAACAGTGAACCCCAGTGTCGAGTATTTCAGATTAACTAAATTCAGCCTGCATGAAAACCTGTGTGTGTCGCACGCTATTTCATGCCTGTTTGTTTATTCTATTTGTGGATTCAAAAGTCCATTGACTCAAGTTACAACATGCTTGGATCGGACCATCATTTGGCCGAAATACTCAGAGGTGAAGACCAAAGTGCACAAAATATTTCTAGCAGTTTTGTGATTTTGTTTTATTTTGCAGAGATTGCTTGGTCAAATCTAAGAAAAAAAAGTTTATTTGCAATCTTATGTTCTCCTGAGACAGACACAGAGACATCAAGAATTAAAATCATGTCAGACACTCAGAACTAAGACCCTTAAATCCTTCAGTAAGGTCGTCATGGTTAACAGCATTTGAGGAAACTATAGATTGGCTTCATGGCAATAATGTAATCTAAAAAAGATATGTATATTGATACTGTATATTGACTAACATTTAACAAACTCTGTGTTAACAAAGAGCTCATTAGGATGGATACAGTGAGTACATCAGTGTTCTAAGTGCATACCATATTCAATGGTATTAGTATTATTATAGCTGTTATTTTTGTGGTTTGTTATGGAAGAGTTGATATCTCAAAGACAAAGGCTTAAGAATGTCCTTTATACAGAGCAAAGGTAAGTGGATGTCAGCCACATCACAAGTACAGAGCAATGATCAAACATGATATTCAAGTCAAGTCATTAATCCAGTTATCTGTGGTTTTACACCACATTTTCTCTAATCATAATGACACATCAATCACATCTAACTACATCAGCAGTATTCACTTACTAAGAGGCTGAAACAAAATCACAGCACCACTGCCAGAAAATAGGACTTCTAGCACTAAATCATTTCAAGGGGGGATGGCCACAAAGACAACACAGATGTTTACGACATTCTACTTTCTCTGCCAGTAACTCAGCGTTGCACTGGACAAATTTTCCACAGTTACATGCAACTGGCTGTATTAAGCAAATCCAGTGGAATGTATGAAATGTCGCAATATAAAACTAACAGGAACTTTGGGATCAACAAACACAGTGACCGAGGTACAATATCTGCTGTCCTATGGGTACATCTGTTTTCGCCCCCTGAGTCACTTGATTTAAATGCAGCACTCAGGGCACACATTTAACTGTTTCATCGACAAACAATGTAAAAGACCTGCTGCAGACTTACTGAAAGAGACACAATAAGAACAAACAGATGTTCACCCATCACACAAGTGAACATCTGATCGATGGGAAAAGAAGATATGCCGACTACATAATATGGACACAATATGAAACTCTTCCACAACCCTGGAAACTACATTAATGGCTATATTTCTAAGACAGTAAGGTAGATGAACATTTTCTTTTCTTTTACAGAAGATTTCAAATGTTCTCTGAAATGTCTTCCATTGCACATATCCTATAAAATAATGCGCTAAAAAACACCATATATCATATTGTGCTCTGCAATGTTTCTATGTGTGTGTGTGGGCGGACAACGGTGTATACAATCTACACCTTCGTCACTTTTGGCACACAGTGAATGGATGAGATGGATTTTTTTTCCCCTTTTCCCCCTCCTAATTATATCCCAATTTTTGAGTACTGAACGACAAAAAAACTAAAAGAAATTGTGTCTCTTTAAACCTTGCACCTCCGTTTGAGGATTTACATCTTTTCAAAGCAACATGTTTACATGTTTACTGCCAATCGGATGACTTGATTTCATTAACTTGCATTAGCTTTGTTCCCCTTTAGCTCTCTGTGGGACGATAATACAATCATAGCTTCGGTCGTTTTTCGTTCTTCGGTCGAGTTTATCCTCCGTGAACTGCCTGATTTTGTCCAACACGGAGGTTCAAACAACAGCGTACGCAGATAGGAGAGAGGCTGAGCGGCCAAATGGTGCAGAGCCAGGGCGCCTCTAGTGGCACAAAAAAATCTCATTTTTTAATACTTGTTTATCATCAATCCTCGCTCACGTGTTATAACGCACTCATACAGGATTTGTTTTTCCTCTCGACTCCATTGTCTCCATTATTTTCCGAACACACTTGACAAATCATTGAGAAAATCAGCCAAAAACTACTCAGAATGAAGATTTGCAAACATTCATTTGCGCTTTTTACGAAAAGAGACTATTTAAGAGCGTCGATGCACTGCAAGGCACATTTTTGGTTCCTCAAAACCACGAATGAGAACAGAAAGCAAATGCATTTCATCGACGCTGCACCAACACTGCACGCATGTACATTCACGAGAAGCACTAAAAGAGTACATTACAGTGCTGACAACACATTGAGAGAGAGAGAGAAAAAAAAACAAAATAAAAAAAGAGACAGGAATGAAAAACAAGATTCTGTTAATTGTCATACAGGGACATCTTCCCCTCTGTGACTCAATATAAACATTAGCACAGACTAGGGGAGTTAATCGTCGTTTGACTGACTTATGTACTTAAGTTTCATTGTTCTCTTGAAATAAGGTTACTGTCGGTCACTAAGCTGCGCGATGCTGGGCCACAGCAGCGTCAAGCTAGCTAAAATGAGACTACGAGTAAGGTAAAGGTGCTTTCAGCATTAAGCTGCAGCAAATGTGACTCACAAATGGTCGCCATTATTAACACAAAACATGCCTTTTTGTAGCCTTAAAAAACAATTGTGGAGATTTAGAATGAGGCTCATTAATAGCTGAGGTCCACTTTTGCTTTCTATTTGTCAGATTCTCTGCAGAGACGATATTCGATAGGAAATAAAAACGCTGCCACAAAGAGGCTTTTATTTGGAAAATACCCCACCGGAAGCTCTGCGTTTGCTCTAGCTAGCTTATCACTGGTCCTCGTCTCACGGTCGAAAAGATGATGATATACCACATCATGAAAGACTAAAAAAACAGCAAATTGGATGCATGTCATTTAAGCCAAACAACGGCATTGTCTTTCACGAACAAACGTCCATTCAACGCATTGCAACTCTTGTTTCATTTAGCGACGTTAAAATGAAAAAAAAAAAAAAAACTCGGCAAACAATTATCGAGCAGCAATAAGCATTCAAGCCAAAAAAAGACTGTGGTTTTTGACTTTCGATTACTCTTAAAGTAAAAAAAAGAAAATTAGGCTGACAACACATAAGAAATACTAATATAAAAATTTTATTGAACAGTTACAGTGGGATACATCTCTTTGTTGATCCAACAAAGGAACTCACAAGCCCCCCCCCCCCCCCCCAAAGTCCCTGACAATAAAAGAAAAAACTCCAAACTCACCAACCAATCCTGAACGCGTGAATATCCACTCTTTCCCTTTTCATAAAGTGAATTCCCTTGTCCAAAACAAGTTATAACGGGTAAGTAAACTGTACTCCTCTACTGTTGCTGTCCTCCGTTCCTCTGAGTCTCAGTGTCTGACAAAACTGTTTTTTCCTCCAGCAGGGTTTTATACGGCTGCTCGCTGAGCAGCGGAGCGGCGGCAGAGGTAACTAACGGTCACCGTTTGATGCTGCGCCATATAAGGCAAGCACGTGCGGAGTCAAAACATCTCTTAAAGGGCCAGCGACACCTCGGCGCCTCCTCAATGCACGGTGCTGCTTTTCGATTACTGCCAAGCTCAAGATGGGTGCAGGGAAAATATTCAATTAGGCTACTACACGGGCTATTTTTAGGCTAGGACTACAGCTGCCTAAAGTAGGCTAACCCATAAGAGAAATCATTATTGTCGTTGCAAGTTATAGTCTAGAAGAAGTATAGAAAAGTTATAGCAGAGATTAGTATACATATATATAGAATTTTAAAAATAAATTGTGTTATATGATATGATGATATATAAATGTCGATTGCCTATTTCTGTATTTCAGCAATTTCTGCCAGAAGCTGCTGCAAATTAGTCATCTAACTACAAATACCTGTACAGATATGTTGCACACACACAGAGACACACATGGAAATATTATTTGAAGATAAAAACACATTTGCTGTAAATTGTAAAGTTGGAGAATTTCATAAGTATATACTATATATATGTATATATAGTTGAATAAATATATTAAACAATAGGCATTAGGTATTTATAAGAGATAAGGAGCTTTGCTTCTAAAAGCCCTAGAATTGCAGCTTCTAACTGAGACCTGTTTAATTTTTTTCAAGAGAAAAATGTGAGATCTGAGGTCTTATGTAAACCAAATAATACAGTTTCTGTTTTAATTGAAAATGCTATGAATCTGCAGAGTAATCTGTTAAATTACTTGTGGGAATTCAGACTAGAAATGGGAACAGTCTGTCAGTCTTGTCTCCAACATGTCCCACAAACCTCTCTGGACTCAAACCCCCACTGACACAAGTCTCCTCTTCCTGAAATGCATTTCTATGTAGGTGAGAGGGTATATGTGGTTATCTCTCTGTGTATGTGTGCTAGCTCTGTGGCAGGTTAGAAGTTGTACTCCAACTCTTACCCCAATGTGTACTGGGGAAGGTTCCAGGCTTCACTGTCCCTGAACAGGACGGGCAGCTCAAGAAAATGGATGGAGGTTTGCTTGCTGTTACTTCATTTTCTTTTGCTGCCTTCATCTATCAAACTGAGACTCAGGCCACAGCCGGCAATGGGCAGCGGGTCACTTGCAGTACACTAACATTTCCATTTCACATCTCTGCCTGGCAGGTTGAAAATTTCCTTCTGTGACAAACATTTGCTGTGAAGGCCAGAGGGACAGAGCGTGGCTGATTGATGTTAATCAATCAGTTGATTGAAGAATCGTTAAAAAAAAGCAAGTCCCGCCTAGGGATATTGATTAGATTTTCTACCTGGAATTATCTTTTGAATTAATTTAAAGTACAATTATATTGTATTTCTTCCTTTGTCAAAAAACAATAAGTATGCAAGTAAATTGCTGAGAATTGTGGGGTAGTTGTCACTCAGTAAAAACCTCAGTTTGCATCAGTCTATGGTGCTCACCTGACTACTTTTAACATAAAGACATTCTAACACACGCACACACACACACACACACACACACACACACACACACACACACACACACACACACACACACACACACACACACTCATAGTTGGTTTACTACTACATGAAAAACTGAATGCCCCTCACCAGCTTTATATGAAAGATAAATAGTCACAATAACATTTCGAGGAACCAAGAAGAACTTGTGAAAGCATCCTTGCAGTGTTGAGTGTGTTTTCCCGCATGAAGTTAAAATGCACTGTCTTGTTGTCTGCTCTGTGATTGTGTGTCTTTCCGCCACACTGAGCTGAACAATGACAGTATATGGAGCATGGCCACTGGGGAACTGGATCGCTTTACTGTTTAACTAGCAACTGTTAACACTAAACAGGTCATCAGACCGCGACGTCTGGCTGGGTTATGTTTCTCTGACTGCATGGCTGACACCCATACCAGATTAAACACCAGTGGTGGAGGAAGTATACAGGTTCTTTCCTTCGCAAAAACACCAATGCCATACAGTTGAAATACTTTGCAAGTAGAAGTCATGGAGTTGAAATTTTACAGTAACACTTTATGTATGTTTGTGTTATCCACAAAGTTTTATAAACATTGTTTGTAACTTTCCAGTGAATAGTTGCATAAACATGTCTTAAAAAGCATCATTGCATGTTTACAGTGAAATAACTATTAAATTAAGTTTAATTTACCATATGTTGCCATTTAGTAGAGAGTTACCAGTGTTACATAAAAGTGTGTTTACATCAAATGTCCCCTCTGATTGTATACAGTATATCATTACATTATTATTACTCGGGCATGAATATCAGAGCAGAATTTTCCTTTTGTAATTGTTTGAGATGGGGGTCATTTGAACTGTTTTGCACAGGACTGCAGTATGGATCAGTCTGCTGATTGTTTTATCCACTGATAAACTGATTGGTTTGTAAACATTCCTGAATAGTGAGACATGTCACTACAGTTACTCTTTTACGATTTTTTTTTTTGAGCGACGCCTTCCCAAAAAAATGAAGAAAAACAAAACAAAACAAACAAACCTATAGCTGACCTCACACGAACACCATGAACTTTTCAACTGCTCTCTTAACAAATCCTCAGAATAAAGTGCCGCTCCTCACCTCATCACTAATCCTATTTGTTTCCTGGTTATCTTTTGTTGATGTTTGAGGGAAGCTAGATGAGCCTCATGCACAGTCCAGACTGACAAATGTACAGGGGGACCTGACAACCATCTGGCAGTGATTATGTGCCTCCACTGTCTGTTCCCTTTGCTTAAGGGGGCAATTAGTTTAAATATATCACAGGTGATGGTGGACAGCTAAATCGCTCTTTTCCTTTCCCATTTAAATCTGTAGATACCAAGTAGTGGAAAAAAGGGAGGATTATAAAGTTGTTGCCAAATAACCCCATTGCTTCTACTCTATTGCACTATTCTACATTTTCTGCTTGTGATTTACCCTGAAAAGATTAACTGAACTTATTGTCTTAAACACCCTCAAGCAGACATGGTCAGATCCATGTAGAGCATATGTACATACATTGCAACAAATGATTTGCAAGTTTCAGCTGATTTTGCTTTAGTAATGAAGTGAATGTTTTTAACATTTAACTGTGTTTGCTATGATAAATCCTGTCCTGCTCTGTCAACTGAAACAAAATGAGACAACAACTGGAGGAAAAGGTAAACGTTGGACATCTAAAAAACTTAATTTCCTCCATTGTGGACAGGGCTACAGTGAGCTGTCCCAGTATGGGGGCCTGTTAAACTGGATACTTAATCAGAGTAATTAGTCATAGAGTCCATCAAAGACGCTCTGAAACTGTCTGCAGGGATAAAGATGGATGATAATCATCAAAGATGACTGAATCATACAGAATCTCATCTTTCATCTGAAGAATTCATAGTATGTGTGGGAAATTTGAGCTGCTGTCAATTTCAAGGTGTTTAATCATTCTCATGAAAACAAAGACTGATGTAGAAACAGCTACATATGATAGTGGTATTAAAAAGTGTGAGTTTATGGCCTTTTTAGTGATTCTGAATGAAAATGCATTGCTGTTTGCATTGTTTAATAAAGGGCATTTATTATCTATTTATTACTATTTACTATCAAATTTGCAGTTTCTTAGAACAATCATAGACTTCCTCTGTGGTTAAATCCAATCAGGTAAATGATTGGTTTAACAGACTGATTACATTTTTTCTCAATGACACATTTAAAAAGATTTTAAAAAGTGATACAATTACAGTAAAAAGCACCTTTTTTCTATTTAACAATTCTGTATTTGTGTGACAAACAAATGAATGCATGAATGGGTTTATAGAGAAGGAACAAAAAACACTGTATGAATCTGCCAATTCTCGGAGAGGGAAGCAGCTTTTTTCTATTTCTAGCTCCTGTCCTTTCAGAGGGTCAAAGGTCACTGCCAGTTTCAGGGCAGCTAACAGGCAATGATTGTCTTGTTCCAGGAAAGTTGAGGACACTTAACTGCAAGCGTGAAATTTCACCAAAAGCACATGACTGATTCAAAATATCACCTCTGTGCGATCCAGGACAAAAGTTGGAGATGGGAACCACAGTTTATTTTACATCAAATCATACCGAAGGGACGGGGGGGAAATGTGTGATATCAAGGCCAGTTGTGATGAAAATTCACCAAAAAATCCAGCCGTTCACGTCTCCGTGATAATGTGTAGTAAGCTGTCAGTTGCGGTTATTCCCTCTGGCTGGAGAACAATGGTTTGTTATGGCTGGCACAGTGTGAGGTAGCTTACATGCTCAGGACTGATGGGATCACTAGACTGTAACCCACTTAGGATGTTAAAACACTCTCTGGACTTCTTGGAGTTGTGCCTACAAGGTTATGAAACAGAAGACTGGTGCATTCAAAATGTCCACCAGCACACAGATAGAGCACGTTCGAGCAGGTGGGCAGCATGCCCTGTAGAGAACAGAAACATCTCTTGGATATTTAAAGAAAAATGCGAAAAATGAAGAAAAAAAAATAGGATTGTGAATTCCTACAGGAGAATTTGTTGAGAACAGAGTGTAATTTCACTGTTTGAAAGGTGGTAGGTGGTGAGCCACGAGCCAACAGTGTGAGCCATCATGGTCTTCCACCATCAGAACAGTTGTACAGTTATATTATGTATCTTATGTGGGAATGTTAAAACACTGAGGTAGACTGACAGGTGGAAATCACGTGGGAGACGGTGGAGACACAGCCCCCCAGACCGAGGAAAAATATGATTTGTCCTCCCCAATAAATCACTGTGAACACAACTAAGTGATTTCAAATAACAATAAAAGCACTTGGCCCTCCTCGCCCTCAGCGGTGGCACATGATGAGTGGGAACTTGTGTCAGTCGATGCTCGCTGACCTCCTGAAGTCTAGCAAATGATATGTTAGACATTTTCTTCTCTTCTCCCACTGAGCACAATAAAAACACATCCGCAATCTTCACCAGTCTTCTTCTCCTTTGCGCTGAATTACAGGCCGTGGCTTTATGTTAGCTGGCGGTAGCTGACGTTTACTAGCGAACCACAGTAACATTAAGTGTTTGCAGCTGTTTGAATCAGAGACAGTGAAAGAAGCTTGAAAAGAAATGGAAGTGTCCTGAGCTGACAGAGCGTTTGCTAGCACAGTTACAGTCCAATGTTTATCGTCCTTGAGGGAGTTTCATGTATCTCTCCCCTCCACAGCTGATGTCAGATTTTGGATTGGACAAAAGTCATCAACTATTAAAACTGCCTCATGGTCTTGAGAGAACAAATGACAGTTTTGTTGTGCTTATATAACTCGATCACAAGATCGAACATTAAACAGCATTGTAATATCTAGAGATCAAACATTGTGTTCTTGTGATCCACACCTGATCGTCCCATGCTTTAGAGTTTACCCGTGTCAGCTTAAAGGAGCTCTTTGTAAGAATGTATTAATCACATGCGTATCAGCCATATGTGAGCAGACTGTAACATGACGTGAAAAAGTAGACCTTCCCAGTCTCTGTCGGTTGCCTACAAGCCTGTGGTTGATTTATTTGAGCTGTTTAATTCTGCTGGACTGTGGATTTCTTTTTTAAGGACTCGGGTCAGACGATCCAAACAAGTTCCTCATCTCGGTGCCTTTCTTCACTTTGCTAACAGAGAGCAGACGGAGCAGAGAGAACATTCGATCAGCATCTTCCACAAGTCAGAAGTTACACAGAGCCCCTTTAACCCGGAAGGATCAAAAAAGTCAGTGGACCATCACATTTAGTGGTTCACTCAAGAAAAAATGTATTTTGTCTCCATATCATTACATGAAGTATGATCTTAAAGCTGAGCAGCATTTTGTTTAGCATCATAAAATGAGTATTGACCTTATACGTATAGGTGCACATTAAGATTAACCTGGCTGTTGACACAACATTTAGACTAGACTCTTACCTGCAGAGAGCATGGAAGATGGTGATTCAGTGTACTGTAATCTAGTTTTATGTATCTATCAATATATTTTCCTGATATTTGTAAAGCCAGAAGATGAAATTTGTTCTGTATTGCGATGGTGTGTTGTAGTCCCAGGTGGAAGGGTCCAGATGTTGGCATGACACGGAAAATTTAAAAAATGAACTAACAATATAATATTAATATTAACTTTATCTATATAGTGCTTTACACTGAAGAGCGAATAAACAAAAACATTCAATACAAAATACCGTCAGCAGTCGACAAATAGAAACAAGTTAGACACAGAGAGGAACAAATAAACCAGTTAATCAAAAGCCACATGGTTGTGGTAAGTTTTAAGACATGATTTAAAGGCAGGCAGTGAATTTTCCATACTAAGTTCTTCAGGTAAATTATTCCGAAAGGTTGGAGCCCCGACGGCACTTACTAACAAACACACGAAAATAGATGTTCAAACAGTCACGAGTGGCCACAGCTTCTTTAAATTATGAGGAAAACATGGCAGCTTGGCCAAAAAGCTACAAAGCAGGCATCTGGTGACTGTGACCAAAAGACATTGGACATTTTTTTATTAACCAAATTGATAAAACCTTTGAAAGAAACTGTTTTTTTTAACACAGAATCAGTGCCATGAACTTAAAAATCGAGCTGCAACGATAAGGGGCCACTTGAACCTGAACCCACCGTGCAATCGGTGTGTACCCTGATGGTTTCTTAATCACCTGTACGGGGGGCAATAGAGGGGTAAAAGGAGCAATCACTCAGTATGCAGGAGGACCCACTGGAACCCAGGTTCTCTGTAGAATCACTGACTTTTCTAACTGAGAGACTTGTCTGTGTTCCATCAGGAGACAGTGGTGCACAGACTCAAATGTCAAGGGTGAAGCAAAGAATCTGTAAGCTCTGAGAAATCAGTCTTCTAGGTGGAAATACTGGATCTTTGCTTGTTGACAACAGTTTTTTTGGGGAGAGAGAGAGAGAGTTTAAGAATTTGACCTCAGAATTAACACAGACTGAAGTGTGACAGCCTGTTGATCCACTTGTCCTGTTCAAGTTAAAATATTTGCCCCATGATCCGTCCAACCTTTATGTCTTCGTTGCAGGGAGGCATTTACAGACTTGTTCTAAATGCAACTCCCTGTGTTGGAAAAAAAAAAGTGTATCAGCTTCCTCATTTTCATTTTAACCGATAGTAACCCCTGATAGAGCTGCGGCCGAGAATATACACCAGTGCTCTCTGTGGGAATAAATCAAGCTCCAGGATGTCTCCGTGTGCTTTCCTCTGACTAGTCCGTAAAATTGCGTACCTCACAAACACATCGCTCCCCCAGGTTAAAACAGAAAAAAAACGACTAAATGTGCAGGCATGTCGACACGATGCCGTGGTAGACACAGAACCAGAGGAGGAAGAGGAAGAGGATGGACGATTTGTCCGATAGTAACCCCAGCACGGAGAGCGAAGGAGGAGGGGAGGTTTGTCCGACAGTAACCTCGACACAGAGTTGGTTGAGGGAAACCGGGATAGGATGGGGGATGGTGTACGGATCGCCTATATTTATCTCCGCGTTGCAAAAATAAAAAATAAAAATAAAAAAGTGTCACATCTGTCTGAGATGCTGAAAAGATGGACGGTTCTCCCTTTAGAACGCATCTGGTTTTCGACACAGACCTCCACAGCAGCCTTTTAAATGGACGCCATGTATGCGGAAAGAATCAGTCGAGACGTTTCAGTTTTTCAGTCTGTCTGCTCATGTTGCAGCTGAACACAGAATACACAGGGTAGAGGACGGGGGGCATTTCTCGAAAGGCATTAAACCGGCAGCCTACATAACGCACACAAGGAGCTCTCGGGAGCAGGAGTTGTGTGTTAGATAAACATCGGTGCGTGGCTCTGCTCCCGCTGGCAACGTCGGCACTCGTGTGGCCTTCGAGTGCTGTCGGATTATTGTTATATTATTGTAAGAGTTGCACATGAAAGGCCATTAATTAATATACTAGTAAATTAATCAGCCATTCAAGAGAAGAATGACCGAGTTGCGCTGGTCTTCATTCAAGTGTCACAAAATCTCTGGTCCAAAAGCAAGGTGCGAATTTAAAGGGATGGCATTTTATGTCGAGCACTGATGATCAAAAAAATGAATAAATAAATTGAGGGTTAAAAAAAAAAAAAAAATCAGTGTAGAATATTGGATTGAGTTTTTCTTCTTTCTACAGAGAAGAGGCAAAGATAGTTTATAGTTTATCAAAACACGTCAGCATGTTTGACATTTTCATACAAACACAAACACGAACATATTGATTTACTGATTCACATTCACAAGTTATTTCATTTCTATTGTTGTTGTTGTTGTTGTTTTTGTTTGTTCCTTTGTTTGACAGGGACAGTGAATAGCTTCTTGGCTGTACCAGAATCAGTCAAACGCTCATTTACATCTGTAGTCCATCGGCAGGAGACAGGAGACAACACTGCTGGTAAGAATGGAAGAACATTATAATATAAAACTGCATTTACAAGAAGATAAGTATTCATTTTAAAACATCACCAGCAACTACGATGACAACAGCAAGATTTCAAAACATTAAAACAATACAACACAACTAAAAACACTACAACAATAATAATATCCGATTGCATGGAGAAAAACATCTGTGTCGATGATAAACACTGGCTCTCTCGGGACATTTTCATTTGTTAAATGTTTTCACTGCATGACCTTTTTACGTAGTAAGCTAGCATCCACTGAAAAATAATATTGTCACGTATCAGTTTTTTTTTTTTTTCATGATTTATTTTGACCGATTTTCGTTCAAGTCTCACACAAGCGCTTGGATGCACGAGCTTTGGAGGAGTCCGTGAACGCGTCGCCTTCTGACCGCTTGTTACCTCGTGCTGCAGCCGTCAGAGAACTGGGTGAAAGGGGAATGATGTCACTGACTGGCTGAGGGCGGCTGAGGAGAACAATAAAAGACTCCTGAGCTACTGGAAGTGGTTACTGGGCAGAAATAGAGCAGGAGGAGCTGATTGTTTTATTACCGAAGGAATGTGTTATGACTGTGAACAGCACCGGAATGACTGATTACTGTTTACCGCCGACATTCCTGACACCTGATAGAGATAATTTCTTTGAATCTCTTATTATATCACCATGAAAACACTGAGATGTTTTCATTACCCGTGGTATTCCATAATAACCTCATAGTTCAATGGATTCTTTTATGAGGTAAGGACCAGGAGTCAAGCAGGAATATGAGGGGAGAGGTCTGAATGATGGCCAGCATTGTTTTCAATAAAATGCAGCGATTCATTTCTGTCAAAGACTGATTGTTTTACCCTGGTAACAGTTTAGCAGTAACCAGCATTAATAAATGCTGCGCTTACAATACATTTAAATCATATTAAAATCATTTCTTAAGTGATTGTAAAGGTTTATAAACATCTGTCACAAAATCCTATAACTTAACTTCACAGTATTTACTAAAAATGCACAAAGTATAATGTTCATAAATAGCTGCTTAATATATGTTTGTTTAAGCATTTAATAATTTGTTAACAATTAAATTAACAGTGAATTATCTACTAACTAAAGTTATCTTAACTATGAACTTGGTATTTACTAATGATGGCTATAACAAAGTCATACAACTACTCTTTGTATTGAGGCTTTGGGATTTTTTTTTCCCCTTCAGGATGAAATGAAAAGTTCATGTGCTTCACAGGAGACAAAATATATGAGCTTCTAATAGCTTTGATATGAGACAACCTTCTCAGAGGTTCTACCTCAGCAAAAGATCGATGCTTTACATTCATGAACCTAATACAGAATGCTATCCAAGAACATTTATGGCATATATGCATTATATTTTAGAAATACATAACCAGGTCAAAGTAGATTAATCGATTACACTCACAGTTGCTGTTTGCTGCGTTCTTGTCGCATTATATAAGATGTTTGTGTGTTGTGCCTCAATTCATTTGTGAGAACTATCAGCTATGACATGAACAGCAATTTCTTATTAATTTCCCCAGCGACTAAATTAGTAACAGAGTTAGAAATGATACATAGGTTGCCCTATATAGCTACTATACATACTGCACACATGCTATGTGTGTTTGTGCAGACACCACTTGTGTGACCTATCATATTGAATAATGATTTCCCATGTAGCTGTAATGAAGCGCCACAAGAAGTGTCCCACTTACGCTCAGCTGGTGAATGAGGCCATTGTCGCAGCAGTGGCTTACAAGTCTGTGGATCGCTCGGAAAGAATCTTCACAAGTCGTGACCCTGACTGATTACTGGACTGTTTGTTCACCATGTTCTGTTTTCATTCCTGGTTTATAAGTGGGACTTTTGTAGGCTTGATTCAATGTCTCAGTGTTTGTTAGAGGCACAACATGTCCCTAAAATGATTTCACACGCACACATTATTAGTTGATATGGTATACATAATTGCTGAGTGAATGAATGCTCTGTTGTGTAAGTAATTTATATTCTATTGATGTTTACTGAAAACACAGCTTGACCAAAAAACAACTGTAACTGCAACATGGTGTTGTATTAAATATAATGAGATTTGTTTCTTATATTTTGTCCCCCCTTACAAAAGTAAGGGGAGCTTTGACATTAGCATAGTTTAAAAGGAAAAATCTATGAAAAATAAATAAATAAAGCAATCAAATTAGAAAATAACACTGTATAAACCTGATTGTGGCTCCGATGGAAGCCATGCAAAATCTGCAAAATTGCCTCGAGTGATGCCACTTGAGTCAGCGTTAATTGGGGCTGAAGACTACAAGTATGAAAAGTAAAAAAAAAAATCTCCATGTGAGGAATTAGAGAGAAGTGAGCAGACTTCTGTAGCCACCTTCTCATCTCTGAGGCTCGTGGTTCAAGGTTAACGCTACGAGCATAACACTCAACATTTTGATAGACGATATAAATAGAGGCCTTTCTCCACTGCACCTATAAACCTCCCGTGAACAATGCTGAGAAACACTGTCCGGTGGCTGAGCCTAACTGCCGACCTCTGGTTTAGGATGTGCAGGACTTCCCCTTCTGCATGCATTCTTCATTTCAGTGATGGTTTTCAAGATAAAATCGATGAGACTTCTACTTGGAAAACAATCTTGTTTGGCATGTCCTCTAGGAAAGCACAATTTTTTATAGACACACTACATTCCACAGAACATCAGATTGAATAAATGCATATGTTCTTTTGCTGAAACTGTTTTGATGCAACGTATTGTCCTCTGAGTACTTAGTATTTAGTATTTAGTGTATTCTCCTCATCAACACTTGACTGCACCAAAGACACAAAAAGGCCGTGGTTATAATTGTGAGTAATCGCTGTATGCTTTTCACTATCAAGAGTTCAGCATGACCTATGGACACACTTCAAACAGATATTGATGTGTTAAGCAATTTGTCACAGACTTCTGTGGACACTGTGCCACACATCACTCCCATCCTTGAACACGCACTCACATGCTGTTTTGTTTTACCGCAGGCCGAGTTGACATCAGCAAACATCCTCTTCCCTTCAGTGATGTGTGTCAAAGTGCAAAGCTTCTGAGAAAGTTGCGCGTTGCGGGTTAGCGCTTGATTAAAGGTCCAAGCGAGCAGATAATTGTTAACTGTAGACTTTCTAATAAGAAAGTATGAACTTAGTATGATCCGAGGTTTACATACCAAAATGTATAATAGCAGAGGATTGGTTTAAATATTAATAAACCATTTTAACTGAAGGAAAGGCCCAGATGGAAATAATATCATTAACAGTGTCTCTGTTCCGTCCGTGTCCTTATGAAGCCCCACCAGTGAATCATCATGCACAACCGCAGAGCCCTCAAACTAGCAAGACTAAATGGGACGCAGCCCTTGTTATTTTATTTTAATTACCTGCACTTTTACTGCCATTACGCGCCAAGATTATCTGCTGCGTAAAAGGTTTTTAATCCCCGCCGAGATTACTGGGTCACTGCATGATACAGCAAAGAAATTTGGAGTTTAATATGAATAGAGGGTTTTACACATAATACACTTGTCAAAGTCTGAATTAAAGCCGGGGTTAGGGAGAATGGAGGAATCAGCAAGAGCACGACTAATTTGGAAAGAATCCAACCCAAAAAAATCCCTCCACCTACTGCCCCATTGCTCTTACTGGCCAGATGGAGGACACATGTGAGCGGCACAATCCACTATGTTCAACAAGCTCTCTTCACTTTTGTCATCTAACATATACATTAATAACCAACTCTCTTAAATGACATATAAACAAAAGCAAATAAAGTTGCCAAACTTCACTTGCCTCAGTCAGAAATGCTACAAGGCGCACTATGCACACTTAGTGCTCCTGAGTTAGCTAGCTGCTGAACAACAGGCTCATCTCATGTCTCAGATGTAAGAAAACAGCTAACATTATTGTAATGAATGTACAAAAAACACAATTGTTCGTTCTCACCGCTGTCAGGCTAGTATGTCAGTACTGGGAAGTGTAGCTTCACTTTCTCTGTCATTGTTGTGACACTAGGTCTCCTAATAGCTTCAGCAATACATCCACTTAGCTTAGTAGAAGACTCCAGTTAGGCAATGGGCAGACAGGACGCATGCAGCAGGTGCATGGGTAAACAAACGGGTAAGTTGATTTTTTAAATCTGTTCATAAGGGCGACTGGATGGGCTTTAGAGGTATGCAACAGCTATGGATACAGGATTTTCCACCCTTTTATTTGGTCAGAGCGTTTGATTTTTTGATTGCTGTCAGGAACAGAGTGTGCATACTCAACCGAAACCCGTCAGGCGTCAGAGAATGCAACACAGAGGTCATATGTTCCTCTCCAGTTGGCACACATTCACATTGGCGTGACAAGCAGGGAAATCCAAACTCAGTGCGCTGTCTTACAATTATGAGATGGAGTCAGGTTTGAATGTAACAAAACAAAACACCTGTTGGGTTCAGATTGGGCTCAATTACTCTCTGGGACTTGGTCAACATTGAAACACTACATATTAAATGCAAAAACAATTACCATGTGTGAATGCAAGTACTATGACAATGAATCACTGACGAGACACTCACTACTAGAAGTAAGAAACTCCACCTGAGAGCATAAGAAGCAATTTAAACCACGTGCACAATTAATCACCAACTCACCTTCAATTGTTCCATCGAGGTGAGAGGATCTCATTATTTATTTACGCCCTCTTAATGATGCTCATTGTTGTGTGAGGTTACTGTCGTGGCCCTGCCTTCTCATGGCTACACCCCCATTAATCCACTCTCGACTTCAAAAGCAGTCAGTGAAGCTGCATTTTTAATGACATTAGTGTTACCTTTTGTCTTTGTCTTTGAGTTTCTTCAAATGGAATGGGTCACCGTGTATCCCTATGTCAGAATGGAAGAAAGGCTGCTTTGAATTTCCAGACTACCAAGGAACAAAGTTGTGAATGTTAATGAAGTATGGGTCGGTCGTGTCAGCTCGGGTCAAGATAACCCACAGCTCCTCAGTAAGCCGGCATTAAAGGAGTCTGTATGTTCCAGCTGGGTGAATGTGAGGCCAGCTGGTGTCAACAAGAAACAACATACTCAGCAAACGTTCAGAGGAAACATATTCGGGAACAGCAGAGCATGGACTTTTTCATATTAATGAATAGCTTGACCATGTTTTTAGCTCTAAAGAGCACAACAAACCAAGCTTATCACATGCATGCTCATGTTGAGATGTTTTTGTGTGAACCCACCCACCAACACAGCAGACTAATTCATTTGTATGTGAAAGGTTCAGGGGAGCCGTGTGTTCTGTATATAAGGCAGAGTTACGCAGTAACGCTACACAGTGTAGGTGAAAGTTGTTTGTTGAATGCTTTCTGTTGCATAATGCGACTGCTCTGTCGGTGGGCGACCATCACGAACTTATAACCGACCCGATCAGTGTTTTTGTGTGTGTGTGTGTGTGTGTGTGTGTGTGTGTGTGTGCGTGCGTGTGTGTGTGTGTGTGTGTGTGTGGGGCCTCTGTTGGTATTCGTGTCAGAGGGCATTTAAGGTTGAGTGTGTTTTCATCAACTAACGTCTTTGTGTGTATGTGTGAGTCAGATTTGATCTTTTCTCTCTAAATACAAGTTTGTGTTGAGAGCTCAAGTGAACACGCTCTTACCTTTTAGTATGAACGGTTATTCTCCAAGATAAAGTCTCATTCATCTCCTCAGACACTCACAGGAAATCACTGTTCTGGCATTGCTGAGGAGTTCGCTTCATTTTTGAGAAATCACATGTTAGTCAAATATGACTAAATATCATTTCACACTTACTGAATGATCATCCTACTAACCACCCATTTCTTCTTGTATCGATTCAATAGAATCTTAAACGCGGAAAAACTCCATCACTTGTGGATTTTAGCTATAGAAGTCCTACCAGAGATTGAAAACTCAAAAACATAAGGAATATAACATTAATTATTGCAAAGGATATGTCAAACAGATATTTATTTACCTTAGAATATGACTGACTGACTAAAGAACTGCATCATCAATCGTCACATTGTTTTTTCAGTCATGTGAGTGTCCTCTCCACCCTTTCCAAAAACGACTCTGCGTGTGTGTGTATCAGTGTGCTGACTAGCCATCTGCCGCCCTCTGCTCTACATAATGGAGTATTCATCTCAAACAGCTGGTGGCCACACTGACCTCTGTGTATTCTCTGTCTGTCTCTCTGTCAGTCAGTCAGTCTGTCTGCCATTCTCTCCTCAGTCTGATTATTCAGGTCTCCCACTCCTTGTGCAATCTCCAAAATATCACAGACCTAATGAAGTGTGTCCAGACTTGGACTTTGGTATGTTCTGTGGGGATTTCAGAGAGTGTCACACTGGGAATCGTTTTGGTCATTACATTGATCATAGCGACAATATATAGAAAGTCCTCTTTTGCTGTTCATTTGTGTATCACATAAGCTTGTGTCCGCTGCCAGCTAAAAGACAGGATAATTACATTAAACCTAACAGTGCAGGAACAACTGTTAACAAACATCAGTAGTGTCCTGGAGGCAGGCATGAGTGAGAGATGATGTGGGGAATGTAGCACAGAAGATAAAATGTAAGCAACACAAACACCAGTCAAAACCCAAATTATAGTCGGAGGGACCGGCTGCTTGACACCATGTAATGTAATAGGTGAACGTCAACTCGGGCAAGGCCTGTAAGATGCAGTTTTAACAGTTTTAAACTCAAGCTGCACACTGTTCCCGCGGCTCTCTGTGTTATTATCTTTGCATACACTTTAGAAGCATTTAATTGGTCAACTTAACAGTAGGTTTGCATGCTCATATTGTCGCAGTTAATATCATAACTTTCAGTACTTATCGTAGCTATCATAGTATCATAAGGTTTTGATGTAAAAACAAGAAGTGCATTTTAAATTCTTAAATGGATCAAAGGTCGACCTGAACATAATCAACACTCAGTCTGTTTATGTCTCTTTCTGTCTCGTGTACTTTGCCTCTGTCTCCTCCATAGTTAATCTGTGCCTGCACTGTGACTCTCAGCCATTTTAGGGATTTCTGGTCTGTGTTTAGAGAGAGGTATTGCTGTTTTGTTTTCTGTTGCTCCAATCTCTCTCTCTCTCTCTCTCTCTCTCTCTCTCTCTCTCTCTCTCTCTCTCTCTCTCTGTCTCTCTCTCTCTCTCTCTCTCTTGCTCCACCATCTGGGATAGGTGTCCCATATTTTTCTTTCTCTCTTTCTGCTGCCCTGGTTGTTTTTCTCATGTCAGGGCCTCTGTCTGACTCTGCTGATCAAGCAACATTTTTATGTCCTAAGTTATGCACACACACACACACACACACACACACACACACACACACACACACACACACACACACACACACACACACACACACACACACACACACACACACAGAAACTTGAGAATGAATCCATGAATTGATGGGGAGCGAAAGGTTTAATTGTTGCAGCCGTTTCTCTCTTTACCTCGGAGGGTTAACTTGTGGAAATGTTGCTGGGTGTTGAAACAAAAGTGCCGGGCCTTCAGCAGTGGAGGAAGCGAGCAGGGTGCATCCTGTTGAAACATGAATTATGAAGGAATAACACACACACACACACACACACAAACAAACACAGCTTTGTCCTCATATGGAATGATGTACACACACGCACCCTCTCTCTCCATACACACACGCACACATATATTAGTACAGCACAGCTCTGTTGTAGTTCCCAAAGGATCACCCGTGGCTATTTTTGGCAGTGTGGAGGACTTTAATGCTCAGAGCGAGAGAGATGGAGTTTACAGGAAAGGGATTGAATAACATAGGCAATCCCTTCTGGACTGGAGGAGAACCGGGATTATTGTTGGTATGTTCATTGGGAGGATGACATGGAAAGACAAATCAGAAATCTAAGGAAATACAAATATATCAATATATTAGCACTTCAAAAGTGCTCCACTTAACATGTTATATATTGTTCATTTAATCTGTAAATAAACAAAGTGGAATACTATATAGCATATGGACGAAGACAAAAAGGACTTTTTCTTGAGGTCTGATGAAAAAGGTTATACCAAAAACATTGCTCCGCTCATAAACATCTGCTGAAGAAGAATAGCATTTAGTTCAAAGTCCTCTTTATGGTCATTATGGAGACAGTGTCCAACTGTCATAATCACAGAATTCGGTTTTACTGTAGCCTTCGCTTCTGCTAAATTATATGTTCCAGCAACTTCTGCAAATTTGATTCAGTAAGGGCCTCAATTTTGACCAGCAGCAGAGCGTACAGCTGGATCTATTATTGGACGGCGGTTTTATTGAGAAACAATTTATCTTTGAGATGAAAGAAAACTCTGGCCATGAGAGCTCTGCAAGGACACTCAGAGAGCACGCCTGCGACCTTGAACGCAACTCAAAAAAAGCACCGAGATGAAAAGAAGTCAACTGATGAGGAACAGCGTGACACAACGCAGAGAGGTAAAATTGCAGAGGTGCACAGAACAGGTGAGAAGGGATGGAAGAAAGAGGGGACAGCGAGGCAGCACAGCTGCCCCAGTAAAGAACAGATGAGCCTCTTTTTTTCGTTTCCCCTCATGCTGCACTCGCCGCATCCACGTGAGAGAGGAAGGGGAGGAGGGAGGAGGCAGGGGAGGCTGGGAGGAGGAACGTGAAGAGGATCAGGATTGATGAGCACCACTGCATGGCAATCCTGCTCATTCCTTTGGCCAAAAATCCAGCTCCACCAGTTGTTTGGTTGAATAGCAGTACTTTCTCATTTTCTTAAAAGTGAAAGAAATAGGCCGATGAGAGACTATGACAACAATTTATTGTTGCATTAGTTGTTTGTGATATTCCTTCATATCATTTGAGCATTTAGAAAAGACAAGAACACAAGCCAACACATCAATAGCACCATGAAATATGATGAATATATTTACCATCATTAGTACAAATAAAAGTCAAGAAATTAAATAATAGAGAGATTAGGATTAGCAAAGAGGTTTGCAGATGTACACATGAACACACACGTACACAAACACACGTGCTCCGACTGAGGGTCTTATTGAGAACCAGAGAAAGTTGGTCTGGTGATTTCCAAGCGTAATGAGTTGGACATAGAGATAAATCTGCTTTGTGAGGGTTTTTGGCCCGGGGAATGGGGAAATCGACTGCGGCGTTCCATCATCATTTAGTCAGCCGTGTTTCCATCTAAAAAAGAAAAACCTGGAGGGATCGCTCATCCCCGTGCCGAGTCCATCCACGTCATGTTTACACTAAAAGGGGATGTGGGTGAAATTCAACAACGTGGGCCCCCCAGACCAAAAGAGGACATTTTGCTAATGTATTCTCATCTGTTGGGTTAAAAAAAATAATTGTCAGACCGTTCCACATGTTGGTGTTGCAACAGTCTTACAATGACTCACATCCTCAGTTGTTATGCGAGCAGCAATTTTGTTGGAATGGGTATTTGTCGATGTCTTATTTAGAAACTTTATGACCAACCTCACGAGGAGCAATGCCTCCAGAAATCCTTTATTTCTGCAAGTTTTCAGTTTTTTCAGTTTGGGTGTGAGCTAACTGGCTCTATGTGTGTGTGTGTGTGCATGTGTGTGTGTGTGTGTGTGTGTGTGTGTGTGCGTGTGTGTGTGTGTGTGTGTGTGTATGTGTGTGTGTGTGTGAGAGAGAGAGACCTGAGTGGGATTTTTCACCATGAAAGAGGGAAGATGTCAGCCTCTGAATCATCTGTACATCCTGTCATCAACAGGCGTGACCATCACTGGTGCCTCTTTTATGACACACAAGTGAAAAAAAACCCCCATCCACCTTGTGTTTTGTACTTTATCTGCAGTGCTGACATTGCTTTGGATTATACTTTTAAAAGTTCTATGTTCTCATGTTATTTTGATGTATCATTTGATTCACGTAATACATTTTTATGAATTATATCATATATCTTTTCACATTTGGCATGTTTTAGTAATAATAACCATCATTATAATTTTTGTAATACAAATGCAATATCACCTTCAGTATCTTCCTTATCAATAATTTTTGTCCATTGCACATAAAAAAAAAAACATTTCTATACAATAAAATGAATAAATATCAATAAAATAATAATAAAAAAAGGAAAACAAACGATTAAGAGAAGATAAAAAAAGAGGTAGAATGAGTTAGGACATCCGAATCGGGTTAATTCTTATGGTTTTGCTTAATTCCAATGTCCCAGTTAGACACACGACAGTGTGACACTGCTTTCTTAAACTTAACGTTGGCGTCACAGGAGGAGAAATAAAGGCTGTTGTTGATTCACTGTTGTTCTGTTATGTTGCCTTTGGTTACATCCACATACAGCATTATGTGGATAAACGTGCACATTCTTCCAGTCTTAGTATCCAACCAACCAAGCACTGAGTCGTCTTAGCACTGTGGGACAATCAACAATTTCTAATGCAAATGTTTTGAGAAATGTTTCTTTTCTCTTCTCTTCTCTGCATGAAATCAATTCTTGACAGAAGTGAACCTGCCTTGCAAACAAGTGTACAGTGGCTGACATTTGAATGATTTCTTACGCAACAGTTCTTGTCCGCTTCTTGCTCGCTGTCTGCAAGGCCTGCTTGCAGACAGTCTTATTCCCGGTAATGTCACGCTGACAAGTGTTTCTCGTCATAACTGTTTATGTATGAGGGCCACGGTGTGTTCCTCCGGTCTCGTCTGGGCCATTTCATCCTCACATTGGCATCATGTCCCCTGTGTGTGAAGGACACTGTTCCAGTGCAATCTGTATTAAACTATTCATGTGTTCAAGGGCGTGTTTTTAAGCCATTATTTTGTGTTTAATCAGTGTGTGTGTATGCACATGTATGCGTGTTTGTATGCGAGTGTGATGATGGCTGTTGCATAATACTTCACCAAAGTTACCATGAAGGGCTGCAGCTGAGTGACTCATCCACTCCTCCTTGGACAGAGGTAGCAAAAAAGCTGGACTCCAGCGCCATCTTCTGTACTGCCGATGTAAAGGCACCTCAACCAGAAACACATCTCCATGTTTTTGTCCTGATTTGAAATTTCATGGCATATTTTTGCTTTTTTATTTATTAGCCTTTATGGTTAATGTAGAGGGCAGGTTTTGAAAAGAAAGGAGAACACGTGGAATAATAAACATATTCATGATTCATTCATAATGAGTCCAACGCTAGACCAGTGGACTACTTTTCAAATCCTGGCTTTTTCATTACCCACAATAAAGCTTAGCCACTGAGTGACATCACATCACATCTGAAGTAGCCTTTGCTGAATTAGCAATTGACAATTAATGTTTGCAACCCGTGGTAAAGACAACTTTCAATGGATTACGTCAACGGTTGACTTGTGTGACTTTAAGACTCAAGAGCAAACAGCCCACACATTTTAATTCACCTTTGACTCTCCACTGACCCAGGGTCCTGTGAGTGTAAGAAAGCTGAAGTTAATGGAAGAATTAGACCTGGTGTGAGGCTTTCCAAACACGGTGTAAAGATTTCTAGAGGTTATTCAGTGTACCGGACAAAGATTCAACATACATGCCTGAAAAAGTGAGAGAACTTTCATTTACTATGCTCCACACATTGGTATTTATTTTTAAAAATTCCACATGTAAAAACAACTGAAATCACATTGACAAAAGAATATGGGGGAAGAATATAATGAAGACATTGTGACTGTTGAACTACAGGGACAAATCTAGTAAACAGTCCAATAGAAGTCCTATATATAACAATAATTAATCCAGCAGAAACAATGTTTTTTGGTTAATAGATGAAGGCACCATGTCCTTTGCAACCGATTCTCCCTCCCAGGTTGTCGAAAACCAACATTTGTCACACCCCTCAAGACACACAATGTACTTGAGCATTTGTCTGACGACTGCTGTTTCAGGGTTTTTGCCATTGGTCAGCTTCATTCCATTTCAAAGTGCCCTTAACCCCTTGATGCCTGAATTTATATGCAATTATGTTAAAAAAATTAGTTATTTGTGTTTTTGCTTTCAAGCAGAGACTAAGTTAAGAGGAGATAATTTGACTGTAGCACATAGAACAGTTATACATTTGTGTATGATGAATTAATAATTAATAATAAAGTAGTAATTAAAACACATTTCATGAAATTGATTTTTTAATGCCAACATACTCTGTACATTTAAATTGTAATCTGGTTTCATGACAGACATTCAAAACTTCATCATGACAATGATAACAAAACAACAACAACAAAAAAACAAATATGTGCATGTATGTGTGTGTACTAGATTAATTATGTTCATTTTGTCTTCTAATATATGGAATGAACCGACATTGCGGGGAACACATGCACTGTCTCAGCTGCATTCTGAATAGAAGCAGTTTGAGGCAAATTTGCGACAATAGGCGTTAAGGGGTTAAGGCGTTTCATAGCCTGACATTGTAACATGGGAAGCTGCTCCTTTAATTTCATAGTTCCAAGAGTATGTGTTGCCAAGGATATGTAATGTGAAATCATCTTCCTTAAAACACATATAGATAGAAAGGTGAAACAAAATCAGTATTGAACTATGTCATTCGATAAAACACAGGTAAAAGAGTGAACTGGCTTAGTCACCCCAGTAGACAAAGTGGTTTACCTTCAGCTATCCAGAATTATAAGAAGATTCTGTGAGTACTTGACCAGTCAGAAATGTTCAGCATTGAAGGCCCACCCCCAAAGTGTCTGTACTATTGGAGTTGAGCCCCTCTAGCAGGGACTTGTTGTGTGATGAAATAATATCCCCAGAACATCATTTGGACCTTAGTGCCTGTAAGGGAACCTTCCACCAAAGGTTCCTAGTCACTGGGGAAAGTTCCTTTGTGAGCATGGCTCAAGTGTCACTGTTTGACGAGCAGAGGATGAGAAGACGTTGGCTGCTCGGTTGGGTTAAAGCAGACCGAGGAGTAGAGCAGACAACTGTCATCACTGATGTGTGGGTCTCTGGCCTCAATGTAGAGGCTCCTGATGCTGCAGCTGTTCTGACTCTTCATGTATAAAACCTAGAGACACACAGTGTTGAATTAAGGCCTTGTAAACTCAAACATAACCATACACACACACACACACACACACACACACACACACACACACACACACACACACACACACACACACACACACACACACACACACACACTTCTCACCGTACTCCATGTGTTGATCCACGGGGCTGCCTCACCTCCAAATGTTGCTGGGAATAACACACAATAACACACAAATGGTTATATCCCATAATTCAATAATAAGGGTTAAGTCAGTTCATTTCTGTGTTAAACTGAGATAACTCACATCCTGTATCATGTCTGTGTTTCCTCAAGCAACAGTTAAAAAACACCATCGGCAGCAGGACAGCAGCAGCAGCAGCAGCAGCAGCAACCACAGGGAAGTACAGCTTGTTTCCTGTCAGCGGCAGCGACACCAGAGGCAAAGGTAACAAATCAAGAATTCAAAGCTTTCTTGAGCTTTAATTTATCACAACAGCTAATTCTTTCATCAAAGCAATATAAATGTTGTACAATGCATTTATTATTTCAAACAGGCTAGCTGATCTATCTGGGACCAAAACCCTACAAAGGAAACAGGTGATTTAAATTATATTTCTTTATACATTCAACACATTTAACATAATTAATTTTTAATTTATTTTCGAATTTTCGAATTTTATTTCAGATGATGTTCACCTGCCTAACTGTATTTGAAGAATTCCAAATGTGAAGTACAATTCTACCTTCCCAACACTCACCACCAGATGGCGTCATTATCAAGACTTTTTTGATCAAAAATTACCCCGGATTATTTTTCCTCTGCAAAGTGGCGAAATCTTGTATAATCTCCAACAAGGAGAGAGAACACATTATTTGGCTATTTTTTTTTATTTTTTTTATTTTTTAAACTACCGTGCACGTCAGATTAATCTTGAATAAATTGTTGTTGTGATGTGTTACCTGTATACATATCTGCAGGTGGTGTGGGCCACAGTGTTGTACTGGAACTATCTGACACTGAGTAAAAGAAGCCAGAACACAGACTGATAATCAGAATATATTAATGAAGAAAGCCACATATATTACTATGGGTGTTCCTGGTCACAATGTGACACACAGTTTAAGCAACCTGCTGGCTGTTGCTGATTCCTGGTGATGGTTTGAACTGTTGTTGAAACAGGAGGATTTGAGGTGACCAGTGGAGGTTTAGGAGGTGCAGGAGCTGTCAGATCAACAAGGAGTGATCAGGGAGGAAGAATGAGTACAAGTGCAGTAATAAGAAAATTGCTATAGAGTGAAATAGAACAGCCAACTTTGACATAGCTTTGTAGACTTTGAGTTCAATTTCTGTCCTAGGATGAAACAAATATGCATCTATCTGACACCAGTATGTCCCGGCATCGTTCAGGTTGACGTTATGGATGGTCACATGCAGCACTCTTTGCTTGGTATCATCACAAATATAATATTTCCTGTTTTGTGAGCTTCCTTGTTTTCCAGCAGCAGTTTCAATGACAATATGCCTGTGAGCATAAAGACCTTTATAGAAGTATTTAGGATATGTTTCATATCCAGAGTCATACGGGCAGGAGATATTAGCCAGTCCTCCCTCCTGGGCTGATACACGAATCTTTGGATGTTGGCATCTGACTGCTTCAAGAGAAAAATAAAAACAGGAGATTAATTTTGATTTAATTAGTTATCTTCAAAACGTCAAATATATCTAGCATCATACCAAAGAGTATCACCAGTACAGGGAGGAAATGTTAAACTCTCTGTTTGAATGTGTTCAGTACTCACCAGAGGACAGCCAGATGATGAGAAGTAGCATTTTCCTCATCGTGATCCTCACTAAATTCTCTCTCACCTTTTGTTTTCCTTACTGTCTTACAGTTTCTCTGCCCTTCACCAACTCTCTGGCCACTTCAGTAAGTCTGAAATCAATTTAAGCCTTTCATCCTTTGTAAGAGACGCCACTGAAGCCTCACAATGAGACAGGAAGTCTTGAGGTCAGTCATGAAGGGTGGGGAAGCGTTAAGTGAGTGCTGTGGGTGTGAAGCCTGTCAGCTTTCTTTTGTTTTTCATTTTATTTTTTCAGCTTTGTTCTCATCAAGGCATGTGAGTGTATGTGTACCTATTCATTGGAGTTTGAAGGCGTAACACTTTCCACTTCTTCACCGTAGTCAACCACGAACAAAAAAACACAGAAAATAGATATCCATTTTACTGTTTCATGCTGATGCAGGTTCTCAGTCATCCAGGTCATTGTAAATCTACGTGCTGTATCATAGGCAACTGGACCTGTGTCAGTTTCTTGAAGACGTTTCACCTCTCATCCAGGGGCTTCTTCAGTTCAGAACTGAAATATTTAGAAGCATCTCCTGAAGTTAGCATGCTAACCAGCTTGCTCTGGCCTACCCCAGCCCGATACTCCTGTGCTCATTTTTTTTTTTAAAAAACAATTCCAGTTAACAGTAAGAAATATATTTTACTTTCTCCCATCACAAATGGACAAAGACCCAGACTCCTGTAGAAACTCACTCAATTTTGTGAGTCTCTGACAAATTCTTAACTATTTTCTTGTAAATCAGGCAAGAGTCAAACATAGAGATATTATATATGTACATGTTTGTTTGTATATAGAGCGGGGAGTTGAGGTCTGATCACAAGTGGTCAGTTGAGATACTTGTTAATGTTAAACCAGGTTTGAACTGATGGACTTAGAGTTGTCCATTTATGTTTGGATTGTAACAATATTGTAGGGATGACTTTTTGTACCTTCACGTATTAACACAATCACTGTTAATGTGAATATAATGACTGAGTGGTTAAAGGCAGTCTGTTTTTTTAGAAAATAACATGACTTTACTGTAATGCAGCCTTAAAAAACTCACACTTATGCCATTTCCAGGAACCAGAAGTCTGCTGTAAGTGAAGGCCCATGACAGGTTTAGTGTTATCTATAGATAAAGGACAGCTGCACGTTATCATCAATCAGTTAGTCGATAAAGTTTGTTACAGTAGTTAGAGATAAAAGGTCAAAAGTTTGAAGCCATTATGAGATTAGCAAAAAATAAAGTTTACAACAAGGTCTCTTTGTGTGTATGTGTTATATCTTAACATGAAGTCACTAAAAGAGCAGTACTTCCACGAGAGTTTTCACAGAGCTGACGAATGCTAGTGATACCACAGAGAGGTGTTTGTGGAGGAGCTGTCACCACTGCTCATCTCCTGTTAATGCAGAATCTCTGAGCTGGTCATAAACTGAGATACTGTGAATATGATAGTTTAACTAATTTGACTTAAAATAATTGTTAATAAATAACTGTTATCTTTAAGCTTTTTTTATTGTGTTGTTGTGTTTTTCTATCTCTAGCTTCCTTTTTCACGACTTTGTTCAACATAAAACACAAAACATGCAAAAAATGTGTGTCATGTGATGTTCTTTGAAGATGTAAATGTACAGATGATTATCGAAGTGTCACATTACATTTATGTAACAGGTCAGTTGTTGGCAATTCGTTAATTTTTTAAGAAGGTCTAGGCTATTTAATTGCTCTACATCATCCTCGTATGATTTGTAATTAACAGCAATCAACTTCTGTGCTTTAATTTTCCACTATGCATCCCTAATTGTGAGCTTTGAGTCCTTAATTCAACCATCCAAGGGAAAACATAATGCAAGAACACCTTGGCTGTATACATTACAGTCATTTGCTCCATCACAATATGTGTGTAATCCTGACAAGATCACACTTGGACTGAAATACAAAGGGAAAAAAATGATGAATAATGAATTTGAATTATGCAGTAGGCCTATTTTAAGAAAACAAGTCGATAAGCTGCATTTGGCCAGAAAGCTACTTGAAATTGTACGTCTGGTGAAACAACATCTGCATGTTCAGTGTTGTCTGCTGAGTAACAGCGGCCTCTAGTGAAATATCTGTGCAATAACATTGTCATTGATTATCAAGAATGGATTTAGTCAGAGGAGCGTTTGTAAAGAGTTGAGTGGGAGGCTGTGGAGCTAAATCCTTCAAATCTAGAAATGAATTTGAGTGACTCAGAATAATGAGAAGCTTTGAGACTGTGATGAAATGATGGGCATGTGTTCAATCTTTGAAAATGGTCACTTGTTAAGCAGTTTAAGCCTGGACAACCAAAACAGCAGAGTGGGAAGTGTGGTGGAATAAAACAACATTACTGGCTTGAGCAAGACACAGCTTGAATTTTTGACAGTCTCCCAATTACTGCGCATTAGACTGAGCATGTTGTCCCATTTCAAAAACTGTCCCATTTCCAGTTGCTGTCGAGACTTGCAGGTTTCTTTTTGCCGAAATTCAGAGAACACAACTGGAGCTTCTCCAGGCTGGAAACCGGGCTCGGGAATTGCTTTGAGTGACACTGTCAGTACTGTGCTGGTTCCCTCAAAGCCCCGCTGTGGCAGCAGTGCAGCTCATTAGTCCACTGTAAAAGAAGACGGTGTTCCAGGCTCGTGGAGCTGTAAATGTGAAACACTGTAGTCCTGATTAAATAAACAATGTCTCCCCTTCTTAACAACATGCTGCTGGATAATTAAGAGAAACTAAACTAATCTGTAGCAGGCAGAGGTTGTTTTGCAGCCACAATTACTTTTAATTTTAAAATAAATCAACAACAACAACAACAACAACAAAACACATACAGTACAAGGCGGTATCTTAACTACATGTCATTAAATTGAATTCAGTCTCATTTGATGAAAAAGTAATTTGTGACAAACACCATTCATATGTGCTAATGAAATGCAATTCTGTGGCCGAGGACACCAAAAGATGATCATTAGCTGTGTTTTATTGTTATTTCGCTGTTGACAGTGAGATCATTTCAGGTCAAACAAACAGCGTGTGTCAGAGTTTCTTCTGATCGATGTGTAGAAGAAGAAGAATGCATTCACAATAGTCACCAGCTAGTTAGTCACCATTCAGTCAGATACTGCGAGCCAGAACACACTCGGCCCAATTTACTCTTACTGTTGCTGTTATGTGGAGGAACTAACATTGTTATTGCGCCTGCTTTATGTCTGAAATCTGAATTTCTGCATGGAAAATTAGGCCACGTGTCCTTTGCTGCTCATCATTCATCTGGTAACTGCCAATTAGTGTCCAGGATTGGGCTGAGGAGGACGAGTTGACGATGTGTGGATGAAGAGCTGCGGCTGTTTTTATATTTGAAGTTTACTATTATCATTCAACTTTAATGGTAAAGCTGTTTCAACTATTCTTATAAAAGACATAGTTGTCAGTCTTTCTGCAAACTCTTTTTGCTGTCAGTGCTGCTGAGAGGGCAACAGCACTTTACACTGCTGACTTGTAGTTTCAGCAATTGCCTCTCTGTTCCAATCCACACTGATGCTTTTTAGGATTTATTGACCCTCCTAACAGGTTTAGCGGGTCTCCAGGGCAAAATAAGCTGGCTGGCTCAAATTGACCTCCCTCATTCCTTGTTCTCCAGCTTACAGGTTAAAAAAAAAAAAGTTATTCATTTCAAAATGTTATATGTTGCATTTCTTTTTTACAGTTCTTCATTACAACGACAACTATTATTTTGTCGAGTTGGGTACATACATTATCCCGCGTGTTGCCAACAGTGTTCAAAACCATCAGAATTCTGGGTTTATTCAGTGTAATGCTGCTTTTCATTTGTCACAATAACTTCCAGTAGAAAGTCATCGAGCTTGAATAAATATAACTTGGATACAAATTGAAATGTTACCCAGGTCGTGAACGTGTGGACAGTGGTGGTTGTTTAAGAGTGAAGAGAACAACTCCCATCTGCCTTTGTCTCTTGCTTTGTGTTGATTGAGAGATCCCTGGTGCCGGAAATTACAATCTGTGCATGAGTCAGCACCAATGTATCAACTCAAAAAATAGTCAATTAAACCAGTGAAAAAAAAAAAAAAAAAAAGAGAAGCTTTTTGCACAGTTGGTAACTACAGGATGGAGTGACGTACAGCCATAAGACATATACCACAATGGGTGGGAGTGACTGTAAACTGAGCAAACACTGCATTTTCAGTGCCAATGTTAACAATAGATAACAACAATTTTATCATAAATGTGTTTCTTCTTGTTATAGGACTCTTACCATTTTTAATCTTATAATTTATAAGGATTGTTGTACACCTCCATGGTCAAAAGGGTCAGAACAGCGATTTATTTGCAGTAGGTGTTTGAAAAGTTTAACAATGTCATACTTTTGTTTTTCGGTCAGCTATTTCCTGTTTTATTTTGCAGTGTAATATCCTCTTGTGTCTTTGTTGTCACGTTCTGCTTCCTGCTCACCTGTGTTCCCAGTGTTCTGTTCCCCTCTTGTGTTCCTGTGCTCCTCCTCAGTATATAGTCACTTGATGCACGCACCAACATCACCACAACAAATTCCTCGTATGTGTAAAATCGTACTTGGCAATAAAGCTTTTTCTGATTCTGATTCTGATTCTGATTCAGTATGATTTCTCTCTCTGTTCCCAGTGTTTCTCCACCTGCACCTCCACCCCCATTAGTTTACACTGTATTTAAGTCGTCTCTTGTCATCTTGTTCCTGCGTCTCCTGTGTTGTCTTTTCCCTGGTCCTTGTGTGTTCCATGTGTTCTGGATTTCTTCCCCATGGCTTTATGGTTTGTTTTCTATTTCTCTTTTACTGTTTAGTGTTTTGGATTCTCTTTGTTGCCAAGCTTTTTCGTTCCCTGCCTTTTTGTCAGTCACATTTTGGATTATGTATTATTGGACTTTGGTTATCCGCTTTCATTAAAGTTTGCTCTTTGTTGTTTAACCTGCTGCATTTGGTTTTCTTTTTTTGTAACCTGACAATCAAAAGCTGAAATCAAAATGTACTGCTCTTGATGAGCTGTAAAGGTCCGCGGATGACACGTCGATCCATTTAGAAAATTGTATTAACAGGAGAAGAGTACCGGTGAATTGGATTTTCTCAAAGTTAAAGAAAAAGAAAACTTCTCCTTCTTCCCCGCTTACATTTGCAGTAGATTATAAGCGTCACAGTGGGCAGAACCCCTATGCACGTGTGTTAAATGTTATATTCTGATTAAACGAATTGGGGCATGTAAACGCACATCTTGTCCAATCACTTCATTTAGCATCCACGAGTTCACAGCTAAATCGGTAGTCTCAAATCAGAATGACTTCAATAAGAATCAAGGAATACTGTGAATGAAACCACAGAGAGTGACGCACACCAGTATTTGTTGTGTTTGCAAGAAGTTTTAAGGGGTTTGAATACAGGATTGGTGCCCTCATTTGATTGTCAAATGGCCCTCTACATACGAGATGACCTCTGGTATAGTACATACATATTTTTACGGCGCCGCAAAACACATTCAATTTCCATCAAATTCCTCCAAACAGCTTGTGCGCCATACGCCTTGTTTTATGGACAAACAAGAGGCCAGAGGGTCCGGTGGGCCAATATTTGCCTCAGTCTCCCCCCGTACTCTGGTGGCCTGCAAACCAGCAAAGGCAGCCATTCACCGGAGCCCTCCAGACGGCCAAGGCGGCATTATGAGGAGTAACAATGTGTTGCTGCGGGTCCCGTAAAGTTTCGCTGTAGCTGTGGCAGATACGGAGAAAAGTAGATAAGATATTCAATAAGAGACATACGCTAGGTTTTCTATGGCTTCCTGTATCTGCATTATGCCGTACCGAAAAAGAAAATATTGCTGCATATAAGGGGCATGTGTTTCCTGATATGATAGCAGCGTTGCAGCAGATTCTTCAGGCTGTGCTGAGAGGAGTGAATTGAAAAGATAACGCCGAGGGAGGATGGGCGATAAAGTCGTGTTCGGATGAATTCTGAAGATCTCGCCCGGCTTCTGTAGGCAGCAGAAAATGAAAAAGAATCTCCTACTTGCTAAACCAAAACACCCACTTTGCATATAGTACAAATATGAGAAATCATGACCACCGCTTTAATAATGGCTACATCTGGAACGTGAATTATTCATGAGGTGTGCTGCCTATACGGTGAGGGCTGTGTGAGGGAGCGTGAACATTACGGCCTGAATGTGTTATCTCCTCGCCTACTCCTCTGTTTTCTCATTAAGCAGATGGGCGAGGAACAATATTTACATTTTTCAAAAGTGTTATTTCTTGGCAACGCTCAGTCGTTTCCTCTTGCTATTTGTTCTCCTTAAAACGGGCTGTTGGCGGGGGGGGTTTGGGGGGGACTAGGAACAAACAGACTGTTTTTGGTTGTAGGTGCAGCAGTCGTGATGACAGAACGTGGGCCAGTGTTTACTCATCTTGGGAATGAAAGACTCCTCTGACTTTGCAGAGGATTTAGAAAGTTAGAGGAGCATGTCCGCTCACACACACACACACGTGCACGCGAGCGCGCACATTCGCACAGACAAATAAAGCCTTCTGACTCGATTTTCTTCTATTCCCTGTCTCTCCTTCTGCCACTTTCTCCTTAATTAGCTTGCCTCTCTTGTTCTTCCCATCTCTCTCGGCTAGTTTTCCTCCCCTCTCTGTCTGCCTGTCTGAATTTCAAATAGATATTTTACTTTGCAACAAATGAGATTTCACGTAGTTTCAGTGGGGGGAAATTTGAGCGCTCAAATGAGTAAGAAGAGAAACAAGTGTTGTTTGTCATTTAAAGGCTGGAAGCAGCAGCAGCAGCCAGTGTCTCTTTGTCCTCGAGAATCATAGAGCGTTCAGATTTATCTGACAGTAAACCTCTTACTTCTGACTCGATCTTGTTCTGTATGTTCAGGGTGAGCAGCCTGCTGTGTCCAAGGGGGCCTCTGTCATTCATTTATTGGTATGTTTTTATCTTTGAGTCCATTCAGGCTCTGCCTCCTGACGATTTGACTTTTTATATGGCTCAATCACACGCTGGAAATGACTGTGATGGTGCAGGAATTGGTTTTGTTATCTGTCCCCGACTTCAGAACGGACTCTTTCGAAGGTGTCTTTATGGTTTGCTGCAAAATGATTGAAAGATGAAATTATGTTTGAAAAAGAAGGACCATCTGGATGACTTCATTAGTTTTACATTTAAATTTGTATTTTCTGCTGCTGCTGCCAGGCCCAAGAATAACCTGTTTCACTGTTTTTCTTGTGCCTTTAGTTCAGTGTGTTAGTCCATGTGACCTCCCACGGGTGGACTTGGTGAACTTGAGTTATTTCCGAGCACATTTGTCAGATTCTCTTATATTATATAATACATTATGTATTTTTCTTTCCCTTGCTTTGTTTTTTGTTTGTTGACTTGGAATGGATTGCTCTTGTTCTAGTGAGATAGCGAACATTAAGCTCAGTATGATAAAAATGTGCTTCAGGATGAGGGGCTGATTTCAAAATGTTTTGAAAGTCATCAATTTCATAATAAATGATCACATTTTCTGTATATCTGTGTATCACCTGCACACACTTCACTGCTGTTTATTTCTCCTTTATGAAAGCTGTTTTTATAACGGTGCATGTTTCTCAGGAGAACCACTGCTGAATATCTGATGTTGTCTCTGGAACATAATGTAACATCATGGAGTTAATGTACTCCAAATCCCTGTTTTATGTTGGTACTTTAACTTAAGTACAAAAAGACAACAGTAAAACAATAACTGCATTAAATAATATGCCAAATTACAAATAAGGGACCATATTTTCAAAGGAGTGCCCATTTATAAGTTTTATTAGATACTGTTGGAATGTTGTAAAACATTAAAACACCCCATTTGATTGCTTTCTTAGTCCTTACGGAAATATTAAGGAATTGAAGATTTCACTGGTAACATTTCTATGAATACAACTGTTGGTGCTATCTCACCTGAGGTTCCTGTGCACCACTCACATAACAGTAGCAAATGACAAGTAAATGAGTTGCTGATTAGAGCCACTTTGAGTAAGTAAAACTATCAAAAAGTTTCATTTTTATAAGGCCCACATCTAATTGTTGAAACATTTCAGACTTCCTCTACCTCTCCCCCCAAAATGAACAAAAATAAATAAATGGAGAAAAGATAAACTGGGATGCAACAGAATTCCCCCACAGTCAGTCGGCTGTGATTTCGGCTCAGTATTCAGAGGCATGATTTCGTCACCAAAGACTTTCTTAACTTTTACTCACAGAGGCTAATCTCCCACATCACTTTATTATTACAAAGATATGATTCCATTTAATGTCACTGCATCAAGCTAACTGTGGTAATGTGATTAGCATGCTGATATTCTGCGGGGTCACTGAAATTCTGCATATTGAATTGACTGTTTTTGATAAATGTGAATTCTTGAGCACATTAAAGATGTAAAATAATTACTTTTGGAAAATTCCCCCAAATACATTCATTTGAATGTAACCGCCTGACAGTGCCACTGCCTCTGGAGCCCACTAGATGGTAGTGTGAGGCCCTGAGAACGGCTGCTGTACACAGCAACACTGAGGCTGGACAACTTACTCTATCTTCTGATATATCCCAGCTTTTTACCTCATTTCCAATACGTTTCACCTGATAATCATCCTGAATTTGCATGTTTATTTTATTTTTACTTCATTAGCCATTCATTTTCATTGATGGTTCATTACTTATTCTGCAGACAACCTGGTAGATGTGGGTAGCCATTCAGAGACCTGGAACAACAGTAACTTGTTTCAGTACCTTTTTCTTTATTCATCATCATTTCTTTTGAGAAAGTAATCTGTCTGATTCAGATGCAGCTTTTGAGAAAGTGAAAAAGAAATGAGAGCAAATGGAATAAATGGAGAGCATTATATCACACAAATATCATCATCCTTGTCATTATCGCCTCCATCATCATTGACTTTCAGACCTGATTTGGGAGGATCTAAAATATTCATAGCATCACAACAGGTAATCAGAGAGCTGTAATCAGGTTATAGGCAGCGCACACGCGCGCACACACACACACACACACTCTGTATGTCTTCACACAGTGCATACAGGTTAACAGCTGCTGAACATGGGCTCTTAAATATTACAGAGGGTACACACATTCTCTCACCAGCCCGCCTCCCCTGCCGGCGAGCCCAAAAAGCACATCCATGACTTATTAATGCCACTGAGAGGGATGTCGAATGATGAATGATGGAAGGAAACAATAAGAATTTGTGCTTATTATGAAGCAGAGAGCTATAAACTGTGAATTATGTGTGCGTGTTTGTTCCAGAGTGCTCATTAACGCAGAGTTTGTTTAAAAAGTCTTTGACGAGTTACCTCAGGTCCTCAAGTTACCTCAATAAACAATGAAGTTCACTCAGGATTTCAGGTCTTTATTACAGCGTTCATCCCTTGAGTCTCCTTCACAGTTTTTCTTTTGTTCAGAAGTGCCACAGACTTTATGGGTTTGCTTTTTCTCCATGATTTCCAACTTTTTTCCCCCTAGCCATTTTGAGAAGAGTAGAATATTTTTTTTTTCTCCCTGATTTGGACATTTCTCTACACCCAGAGGGTTCTGGCTTCAAATCCTTGAGCATCGTGCTCCAAACTACTCATGCCGTCCCGAGACAATCAGGTTGGCGACTTTAAATTGGCTGCAGGTGTGTAAGGGCCCAGACACACCAACCTGTCACCATAGAACAAGCGGCGATGAAATCAGGCTGGTGCCTCGCCTAAAGCTGCAGCTGAACACGCTGCAAAGACTAAAGCTGAGTCTGGCATTCTTCGGCTGCGTGAGACCACCAGGTGGCGAGAGTCTGAAATTGTCCCTCAAAAAGAGAAACAGGAAGACTTGTGACTGCGGATGTTCTATAACTGTTGTTATGATTATTTTCACACTACTTTTTTGAGGAGATGTAGATGGAAAATAAGGAGAGACCGCGCGAAATGGGTGACCACAGCAACAGGCTCAAGGAGCTTTCCCTTTCTTACTTTTTCTTCTCTCTTCTTGTACAATGATTTGTTTTTTGCTGATCAGCCAATCAAGTTCATCTCTCTCACTGGCTACTCACTGGTTCTACTTTCTCAGCCAACAAGGGCCAAGTAGTGCCAACGGTGCAGGAAGCGAGGGCCACAGATGATCACTGACGTCATTACATCGGTCAGCAGCTGACTGTCTCATAGCTCTTTACTAGACTGCTGACCTGCACAGACCTACTCGCAACTTTGGTCCCCAGCAAGGGCACTTCCCGGGTCAGGTCCCAGAATACTGGTGAATAATTAATATTATGTTCAACCTTTATTAGGCTAGCTAACATCTAGCTGGTAAAATGCAGTCTTCACAACCGACGAGATGTATTAATTCGTTGCATTTTGCCCCTGATCTGTCACCTCTGAAGAAGAGAGGGGAACGTGAAACAAACAGCTGGGCTGCAGCCGAACCGGCGATGTTGCAGTTGCACAGTCTTTACTTTCTGGTCACCATCTGATGAATGCTGCCCTCACGGTCTCCCTTTCAAGGGCTGTGGGTGTATAGTTTACGACCAGAAGCAAGACAGAGTAAAGTTTGTGTCTTGTCAGCAGTATTATTGTCACTCTAGTGAGGGTCACGGCTGCTGTTAAGACACTTAAGCTGGCAATAAAGCATATTGAAGGTAGTTCTGGACAGAGGAGTGGCTGCAGAAGATGAGCAGTTATTACAGGGCCAGGGCTGGGGGAGTTTGCGCCTGAAGGAAAGTCTACTGCTGGAGTCTCTTCCTCTTTTTTATCCTCTGGTTTTACATTGGGGGCTGAATGCGTTTGTGAAATACAGACTCGCAGATCTACACTCAAGTAATGTCCCTGCAGCTGCAAATCCTTCTTTATGTATTCTGGAGGTTGACCAAGTCGAAAAGGGTCAAACTGAAGTCGGAATGTATCGAGAATACACTTCCATCTGATACGACCGAAAGAGGCGTAGAAAACAGAAAGGGTAAAAGAGAAAGTACGCAACTCACATATATATATATATATATATATATATATACATATTATAATTTATCTCCACATGAAGGCATCTTTAACCTCTGGTGTGAGTTTGTGTTAGTGCGCGGCAAAATGTGGAGGGTGAGAAGCTGACTGCATGCTGTCCATTTTCTCCCTCCTCTCCCTCTTCTTCGTCTTCTTCTTCTTCTTCTTCTTCTCTCGCTCCTGCTCTGATATTCTCTTATCATCCCTCTCTTACTTGTACATATATGTCTTTACCTCCAAACCCCATCTTCCCTGTCTCTTTCATTATCTTACTTCCTCTTGCCTTACTGCTACAATATGCGGTACCTTTGTCCCCTCCTTGTCTCCTAAATGTTTCTCTACTTTTTGTATCCTTCCTGTCCATCCCTCGCCTTTGTCTCTATCTTTATTCTTTTCCACTTAACATCTTCCCACAACTGTGTCTCTCCTAAATCCAGTTTGTTGTTGTGTTGTTTGACTGGCTTTCACTGGCATTAGACGCCTCATTTCCAGCACCAGTGTTTTTTTTTCCCCGACACATTGCTGTCCTGCTGTATCAGACACATGCTGGGTTTTTCGTGGTTGAAAGCATTTTGCTGCTCGCACAAAGTTTGCAACAGAGTTCTTTGACTGAGACGTACCTCTCTCAATCATCCTACCTGACCTGTCGCATATACACGTAATCATAATATGGCATACCTACGATAAATCACAAATTGCATAGTGATGCTGCATTACTTAATACAGTAGCTGTTATAATAATACTGATTTTTAGATTGTAATCCATCCAATGTAACCACTTTATCCCTTTTATGGGGTCGCTGGGGATTTTGCTGGAGCCAGTCCCAGCTGTCTCTGGGCGAGGGCAGGGTACTCCATGGGCAAGTTGCCAGCTCATCGCAGGGCCCTCACTGGAAGGTGCCAACCGCACATCAGGAGCAATTTGTTTCAGTATCTTGCTCAAGGACACGGTGACATGCAACTCAGCTCATGCCAGAGCTGAGATTTGAACCAGCAACCTTCCAATCACTAGTGACCTGCTCTACCTGCTGAGCTACAGCCATCCCTAATTATAATCCCTTGGATATTACAGAGGAATGCACTACTTCCCAGAGCTGGTCCTTTCCCCGTATATATATATATATATATATATATATATATATATATATATATATATATATATATATATATATATATATATATATATATATATATATATATATATATATATATATATATAAGCTCCACATCGGTTAGCCTCATCATTTTTCTTTATATATATATATATATATATATATATATATATATATATATATATATATATATATATATATATATATATATATATATATATATATATATATACGCTCCACATCGGTTAGCCTCATCATTTTTCTTTTACCTTTTAGATATCCAAGTGAAGTGACCTGGATGCATCTTTGGGATTTGTTTTAGAAAAGATGTAGAAAATGGTGCTCCAATGATGTATATATACTCCTCTGTGTAAGCGTGTGCGTCTATGTGTGGCCGCACACAATTAAATAAGCAGCATTAGTAGTACCGACACATACTGTAAAAAGAACTCTGCTTAACCCATTCATTTAAATGGAGCTAATTAGAGGAGCTGTCTAGGGACAAGGCCCTCACTGGGCCATATGTATATAGTGTGTGTGTGTGTGTGTGTGTGTGTGTGTGTGTGTGTGTGTGTGTGTGTGTGTGTGTGTGTGTGTGTGTGTGTGTGTGTGTGTGTGTGTGTGTGTGTGTGTGTGTAGCAGCTTTTTCATAAGATAAATGAATGCTGCTTAACAGTGCAGTAAATACAGAGCTCTCACAAGGGTATTACCACTCTGGCTCTCTTTATTTTCTGTGTAACTCCCTCTTTTTAACATACACACAAACACGCACACTTGCATTTGGTCTACCACACTCTCTCACTTACTAATCCTTTAACTCTTGCTCGCTCTCTTATTTCACCTCATCAGATATACATTTGAGGATTTAAGGGCTTTTTAATACAAAACTAATTATAGTAATCTGTCATTGAATTAGCTGATGAAAATCCAGAAACCTAAAAACGAGCAGCATGCAAACACAGGACAGCAAGAAATTAATTATTAGAAGTCCAATAGGGTTTACTGATGCAGACGCTATTCGTAATGCTCCTGTTTTATATTCAGAACAGGAAAAAAAATCTGAGCTCTTTTAACTGTTCTGAAAAGAGGCATTAATTTTTGAAGTGTAATGATTTATCACAGTAGGATCTGCACATGCTTTGCATTTTCTGTTAATCTCCTCTTCTCTCTCTTCAACACTTCCTCCTTTTGTTGTGTTTTCTCCCACTTTATCTAATATTACCTTTGTTTTTTTCTCTCCTATCTCTGTCTGTGTCTTCTGTTTTGTCTGTTCAGACAGGATATGATCATTTATCTTATCACAATATATCATCATCATCCATCACTGAGGGTGGTGCTGCATCTGAATTGTGAGTGTGGCATATCCGCCTGCTTCAAATATATAGTAAAGTGGGGTGATGAAACAATATCAGCCGTTACTGATGACGAGAACTTGGTTGCTTATAAAGTGAGAGAAACTTTACCGACAGCACGGAAATGCGGAAATGAAGCGATTAGTCAGTCAGGCGTTGTGGATGTATGCATTCATTTCGGTCTGCCACTTCAAAAGCTGCCACGGTTGACAAAGGATTGTGTAAAAAATAAACAGCAGCGTCGAGATAAGATGAATCTCTAAAAGACAGGTGGAGTGAACATAAAAAGAAAGAGTGGGAAAATCGTGAGGAGGAAAATGTGACTCTATTTTTTGATCAAAGTGGCAGGCGGACCCGCTTCTTTAACGCGGGGGAACAATTTCAACTCAATTTAGCTCCACATTAAAAATGTAATTGAGCCACCAGATGAGAGAGTGATTCAATCAAAACTTCAGAATCTAAACTAAAATGATACGAAGGAAATTATAGCCTGTTCTTAGCAACGGAGTACAGAGAGCGGCCGGGTGTTTTTCCACCCGCAGCCAGACATCACTTTCACGCCAATTCAAGGGCTAAAGCTCGGCCTCTCCAGTCACTGGAATCACTTTCCTCATCATGTATCGACGGGCACATGACTGACAATTTAAAATCATATCATGTGATGAAACTGTTTTTTCTTTTACGCAGTGAACTAGCCTTGCTTCCCTTTTCCACAGGAAGGTTTGCAGAGCACAGCTCATCTCCCACTTGTTTTCTCGAGCTCGTTAAAAGTTACAGAGCTCGCCTTGTTCCAGCGCGCTCACACCTGGGAACTGCAATCACCACCGGTGGCAGCTCGGCGCAATCAACACTACAGAAAGTTGTTCGGGGAGAAGGTTACCCGGCTTAAGGTGAAATCTGTACTATTTCTCTTCTCACAGAGACTGTAATTTATCAGTGAGGGCTTGTGAGCGTTGCTTGGTCTATGCTAGTCTCTCCTCTGTTAGCGGGTGCTGAGTTTTCAAGCTGTCTCAGCAGGTGCAAGCTGTCTCCCTCTGTATTAGTTGATAATCCCCTACACTACTTACAGCATGCTCTACACTTGAGTTCATTCCTCCAGAACAGGCACATACCTACATGAGCAGAATTTCTCGGGTGCAGGAAGCTGCTCCTTTTTTATAATTTGGATATCTCACTTTCCTTCTTCGGAACAACGACACATCTTTTAAGTGCATATAATCGTGTTGTTTCCCATTAATTTATCTCTTGATTAATCAAAATGCAATTCTATGTTTTACAAGTCACTTCACTTCGAGTAACTTTGAGTTAATATATATTTTTTTTATTAGAAAATAGAGTTGCCAATTTTTTGTGCAGCAAACTCATTGTTTTTCCATCCAGAAAGACAAACAAGTATTTGAGGACTCTGAAACTTAAATTATGCCTATCTTTGCAACTTCAATGTGATAACTGACATGAGAGGCACAACCTGGGGCTATCTATAACGCAGCTATTGTTTGCCCCAAGAGCTAGCTAGCTTGCTTATTATGCCTTTAAAGAAACATTTCATGCTTTATAGTTTTTTTTTTTTTCTTTTCCTTTCGTGTGTTATAGCAGCTGTAGGTTCTTGTGCTTTGAAAAAGTTCAAAGTCGGCTGCAGCGGGAGCTACTTTCTCCCACTGAGAACACTGCTCCTGAAACGCCTTATCTGTAGTCACGCCTTTGATTCTGTGACATTGTGACATCACACTTTGCCAGCATGTAACATAATTGCCTAATTCATGCCTTGGCTCAGGCGTGCTTGAGCTGACCAATTGGAGCAGAATGGGTCATTTGGGGCTGAGGCAGAGGGAACGGGACTAGACAGTATGAGAACACTGGTGTGTTTTTTGAACATTAAAGCATGTAAACCAATTCTCGCAGTAATCTTAAATAAAATCATGAATCTGAAAATGAGCATGTCTCTTTTAATGGGGACAATAAAGAGATGACGATTGTGAAATGGACAACAAAGGTCCTTTTGTTTTAGTTCCCGACAGCTCCCACTAGGTGATACTAAAGAGCCTCTATTTTACTGACAGCACTTCCAAAACCTTCCCAGCCTGTGCTGTGATTCGAACTTGTGACCTTCCAATCACGAGCTGGCTTTTCCAATCTCCAGACTACAAACAATCCAGTCTGGCCCTCACTGTGAGCCACAGGACTTGTGGATAAATATAGATACTACAAGCCAGGGTGCAGTGTGTGCAAGAATTGATCGTAACAACATGAGACAGCTCCTGGTGGACTCGGTACTCAGAAGGCACAGCAGACGGAGCTGGACAGCAGCATTCAGAAAACATTTCTTGAACCTTGGCTTGATTTGGTTCTGTGTATACGGGGGAATTTCAGTTCAGGGTTGCTACATTACAAACAGAGAGCAGAAATGGGGATTCTGAGAGAAGCCGTGGCAGCGGTGCTGACGTAGACTGTTGTGTGAAAACACACACGCATCTAATCAGCCTGAATCACAAAGTAGGGCTGCAAACAGACATCCCATTCCTGCTAATTGAGACACTGCAGTCGACCTATTTACCCAAATGAAATTCTGATACCGAGCGTGGTCGTTAACGGAGAGTTTCCTTTGCACACAAAAAGGGATGAATTGAAACTGTTTCCTTTAGTGACAAAAGCAGCACCATCATCAGCGGCACACATGGAAGAAGACATTTAATGTACTGACATCATCTTTCAGGATTTCTTGGTAGCGATGATGACCTTTCAAAACTTCCACCCAATTATCGCTCAGTGCCACCTGGGGCGAGGAGAAAAACCTCCCTTGTTTAATAATATCAAGGGAAGGTGTATAAGAGACAGGCGGATAGACAGTTAAAAGTCCAGAGCAGCCAGTGATGGGCAGGAAAGTAAATGGGAAAGTAATGTCTTTCAGATTTTATTATACGTAAGCTAAGAAGAAGAGAGGGGAGGAAAATGAAGGGCAGGAAAGATGCAACGATTGCAGTACAGAAGTTGTTAAATGTCTGCATCTGCCCATCACTCATCCCCTGTGGTGTGTGTATATGCCTGTGCGTCAGCCATTAGTCACTGAGAGATTCCTTAACGAGGTGCTCTTAATTGCCGAACTCCGCTGGGAGTTACTTTCCCCACTCTGTCTCTCCCCCGCTGCCCCGTTTCCATCTCTCCTCTTATCTTACTGTAACTATTTCACTTTCTCCATGACGGCCTCTTCTTTTACTGCTCTCTCTCTCTCTCTCTCTCTCTCTCTCTCCTCTTCCTGTCATTTTTCTTTGTCTCAGAATTTGTTCATTTTCAATCTTTCTTTGTGTTTTGCTTCACAGTGTCCTGAGGTTGTTTTCACCCTATGAGTTTTGTGTCAGTGTTTTTCTCCAGCTGCACTGACCCACAGGGTGACTGGAAAATATTGATTTTTTTTTTTAACAGGAATTTACTGTATATTTTGTCCAATCCATGTGTGCATGTATATGCAGCGTTAGCAACACATAAGTTAGTGAAGTTGGGTTTCAGTTTTGTGTAGTGTAAAGGATCCAGTGATGAACATTCATGAACGGCTTCTCACGTCCAACTCGTCAAATATGGCAGCTGGGTCAGTGACCTTAAGCATCAAACTGTGACCGTCACCCCTAGTGCACATGAAGGTCTCCACAGTTAGCAATAATATGTTATACACTTTGTCCATCTACCCTTTCAAAATAAAGATTGGTGCTATGACAATTTATGACTTTTAGAGTGTCAAATGGTCACGGTTTGCCTCCAAAACTACTTCTTGGTTAAGGTTTGAAACGATTCCTCACAAATCCTGCTCCTGTAACGTGCATGTGTAGGTGTGAATAAGAGCTAACGTCCGACAATGTTCATCCTGATCTGCACACAACACCTGAGTAAAGTAGAGTGAGCTGCCACACAGTGACAGACTCATTCTTGGCTAGTCACGTAACCCAGCATAAAGCAGAGTGGTGAGCAGCAACTGTTGGGTCGGGAAGCCAATTCTGACCAAAATTAGACTAAAAATGCTGAGAGAGCTTGATGGAATGTAGCAAACTCCAAAGTTGTCTTTCCTACATGAAGCATCTTCTTAGCTTGCTTCATTACTAATCGTGAGGCATTTTCTATTTCCACATGTTAATAAATAATAATTCAATTAAATAGTAATTCATAATGATGATAATAATACTAAGAGATTAATGATACCTATAAAGATGAAAGGTGGATGTTATGCTCTTTTTGTTTCAGCAGCTAGGCTATAAGCTAACAGAGGTAAGCTAATATAAGTAATAATAAACTGATTAACGTGCATTTCCCTGTTTGAATTTGTGAGTCTCTGCTTTTCTGTATCCCTGAGTTGTTCCTTGTTGCAGGCGGGGTGTGTACCGTATATGTGCGTGACTCTCCTACTCAACTAGCAAAAGCAAAAGGTCATTGATTCCTGTCGGCCATGATAGCACTTCAGTATGTGCATCTCCATGCCATTAGTGTGTGTGTGCGTGTGTGTGTGTGCGTAAGGAAGGGATATACATGTCCACTTGGCAGCAATGAAAAGCCACATCCTGGTGAGTCAGACGGCTACATTGTGTTATTGGTCTGCCTGGTTGACATTCAGATCGTCTGGAGATATCCTGAAGCTGCTGCAGAGAAATGTAACCTGAGTCACTGTGCAAGACCTGGATATAAAGTCGATTACGAGGATGGGGGTGTGTGACAGCGAGAGAGACAGAGGGAGAGGGAGAGAGGTTGCCTCTGGGTTGAGCTGTCAAAAGGACCTTTAGAGAGAAAGGTTTTTGAATATTTTTTCTTGCCTTATCTCACCACTCCTGTCTTCTCGCGTCTCCTCTCCTGCAGAAATATGCAGGGCTCGTCCTTCCGGCATTCCCGACGCAATATTTTACAAACTTGGGCTGAATGTATGGTACAATGTGGCATAAAACAGAGCAATAAACGTGCCTATGTGGTAGTAAATCAGTTGGCGGTTATCTAGATAGTGCTTATGGGAGATTTAAAATTCTTAAATTTAAATCAATCAGACAAAGGATTGATTAGACAGATTGTTGTTTTTCACTTGGGAAAGGACAATGCATTTTCATGATTGTATGGGTTCCGTTATAAGCCAGTCGTTCTGCTGCTGTCTGGCAATATAGATGTATCCGCTGCCGTACCACCAGACTTCAGCGCAGCTTCTTTTCTCAGACTGTGGGAGTCCTCAATTTATTCTCACGGCTCTGATTCTAATTCTCCAAATCTGACCAAAGAACTGCGCTTTAAAGACAAAATTATTATACAATCAGTCAATCATTATTCCTTAAGAAATGAAACCCAGTTATTTTGACCTCATAAGTAAACATATACTGCAGGTTCTCAACAGCTACCTCATGTAAATCAAAAACTGCAACATCATCTGCTATTCAACCACTGGAGAATGCCAACAACGTGTGGTATGAACACACAGTTTTTATCAAGAGTTGAGCCGGGAGGGGACCTGAAGTTACAAAGATTCTCTGCCATGTTTTGATATCTGACAACACACTGAAAGGAGCCGGTGCAGATAATTAGAGCCAGCTGTAGATCGCATGTTTTCATGCCTCAGTCTCCTGGACAATTCTGAACTACCTCAGGTTTCTTATTCAGGTTTCGCCCATTTTGATAAGAGCATGTCTGGTTTACTTCAATAGAAATAGAAAATACTGAATAATGCAATTGCCGTTTGCCTACAATTGTTGGTTTTCTTTGTTTGGCAGCTTTATAGATGCTGCTTTCTTCAAACGACTTGCTATTTCAAGGTTACTGTCACGTGTTGGGGCTGGAGCTTGACTGACAATACACTTTCCACCTAAAGGCTGCACGCTGTTGCTTTGAATAATAGTGTGCATGTTTGCACGAGGGCGGCCACTTTGCACAGAATTGTTACATGTCGGCGTCTGGAAACCCAATTATCTTGCTCCAGGCACTGATATCTTGGATGAAGTGCCTTGCTGAGGGGCTCCGTGCCCCAGCTGACACTTTTATTATAAGCTTTTTCTTCTTCTCCTCGCACAGCTCCACTTGCTTCAAGGGAATCTCGCTGACCCTAACTTGACATTTTACGTCTATCCTATGCAGGACTCTCACATATCCCTCTCCCCCCCCTGCCTGCGTCATTCTACTTGATGGAGTATAATTCCTGTGCCAGCATCACTGTGCGTTTTAATCATAATAGATGACATAGAATGTAACTCTACAAATGGAAGGGGGGGTTGAGACTTAAAATGGAGCCAAAATTCTGTGAGGCAAGAAAGTGTTCTCCGCTCGCTCGTCCCCAAGTGCACTTGTTTTGGAAAAATAATTTTAATTTTTGAGGCAGAAATGTAAAGGGAATTCAAATGTGAGTGAATCGTAAAGTGCAGTTGGGAATTGTCCTCACACAGGAGTCAAAGTTAATATGTTTTTTTTTCAGTTAAATAATATATATAATTAACAGGAGTATTTTAGGTCATCCAAGGCTGACATGGCATTTACCTTCCATGACTGGCCCGGTCAGATAAATATAAAATCAAGTCAGATGTTTAGTTACCTCATGACTTCTTAAAATTCAGACCACATCACTTGTCACAGCGGTGGAAAACATAATGTGGATAAACAACACTAAATTTAGCATAATCATTTTCATATTCACACCCTGAGAATATAGTCTTTCTTTTATGTGCACAGTGCACATATGGCTGGAGAATACTCAAGCAGTTGGCGTATAGAGCCGATGAGTCTCTGCAGTATAAATGAAAGACATGAGGAAACAGCCTCGTTATCATTAGGACTTCATATTTCGCCGTCTTCTATCCTCACTCCTTCAGCCTAAACTATCTATTTAGCTTCTTTTCGACTACACAGATGTATATGTTCACTTGTTTAGAAACAGAATAGATAAAGACCAGACAGACCTATTTCCTTTAACTGAACCAGTGCCTGTGCACATCGCTGGCATCAGAGACAGACATAAACCAGATGTAAACAGCACAGAGGTCGGCTACAGTTCATTCAGCTTCGTTGTTAGGTGATACAAAGCATTTAGTGACTTGAAGAGGTTTTTAATAGCCAGATGGAATTGATTCACATAGACTGAAGGGGAGAGGTGGTCGAAAACATATCGCTGAGAGTATTCTGCACATAACTGCTTTAAAACCCATCAAAAAAAATCTATGTAATATAACGACCTCGTGCTATGACCTAACAGAAATTCCACACAAATGGGACACAAACTCATGATTTCTTTACATCAAGGAAACATAAAGAGTTGCTCCGCTGACATCTATCTATGTGATGAAGAACGACAGGATATTCATTCTACAGATCAGACCGGCAATTTTTTTTAACTACTTTTAACTGCTTCTATAATGAGGTCTGATATAACCTTTAGTTAGTTTTAAAATCAATGTAACGAATCCTAAAGAGTTAATACAGTTGCCATGGTTACTTGCAGTCAAATGTTATTCATGAGCGCCCTCTTATATAAGTGGTAAATCTGTGGCTCATAAATATGTTTAAGAAGTTCTGATGTGCAGTTTTAATGACTACCAGACAAGAGTTTGTATTGGCTATGGCTCTTCTTCCTATGCCTTGCTGGGTTAACACAGATATACATCTGCATGTAGGGCCAAGGGACTGTGACTTTACTTATATAGTTAATACTTTAACAGAAAATAACAGTTTGTGTGCGGCTTATTACAAATTTGATACAAAAATCAGTAGATTGACTCTGAACTTTGTCTGGTTTGAGCAGCTTTTAAAAGTCAATGTCTTAACCGCCTCAGTAATTTAAGTTACCACCTATTGGAATTATTTAAACACATGATATTTAAGTTCTGCCACTTGGGAGTCTTTATCAAAACAAAACAAAACAAAAGAGATTTGGAAGAGCTGAGCCGAGAGGGTGAAATAGCCACTGCAGCTGCCCAGAGCCAGCCGACTGCGGAGTAAGGAGTCGGGTGAAGAGCCGACCTTCTGGAGGAATAAACACCCAGGGTAAAGTCGGATTCTGCTCTGATCCGGAGCTGTTCGTCTCAGGGAATATTTTTAATTCTTCTGGATTTTTTTTGTATCAAGTCTATCAAGCTGACGGCAGCAGTGACCCAATGCAGGTGACCTCCATTGTCAGGTGTTTACATCCTGTAATGTTGACTGCTGACTGGAGGTGGAGGTGAAACATACATTACTGCGTGAACAACAGAGGAGAGGGTAAAAGGAGTGAGAGAACTAGAGTATCTGGTGAGTGCTGGAATTAGTGAATTTAACCACATGGATAGACTGTTGGTGTATGCATGTAGAGAATAACTTGCTCCACTGGTGGTGAATACACCATTAAACAACCATCAGTGCTGATACATTTCCATGTGACGTGACTCAAGCACAGATGTTTGCAGATGAGGTAATTGATTTAGTCTTGTTGGCTGGCTTTCCCATTCGACAGCAGACAATTTAATAAAAATGTACTTTGCCAGCTATAACATGTAAGAGCCTGACAGTGGTCTATTGCTATAGTATTTTCTGATAACAAACAGCAGAAAATGTGTGATTTTGTTGCACATTTATGACATTTACAAAAAGACATGTGTCAGTTCTCCTCCAACTTTTTCTTGAACCATGACAGTAACAAGCATCTGGGTGTCGAATTTGACACCAAGGAGGGAATTCCCAAACCTCACGAGGACATTTTGTGCCTATAAAGGCACCATGGGAAGGCACACACACCGAAACACACACACACTTGCACCTAATCTATCTCAGTCTCTTAATTGTTTTTTACTCCCTCCCGTACTCGCTCTTCTTCCAATCACTCTCTCATGCTCTCCAACACTACATCTACTTTAGACAATTAGTGCTGACTGCAGCGCTGTAAAGAGCAGTCCAGCAAAACTCTGTTAGCTGCACACACATGGGCAGGCAAGCACACACACATATGCAGTGGGTGTGTGGTGGGGTGCTGTGTGTGTGTGTGTGTGTGTGTGTGTGTGGCGGGGGGGGGGGGCACAAAAGCATCAGTTAACTGCCAACTACCCCCAGGGAGCCACAGAAAACTCCACCTCCCTTCCTGGACATTATATGTAGGTAATTGCCACAGAGTGCAGGCAGTCTACGCCCCCGCCCCTACACACAATTTCCTCTCTTCCTCTTACCTCCTCATCCTCATCTATATGTTCCGTTTTACCCTCTGAGGTCCATGTCTCCTCCATCGCTTTGCCACTTTTCCTTTACACCATCTCACTTCTGCCCCCTCCTCTCCCGTCTCTCTCGGCTCCCCATTCATCTTCCCTCCCTCTTAATCTGTGTTCTCGCTGTACCCCAGGTTCTTTAAACACACCTGCTCCGTTCTTCCTTTTGCTCACTTATCCTTCTTCTCGCTTATTCCTTTCTTTTCTTCATCTGAGTTCTACACTGTCCTTGTTCGCCGTCTCCACCATCTCTAGCAGTATATAATTTCAAAGGGCCATTATTGAGCAAACCTACAGGGCTAATAGTCTCTGATTACATTGATTGGTTGTCACAAAATGTTGCTGTTTTTTCTTACAAGCCTCCGTCGGTGACAATGGGTGATTATGCTTTTGTGTGTGTCTTTTCACATGGTGTATGTTTTCACTCATGCCATTTCTTAAGATAAAGAATTATCTCACAACTGTACTGTACAGTTTCCCCTCAGCGCTACAGAGCA